>NC_059326.1:206843750-207500000 GCF_018350155.1 Leopardus geoffroyi
TTTTTTTTTACCAGTTTTTTTTTTAATATCAAACTTACTGTCAAATTGGTTTCCATACAACACCCAGTGCTCATCCCAAAAGGTGCCCTCCTCAATACCCATCACTCACCCTCCCCTCCCTCCCACCCCCCCCCCCCATCTACCCTCAGTTTGTTCTCAGCAAATTTACTGGTTTATTGTCTGTCATTGTCATTCTCTGTTGAGTTTTTATTTTAGTTGTTGTATATTTCATTTCATTTTATTTATTATTTTTAAGTATTTATTTTGAGAGAGAGAGAACATGCAAGCAGGAGGAGGGGCAGAAAAAGAGGGAGAGGGAGAATCCCAAGCAGCACTGACAGCCCAATGGGGGTGGAGGTTTGGGGGGCTTAATCTCATGAATCAGGAAATCTGAGCTTAAATCAAGAGTCAGCTACTCAACCGACTGAGCCACCCAGGCACCCCACTTGTATATTTTAGTTCTAAACTTTCTGTGTTTTTTCCAATAGCTTACCTTTAATATTTTTGTAAACTAAAGTGTAATAAATGAATTATACACTCAAACGTATTCAAATTCTGCTCTGTTTTGTCCATAAAATTTATGGATTTAAATATTGGCTCTAACAAATCATTGTTGGATGTAGAAGTTAATTTTGTATCTAATACAAAAGATTTTTCTTATAATGTGATATACTGGAAATGTAAGTAAGATTCCTGAAAGTTAGCACTGAGAAATGATCAGAGGAGGTACTGGGATTTTATTTTTTAGTATCCCCTAGAGAGGTCTCTTTAGGCTCCCTTGGCAATGAAACCAAAATGAGGACAAAATAAAAGATGAAAATTTGCCAACATTTTATGGACAGCAGTAGATGGACTGTATCTTCTAAAACATGATGGTTATGACTTGTTAAGCTTTATCCCTGAGAGAATTTTTTAAATAATAGACTTTAAGTTTAAATACCACATTGGTGAGAATATTTTTGGAAAAATAATCTTTCTTATCATTCACTTAAGGCACATTACAATGTTCATAATGAAAAAGGGTAGTGCTAATTCTATGTCTATTAAAACTGCTAAGTTGATTTTTAACAATAAAGCCGACACAATAATGTGCAATAGTATGTGCCAGACACTATTCTAAGGACTCCATCTCTTTATATGTATTAACTAGATAGAGGATTAAATTAGATAATTAAACATGTTAATTGAATGAAGCAGATCCTCTCATGATCCCCATTTAAAAATCAGGACATTGAGGTACAGAGAACTTATTCGGTTGCCTCAGTCATCTAATGGCAACTGGAGAAGCCAGGATTCAATTCGGTTATTTTGATTCTAGATCCTTCTTTCCTTCTCTTCCTTTTACCAATATTGTTGAAGATATATGCCACCCACAGGAATACCTAGATTGAAAAAAACCCAATGCCTTTCTAAAAGTCTGTGTGGGAAGCAGACACACAGACAGAATACGGTGTAATCATTATTACAGTGCAAGAATAGAAATAGTGAAAGTTGTAGAAATATGTGCTGTGGGGGGAATGACAAGAAAGTGCAAAATGGACTTGAGGAAGTTGGATCAAGCTTGGCAAAGGAGGTAACAAATAGTTGTGTCTCAAATGTTGCAAGGGTTAAGTGCATTTTCACCAAACCACAGATGCTTGGTGTACAGTATGTTTAGAGAATCTGCCCGTAATTCTTCACAAAAGCAGAGCAATTGTGTCTGCACATATGTGCACCATGATTGTTGTACTGGTCCAGGTTCACTTGCAGAAAACAGAAACCACCTGAGCTACTTTAAATAGAAAGACTTAGCACAGAGAAATGGGTGGTTTTAGAATCATTAGAAGAGCTGGAGTGCGGTCCTGGGCCAAGCTTCCAGGAATGAGTATCACAAAAACATCATAGAACTGGCCTGCCGAAGGAATGACGTCCTTTGTGACGACCTGTAAGTGGGGGACATTTCCTTCAGCTTGGGAATCAGGAAGCTGCCACCTGCCTCTTGGTGCCTCGGCAGCAATCATTGGATCAGAAAGTCACCACCACAACCGCTGGTTCTAAAATCACACCACCTTTCATCCATGCCCACAGAATGGATTCGTACTCTCTTAGCCATGCAGCAAGGGACCAGTCACTGCACCTTCTCCTACAGTAGTTGTAGAAATCCAAATGCCTCCACCACCAGGCTGGCCAGCAGGAATACCTGAAGTGGTGAAGAGTGGCCTCTATCTCACTGCTCCTCAAGTCTGAATCACATTTGGATCTGAATCATATTTGGAAATTTAGCTGCAGGGGAGTCTGAGAATCATCATTTTTGTCCTGGTTTTGCATTATAGGAAGTTACACCGAAAAGGGTTAAACAGTTATTGAGGGAATTACTCTGCAGTATCTACCTCATGGCAGTTTCTATCCAGGTAGCAGAAAGATAAATGGAAATACATGCCAAGAATTCTTCATCTTGTGAGTACTGATCTCTTCAGTGTAATCATCTTCACATGTTACAGACTGCTTTTGTTTTTTATTTTTTGTTTTGATGATGATGATTTGTTTTGATGTCTCTTTTTCTTAACACTTGTTTAGACTCCTATCTTGGATTTGTTTTCAGAGCTCACATTTTCATTATTGAATAGCATTGATTATGATGAATAGCTGTCCAATGAAAGTGAATTTGAATACTGGAGATAGTACTAAGTAATGGCGAATAAGGTAGATTTTCTTACTGAATAATACTATTTACATCGACCACGTTACCAAGAACATAACACTTTCAGCCAGAGCATTGTCAGAGTGAAGAGAACAGTCCTTGTGTGACAGTTCAGGCCAAGTGCGTCCTTTCTGACTACTTGCAATGTCTCAATCATTAACTCAAGTATTTACTGGACATTTAACAGGTGCAGTGCCTGTGCAATGTGTTACAACATTTAGAACTTATATTTATGTGTTGCTTTATAGCTCTTTTACAAAGTGTGTATATTATCTTATTTAATATGCATGACCAGTTTGTTTTTCAGAAAGAAACTGACACCCAGAGACTTTAAGAATGCCAACCAAATGAATAACTACACTGGATATTTAATTTTGTATAATTAATTCCATCTGACCAATGGCATTCATATTCCAAGATTGCACCAATTTTGTTTTTCACTTGTGTTTTTTGACATGTACAGTTTCTGGGTTGTGTTAGAAATTAGAGAATTCTGACTGAAGATCTTGTTACTTTCCCGTGAACCATATAGAAAATGCCATATTTATCACTAATGGCTATCATCTTTAAATGTTAAATAGCTTCCTTGGAAAAATTTTTATAGAAGGGATGCCTTCTATAGTGTTTTGAAGAAGTGAATTTGCTTTCTTAGGTACAGACAACCAGAAAGTGGTGATATGATGGAAAAGTTAACATTTTCCTGTTCTACTCTCACTTATGAATTGAAATCTGGGCTGTAGTCAGTGTGGGATAGTTTTCTGGTGGTTTATGTAATGACTTGCTCGGATGCCTGCCCAGGGTCCCCATAATTCCACACATCTGGGGTCACACAGTCTAATCCTAGAGTTTGTGATCAACTCAGTCCCCAGTGAGGAGGGATTAAACAGTTTATCACCTTAGCTCAGCATTATAATACCAGCAAACACTTGTATAATGTTTCCTATGTGCTGATGCTGTGCTAAACTAGTACATACATACTCCTGTAATCCTCACAAAAAACCGATGAAGTTGGTACTATTATCTTTATTTTCTAGATGTGCAAACTGAAGCATAGATGTGTAACATGCCCACATTCACATATCTACTAAGTCACAGTGCCAGGATTCAAACCCAGGCAGGCAGGCAGGCTGGAGGCACCTGGGTGGCTCAAGCATTTGGCTTCAGCTCAGGTCATGATCTCAGGGTTCATGAGTTTGGGCTCCACCTCTGGCTCTGTGCTGACAGCTCAGAGCCTGGAGCCCGCTTCAGATTCTGTGCCTCCCTCTCTCTCTGCCCCTGCCCTGCTTGCACTATGTCTCTCTCTCTCTCTCTCTCAAAAATGAATAATGGTTAAAAACCAACCAACAAAAAAACCAAAAACAAACCCAAGCAGGCTGTTTTTCAGGTCTAGGACATTAACTGCTATGTCATATGCCTCCTCTGTATTGTACTGCTTTTTCATTAAGTCTATCTTTTTGGTCTTGCTCTTAACATTTTTTCTTTTTGCCCTCTGTATGGTAGCTGTGCTCTTTCCTGATTATTACTACTAGTGTTGATAACAATTTCCACTGTTTTATTATTGAAAAATAAGATATTTGCACATGAAAGAGACTTTATAATCTAAATACATAGATCAGCTGATCCTCATAATAATAATATGGAGAAGTCAAGGTGAGTATTGTCATCTCATTTTACACAGATGAGAAAGAGACTTAGAGGCATTGTGCTTTGTTCAAAATCATGTAGGCAACAACCCGTAAAGTTAAGACCTGAACTCAGATGTTCTCATTGCAAGTGTAAGGCTCATTGACCACACTATCTCTTCTCCCTATGGCATAACTTTCTCAGTGTAGGGTTTCTCTCTGAGGTCCCTCCTCTTCCTTTAGTGAGCTGACACAGAGACTGCTCACTCCTTCAAGGGGTATCTCTCTTCACCCAGTCGTGTCCCAAATCACCAATAAGAATCCGGTGCAACATTCATGCGAGAGATATGCCCAGACAGCAGCAACTGGTCATTTTGTTTCACCTTCTACTGTTCATCCTTGCAATCTTAGCCACCTGATCCTCTCCTGCTTATTCCCAGCTTGTTTTAGCCTTCCCAAGGTTTGCGAGGGTTTGACTGATTGATAGACTCCAGGAAAGAGAGGCCTGTAATAATACCATTCAAGGCCTGCCAGGTTGTTACTGAGCTTCCTGACCCATTAGCCTTTCTTGAGAAGGCTTTTCGTCATCATGAGTTTGTTCCTAATAAATTGGATTTACTTTGTTGTGTTTAAGAATGCAACTTTTAGCAGTTAATGTTTACTTCAGAGCAAAAACGTTTACTTCAGATTTAAAAGAGAGATTTAACCTCTCCAACATGACAATTATTTTCTAGTTGATGACGTTTCTCATGTCTCCATAAAATCACCCACTGCTTATGCTGACTAAACAATTTGGTGGCAGTGCAAGAGAGGATAAATGGCTATTAAATGTTGTATAAAACAAAGAAGCCAAACAAAGAATAATAAGCACAAAGGTGTGGCTGGTCGGCGTCTGCAAAAGAAGCTGGGTTGAAACTCTGGCAAGTATTCTGGCTCTGAAGACCTGAGTGTGCCCTCTTAAACACATAACATGCATGACCTTTGGCAGCCAACTTTGTGAGTCAGTTCTTTTCACAAACAGATTGAATTTCGTTTATCATCTCTTTGCAGTAATTCTGGTCAGACTACACATGACAAGTTGTGACAATTTATCAACAGCTCAGAAAGAGCCACAATCACTCAGGGAGCACTGAGAAAAGAGAAAACTGAACAATGAATAAAAATAATTTCTAGAGGTCACAGAGGTATGAGTTGATAACCATGGCTATAGATCTGATGGTACCCTGTCGGCACTAAACCCTCTTCATATTGCTTCAGAGCACTTGTCCTGATATCTAAGCTTGTTTAAAAGATTGTAATCTTTGCTTGCATGACATTCTCCGGATGTGACAAGAAAACACCATGCCTTTCACCTGGGGTGTCCTACTCCATCAGAAGATGTTGTGAAAATATACCTAATAACATATTGTTAGTGACCATGGGGCATAGAAGTCAGGACATAGATTTATAGGCAGACATCCACTTCATCCCATCTATTGTAATTCTTCATATATATGCTCACATTTTGCATAAGTGGAGTCTGTTTTTTCCTTTTTTATAGCATATACTTATGTTCCATTGTGTATGTAACATGTTATTTCCTTCTATCACTTGCAAATCCAGTCTTTTGACTGACTTGTCTCTTTGTCCTCAAGTTGGTTTTCTACTTATTTATAAAGCTCTTCTTCCATCTTTAGTTCTTATTGAAGGCCTTTCTGTTTTCTTCTGTTTCTCAGATTCCTTCCTATTTTTCTTTAGCTTTTCTCTGCATCAGTTAGTACCAAACTAAAATTCAATAAATGTCCCCAAATTAATTTGTGATATTGTTACATATATTTAATTTTCTGGAAATTAATTCAGTAGCCAATTCTTTATTTCCATATGACTATCTCAGACAAACTCCTTGTCTTCTTTTGATTTTTTTAAATTTTTTAATATATGAAATTTATTGTCAAATTGGTTTCCATACAACACCCAGTGCTCATCCCAAAAGGTGCCCTCCTCAATACCCATCACCCACCCTCCCCTCCTTCCTACCCCCCATCAACCCTCAGTTTGTTCTCAGTTTTTAAGAGTCTCTTATGCTTTGGCTCTCTCCCACTCTAACCCCCCCCCCCTTTTTTTTCCTTCCTCTTCCCCATGGGTTTCTGTTAAGTTTCTCAGGATCCACCTAAAAGTGAAAACATTTGGTATCTGTCTTTCTCTGTATGGCTTATTTCACTTAGCATCACACTCTCCAGTTTCATCCATGTTGCTACAAAGGGCCATATTTCATTCTTTCTCATTGCCACGTGGTACTCCATTGTGTATATAAACCACAATTTCTTTATCCATTCATCACAAACTCCTTGTTTTTAATTTCCCTCATTGACAATAAATTTCCCTTCACACAATATCCTGTAGGAAGATTGTCCCTTTTTTTCTGGTTGCTGATTTCATGCTTGAGATTACCTGTGATACTGTTTACTAACACTGAGTAGGAAACTAATGATTTTTATTACTTAATATAACTATAATTCTTCAAGGACTTCAATTTATCTCAATTTACCTCATGTGAAATTTGAAAATCACTCCACTTTACCTCATGAAAGGTTTCATAACTATTGTGGAGCAGCCCCCAAACTGTGAGTTCACCAATTCTTAATAAAGATGGAGTCTCTGTATTTCATGCCTTTAGATACTCAGTTGCTAAGATATCCTGTCAAACAATCCAGCAACTCAGTAGGGAATAAAGAGCCTTGTTTTTGCCAAGTCATTCCAGTCAAAACAGGTAAACTAATAAAAATATGGAAGATGATCAATGAACTCTTAAACCCTACAATAATGTGGAAAATTGTGATCTGTGCATATATACATTTTCTGGGAGAAGATTGATTACTATTGTTAGATTCCTGTTGCCTTGCACAGTGCTTAGCACATTTTTGAGTCTGAGGATATACTAGATGAGTGAATTAGGAATGAAATAAGGATTCCAAAAACATTCTCCTCATTATTAAAAAAAAATTAGGAATATTCAGAGCCATATTTCTTTTTCTCTTTGAATTTTACCTGTATAAAAACCTTTTTAGTCTCTTTTTCTTGGTATTTCTAGGAGGTAGATATTGGAAGTACTGAATTAATCTTTCATGTTTCTTGTCTTTCATACTTTTTAAAAATTTTTTTAAATGTTTTTATTTATTTTTGAGAGAGAGAGATGGAGTGTGAGCAGGGGAGGGGCAGGGAGAGAGGGAGACACAGAATCCGAAGCAGCTCCAGACTCTGAGCTGTCAGCACAGAGCCTGACACGGGGCTCGAACCCACAAACTTTGAGATCATGACCTAAGTTGAAGTCGGGTGCTTAACTGACTGAGCCACCCAGGCGCCCCTTCTTTCATACTTTTAAATTATGTATCCCATTATGATACGTTCTGGAAAGTTCATCAGCTCAGTCTTCCAGCTCACCAGTTCAACTTCCACTGTGTCTTTTCTACTATTTATTTATTTAAAGGCTTTAATTTTAGTTTCAACACAATTTTTCCATGACATTTATTATTTTTCTCATTAGCCTGACTTTATTCTTTAGACTTAATGGCCTCTTTTTGCTTATCCCTCTCCAGAGATTTTTCATGGTCTCTGGTTCACTGAGGTTCCTTTTTCTTGATTTTTAATGTATTTATGAATTTAAAAGATGATTTTCTATAGTTTTAGAAACCCAAAATGATAAGAGCTGATGGAGGTAAGACACCTTGTGTGTCTACCATGTTCAGGTAGAAGTTCTTCCATTTTTTCCTAAGTGTCATATGAAGTCAGTGATCACTCATTTAAAAGAATAGTGTTTCTCCTTATACTGCCAAGATTATATAACAATGTTTTTAGGTCAAAAATAAAGAAAAAAATCTAATGAATAAAAGCTAAATTACCTGTAATTCTAATATTAAAAATTACTACTATTAGTGTTTCGAATAAATACTTTCATTTATCAAGACTTTCCTATGTTGTTTTTGTTGAACTTTGGGGATGGAGGGTAAGAAGTGTGGTGAATATCCAGGAACTGTGGAAAACACTCTTAAGGTTAAATTAATGGAGGAGACACTCTAATGTGACTTACAAGGAGACATTCTCTTCAGCAAAGTAAGACCTAAAATGTATACTTTTAGAGTTGGGAGTGGGACAAGGAGGATGCATAAAATTGAAGAGAGCTATCAGAAGGAAATTAACTTTGTCAGTGCAAGATGTCTTTATTATTATTGTTGCTACTGTTATTATCATTTTG
Organism: Leopardus geoffroyi; assembly: GCF_018350155.1. Lineage (NCBI taxonomy): Eukaryota > Metazoa > Chordata > Mammalia > Carnivora > Felidae > Leopardus > Leopardus geoffroyi. Next base: position 206,852,284 of record NC_059326.1, read on the forward strand.
GTTTTCAGTCAACCAAACAAAAGAGTATCAGAAACGCTTGCACAAGATAACCCCAACATCATGTCTTCTCTTATCTATGGGAAACTTCCCCTTCCACTATCCCATACCACAATGAGGGAAAGAATCTCTGTAGAAGGATAGTTATGTGAAAAGTTTCATGTAACTAGCACAGTAAGCTAGGAAAATTTCTAAGTTACAGGAAAACTTGGAACTTGCTTACCACTTGGTAAATAAACACAGCTCTGTTTGAAGGAGGGGACATAGGGGGATTTGGGACTAGAAGAAGACACTAAAAGGAATGAGGTATTGGTGGAAGAGGATAGCAGGATATGAGGTGGGGATGTATAGACCATTCTCTGCTAACTTAGACGACATCCATGTGGGGATCCCTAGAGAGTCTGAGTATACCGTGCTTGTATATGGTGCTTTGGGAGGAACTAGATAAACTAAAGGTGAAAAGTCCTTGGTGTCATCTTTCCAAACTCACTACAGTTGGAGTCAGCTACTGTGAACCTAGAATAAAGAGTTGATTGAGACTTATTAGGGTATGTGTTCACATGGCAGAGGGATGTGAACAGACTACATCTCTCACCTCCACCTGGTCAATGACCGACAGGTGTTCAATGATGAGGGTGGGGCCAGCAGGGAAGCTGGTTTTTGTTATTATGAGACTAGAAAAGCAGTAAGACCTATTTCTTATGCCTGTAGCACTTTTATGCCCCATTGCTTGCTTAGCTAAGCTAATTCCCACCCTTACTTCTTGTCCCCACTGAGGTGCTTCTTCTGGGAAGGTTTCTTTCAGATCAGACAATGCTCCTTCTCTTCTCTCCCTTTTCCTTGCCTGCAGTTAGGGTGGACTACCTCTGTCTCAGCAGACTTTACATTGCAATTGCCTGTTTATTGTTTGTATTCCCAGACTGAAACATATGAGGACAAGAACTGTTTCTACTATGTGCACGATCACACTTGGGACATCCAACTCCGTGCTAGGAATATAGCAGATGCTCAGGTTTGCTGGCAGTATCTGTTATTAAAGAACTGAATAATAACGATAGGTAACACTTGTAGAGGGACTACCACGTGCTAGGCTGGATTCTAGAAACTTCACATATATTAACTCATTTAATCCACACAATAGATAGGTAATACTTTTTATATATAATAGAAAAACTTGTACTACATAAGTAGGTACTATTAGAAAGGATTTAAGCTTTATTTATGAGTAGACTAAGGTACAGAAAAGTTAAGTAACTTGCCCAAGGTCACACAGCTAGGAAATGGTAATTCAGGATTTTAATTCAGTTGATCTAGTACCTGAATGTGTGTTCTTAGCTACAATATTATACTGCTTCTAAACTCAGGTATTCTCTACCCTCAATAATTTGAAATAATTTTTTTCACTTAAAAGAGACGTATTATCCTTGACAACTCTGACGTAAACATAAATATCCTCCCAAGAATGACTTCAGAGGTCAGGAAAGAGCCAGTTTAGGACAACTATATTTGCATGCTGGAGGACAATTATTTTCCTGTAATGAAGTTAAAAGAAATCACTTACCAAATAAGATGAAAGATGTGAAACAGGCTTGGGTTTTTTATTACGTTTCTTTATTTTTGAGAGGCAGAGAGAGACAGAGCATGAGTGGAGGAGGGGCAGAGAGAGAGGGAGACACAGAATCCGAAGCAGGCTTCAGGTTCTGAGCTGTCAGCACAGAGCCTGACGCGGGGCTCGAACCCACAAACCATGAGATCGTGACGTGAGCCAAGTCAGACACTCAACCTACTGAGCCATCCAGGCACCCCTGGGCTTGGGTTTTTTAATATTGTTCTTGACAAAGAGATTGGATATTGTGCACCTGGAAGTATGAATATTGCTAGGTTTAATCTGGGTGTGGATAATGTCTTATAGCAGAAGTTGAGGGATTGGCTTACAGTCTTAGTTTGCCTTTCAAGTAAAATGGTGAACTTGGCCAGATTAATTAATTTCTTTGTGCCCAATGCAGCTCCTCTAAACAGAGCCCTCCATGACCAAACTAGAGCCTGATCTTTGACCTCAAAGATGTGATTTTTGACCTCAGTTCTGCTCCTCCTTTCAATTGCCCAGAAAGAAAGTTAGAGTTCCTATCTTAAGTTGTTTTTAGTGGCAGCCTTGTGAGCAACCCAATCTCAGAAACACTGAGGTCAAATGGTTGTCCGTGTTCAAGTAGTAGAACTGAGGATAAATCCTTCCAAGTGATTTCTGGAGGTTGGCTGCTTCTGAAGTGGATAGAGGGTGTTGAGGTATCAGGATGCTTTTGGTTAAAGTAATGGGAAATTAATGCAGCCTTGCTTATACTGTATAAGTACTTTTTAAAAGTTTCACATAACCTCCATGGGTAAGGTAGGCATTAGGCTTGTTATACAAGGCCTCAAACTTTATTTCTCTGAGATTCTATTACCTTTATTCTATTCTCTTTCTTGTGTTTTATCTTCTGGTTGCTTGAAAGATGGTGGCAGTAGTTCAGATATCTCATTTAAATGTGAACTTGTGGGGCGCCTGGGTGGCTCAGTCACTTAAGCGTCCGACTTCAGCTCAGGTCACGATCTCACGGTCCGTGGGTTCGAGCCCTGCGTCAGGCTCTGGGCTGATGGCCCAGAGCCTGGAGCCTGCTTCCGATTCTGTGTCTCCCTCTCTCTCTCTGCTCCTCCCCCATTCATGCTCTGTCTCTCTCTGTCTCAAAAATAAATAAACTTAAATAAATAAATAAATAAATGTGAACTTGTATGGAGGAAGAGGAGTCTATTTCTCCTGTCTTTCTCCCTGGTAATGAGGAGACTATTCCCAGAAGTGCCCCAGCTGACTCTCCTCATGTCTTTTTGGCTGGAATTGTATTAAATGTCTATTCCTAAGCCAATCACTGACAAGGAAATTGGATTACCATGATTGGCTTAGAGTCTGACAGTTTTGCCAGTTTATTAGTTGCTTTTGTGAAGAGGCAGAGCTCTGATGTTCCCTACTTTACCATTTTTGGCGATGTCACCCTAGCTTTCTGATTGGCTTAGATTAATCAACATTTACCCTTGGAGCTGGGGATGCATGGAGTTATTTTTAGAAGAGAGAGAATCCAGACGAATCAGGCTTAGCAAGGAGAAGTGGGTAACAGTGTTTACTATGAGAGATGATTATGATAAAAGAGTGGCATCATGAAGGAAGGAAGTTGATTATAGAGGCGGAGAGTATCTCTGGACGAGGAAGGTCTTGGGCCAGAGCAGTGAAAGGAACAATCCACCAGTGGAAAAGACAGCAGTGTCTTTGGAAGAGGACAGACTCCGGTTCCAAGTCTGCCTTATCTCCCTCCAGATACACTAACGTGGGGAAGTCAGTTAACTTTGTTGTATACCAGTCTCATAATCACAATGGGGGGGGGGGATAATAATTTCCCCATTTTTGAATGGATGTTAAAGTGATATAAGAAATGTAAGATGTCAAAGGGGGTTGGTGCATCGTAGATGGTTATCTTTATGCTGATGATGTGACTGGCCCTCCTGGAACAGAGAGACTAACAGAGCAAACTAAGCAGGGAGTTACTGGAAATTGAATGACTGTGGTGAAATCACAGTACTCAGCCTTAATTGAGTGCTTTTCACATGCCAGGGATCATTTACTGATTCTACTAACAAGTTGTTACTGAGTGCCTACAGTGTGTCAGGCCCTGTTGCTGGCCCTGGAGATACAGCACTAAAATACAAGAGACAAACACCTTGGCTCTCAAGGAGTTTACAGCCTAGTGGGGGGAAAACAGACACAAGTGAATGTATAAAGCATTTTGAATGTGAGAGTGCTGAGTGCTGAGAGGAAGTATAAGGCAGAGAAGGAGGATCGAGAGGGCAGAAAGATAGGGCAGGAGCGGGGGAGGAAAGTTTAAACAGGGTGTCAACAAATGTCTTCCAGAGGAAGATGATGTGTGAGCAAACAGTTGGAGGATGTGAGGGAGTAAGCCATGTGGTCTGAAGGAGAAGGTCTCCAAGCAGAGGGAACAGTAAGTGGAGTGTGCTTGGAAAGTTCAGAGACGAGCAATGAAGACAGTATGGCTGGAAAACAGAGAGCAAAGCCAAGATAGGAGATGAGGTCAGAAAGGTGGCAGGTGAGATCAGGTGGGGGAGTTTGTGAAGCTTTGAATGTGATTGTATAGATTTTGGACTTCATTCTGAGTAATACAGAAAGTTGTGAAGGGTTTTCAGCAGAGGAATCGTTATTTTCTTTCACTCTTCTTTTGAGTCTCTTCTGTTTGCATTCTTTTTATTGTAAATTATTTTTTACAATTAATTTTTCTGTCAGTCCCTCCTCAGTTCCTAGTCTTTCAGTGAATATTAATATTTCCTGTACATGTAACAGCTGTTTTCTCCAGATTCCTAGACATCCTTCCTCTGCCCTGAGACTACTGTGGAGTGGTTTCGCGGTATGTCAGTAGTGTCATTTCATTTACCAACAAGGTGAGGACATAATCTCTGCCTGCTTTTGCCTGAGAGGACCTTTAACATGCCCTAAAGGAGGTTAGTCCTCGGTTTCTGGAAATCCTTAGGAGACTGGTACTTGTTAAAAGCTGCCTCCCAGCCCTTGAGCTGCCTGCCAGGCTAGAGCCTGTGTTGGGGTTGGCGGGTGCTCCCTGTCCTGGTCTTCTCCATGTAACGTGCTGCCCGCCTGATGGCACTCACCAACTGCCTCACTCCAGCCGTCCCTCTTTTGTATTGTTAGCTGCTTTTCTTTTTTCTTTTTTTAAATGTTTATTTATTTGGAGAGAGAGCACACACACAGGCTTGCGAGCAGGGGAGGGGCAGAGAGAGAGGGAGAGACAGAATCCCAAGCAGGCTTTGAGTTGTCATTGCAGAGCCCCATGCAGGGCTCCAACACATGAACCATGAGATCATGACTTGAACCAAAATTAAGCATTGTACACTTAACTGACGGAGCCACCCAGGCACCCTGTTAGCTGCCTTTCTTAAGAGATTTCTTCCTGGGGTGTGCAGTATTGGTTTTTGAGTGAGATGATTTTATCTTTCCTTTTTTCTTTTGTGCTCACCACCTCCTTGGCTAGTGGTTTTCTCAATTGTCTCCATCCAGGTCTTGGGCCCTCCAGTCTAGAATCAGGTTTTAATGGATTGGGGCTCCTGCTTTGTTGTGAAATTTGATATAGTACAGATCCAGTTTGGGAGCCAGTTCTGAGCATGGGGTCATGCTTTGTCAATCAGCTTTCCTGAGTCCACAGTTCATAAAGCCTTGAGCTCTGGATGAAAGCAGTTTTATCAACCTCTTCCTATGAGGAATGAGGAGGGGAGGATGGGCAGGAGGGAGTACTTCCATGCCAGGACCTAGCTGTAAGCAGTGAATCTGGATCCTATCCCTTGTCTGCTGTGAACGTTAAGTCTTCCTGTCACTATCATCTCAACTGCCTCTGCCTGTTTCCAGACTTCAAACCCTGGAGACTCTGGGCTTTAGTCATATTCCCTGCTTTGGGTTTCCGTTTCACTTCTAATCCATAACAATGTTTATTTTGTTTTGAAACCTGGTTACATATTTTGGATTTTCTCTTTTTACATTTTTTCAATTATTCTTTGGAGGCAAAGTATGAAGTTAATTCACCATCCTGACTGAAGTTTTCAAGTAGATTTTTAGGTAGAAATTTAGAATGCTAGGGCCACCTAGGTGGCTCAGTTGGTTAAGCATCTGACTCTTGATTTCAGCTCAGGTTATGATCTCATGGTTGTGGGAGTCATGGAGCCTGCTTAAGATCCCCTCTCTCTCTCTTGCTCTCTCTCCCTCTGCCCCTCCCCATCCCATGCTCACATTCATCCTCTCTCTCAAAAAAAAAAATTAAAAACAATAAATTTACAATGCTAATTGTGTCAGCAAGTTGTGTAACCACTCCAACCATAATTTTCTTACATGGATGTCTCAATCTACTTGGGTTGCTACAACAAAACACTATAGACCAGGTGGCTTAAACAACAGACATTTTTTTCTCACAACTCCAGGGGCTGGGAAGTCCAAGGTCAAGGTGCCAGCTGATTCAGTTCTTGGGAGAGTCCTCTTTCAGGCTTGTAGATGGCCACCATCTGTCTGTGTGCTCCCATGACCTCTTCTTTGTGCGAGGGCAGAGGAGAGAGAGAGCATCTTATCAGGGCACAAATCCCATCAGGAGAGTACCACCTTCATGACCTCACCCAAACCTAATTACCTCCCAGAGGGGTTAGGACTTCAACATATGACTTTTGGAGGGACACATTCACTTTATAACATTGGAACATCACTACATTACTGTTTCTAAGTTTGCTTCAGATCCATTGTTCAAGTAAATTCAATAGGTACATTGATAACAAAGAGTACACTGCTAAAACAGTTTTGGTAAATTCTGTATTAAACAAAATCAAACAGATTTTTCCCTTGAAGTTCTTTATGGAGACTCAAACATGTATATGTGCATTGTGTGTTACTTATAAGGAGATTAAATATGCATAGTCTTCCAAACTCATTTCAACAGGACATTTTTTCATGCCATGCTTATTAATATATTCCAGAAGAGTATTCCATGGGATACAATGTGGAAACTGTTAATATTGACCAGACAAAACTATGTTTATATATTTTTATATATGTATGAATATGAATTTGAAAGTAAATATACATATATGTATGAATTTACATATATATTCTGAGTACCTAGAAAAAGAATTGTGTGCTACTGGCACAAAAACAGACACTCAGATCAATCAGTGGAACAGAATAAAGAACCCAGAAGTGGACCCACAAACATATGGCCAACTAATCTTTGACAAAGCAGGAAAGAATATCCAATGGAATAAAGACAGTCTCTTCAGCAGGTGGTGCTGGGAAAACTGGACAGCGACATGCAGAAGAATGAACCTGGACCACTTTCTGACACCATACACAAAAACAAACTCAAAATGGATGGAAGCCCTAAATGTAAGACAGGAAGCCATCAAAATCCTTGAGGAGAAAGCAGGTAAAACCCACTTCGACCTTGGCTGCAGCAACTTCTTACTCAACACATCTCCAGAGGCAAGGGAAACAAAAGCAAAATTGAACTATTGGGACCTCATCAAAATAAAAATCTTCTGCACAGTGAAGAAAACAATCAGCAAAACTAAAAGGCAATCAAGAGAATGGGAGAAGATATTTGCAAATGACATATTAGGTAAAGGGTTAATATCCAAAATCTATAAAGAACTTATCAAACTCAACACCGAAAAATCCAGTGAAGAATTGGGCAAAAGACATGAATGGACACTTCTCCAAAGAAGACATCCAGTGAAGAAATGGGCAAAAGTCATGAATAGACACTTCTCCAAAGAAGACATCCAGATAGCCAGGCGACACGTGAAAAAATGCTCAACATCATTCATCATCGGGGAAATACAAATCAAAACCACAGTGAGATACCACCTCATACCTGTCAGAATGGCTAACATTAACAACTCAAGCAACAACAGATGTTGGCGAGGATGCAGAGAAAGAGGATCTCTTCTGCACTGCTGGTGAGAATGCAAACTGGTACAGCCACTCTGGAAAACAGTATGGAGGTTCCTCAAAAAACTAAAAATAGAACTACCCTACAACCCAGCAATTGCACTACTAGGTATTTATCCAAGGGATATAGGTATGCTGTTATAAAGAAGATATGGTGTGTGTGTATACACACACACACACACACACACGCGTGCGTGCGCGCGCACACACACACACACACACACACACACACACACACTGGAGTATTACTCAGGAATCAAAAAGAATAAAATCTTGCCATTTGCAACTATGTGGATGGAACTAGAGGGTATTATGCTAAGTGAAATTAGTCAGAGAAAGACAAATATCATATGACTTCACTCATATGAGGACTTTAAGGTACAAAACAGATGAATAAGGGAAGGGAAGCAAAAATAATATAAAAACAGGGAAGGGGACAAAACAAAAGAGACTCTTAAATATGGAGAAAAAAACAGAGTGTTACTGGGGGGAGGGAGGTTATGGGAGGAGGAATGGGCTAAATGGGTAAGGGGCATTAAGGAATCTACTCCTGAAATCATTGTTGCACTATATGCTAACTTGGATGTAAATTAAAAAAAAAAAATACACATAAGTTAAAAAAAGAAAAAGAATTGTGTTATGTATATGCATGTGTTATGTATTATTGCATCATGTTATTAACATTAATAAATAGCAAAATATATGAATAATAAGTCATTGTACAGTGTTTTGCTCTTAATGGAATATAGAATATAGGAATTATAGAGCAATAGAATGTCAAAATTAAGAGTATATTGATATAGAATTGAATGCCTTTCAAATTTTTTAATCTTTTAAAGCTCAAATTAAATTTTATATGGAAACTATCTCATATATATGCATATATAAATATATAACAGAGTTGCACTGTTTGAAGTGGAGTTGGAAAAATGAGAGTCCTCACCCTTCCTTTTCAAGGTCAATCCTGAGTACCTCTGAGTGACTCTCTCACCTTCTGAGGGCCTGGCTTGAATTCTACCATCTGATGCCTCAAATTAATAGCAGGGGAGTCAGGGTCTAAAATGGTGAAGTTACTTCTTTCTTTTTAATTTTTTAAATGTTTATTTATCTTAGAGAGAGAGAGAGAAAGAGAGAGAGGGAGAGAATGAGTAGGGGAGGGGCAGAGAGAGAGGGAGACACAGAATCTGAAGCAGGCTCTGGGCTCTGAGCTGTCAGCACAGAGCCCAACGTGGGCTTGAACTCATGAATCGTAAGGTCATGACCTGAGCCAAAGTCGGAGGCTTAACCGACTGAACCATCCAGGTGCCTCTTTCTTTCTTTCTTTCTTTCTTTCTTTCTTTCTTTCTTTCTTTCTTTCTTTCTTTCTTTCTTTCTCTTTCTGTCTTTCTTTCTGTCTTTCTGTCTTTTATGTTCATTTATTTATTTTGAAAGAGAGAGAGAGAGCCTGAGTTGAGGAGAGGGGCCAAAAAGAGAGATAATCTTAAGCAGGCTTCACGCTCAGTACCAAGCCCAACTTGGCACTCAGTCTCACGATAGTGAGATCATGACCTGAGCTGAAATCAAGAGTCGGACGCTTAACTGACTGAGCCACCTAGGTGCCCCAAAAGGTGAAGTTATTTCTCAAAGTCTACTAGCTAATTAGGGGCAGAAGCAGGACCAGAATGAAGATACTCCAATTCCTAGTTCAGTGCTCATTCTCCCACAACAGTTTTTCATCTTTTTAGAGCATTTGAATTATTTTTTTCAAATGAAACTTGATGCAGAAATTCAACATATAAAACACAAATGGCTTAGTTGGTTGAGTGTCCACCTCTTGATTTTGGTTCAGGTTATGATCCCAGGGTGGTGGGATTGAGCCCTGTGTAGGACTCCTTGCTGAGCATGGAGCATGCTTAAGATTCTCTCTCTGCTCCTCTCTCCCACTAGAACTCTCTCTCTCTAAAAACAAAACAAACAACAACAACAACAACAAAACCCAAAACAGAAATGAAGCCTAGCTTCCCTAGTTGAAGGACAAGGGATGGGTCATATGTCTGGTAGGAGAGCTGAGGGTCCTGTGGCCTTGTGTATTAATTACCCTCTAGTCCTCCTGCACTGGCCCTTGATGGCTCAGGGCAGCAGTGTTTAAAAATTATACATGAAACTGGGCAGAATCAACGTACACAGTTCTTCAAACCCAGAAGGATACCATTTATACACATGAGAGGGACTCTTCTGATACCCATTGGGTCTTACCCCTTACAAGAGATTGTGGCTCATAGCTAAACGAGAAAAAAAAAAAAACTTTATTTATAAAAGGGGTTGTTCTTTGTCAAAGAACAAAATGGCAAAGTTCATTTTTTAATTTAAAGGAAGAGACTAAAGAGTTCCTGCAAACCTTACCATTTGAACTGGCAGCACAGTTATCACATCCAAAGCAGAAAGAGTCCAGCCCCTGGGCCCCAGGGCACAAGCTTCTAGAACTTTGGTCATTATGTGAGTGATTCAGTTTGGTGAATCAGCTCCTTTCTGTGATTTCAAATAATGATAACAAGCACCGGGAGGAAGGCAGCAGCATTGTTCAAAGCAATCAGTCTCTCATTTGGGTGCTCAACTGCCTGAGGAGAAAACACATGTAACTATTCCTCATTAATAGCAAAATTATGCCTTTGTGCCAAATTATTCACGCAGAGTTGAAAAATGAGTCACACGTAACATTCTGTGGGTTTTCTGCCTTTCGTTCTTACTATTTAAGAGAATGAAGATGAGTTTAGAAATCTGATTACTCTGTTGCCAAGTGAGATGAGAGAGGTAATTGGAGTAAGGACAATTTCCTACAAACTCGGCCCCAAGGTAGACTATGGGAATCAAACTCCTATTGGAGGATCGTCTGTGCTGGGATGTGAGGGGTTTCGTGGCTATTTTTCCGAATCTTCTCTCCTCAGAAAGAGGCAAGGAATCCTATTACCGGGTATTTTTTTTTAAATTTTTTAATGTTTGTTTATTTTTGAGAGAGAGAGAGCACGAGTGGGGAGGGGCAGAAAGTTTGGGAAACAGAATCCTAGGCAGGCTCCAGGCTGAGCTGTCAGCACAGAACCCCAGGCAGGGCTCAAGCCCATAAACGGTGAGACCATGACCTGAGCCGAAGTTGGACACTTAACCAACTAAGCCACCCAGGCGCCAGGTATTCCTTAGCTGAGAACACAAAACAGTAAACATCAAGTTTTGCCTAGGAGAAGCTACACTTAGGAATAAAATATATATATATATATATATATATATATATATATATATATATATTAATGTTATATAATAATATAGGCTAAAACCTATATTAGGTTTTACCTAGGCTCAAACCAAAGAAATACATATTTTCCTGTTGGAGTCTGCAGTATTTTGTTTTGCTTTTCTCTAGAAACTTATTTTTAATTAGAATACCTGTATCTAAACCTATTTCATTTCTAGTTTGTGTATGCAGGGATTCTATGGAATCTGGGGACACTTTTTCATACTATTCAAAAAACAGTCCATACTAGACTAATCTCCATTCTTTCCACTATTTAGAAGATGTGGGCAAATAGGTGTGGTCTTCATTCAGTCATTTATTGATTGATTGATTATTTATTTTGAAAAATATATTGAGCACATGCTATGTGTTAGACATCATACTAGTATCTGAGGAAGAGAAATGAACAAGACAGTCCATGCTTTCAGTGAGCTTTAGTCTAGTTATAATTATATATATTCTATTAATCCACATTTATGAAGTACATATTGCTTTTATCCTTTTAGTATTATGAAACAAGAATATTTTGTTCCAAAAGTACTTAAAACCTTCAAGGTGCAAGACATATAGTTGTAATTAGTTGCATTGGATGCTTTAGGAGTTGAGTAATAATGAGGCGATCAGTTACAGCATGAGACTATGACATTCAAAAGGGACACTCAATAATCAGAAATTCACTTGCATTGAACTCTGGAATGCATAGGACACTTTTTTTTTTTTTTTAAGGCAGGAGCTTGTTCTCATTAGAGACATATACCTTGATTTACTGGTTATTTTGATTAGGCTATATGTATTCATTCTAGAAGTCCATGTTGAGTACCAGGGAGATCTGCCTAAAACTCAGATGATTTTTTTTTAGAAGGAGCAAGGTGGTAGAAATCTGTCACTTTCTTATCTTATAGATGTATTATAGAGCTGAATATTCACTTCACCAGTCTTGGTGCTATGCCTTAGTCCTTCCCAAGTGAAACTCCTCTACTCATACAGCTCATATGGCAGGTCTAGGAGTATTGTGTGACCTCATAGACTTCCCTACCAAAATCCAGACACTGGTCCATGACCTGTATTTGGCCTGGTGTGAAAAGATGTATAGGCCAAACAGATTCTTGCTTGCTTGGCCTATACACTTCAAATTAGGAAATACAGAGGGAAGTGGGAGATATATCCAAGGACATACAAAGATAATTAAGCTATATGGTTGAGGTCATAAGTCAGGGTCAAGCTGGAGTTTGAAGAAAGCAAGAAGTATTAAGGAGAAACATAAGAAAATGTATGAAGGTGAAAAGAAAAAATGAAGAAGTTGGTGATAGGATAGAAAAAGGCAAGCAGAGATATTAGTAACGTATCAGTGCAGGGTAGCCATAAAGTCCGAAAACAGCATTATTCCATCATGCATTGTAATGCAATACCAATAAACCATGTCTTAACGTGTTTGGCTATATTTGAAGACTTGATGTCCAGGCTGTAGGTGGAAATTCTGTAGCCTGGCTCTGCTGTGGATCCTACTCTAGATGTCTGACTTTTCCTGGATTCCTGTGCATTTTTATTCATACAGCACACCTCCTCACCATCCCCAGCATTACTTCATTACTTGGGATAACTAGAGTGAGTCGTCTTTTCCTTGCAACCAGAAAATGCTAACTGAACCAGACTCTTTGAGGGTGGAGCACATTTCCTAACATGGATTGGTATACTTACTTTGAGTTTTCTTTGTTCTTACTTTTCTTGTGATCTGTGAAATATTTTAGCTTCTAGAATTTGTAAAACTTACATTTTCTTAATGTTGCACATCGATTAGTACTTTTTTCCATGTAAATATTTCTACCACATTATAAACTGCAGTGTTTGATTTAAACCATAGATTTGTATTTACAGCACGGAAAACAAACTGTTCAGTTTACTTCTGACCATCTAATAATAACTATAATATCATGCTTGCCAAAACCTCCATTAAAGACATATGTCTTGACTCATTGATTCCAATAATAGGAAAAAGCACCATTTCCCAGCAACGGGAGATTTAATGTTGCTTTTGAGGAGGAAAAAAAAAAAGGATCCAACCAAAATATTTATCTAGCATGGGAACTCTAGGAAGCCCTCAGTAGCAGGTAAAATTCTAGGATTCCCCAGTAGAATAGGTATCAAGAGTTTTCGAAGGGGTATAAATTGTCTGATAGTGAGAACAAGGTACAGACAGATGAGACCAGTAACAGAATAAAAGTCAAACTTACAGTTATATAAACTTGAAGAATGGGGGCATGAAGAAGAGAGGCAAAAATAAAACAAATTTCAGACTAAGAATAGTAATAACTAAACCCAAATTTTATACTCAGATTCTCAGTAACCCAGCAAGACAGAAACTAGATGATGACATGGTTCTCATTGTTTGACAATAGAATATACCATATATTCGCTTATTAAAAGAATAAGCTTTATCCTGTTCCTTTTATCTCAGGAAAATGTATCATGAGATTCTTACATAGACAGCATTGAATTTCAAAATTACGAATCTCAACATATGGGCTGGACACCAAGTCTATAAATATATTAAAACACAAAATTATGCACTAAATAGCATTTTTAAGATGAAAAATCCACATGAATTACACAGCTAGTGGTTTTTCACATTGGCCTTGGTGAAAGTCAAACTCTAAAGATAAATTTATGGAGGTTTGGGGTAGACATTGAGTGATATGCTCAAGATACATTGCTGTTATGTGCTTTCTTTGGGTACAGAGTAAGACTTATCCCCCTTAATATCCATGAGCTGAATATAAGGCTCAGTTGAAATATAGGGGACTAAAAAGCATCCTTGGCTTCCGATTGAGAGAAGATTGACAGGATTTGATGGTATGCGTAATAAAGAGAGCATAAAATTGAGGATTTAAGGATCCTATGAAACACATTGCCCTCTGATCCCCCTTCAGTCTTTTTTCTCTCTTCTTCCTGTCCTATCAAAGCTCTTCCTCACTGAGGCTAGTTTTAATCAGGTGCTTATCATATTAAAAATTAAGAACAAATTGGGAATGATCATCATCTTCTCCAGAATCTGCTCATCTTCCTGTATTTTCTCACTTAATCCAGAAATGTTTCATTATTTTTCTCCTTATTTCTAATTGTACACAATCCATTATATGCCAAGACATTCATTCTGCCACATTAATAATTTTCAGTTCCATCTTATTCTATCTCTTTGCTGCTGTATTACTTTATGACTTTATCGTTTCTCAACTAGATTATTGTAAGTATTCTAAATCATTTCCAAATAAGTTTTTGCATGATTCTACAGTGCTCTTTCTAAAATGTCAATTTTGGCTTCTGCTTATAACCATTCAACACCTCCCTCAAGTATTAAACATGAAGCATGGCAGACAATGCCTTAAATCACCCAGGTTTTGCTTATAGCCCTAGATATATTTTGGCATTCTAATATAAACTCCTGTTAACAAGGGACATCATGCTAGGTACCAGTGGGAGCCAGGACATCCTGAGGATGTTTATCTCCAGAGTTACATTTCATAAGGAAATGTAAGCCACACATTTCTTATGCCAACATCCACCATTTTGGGGGAAATATATAGATATAGATATAGATATAGATATAGATATAGATATAGATATAGATAAAAATATATATAGATATAGATAAAATATATATATATAATTGGATTTAATTAAGCATTAAATTAAGTCAGACATTTTGTCTCTTTTTTTCTGCTAACTAATGACTTGGATCCAAGGGAAAGTCATTTATTTAATGAAAAATTTAGAAATTAAAATGTGGTAGCACGTTAGCATGATTTAAATTTTGTGAACTTGCTGCATGCACAGTAAGAAAAAGAAGTATTCAGAAAAGCACACTTTAGTTATAGGGGCTATTTACCAGAATGTGTGCAGAAAAATTCCATAAACTAGGTCTCTATGTTACAGGAAAGCTTTCAACAAGTACTTTTTCTTCCCATGGCCTCATATTCATTGTTTTCCCCTTCACCTCTGCATGCTGTTGTTTTTGTGACACTATTAGATTTTGCTTTTTCAACAAAGATAGCAGACAGCATAAGTTATTTCTGGAAACTAACATTTTACTTTTGTCCTCCTGCTTTACATCCTGCTGGTCTTTGCCAGAAGTCCCTGGTTGCCTGGTATAAGAAAACATCATAATTATCTCATTAATATTTGGTCCTGGCCTCCCTGCTAATCAGGTTAGTATTGCTGAGAATTCAAAGGAAGAGAACAGAAATCTACTAAGAAGGAATAAATTGGTCTTCAGACATAATTCTAATAAGCTGCCCAGGAACCAAAGTTTGTCTGCTTGGTGAAATAGGAGATCATGTAGAATGTAGATTTATGTGGAGAGTATAGCTCCTTCAATTTAACTAGTGTATACTCAAGGCTTCTGGAGGGCAGAGAATATGCTCTTAGCCCTGCCTTCAGTACCTTGTCTGTTGTGGGCTCTCACGTTTGTTGATTGTTCCAAAGATAAGCAAATTCTGAAGTGAATTTTTTTTTTTAAATTTTTTTTTTTAACATTTATTTATTTTTGAGACAGAGAGAGACAGAGCATGAACGGGGGAGGGTCAGAGAGAGAGGGAGACACAGAATCTGAAACAGGCTCCAGGCTCTGAGCAGTCAGCACAGAGCCCGACGCGGGGCTCGAACTCACATACCGTGAGATCGTGACCTGAGCCGAAGTCGGACGCTTAACCGACTGAGCCACCCAGGCGCCCCCTGAAGTGAATTTTATTTTCCCTCTCCATCCTCTCTGAATTCACTTACCACTTCTCAGAATGTTTCCTGAGTAGAAAGCAGTCTGCACTACACATGCTCAAATGGGCTGTTGTAACTGTGGAGGTAAATTTTTGTCCTCCTATCTATCACTCAGAGGGTATTATTGTTATTATTACTGTTACTGTTATTACTACTACTACTATTATTACTATTTAAAGTCCTTGGTCTTTTAAAGTATAATAGACATGTTTGCTGAATGCTGGAGTATGGTATTTGACACTCAGTTACTCTGGGTTATATATGTGACTATAATGGATAAAACTAATTCAGGTAATAAAGCTACTTGTGGCTGAGGTAAATGAGACACTAGAGCAATAATTGTTGCAACATTTAAATCAAAGGAAGTATTGCTGGTCACTATGGCTTTGAAATATATTCTAGAACAACTGACTTTTGCAATAACTCCATAAAAGACCAGCTAGTTCAAAAAGGATTTTTCTTTTCCACTAGGCATAGTATTATTAGACAGATGGCATTATGTAGATATTCATATTAAATGTAAATTCCCTAAATTTCTTGGTGAATATTGACAGAGCATGTTCTTTGTTTGTTTTATTCTCAAGTTAGCTAAACACAGCATAGTCTTGGCTTCAGGAGTAGATTCCAGTGATTCATCACTTACATACAATACCCAGTGCTCATCCCAACAAATGCCCTCCTCAATGCCCATTCATCCATTTTCCCCAGCTCCCCATTCTCCCCCACCCCCATCAACCCTCAGTTTGTTCTTTCTATTTATGAGTCTCTTATGGTTTGCCTCCTTCTCTGTTTTTATCTTATTTTTCCTTCCCTTCCCTTTCCCTATGTTCATCTGTTGAATTTCTCAAATTCCACGTATGAGTGAAATCATATGATACCTGTCTTTCTCTGACTTATTTCACTTAGCATAATATCCTCCAGTTCCATCCACGTTGTTGCAAATGGCAAGATTTCATTCTTTTTTTTTTTTTCACCAAGTAGTATTCCATTGTATATGTGTACCACATCTTCTGTATCCATTCATCAGCCAATGAACATTTGGGCTCTTTCCATAATTTGGCTCTTGTTGATGGCACTACTATCAACATTGGGGTGCATGTGCCCCTTCAAATCACACTTTTGTATCATTGGATAAACACCTAGTAGTGTAATTGATGGGCTGTTGGGTAGCTCTATTTTTAATTTTTTTGAGGAACCTCCATACTTTGCCAGAGTGACTGCACCAGTTTGCATTCCCACCAATAGTGCAAAAGGTTTCCTCTTTCTCCACATCCTCGCCAACAACTGTTGTTTCCTGAGTTGTTAATTTTAGCCACTCTGACTGGTGTGAGGTGGTATCTAACTGTGGTTTTGATTTGTATTTCCCCGGTGATGACCAATGTCGAGCATCTTTTCATGTGTCTGTTTGCCATCTGAATGTGACAGAGCATGTTCTTTATGTCCATACTGTGTTTGTTGATGTGGTCTCTCTAATGAGTGAATGGGAACCTACCTATTGCTTATATTCTTTCTGGAATTTTCATACACAAAGATACAAATTCCAAAAGTAGCTAGTCAATAGAATAGTCCAAAGAGGTCTTATCTTGCAACTAAGTTCTTTAATTACTCCTGGGAAATAGATGGCTGAGCAACTCCTTTGAACTCTGATTTAGCACTTTCAATCTGGTAAGATAATTGGAACCATTTTAGTTTTGCTATTGTTATATACACTATTTGTAAAATTATAAGATCTGTTATTTATTTGTTGAAAATGCCACAATTAACCCAAATGTTTGTTTGTTTCGTTTATCTATTTATTTATTTTTAAGTAAACTCTGTGCCCAACGTGGGGCTTGAACTGATGACCCTGAGATCAAGAGCCACATGCTCTACTGACCCAACAAGCCAGGTGTCCCCAACTGTCATTTTTTAGTCTAATTAAAATGTGTTCTGATACTCAGACTTGACTATTTTGTTTACCATCTGGAAGCAAGCAGTGTGAAGAATCATGGGGGTTTTGTTTGTTTTGATTTGTTGTTGTTGTTGTTGTTGTTGTTGTTGTTGTTGCTCCTGATCACCAGATCACCCCCAATATGCTGTGGTTATAGAAGCCATGGTCACTTGATAGAGAAGCAGTCCTTGGAGTTGAATTTCTCAGGAATCTCTATGAACAGTTATTTATTTTCCTGAAGAAAAAGTAGGTAGTACCATAAGCAAAATGTGTAATTTTTGGTTTCCCACTGAATCTGAAAATGGCAGAGCTCATGGAGAGTAGTGAGGGATAAAAATACAATGCATTGAATTGGATGTGAAACATGCAGCAGGAGGGATAAAAATACAATGCATTGAATTGGATATGAAACATGCAGCAGGCCGCTTCTTTTTGCTATTATTCCAGTCATAATAAAATAGCATGTACTCAAAGTCATTTTGTTTTCTGCAGCAAATTCTTTGATGCACAAAGGAACCTAAGGTTGATGTAGCATTGTATGAGGCTTGTTAGAAAGTTCTTTAAGCCATTTCCTTCTTCCATCAATGTGTTGTTTCATCACAGTGTTTTTTTTTTAGATAAAATAAGGACCAAGAAAGCTATTCTCTGATACAATAATTAGGAAAGAACATTGACTTCCTGATTTTCAACTTGTAAAAATGTTGCTAAGCCAAAGTAGATAATTTCTAGAGGACTCAATAAGTACTTTGACTTTTCATGGTGAACTTGCCTCCCGGACATTTTAAGGTCTAACCACCTGTTGGAAATGAAGAAGTTACCCTTTAAGGTCCTTCTAGCCAGCCTAAGAATCAAATTGACACAAGACAGATTAACAGCAGAAAATAAAATATGATAGTGTATGTACAGGGAATCCACACAGACATGGAAATTCCAAAGATAGTCAGGCAACATGATGCTTACATGAGCTAAGGAGAAGAGTAGGGGTCTGAGGATATAAGGAGAAAGACCATTAGCAGGAAGATGAAAGATGTTTGGAAAAGAGAGACTATTGTTATGTAGATAAGTTTCTTAGGTAAAGAGGAATCTCTGTTAATAGCTTCCTATGTGGTACAAGCAGGCAGTTGAGGGGAGGTAAAGAGCTTTTCTTGAATCTACTGGGTTTTAATTGCTTTTAATTAAAAATAATGTTCATACCAAAGAGGCCAATCTTGGGGTGGCCTGCCCTTGGCCCCTATGCATCTAAAGAATAGATATATTTTAAAGCAACCAGTAAATAGGAATGAATCAGATCTCTTGTCTTATTTTATGCCAAACTTTCCTGACCTTTTTCTAATTCTCTACTCAACCCACTGTATATTTTTTACCTTTCCCTCTGAATCTTTTTGGTGTTCTCTCAAGTTCTCTTTTTTAGCCTTTTCCTCACTCTGTATTTTCTCCCCAGGCAATCTCAACAACTCTTACCACTTCAACTATCCTGAATGATTTGAAAACTATAACTAATCTCAACAACATTTACTTGTGGTCCAGACCTCCAAAATGATAGCAGTAACAACAAAAAGGCAATATTCATTGTGTGCTTACTATGTACAAGATACTGTATTAATAAGTGTACATTCATGATTTCATTTAACCCTTTAACAATCACCAACAGTGAGATAGATGCTATTATCATCTCCATTTACAGTGGAGAAAACAAAAGTTTGGCCATATCACACAATTTGCCTAGGGTTACTTAGATAAGCCAATGACCAAGCTAGGTTTTAGATCCTGACAGTTTGATTCTAAAGTGAGTGCTTTTCAACCACAGAGACCTGTCTATCAACCACATGCTAAGCATTTTCCTTTGAATCTCCTACAGGCCTCTTACAGCCAATATGTAAGTCTAATTCCCCTTTGGCAATTAATTCATGCATTCAACCAATAAGAAATTTATCAAGCATCTCTGAGAGCTAGATTGAAGCCTATGCATTGAGGATGAACTGTTGAACAAAATAGTGGTCCCTGTATTTATAGAGTTTATTATTTAGAGAGGGAAAACTCTCATTAATCACATCATTATGCAGATAGACAATTAATTCCATAAGTGCTAAGAGGATCAACTGCAATATGCTGTGAAGAGAACTGCCTTCTTTGAGGGAAGTAGGAAGAGGGACTGGAAGAAACTCTCCCCTGACAGATTGCCTAAGCTAAAATTAAAAGAATGAGTAATAGCTACCTAGGCAGAAGATGACATCCAGGCAGAAATTACAACATCTACAAAGGCCCTGAGGCCAGAGGAGTGGGGGGAAGCCAGCATACTAGAGGGACTGGGATGAAGATTGGTATATCTGAGGGAATGGCAAAAATTGCGGTGTAGACTAGGTGAGAAGGACAAGACCATGTAGGGCCCTCTAAGATGTATTATATATTTTCCTTTTCTTAAGGCCAGTTTTCACAGATCATTAGGGGGGCTCAATCATTGTAGTGAAAGAATGAAATTTATACTTTGAAAATATCACTGTGGCTGCTGTTGAGAGAGTGAATTGGAGGAAAAAAGAGTAGATTCGGGGGAACCAATGAGCGGATATTTCAGTGGACTAGGTAGTAGTATTTTGGTGTATTTTTCTCTCATTACTGTTGTGTAGAGAAGGATGGCAGCCTTAGAGATGAAGATAAAAAACACCCAAATCTACCTGACCATTTAAGCAACAATCTTGGGGTCATCTCAACTTCATTTTTTCCCCCTATTTCTATCATCCAGTTATTCTTCTGCTGATTTTGCTTCAACATCTTTTGTATCTTTTCCCACATCTCCATTTGCTTTTGACATTTTTGGAAGACATATTTTAAGACTGTCCATCCTTATTCCTTCACTTTTTTGTTTTCCTTCTGAATGCAATTTTAGCCATTTCCACCCCCAAGCCTGGCCCAGGCTCGTCCCTGTTACTAGCACATCCATATGATCCCCTGGTTCTCTGCAGTGTACCTTCAGGACAGCAGTCTCTTTAAGGAGTGCCCGTGCTTTAACCTAGTTTCTATTTATATTACTTGAATGTAGGCCAGAAGGAGGGGAGAGGATTGTAGCACCACTCCATGTTGGCCTATGATGGAAGTGATGGTGCTATTGACTCTAAGAGGGGTGATCAGATTTTTGAGGAACTTGATAAATTCAGTCTTCAAATGATGTCGAATCTGAAATATTTGTAGAATACATAGAAGACAATAGAAAATATGGGTTTGGAGCTTATAGAAAAGTCTAGGCTAGTTATGACAGTTAAAAACAAGAGTGACTGTTGAAACCATGAGTTTAGATAAGTTTCCTTGAGAGAAGTGAACATATTGAGGAGAGGGCTGAGGATAAAGCTCAATGGAACACTCACTTGTGAAAGGGCAGTGGAAGAATAGAATCCCGGAAGCATATTGGGGAATAGCTGCCAGAAAGGTAGGGGAAAACGGGGGGAGGGTAGCCGTGCAGAAATGATGGAAGGGTAGAGTTTCAAGAAAAACAGAGTGGTCACCATGTAAATGATACCAGTTGTATTATCTGGTCAACAAAGTTCTCTCTACTTGGGAACCACCTCTTCACTATCCCATGTAGTCCAAATGGTACTCCCAGTCCCAGTGTTTTGCCTGCATGCTGACACAAGATAAATATAAAACTCAGACCAGATTTCCCTCTTCACAGCGATTGGTTCAAATAAGTAGAAACATGGTAGAAGCAGAGGCTGAATTCTTCCATGTGAAAGTGGTTTCCCAAACCATGTCGATACTGTTTTGTTTTGTTTTTATTATTATTTTTTATTTTTATTTTTAAAGTCACAAAAAGCTCCTATGGGCATGTAAGCCAGCTGTCAGTCTTTTAAGTGGATTAAGGGATCCAGATACTAGAATCTACCATTTGATAATTAACCTTAATTTTCCTGGTTAGATTTTGATGTGAAATTAACTGATGAGTTAGTAAAAAAAAAGCATTTTGAATATATTCTTAAATATGAAATACTTGAATAATACTGACTTGAGTGATTCTTTTATCTGGGACACTATTTGCAAGAGACATATGTTACAGTAATAGTGACACTTTGAAGTGACACTATTATAATAGGAAAAAGAAATGATGGTTCATTTATAAACCTTTTCTTTAGATCTAATGAAAATACAGGGTTGGTCATCATGTCAAATTATAATATTCAATTCACAGGACTGTCTCTCAACCTCAGACTATCTCATTAATCATCTTCAGTCGTGAAAGAAAATGTTTTCATTCTTGATGGATGATCATAAGGATAATACCAGGACACATCCTGAATATTTCACACATGGGACTTCTACAATTTGTTTCCCTAAGGTCATTCTTATGAAGTCTTAACTATACTTTCTCTCTACCTACTAACTAATCTGAAAGGTGAAGAGAATCATAGATTTTTAGATTAAGATTCTTTAGAGATTATCTAAAATCTGAATCCTCTTCTGTTACAGATGAAGAAAATGAGGCTGAATTGCCCAAGTTCACTCACTGGGAGGCAGGAATTGTACTAATTCTCAGTCCAGTGTCACCTTGCCATGCTGGTGACATGCATGTCCCTTCTTAATCATCGAAGCCTCTGACTTAAAATGACTAGGATGGCTTCATTATTAAATGTTTTGAGCTGTAAGGTTAAGTAGGGGTTCACATAAATAATATGGTTAATACTTTTTTGTGACCATGTGCTTTCTCTCTTCAGAATTGGGATATGCACATTATTCACAGCAGCTAAGGAGACTCTGTTCTTTATAAAGGCTATGCAGCAGCTGCATGGTATCACTCTGGCTCTTAAAAGTTTATGAAGTAAAGCAAACTACTGAAATAGCATTAACTTTATTTTGTTTATGAGAATTATTTTTGACTAATTGTATATTTTGAACAAGATTAGTAACATTTCAGATTTCTGACCTGAGTCTGCTATTTTTACAATCACTATTATGAACGGTGGTGCCCTGTCCTATTTGTGGGCTATTAATAATGGGATTGTGGAGAATGGTCTGATATGTCCAGTTTAATTCAGTGTACTCCTGCAGACTTCCTCAAGGATGCCCCAGGAGGCCTGGAGGGTACATTAAAAACGTGCTTTTTGAGGACTGCTAGTTTCTAGTTCAGTAGACTTCATGAAATGGTCCACAGATAGGTACTTCAGGAGCTTTAGCACATTTAATTCTATCATGCAGATAACATGGCCAGCATTGGCAGTGATCCCATAGTATCATGACCTGATGAACTTGAAAAGGGTTACCAAATTTACACAGCCTGATCGATCCCTCTTTAACAAAGGGCTTGTTGAGAGTGCAGTCAGCAGATGTCCTTCAGTTGTCAACCTCTTCAGAGATTACCTATTATACACAGCCATCTTGCCCAAGGTTATACCCTTTCCCAGATAACCCATGTTCAATGGTTGATGGAGAATGAATTTCTGATTATCTTGGTCCAGCTCAGGACAACTCTGAATGCTCTTTCTAGCTTCAGAGTTCTCTGTTGCATCAGCCAAAGCTCTTTCTGGGTAGTTACTGTGGTTTTGACTTTTCTTTTTGCCTATTTATGCTTCTGCTCCTTCCCTTACCCAAAAACTGATCCTAAGGACATGCAAAACTAGTGCAGAGCCTGCTTCCCAGGGAATTCAACCTGGGATGTAAATATTTGCTTTTTTCCTCTCAGCTAAAATGTATTGTCCAATATCATCATCTATTTGCATGTTGGACAATTCCGTGCCTAGGAAAATATATTTTTAAAAGTAAACCCATTTTTCAGGATGATGGAAAGTAGTGCAGAAGCAGGAAGGATGAAGAAAACAGGTAGCATGCCTCTGCATTTTATTAAAGCAGGTGTCCCCACATACTAGATGCAGGGAGGGGTGTCTTGACCAGGCTGCAGCAGGTTACAGGCAAAGGACTCTAAATAGGTATGGACAGAAGTAATTTCTACAGTTTTGTTCCAGCTTGTTATTGGGGAAGTCATATGGCTGTAGGTGCTACAAGTGGTAAAGGGAACTGCTAGTCAGATTCTAACTGGTGCTGCCACTTGGCTGCTTTGATCAGTGGTTCTAGATGAAGGATTGAAATTTGCGCTTCCTAACCTACCAGTTCACTTGCCCATTTATTGTTTTTAGTAAGTGGGAATATTTATCACTGGCACTTTTGTTGGCATATAATGCTAGGTGTTTAGGGAAGGCAAGAGGTAAGGCAGAGGCAGTGGTTTCCCAAGGATACAAGACACTATGGAAAGTCTTTCACTTGGAATTAGCCAATAAATGCATTGCTTAGTGTGACTACAGAAAACAATTTGACAAATTAAAGTTGTTTTGTGAGCAATTTTAGATCTGAAAAGAGACTTCAATCTAAAATAAAGCCTCAACTCATCAATAGTTTTTCAGGTTATGTCACTTTTAGAAAGAAATAGGAAATGGTAGTAAAATAAAATATTAAGAAATTTGTTCAATAAAAAATACCAACTTCTCATTTTATTTTGGAACTAGTCTATATTCATTTAAATTTTTTGAAGAATTTGCATCTACATGGTCAATGCTAAAAAATTACTGAGTTTACAGTCACCCTGACTCCTAGGAGATAAAATTTCTGTATTAAAATGATAGCCCTGACTCAGGTAAGAACTTTAAATAGTAATGACTGACTCAATTATTTTTATAAGAGAGATATCAATTTACCATAAACATGAATGAATGAAACAAAATTGTTTCTGATTTATCTCCTTGTTAACTGGAAAATTCAGTTAACAAGAAAATTCTGTACACCAGGGGTCTTGTTGAAACTTTCATTAATCATACCTATTCTTATAGGGGTAAAGGAGTCTTTGAAAGTACTCTTCCCTCGGGATCAAACTCAGATCTAACAAAAGTGCTGAAGAAATACCCTTCTTAAAGAAAAAAATCTTTCTTGTTTGGATGAATGACCTAAGGATAGGCTGGAAATAAAAATGGTAAAATATCACCTAAAAGCAGAGAACATTGAACATCACCTAGAAGACAAAGAAACATTGCCAAGTGCATTATTTATGAGATGAACATGTAAAAACCATTGAGTGGAGCATGAGGAAAGACATTTGGCTTTGGAACTAAAAGGTCTAAAAATTTAGTACTGGGAACTATGTATGTAGGTATGCATGTATGGTCTCTCTAAACAGAGAAATCTCAAGTATGTTTTCATTAAAAGTACTTATGTAGAGGGACGCCTGGGTGGCTCATATGGTTAAGCATCTGAATCGTGATTTTGGGTCAGGTCATGATCTCATGGTTTGTGAGTTCGAGCACTGTGTAGGGCTCTGTGCTGATGGCATGGAGCCTGCTTGGGATTCTGTCGCTCTGCCCCTCCCATGCTTGTGCTCTCTCTCGCTCTCTTAAAATAAATAGACATTAAAAAAAGTACTTATGTAGAAGAGATAATATAATAGCAATAATTGCTACAATTATTTATTCAATACATCTTTTGATTTTTATCTTGTTTTTTTATAATTTTATGATTTTTAAATATATGTATAAATTTTATTTAACTCTACAATTTCCTATTATTTTAGAATTATTATTCTATTTTACACATGAGAAAAGTAGAGGACCAAAAAGCTAACAGTTATCCAAACTCACATTTTTTAATTGGTAAAGGAGTCATGGAATTTAAACCTCCTCCTGACCTCAAAGCCTCTTCCAGCCACCATGCTTACAAGTGTTAATTGTTCTGGTAATTTGCAGCAAACCTGTAGAGTAGACAGCTAATCCACATTGTGGTTGCTATTCTTTCCCTTCTACAGATGTGGGATTGACGAAGATGAATTCCTGGAATTGCTTCAGCTCACAAAGTAGGTCAGCAAAACACGTGGAGTGGAACAAACTGTCCTTGCCTTCTCACTTCCTCCTTTCAGAAGGGCAGGGGATCTCTTATAAACTTTCAGATCTCTTTCTGACTGGGAATGCCAAAAGCTGGTAAATTACTCTGCCTCTTCCAGTTGTGAAATGTATCGACAGCTACTTGCTGTTAATGATCTTTCTGAGAATTTCTTTCATGCTCTGGAATTTCAGCCCCCAGCAGTTCACATCTTGTTTACTTTCTTGAGTTTATCTTAGCACAACCCCACAAATTAAGCTCCTAAAGAACAGGAAACTCAAGGAAATGACAATACAGATTAAAGGTCTTTCCCAGAATTTCATATGCTAGTGGGCAAAGAGACTCAAGATTGTTTTCTTTTAATGTTTATTTTTGGGAAAGAGAGGGAGACACAGAACTTGAAGCAGGCTCCAGGCTCTGAGGTGTGAACACAGAGCCTGATGCTGGGCCTGAACTCACGGGGCACGAGGTCAAGATTCTTTAATTATAGTATCTAGGAAGAGAATATTGCAGGGAATTAATTTTCCAGCTTCCACATTTATGAGAACCATTTAGCAGCAGCTTCACTGTGATTCCTACCCTCCAACACATCCTGGATCCCTCTGAATGCAGTCACTGTACTGGAACATTCTGCTAGGCAATGCATTTTGATTAGTAACAAAGTTCTGTGAATAGTTTACTTGAAATTCAAATGCTGCTTTTGAAATAGTCTTTGCAGAAATGTAGATTTAATACATCAGTATCTTCAAATGTTTGTACACAGACACCTGGCACCTAACTAATCAAAACCTGCACTGATAATTCCTTGCTCTCATACACCTGGCAGGTAGGTGGTTCTTCTCTGTTCTTCTAGTCAGGAGGCTAAAAACATATTGTTTACAAATTTTCCTTATCTCTCTGCCTTTCTAGGTAATCAATGACATACTCTGTTTTGTTGTTTCTGCCTTCCCAATATTTCTCTAATGCTGTATTTCCCAAATTGGATGCAGAGAATACTAGTATTCTGTCATGTTTATGGGCTTTTCATGGGATCAAATGAATTTGGAAGCAGTGAAACATGTTTCTTTATGGCAATACTTCTTAGGTCTTTTAGCTATGTGGGTGCATTTCATATGTTCAACAGGGGAACATAATACATGACATTTCTAAAGTTTGTTAGATCAAAAACAATCTTCTTAATTCACCAATTATACAAATGTTAGTAATAACACTGATACTAATGAATAGTCAAAGATGTTCATTCATAAATACCAGTGTTCTAGTGAGGGGAATACTGTTTGAATCCACCTTCTTGATTTCCTTGACATTCTTCTATTCAGATCCAATCATCTTGCTCAAGATTCCTATAGTGGAAGGGTATGGGTCACCTGGATGGCTCAGTAGATTAAGCATCCTACTTTTGATTTCGGCTCAGGTCATGATCCCACCCTCATGAGACTGAGCCCTGTGAGAAGCCCTGCGTTGGGCTCCTTGCTGAGCATGGAACCTACTTGGGACTCTCTCTCCCTCCCTCCCTCCCTCCCTCCCTTCCTCTCTCTCTCTCACAAAACAAATAAATAGACATTTAAAAAAGATTCCTATAGTGGACAATAATTTAACAGCTATCTTTCCAATCTCTCATTTCCAAATGTTGTTTTTTCACCATTAACACTGGTCTATTTCCAATTCATAGGTAAGATTATGCTACTTTCCTCCTGAAAACCATTTATTTTTTACTAATATCTCCAGAATAAATTGCCTGTGTAATAAACTCTTTGGTATGGTGTTCAAAATCATTGATGATCAAGTCACAATATGCTTTCTATTTAATCTCCACAAATCTATATTCTTTCCTGATGGTATTCTATTGCCTGGAACAAACTTCTGTTCATTTTAACATCCATTTCAAGCATTTGAAAACCTAAGTATTAGCTGGGACTAACCTGTTCCAATGTGACTTGACTTCTCCACCTGTAAGTATAGAAGATGACATTAATTTTGAGAATTCTGTCTTACTAGGTATATATTATAAAAAGAATACCAAAATCAAGTACAAGAAAATAAAATACATAATCCTACCACCTCAAAATGACAAGCCAAAACTTGTCATATAACTTTATAGTAAATGTCAATGTCTATGTCTATGATTATTTCTATTTATATCTACACACACACACACATACACACACAGAGATCATGCTATACTGTTTTTTTCCACTTAGTTGATAAATACTTTCTTTTTAAAAAATCTTTTTAAATCAAGGGATAATTGACATATACCCTTATATTGGTTTCAGGTGTACAACATGATTCTATATTTGTTCACACTGCAAAATGTTCATCAAAATAAGTCTAGTTAACATCTATTATCATAAATAGTTACAATATTTTTTCCTTTTTTTTTTCTTGTGAAAACTTTTGGGATCTACTCTCTTAGCAGTTTTTAAATAAGCAATATAGCATTATTCACTATAGTCAACATGATGCATATTACATCCCCATGACTTGTTTATTTTATAGCTGGGAGTTTGTATCTTTTGACGCTTTCACCCATTTTGCCCTCCCCCTCATCCCCATCCTTCCTCAGTCACCAGTCTGTTCTCTGAATCCATGATCTTGGTTTTGCTTATTTGTTTTGTTTTTTGATTTCACATATAAGAGAGATCATAGAGTGTTTATCTTTCTCTGTCTGACTTATTTCACTTAACATGATGCTCTCAGGATCCACCTATGTTGTCACAAATGACAAGTATTTATTTTTATGGCCGAATAGTATTCCAATGTTATTTACATATACCACATATTTATTCTTTTCTTCATCATTGGACACCGATGAATGCCAAAAATAGAATCCCAAAGGGAGATTGGAATATTGTGCTGAATTTAACAAAATGCATTTAAAAATTAAAAAAATTTTTTTTTAATTTACAAAGAATCCTTAATGCCCCTTACCCATTTAGCCCTTTCTCCCCTCCCACAACCCCTCCAGTAACCCTCTGTTTGTTCTCCATATTTAAGAGTCTCTTATGTTTTGTCCCCCTCTCATTTTTATATTATTTTTGTTTCACTTCCCTTATGTTCATCTGTTTTGTACAAAACAGTACAAAATGAGTACTTTAAAGTCCTCATATAAATGAAGTCATGTGATATTTGTCTTCTCTGAGTGACTAATTTTGCTTAGAATGATACCCTCTAGTTCCACACACATAGTTGCAAATGGCAAGATTTCATTCTTTTTGATTGCCTAGTAATACTCCATTGTGTGTGTGTGCGTGTGTGTGTGTGTGTGTGTGTGTCTGTGTGTGTACACCACATCTTATTTATCCATTTATCTGTTGATGGACATATGGGCTCTTTCCATACTTTGACTCTTGTTGATAGTGCTGCTATAAACATTGGGGTGCATGTCCCCCTTCCAAACAGCATGCCTGTATCCCTTGGATAATACCTAGTAGTGCAGTTGCTGGGTCGTAGGGTAGCTCTATTTTTAATTTTTTGAGGAACTTCATACTGTTTCCAGAGTGGCTGCACCAGTTTGCATTCCCACCAACAATGCAAAAGAGATCCTCTTTCTCCGCATCCTCGCCAACATTTGTTGTTGCCTTAGTTGTTAATGTTAGCCATTCTGACAGGTGTGAGGTGGTATCGCATTGTGGTTTGATTTTTATTTCCCTGATGATGAGTGATGTTGAGCATTCTTTCATGTGTCTGTTGGCCATCTGGATGTCTTCTTTGGGGAAGTGTCTATTCATGTCTTTTGCCCATTTCTTCACTGGATTATTTGTTTTTTTGGGCATTGAGTTTGAGGAGTTCTTTATAGATTTTGGATATTAACCCTTTACCTGATATGTCATTTGCAAATATCTTCTCCCATTTTGTTGGTTTCCTTTTAGTTTTGCTGATTGTTTTCTTCACTGTGCAGAAAAGCTCTCTATTTTGATGAGGTCCCAGTACTTCATTTTTGCTTTTGTTTCCCTTGCCTCCGGAGACGTGTTGAGTAAGAAGTTGCCGTGGCCAAGGTCAAAAGAGGTTTTTGCCTGCTTTCTCCTCGAGGATTTTGATGGCTTCCTGTCTTACATTGAGGTCTTTCATCCATTTTGAGTTTATTTTTGTGTATGGTGTCAGAAAGTGGTCCAGGTTCATTCTTCTGCATGTCGCTGTCCAGTTTTCCCAGCACCACCTGCTGAAGAAACTGTCTTTATTTCATTGGATATTCTTTCCTGCTTTGTCAAAGACGAGTTGGCCATATGTTTGTGGGCCCATTTCTGGGTTCTCTTTTCTGTTCCATTAATTGATCTGAGTGTCTGTTCTTGTGTCAGTACCATACTGTCTTGATTACACTTTGGAATACAGCTTGAAGTCCGGGATTGTGATGCCTCCTGCCGTGGTTTTCTTTTTCAAGATTGATTTGGCTATACAGGGTCTTTTCTGGTTCCATACAAATTTTAGGATTGTTTGCTCTAGTTCTGTGAAGCATGCTGGTGTTATTTTGATAGGGATTGCATTGAATATGTAGATTGCTTTTGGGTAGTATTGACATTTTAACAATATTTGTTCTTCCTATCCAGGAGCATGGAATCTTTTTCCATTTGTTTGTGTCTTCTTGAATTTCTTTCATAAGTTTCTGTAGTTTTCAGTGTATAGGTTTTTCACCTCTTTTGGTTAGATTTATTCCCAGATATTTTATGGTTTTCGATGCAATTATAAATGGGATAGATTCCTTGATTTCTCTTTCTATCGATTCATTGTTGGTGAATAGGAATGCAACTGATTTCTGTGCATTGATTTTATATCCTGCAACTTTGATGAATTCATGAATCAATTCTAGCAGTTTTTTTGTGGAATCTTTTGGGTTTTCCATATAGAGTATCATGTCATCTATGAAGAGTGAACATTTGACCTCCTCCTGACCAATTTGGATGCCTTTTATTTCTTTGTGTTGTCTGATTGCAGAGGCTAAGACTTCCAATACTATACTATGTTGAATAACAGTGGTGAGAGTGGACATCCCTGTCTTGTTCCTGATTTTAGGGGGACAGCTCTCAGTTTTTCCCCATTGAGGATGATATTAGCATTGGGTCTTTCATATACTGCTTTTATGATCTCGAGGTATGCTCCTTCTATCCCTACTTTCTTGAGGGTTTTTATCAAGAAAGGATGCTGTATTTTGTCAAGTGTTTTCTCTGCATCTATTGAGAGGACCATGTGGTTCTTGTCCTTTATTTTGATGTGATGAATCACATTGATTGTTTTGTGGATATTGAACCAACTCTGCATCCCAGATATAAATCCCAGTTGGTCATGGTGAATAATTTTTTTAATGTGTTGTTGGATCTGGTTGGCTAATACCTTGTTGAGGATTTTTGCATCCATGTTCCTCAGGGAAATTGGTCTATAGTTCTCCTTTTTAGTGGGGTCTTTGTCTGGTTTTGGAATCAAGGTAATCCTGGTTTCATAGAAAGAGTTTGGAAGTTTTCCTTCCATTTCTATTTTTTGGAGCAGTTTCAAGAGAATAGGTGTCAACACTTCCTTAAATGTTTAGTAGAATTCCCCTGGAAAGCTGTCTGGCCCTGGACTCCTGTTTGTTGGCAGATTTTTGATTACTAATTCGACTTCCTTACTGGTATGGGTCTGTGCAAATTTTCTGTTTCTTCCTGTTTCAGTTTTGGTAGTGTATATGTTTCTAGGAATTTGTCCATTTTTCCAGATTGCCCATTGTATTGGCGCATAATTGCTCATAATATTCTTATTATTGTTTTTATTTCTGCTGTGTTGTTTGTGATCTCTCCTCTTTCATTCTTGATTTATTTGGGTCCTTTCCTTTTTGTTTTTGATCACACTGGCTAGTAGTTCATCATTTTTGTTAATTCTTTCAAAAAACCAGCTTCTGGTTTCATTGATCTATAGTACTGTGTTTTTTTGGTTTCAATAGCATTGATTTCTGCTCTAGTCTTTATTATTTCCTGTCTTCTGCTGGTTTTTGGCTTTATTTGCTGTTCTTTTTCCAGGTCTTTAAGGTGTAAGGTTAGTTTGTGTATCTGAGACCTTTCTTCCTTCTTCAGGAAGGCCTGGATTGCTATACATTTCTTTCTTATGACTGCTTTTGCTGAGGCCCAGAGGTATTGGGCTGTGGTGTTATCATTTTCATTGGCTTATGTGTATTTTTTAATTTCCTCTTTAACTCCTTGGTTAGCCCATTCATTTTTTAGTATGATGTTCTTTACTCTCCAAATATTTGTTATCTTTCCAAATTTTTTCTCATGGTTGATTTTGAGTTTCATAGCATTGTGGTCTGAAAGTGTGCATGGTATGATCTCAATCTTTTTGTACTTGCTGAGGGATGATTTATGTCCCGGTATGATCTATTCTGGAGAACATTCCATGTGCACTGGAGAAGAATGTATATTCCGCTGCTTTAGGATAAAGTGTTCTGAATATAACTGTTAGGTCCATCTGGCCCAGTGTGTCATTCAAAGCCATTGTTTCCTTCTTGATTTTCTGTTTAGATGATCTGTACATTGCTGTAAGTGGGGTGTTGAAGTCCCCTACTATTATGGTATTATTATCAATGAGATTCCTTAGGTTTGTGATTAATTGATTTATATATTTGGGTGGTTCCACATTTGAAGTATAAATATTTACAGTTGTTAGTTCTTCTTGGTGGATAGACCCCTTAATTATGATATAATGCCCTTCTTCTTCTCTTGATACAGTCTTTATTTTCAAGTCTAGATTGTCTGATATAAGTATGGCTACTCTGGCTTTTTTTTGATGGCCATTAGCATTATAGATGGTCCCCCATCCCCTTACTTTCAATCTGAAGGTGTCTTTAAGTCTAAAGTGGGTCTCTTGTAAGCAGCACATAGATGAATCTTGTTTTCTTATCCATTCTGTTACCCTGTGTCTTTTGATTGGAGCATTTAGTCCATTGACATTTAGAGTGCATACTGAAAGATGAGTTTATTGCCATTATCAGGCTTGTAGAGTTGGAGTTTCTGGTGGTGTTCTCTGGTTCTTTCTAGTCTTTGTTGCTTTTGGTCTTTTTTAATCATCTTTTCTCCCCTCAGAGAGTCCTCCTTAAAATTTCTTGCAGGGCTCGTTTAGTGGTCACAAACTCCTTTAATTTTTGTTGTCTGGGAAAATTTTCTCTCTCCTATTTTGAATGGCAGCCTTGCAGGATAAAGAATTCTTGGCTGCATATTTTTCTGATTCAGCACATTGAATGTATCCTGCCACTCCTTTCTGGCCTGCCAAGTTTCTGTGGATAGGTCTGCTGCAAACCTGATCTGTCTTCCCTTGTAGGTTAAGAACTTTTTCCCCCTTGCTGCTTTCATGATTCTCTCCTTGCCTGAGTATTTTGTGAATTTGACTGTGATATGCCTTGTTGATGGTTGGTTTTTGTTGAATGGAATGGGGGTCCTCTGTGCTTCCTGGATTTTGATGTCTGTGTCTTTCCCCAGGTTAGGAAAGTTTTCTGCTGTGATTTGCTCACATAACCCTTCTACCCCTTTTTCTCTCTCTTCATCTTCTGGGACCCCTATGATTCTGATGTTGTTCCTTTTTAATGAGTCACTGGCATCTCTAATTCTTAAATCGTGCTCTTTTGCCTTAGTCTCCCTCTTTTTTTCTGCTTCATTATTCTCCGTAAGTTTGTCCTCTATATCGCTGACTTGCTGCTCTGCCTCATCCATTCTTGCTGCCATGGCATCCATTAGAGATTGCAGCGCAGTTATAGCATTTTTTATTTCATCCTGACTAGCTTTTACTTTTCTTTATCTCCACAGAAAGGGATTCTAATCTATTTTAGACCCCACTTAGTATTCTTATTATTGTGATTCTAAATTCTGGTTCAGACATCTTGCATGTTTTTGTGTTGATTAAGTCCCTGGGTGTCGTTTTTCCCTGCTCTTTCTTTTGGGGTGAATTCCTTCATTTTGCCATTTGAAGGAAGAAAAGGAATTAGTAAGGTAAAAAAAATTTTTAATTAAAAAATTAAAAATAACATACACACACAAAATCAAATAAATGTTGTTAGATACTAGATGTATTTTGGTCTGGGTGTTGAAATGAGCTTGATAGATTAGGAAAAAAAAGGGAAAAAAGAAAAAACAAAGGAAAACGTTGGAAAATTTGGAAAAAAAATGAATACCCTGAAATAGAATAAAATGAAATGATGGAAGTTAAATAGAATTTGAAAAATTTACAAAAAAGTAAAAAATATAGTAGAAAAAGGTAAAGAAAAATATTTTTAATAAGTATTGTAAATAAAAATAAATTTTTTTCTATTCCTTTATTCAAGAAAAAGAAAAGAAACAAAAAGAAAAAAAAAGAAATTGAATAGATGGACCAGCAAACAGACTGAAATACAATTGAAATTACATTGTTTTCCCCTAGAAGTCAAACTATGAAGCAGTTTATAGTCCATAAACTAAGTAGGCGGTGAGATTTGTGGTGTTCCTGATGAGCGAGGTTGTCCCAGTTGGGTGGGACTTAGTGTGACGTCCCCATTCTCCAGTAGATGGCGCTGCTTAGTTTAGTGGGGTGGATTGTTGTGCCGTCTGTAGGTGTCTATGCACATGAATGTGAGGGATGAAAATGGCATTACCCAGCTACCCAGTGTCTAGTATTAGAACTCTGTTCTCCCTGACCAGCAATCACCCACCTGTCTTTTGTCTCTGACTTCCATCCACTCCCTGCTTTTACACTGTCTGTGACCAAGTTGTCAGGTTACTAGATGGCATATCCCTCCTGAGTTTTATCTCAGATGCAGTTGTGTTTCCTGACCCCTCACTTCTGAAGGACTGGGACTTTGACCCGCTCAGGCCCTCTGGGGGCAGGTCTCACCGAGCAATGTCCAGGTGCCAGCCGTACCCAGGAACATTTGCAGGATTGTGCTGCTGCTGATGCCCAGAGACTTTGGCTGGGTGCCAGCCCTCCCCAGAAAAAGTTCATGCGATCCTGTAGCAGCAGTGTTTCAGGGATTATGGAAAAGCACAACACACATTTGGCACCAGGCTTCACCCTTAATGACCTTGTTCCAGCACCAGTGAATGTGGTTGTTCTCTGGGGTCTGCTGGGACTGGTTGGCCACACAGCTTCTACTAAATGTCCTTCCAGCAGGGGAATCGCCCCTCCCCATGTGACTTAAGAACCTCTCAGACCCCACTCTGCTCCTGGGGATTTGCACTTCCCATCAGAGCACTGCCAGGTATTGAGCTGCAGAGTTTCAGACTCTGCACTCCCTCTGTTTATAGAGTCTTAATGGAGTTTAAACCCTCTCCTTTCTCCTTTCTCCCTTTTTAGTTCAGTCCCTGCAGCTGTTTCCACTTTTCCACTTTCTCTCCAGCTGGTTTTGGAGGGGGTGCTTTTCCCATATTCTCCCCCCATCTCCGTCCTCTCTCTGCAAGCAAAAACAGCTCTCTGACCTCCGTGGCTTATCTCTCCCTCAGTTCACCTCTCCATGCTGCCATGTACCTGCTGAGTTCTGTGGTTCAGGTTGTGCAGATTGTCGTATTAATCCTCAAATCAGTTTTCTAGGTGTGTAGAATGGTTTAGTGTTGATCTGGCTGTATTTCATTGACACAAGATGCAAAGAAAACTTCCATGCTGTACCACCATCTTGGCTCCTCCCCCAAAATGCATTTGGAAATCAATAAATATAAATTTCTGCCATGAGTTAACATGTACAGAGGAGTGGTGGCTTTGTAACAATATGTATAGAAAAGACTTAAAGATTTCAGTTCCTAGGAAGCCGTGTATGTTTAAAAGTGTAGTCTTAAGTGACTATCCAACAGTTAATAGATTTTATCATTACTGAAAATAAAGTATCTAATAAAATAGAAATGTTTGTCTCATTCTAGTTTGCTTTGTCAAACCAACATTCAGGGATGTTTCAATTCTGGACCCCAGCACTTTAAGAGATATGAACCAAATTAGACTGTGTTCACAGGAAGGCAATGATTGGTGGAGAAACAACAGGGAAAAGAAGACTCAGGGGAACATGAAAGTGCCTTCTTGTTTTAAGGGGCTGTCATGCAAAAGAGATGTTAGGCTTGCTTTGGGCCTTCTCAAAAATTAGAAATTAAACAAATATGTGAAAAATGCAGGAACTCAGCATTTTGGTCTAAGATACAAAATGTACCATTAAAATGTAACCATGCAGTTTATATTAATATGATGAATCTTATATTTTGCTTTCTGTTGAACACCAAAACCAAATGACACATTTCTTCCCCTAAAATCTTGAAGGTGTAATATTACAAAATATTTTCTGCATTTATTGATTTTTAAAAATTTATATCTGAAACTTATATACAATTTTTCACAATGATTTTACCAATTTACACTTCCATCTGCTGTGTAAGCACATTCTTTTAGCTCCATATCATTGCCCAAATTTGATATTGATAGTCTTTGTTTTTAGCCATTCAGGAAGGTATGCATTGGTATCTAAAAGTGGCTATAATTTGCATTTTTTGAGTTTCTTTTTGTGTGTTTATTGCCTATTTGGATTTTCTAATTTTTGAAGGGCCCACTGAAATCTTTTCCTCATTTTTCTTAATGGTGATTTTTTCTTATTAACTTGAAGTAGTTCTTTATATATTCTGGAGACGAGCTCTTTGTCAGTTATTAAATTGAAATACCATTTCCGATTCTGCGACTTTCCTTTTTACTCTCTTTATGCCATCTTTCCAGGATAGCAGTTCTAAAATTTAGTGTTATAGTACCAATCATCTCCTTTAAGAACAGAGTTATCTATTTAAGAAATATTTGCCTATTCCAAAGTCACAAATATATTTCATACAAAAATTTTTAGAGCCTCTATTGTTTTATCTTTCACATTTAGAACTTTCCATATTTATTCCACCTGGAACTGATTTTTGTGTATGATATTAGAAAGGGATCAAAATTTATTTTTTTTCCATATGGGTATCCAATTCACCCAATAGTCATTGAAAAGATGATCTTTTCTCCAATACTCTGCAAGTGTGTTCATTACAAATCAAGTGTTAAATAATGTGTGACTCCTATTTCTGGGCATTGTATTTTGTTTCCTAATACTATTGCCTGTCTTCGGCTAATAACACACAGTCTTAATTACTGTGGCTTTATCATTACATCAATATTTGGTAGAGCAAGCCACCCATCTTTTTCTTCTTCAAGATTATTCTGGGCTATTGCATTTCCGTATACATTTTAGAATCAGCTTGTTAAATTTTTCAGGAAAAAACTGTTGGAAACTTGATTAACATTGCAACAAATCTATAAATCCAATGAAAACAACTGGTATCTTTCAATTTTAAGTTATTTCATCCATGAAAATAATGTATCTGTTTATTTGCTATTAATGTCTCATTATTTTATGGTTTTCTGCCTAGAAATCTGGGAAGGAAGGACTTAAAGCAGTGACCTATGATTTATTTATTTCCCTCCGATTACTGACCTGTTCTATTCTCCTTATAATAAGTACACCTCCAGACAAATAGAATAACATCAGTTGCTAAGAGTCCTTATCTGTGGAATGATTTGAGGGGGATGTCCCTAGTTTAGGATTGCCTATTGTAAACAAGACTGCAATTTATGGTTTTATGAGATGTAGCTCCTTGGAGAATGTCACATAAGCTATAAAACTCTCTGGGTTATAAAATGAGATGTTTCGTAACTTAAAATTTCCCCAGTGTATGAAGTGACTTACATGTCTCATTAGAGACCTCATCTATTATTCAGGACCAGAGAGTTCCTGTCTGAGGCAGGAAGGAAGGACTAAGGGCTACATAGGATGTTTCAGATCTTTTTCTAGCTTTGCTGGTGCCTCTTGATTGCCTGTATGGTTGGCAGCATTAGTAAAGCTTACTAAAGAGCTAGAGTTCTGATTTGTCTGATTTTGATTTGACACTCACATACTTTGTATTATGTCATGATTTTATACATATTTTGTTAGTTTATTCCTAGGTACATTGTATTTTCATACTATTTTACAGGAAATTTTTAAATTCTTATTTTCTGTTTGTTGTTGGTACATAGAATTATAGTTGATTTAATTTGTATCCACCAACCATCAAAGTTTTAATTTTTAATTATAATGATTTACTGTATACTCTTTGGATTTTCTACATATACAACCATGTTATTTTTAGATTTTGACAGTTTTATTTCTTACTCTCCATTATTTATATTCCTTTTAATTTATCTTTTTTTTGTTTTTTTTGCACTAATTATGAACATTTGGAGGTTTTTGCACATTGTTATGAGCTCCCCAATTTTAGAAGAAAAGCATTAAATATTTTACCATTAATTAGGATGTTAGCTGCAGGTTCTTTTACAATATTCTGTACCAAATTAATAAAGGTCTCCTCTATTTTTAGTTTGCTAGTAGTTCAGTTCTTAAAATCATAAATATGTGCAAAATTTTATCAAACTCTTTTTATAACTAATGAAATGATTTTTTTTCCCTTATTCTATTATTGATATTTTGGATATTGATTATGAAAATTAGATTTTTTTAAAAAAAACTTTTCAATGGCACTATAATTTCAACCAGGAAAGTATAGCATTACAAGAATCAGAAGACCAGTAGAGTTCCAGAACTGTGATGATGATGATGATGATGATGATGATGGTGATGGTGATGATGGTGATGATGGTGATGATGTTTATTATCACTACTATAACTGTCTTAGTAAAACAGACCCTTGTAAATTTTGGAGGAAAACTAGGAAAGAAGTAGGGGTAGCAGAATAGAACCTTCTTGTTAGGTTCTGCTGATTCTATCTCCTATAGTCTCTGGCAGACTATAATGAACAAGATTTCTTGTTTTTAGTCTGAAACTTCTAAGGTAGAAGTAACACTTTAGTCATAGGAACTTAATGAATCTTTCAAATAACGAGGTGGGAAAGTTTTAAAACAAGTTCTATATTAAATAGCCCCTAAGAATCAAAGATTCCACAGGGAAGTTAAATACTTTACAGGAGAGTAGGTGGGAGGGGGAACCACTAAATTCTGTGCTAATGTCACTTCATTTGGGGAGATTTTTATGTTTGCATTAAAGGCACGGCATCTCCAGAACCAATATGATTATTAAATGCCCTCAATTATGGATGTGGAAATGAAAGCTTGGAAAGGTTAAGTGACTGGCAGCAGCCACACACACCGTCAGTGTGGGGATCATCTTTGGATCTCATGACTCTGATCCACTGTATGCTGTGCCAGAGCGTAACCGAAAATAGGAAGCCTTGAAGTCCTCAACAAGATAGGGGATTTCCTACTAGATGTCTTCCTATAAAAGTCACTTAGATTAGCATAATGAAAACAAATATTCTATAAAAACCCTGGGAGAAGGGCAAGATTTTTTTTAAGGGTCTAATATTCCCATTGCCTTTAGTATGGCATTAATCAAGCTCCAACCAGCAAGTAGTGTCAGATGCTTTGCTTGTTCCCCATTGTATTTAGGCCATCACATTATCATGGTCTTGACAAGTTCCTTCAGTTATCTGCAAACTGAGATTAATTAAGTTTCTTTCATTTTGTCTGCTTCTCTGGTTTGGGAATAAGGACACTACCAGAGACACTGAGATTGTCAGCCATCAATAAACCATTAGGTCCTTCCACAGAGGGCCTCTTATATTAGAAGAAAATCTTAGGCAACTTCTGAGATTGGTTCTCTGCCCTTGTCTCTGTGGTTATCCATGGTCACTCCTGGTAGTTGTGATTCTGCCTACTGAGTCAGTATGGTGTCCTGTAGGGAGAGCTGAAGAGAGTTTATGCCATCATTGTTCATGCCACCTGAGGGCCTGGCACCCTGGCTGTGCCTTATCTCAGAGAATCTTGTTATTCTAGTCAAGATTCTGGGTATAATGGGGAGAAGAGCTGGGGCTATATAGTGCAGCAAACTGGTGTTCCCCTACGTTTCAGTATGAATTGTGTCCTTCCCCAATTTGTATGTTGAAGCCCTAACACCCAATACTTCAGAATATGACTGTATTTGGAGATAGGGTCTTTATAGAGATAATTAAGTTAAAATGAGATTGAAGTGTGTGCTTTAATCCACTATGCCTGGTTCACTTATAAGAAGTGGAAATGTAGACACACAGAGACACTAGGGACATGCATACACACAGGAAAGACCATGTGAGGACACAGCAAGAAGTGAAGCCAAGGAGAGAGGCCTCAGAAGAAACCAAGCCTGTGACACCTTGATCTTGAACTTCTAGCCTTCAGAATTATGAGAAAATAAATTTCTGTTATTTAAGCCACCCAGTCTATTTTGTTGTGGCAGCCTTAGCAGACTAATACACCCTCTGACTTCATTCCCTGTGTATTTTACTCCATTACTTCGTAATTTCTCCCTCTTTCTTTCTAACTCTTTCCTTCCCTCCATTCCTTCCAGGGATGTTTGGAAAGCATGCACTTTTTGCATGCACTATCCGAGGAATTAAAGGAGTGCCTGTTCATTCTTGATGCCTGCTGCACTGCTAGGAGCTACATTATTACCATGTCCCATTATGTGCTAAGGCCAGACCCACTCTGGGCAGTATTACTACTGGCTGTTGGTTCTTCCTCATGTGAAATATCTGGTCTTGTCTCTCACTTGTTGGAGATGTGACGTTGGGTTCTTTCATTTCTACCCACTATACCAGAGGACAAAATTCTCCCCAAATATCACAGTGGAAGAAGAGTATTTAGAATGAAGACTCAATATCACACCATTTCTCTTTCCCAGTGTGGGGATTTTACCTCCATCTTCTTTCTCAAAGATGGAACTGGAAACATCCAGCCCCACATCTATTCGGGTCCAAAGAAATCAACTATAGCCACCTATTTTTCAGCTTCTGACAGACATGGATGAGGGTGGGAGGTGGAAATGACCATCACCCTCCTGTCACTGCTTGGTGGCCGATTTCCAGTACCTACACACAACCTCCAAGTCAGCTGATTTCTGGCCGCCTGAAAAGTATCACATTCCTTTGACCCTTACCAGCAATACAGGCCGCTCTCTTCATCTTGCAGGGACCATTGAATCATGAAATCCTGTAGCTCTTTTGGAATCCTAGTACAGAAGAGGAGCTGCCAAGCCCTTGATTGGTTCTGGGCTGATGGAGTTCACATTTTGCAAATGCTGTTACAAAATGTTATCTAAATGCTTACTTAATCTCTGTTTTTTTCCCCCAATCAAGATTTTAATTTGACATTGGGGGTTCTTAGCATTTCATAAGTTAAAACTTCAGGAGTCCATCGCCCTTAGAATTATGTTGTGCAATTGTGCTGCATATATCCCTTTTTCTTTTCCAGGAAAAGATTCAGATTCTCAAAGGGGCTCAGAACTACCCCCAACACTATGAATTCTTGATTTTTAATACTTACATACATTTGACTTAAGCAGAAAATTCTCTACCTATTTCTGTCCTTTTTGCTACTGTCATGCATGATCCAGACTCTGTTTTCACAAAACTAACCTTGAGAAAAACAAATGTGGCAGTACCACATTTGAGTCTGGTATTTTGGTATTACCACATATATTTTAAATCATTAATATAACAAAGACTATAAATAATTCTTTTGGTATTTGTTATTTTTAAATAATCCCATGGATTGCCAAATGATCCTTTGATGGATTTTAGTTTCACTGAAAAAAAAAAAAAAAAAAAAAGATAGTGTTTTCTTACCAGTGTCCCTTGATATGACTCCAGGTCTGTTACTGGATGAAGAGTTTGTCTGAAAGACTCATTCTGGGAGAGGCTGAGTCATTTTTTATAAGGATTTTTAGGGTATTTTCCACTTATCAAGTTT
Organism: Leopardus geoffroyi; assembly: GCF_018350155.1. Classification (NCBI taxonomy): domain Eukaryota; kingdom Metazoa; phylum Chordata; class Mammalia; order Carnivora; family Felidae; genus Leopardus; species Leopardus geoffroyi. The sequence goes on from NC_059326.1 coordinate 206,893,378, forward strand.
CTGTTTGTTTTTTTCTATCATTCTCTGCTCATATAACAATGGACTCTGATTAGATTTTATAGGGATTTAGATGTGTATTTGTTGTGTGTGTGTGTGTGTGTGTGTGTGTGTATCAACTATAGACTGCAAATTATTTTAAAACCAAACCAAACACTGGCTGCACAGCCCTGTAAATAATTTTATTTTCCAATAATGTTTCTAAGCACATGCAGCTTAAATAAAACTAGCAGTAGTAATTTAGATGTAGCAAAGGACCCTGAGAAAATTTCAGATGACTGTTAGGACTTTGGGTAGCTTTCATCCAAAAAGATTCCTCAAACTGTGTTGGGGGAAAACTTCAAATGGAATACCAGGTTATTTAACCAAACTTTGGATCAAAATTATTGGCATCATTTATGGATATATGGAAACTTTTTTTTAATTTGATTTCAATGTTTCAAAAAAGCAATGATTACATTAATATGGTTATAATAAATTGTGTGATGAATATAGAAGATTGGAATATAATGTAAACCCCCATCATCCCTCAAATTCAGTCTTTTTAAAGAAATAAGTCTTTCCCTTTACTTATCTAAAGGAGAGAGAAATGGGGATGGATAAAGTAGAGATCAGAATTAAGTGTAGTTGGGTGTTCAGTGGGTTTTCTTAGTAAGTCCTTATTCTTTCCCAATCAGTAACAATCCATTAGTTTAGGAATTGAGCAACTTTTTAGGGGAAGGAACTCATGGGGAATTGTAAAAGGGATAATTTTCTGCCTCCCCGATCTGGAATTCTCCAGAGAGTATGTTAAAATTAGCAACTCCAGAAATTATGTTTGAATAGTCAGATGGTCTTTGTTGAGTCCTGTAAGAAGGGAGAAAGTGTTAGATTAAGTGGAGTCTCTTCCTTACCCAGCTGTGACCATGGATAAGAAGTAGACAAGGGAGAGAGGCCAAGGGAGAGACTATAGAGAAAAGGCCCTTCTAGGTTCTTCTAGTCTGACAAAAAGCAGGAGAGCTATGAGTTTCAAGCATGTGGCCTGGGTCCTTCAGTCTGGCCAACCACACCCTCTTCATTTATTCATTTATTTATCTTCTTTGTTTAATGTTATTTATTATTTATTTTGAGAGAGAGAGAGAGAGAGAGAGAGAGAGAAAGAGCGAGCAGGGAAGAGGCAGACAGAGAGGGAGAGAGAGAATCCCAAGCAGGCTGTGTGCTGTCAGTGCTGTTGTGGGCTTGATCCCATGAATCATGAGATCATGACGTGAACTGAAATCAAGAGTTGGACACTTACCAACTAAGTCACCCATGCACCCCTCATCTTTCTTTTTTAAATCGAAGTATAGTTGACAAATAATGTTACATTAGTTTTAAGTGTACGACGTAGTGATTGGACAAGTCTATACATTATTCCTTGCTCACCATCTCTGTACAGTGTATCTCCCATCTGTCACTGTACGTCTTTATAATAATACCATTGACTATATTGCTGTGCTATACCTTTTTACCCCCATGACCTATTCATTCCGTAACTGGAAGCCTATATCTCTCACTTCCCTTCACCCATCTCCTCAGCCACCCTCTTCTCTGGCATCCATCAATTTGTTTTCTGTATTTATGAGTCTGTTTCTGTTTTTGTTTGTTCATTTATTTTTGCTTTTTAGATTCAACATGTAAGTGAAATCATATGATACTTGTTTTCTCTGTATGACTTATTTCACTTAGCATAATACCCTCTTGGTCTATCCATGTTGTTGTGAATGGCAAGATCTCTCTCTCTCTCTCTCTCTTAAGTTTATTTATTTATTTTTGAGAGAGAGAGAGAGAGAGAGAGAGAGAGAGAGAGAAGATCCAACTTCGGCTCTGGTCATGATCTCACGGTTCCTGGGTTCAAGCCCCATATCGGGTTTTGTGCTGACAGTGCAGAGCCTGGAGCCTGCTTTGGATTCTGTTTCTCCCTCTCTCTTGGCCCGTCCCCTCACTCACACTCTGTATTTCTCCCTCTCTCTCTCAAAAAATAAATAAACATTAAAAAATTTTAAAAACAGTTGAATGTTCAACTAACTGAGCCACGCAGACACCCCACAAGATCTCCTTTTTATGGCTGAGTAATATTCCATTGTATATGTACACCATGTATTCTTTATCTGTTCAGCACCCCCTTCTTTTAAGAATATCCTTAGGCCTCCCTTTTTCTTCACTTAAATAACAGAATTGAGGTATGTTCACACCGTGTCTTTGTTTTTCTCTACTACCTTCCTAGCCCTCACCTCCATTCTTCTAAAGTTTTCTGACCTTAAATTCTATTTCCAAATTCTTACCAATTTCCTCTCCCTACTGTCCTGGGCTTTCCCTTTTTGCAGTATTCATCACATGCTGGGAAAGTCTTATAAAAGATATTGAAGAGACATTGGGAGTTGGGCAGCAAGAATCCTAACAGACATGGATTATGTCTCCCAGCTATGTGATGACAGATGAAAACCACCCCACTAACTGTGCAGCATTAACACAGACCAAACAGAACAAAGTGCCATACAGCTGAGCTAGCTCTATGAGCAGAGCCCGAGCTGGGCCAGCTTAATTGGCTTTTAAAATGACTTGATCTAGGTTCATGAAGCCTTCTATCTTAACAATAGAAAGCACAGAGATTACAAGTTTTCATCTTTTGCTTAGAAAATCTTTCTAAGCAAAACATTTTTATTAATAAGTAAGTGTTGAAATAGGACTCCTTGAAGGTTCCAATGGAATGATTATATTGTCTGGATGCCTGTTTGATGCTTGGTACTATGAAAAAAAGTTGAAAGCGTCAATTTTAAATAACATATTAGAATACTTATCAAAAGTGACAGATCTAAGGTGGGAATAAATAGCTGCTGACTTGGCATAATTTTGGAGAAATTAGAAAAATTGTTTGTATTCATCAAAAGTCACTGAATAGGAGACCTCAATTGCATTCTGGTTTGTTTGGGGTAAATTTCTCCACTCTTAGCTTTAATTTCCTAACTATAAACAAGGGCTGCACCGACAGGTAAAAGCACTGCTTTCTAAGGTTTGAGCTCTAAAATCCCATTCTAAACAATTTTGTCAAAATTACCTCCTTCATTGGCCTGCCCAAATAACTGAAATTCCACATTTAGAGACTGTTTTGCAAAACTTAAGTTGAAAACATTTTTCTCTGGGGAGCGACAATAAATGATGGGCTGTTAACTACTTAGAAGAAGAATAATTTACCAGGTAGCTAGCTAAGAATGTAGCAATGCACAGGAAAGTCTTGTGAAAGAATAAGAGCTTATACAGAATGTTAGCAGAGGATAATTCCTTCATAACTTGGGTCCAAAGGTTCTGGGTGCTAGAAGTTCTAGCTGGGCAATGTGATAGTCCCATGGCCAAACCTGCTTTATAGTTTTTAAAAAAGCTGACTGATGCTGGAAGAAAATGGCTTTCTCTGAAGGGCCTGACATGAGGGTATGGCTTAGATGACTCACTTCAAAGATAGAATGATCAGTTTCCATAGAGTTTATCTTACTTTTGGAAGGGTGATATTTTTGTGTAAGAAAGTAGATGAAGATTTTGAGATGTGCACTATAGACCCAAAAAAGGAAGAAAGCAAAGGTGCTATGTTTTTGCAGTACAGTCTGTAGGTTACACAGACTTGAAATATGAACCCATATCAAAGGGGCTGAAATAAATTAATCACGCAAGATGAGTGTATCATGCAGCACCTGAGCCAGCAGCCCCAGAAAATGAGGAATAATTCAAAGTGATATTTTGGCAGGGGAAGAAATCGCTTCAATGAGAGTCAAATAGAAGAATGTAGGCCTGATGTTTGACCAGGAGTGAACCCTGGCTCTCTCTCTTCTAACTGTGTGCATTTGGGGAGGCTGCTTAACCTCTATGAGTCTCCGTTTCATTCTCTGTAAAATTGCGGGCACCATCTATCTCTTAGACTTGGGGAATTAAGTGAAACAACCTGTAAAAAATGACATATCACTTGCTTCAGTAAACAGTTGTTATTAGTATCATTAGCAGTAAATAACACTGTCCTTAGGTGAACACATCAAATTTAAAAAATAATAAAAAATTATTCCCTTGGGGCACCTGGGTGGCTCAGTCGGTTAAGCGTCCGACTTCGGCTCAGGTCACAATCTCACGGTTTGTGGGTTTGAGCCCCGCGTTGGGCTCTGTGCTGACAGCTCAGAGCCCGGAGCCCGCTTCTGATTATGTGTTTCCTTTTCTGCTTTTCCCCCACTCACAGTCTGTCTCTCTCCATCTCTCAAAAAATGAATAAATGTTAAAATAATAATAATAAAAATTCTTCCCAAGTATACTAGGCTAATAAGACACTAATTGCCCACAATTGGCTTTGCTAGCTGTGTCTAGTTTGCTGTCCTTGCCCTCTTGCCAATGAAAGAGGTGAGCCTTAAACAGGATTTGCCAGTGTCTAGTGTTTAAGCACAGGTCCCAGTAAGGATTCAGGGCCTGGATGTTTCCAGAAAGGTCTGGAAGATGTTGGTTGGATGCTCAACCAGGATCCTTGGGCACAGGATTCTCTCTCTCTTTATATGCGTTAACAAAGTCCAAAATATGATCTAATGCCCAATACATAGGAAATTCTGTCTTGTGATTTATTTAATTAGAAGCAGAAGAATTCTGAGGAACCATGTTTTAGGCTGTGCACTGATGACTATGAGTGAGTCACATGTGACATGCAATGATAGCATGTGATTTTCTATTTGTATCCTATAGTGACTTCCTTGCATTGGCAAGGTTTTTGGAACCAGAATATTAAAGTGACACTTTCTACATTTTTTGTATCTTCTTTTTAAAGTTTATGTATTTATTTTGAGAGAGGAGAGCAAGAGAATGAGAGTGGGGGAAGGGCAGAGAAAAAGGGAGAGAGAGAATCCTAGGCAGGTTCTTCCAGATCCCAAGCAGAACTGTGAGATCATGACCTGAGCTGAAATCAAGAGTTCGACGCTTAACAGACTGAGCCACCCAGGCGCCCCTAAATTCTTTGTATCTTAGATATAAATTTTATTGTGGATCCTTATACTTCTGAAGCACTTTTACCCTACTCAAAAATAATTTATGCCAAGTGTTACTGACTCATTGCAAATAGGACATATGATTTGCACAATGAGATTTTACTGTTTGACTCACATGATTTTAGTATGCTTTAGTGTGGAGTAAGTGTTCCAAGATGAGAGGATTTGGCAAGTATAAGAGGCTGAAGTTTTCATATTAGGTACCCTCTTTCCCAAGTCTCTCCAAGGATGAGGGAAATAGCTGGCACACAGTCAGCTGTTTTATTACTATAGGGACATCACATTTCCAGAACTCTTCTTACGCAGGCTAATCACATGGCACCTGACTACTTGTACTTACCGTTTCAGGTTGTAATTTCCCTTTGACCAAATCATTACTGGCTTCAGGAGGAGTTGAGCTTACTCAGTTTTATATGAAACACAGAAGCATGCCAACAGAGAGGCAGGGCATAGAGATATCCTTTCTACTAATTTAAATCTCGATCTCTGTTGGCACCAGATCTTATCTGCAATCCAAGACTCACCCACCTTCCTGGATAAATGTGCTTCTGGCAAGGAAGTTACTGTTTTCTGTCTGTATTCCCTTCTCACTTCCTTTGCTTTTTTGTTTCTTTAGTGGGCTGAAAGGACAGCTCCCACAAAAAATACATGCATGTCCAAATCCCCAGAACTTGTGAATGTGACCTTATTTGAAAAAGGGTTTTTGCAGATGTAATTAAGTTAAGGATCTTGAGAGAAGGAGGGGCTTATCTTGCACTCAAAATGCAATCACAAGTATTCTTAGAAGAGAGAGACAATGAGGAGAAGATGCACAGAGAGGAGGAGGAAGCAATGTGACCAGGAGGCAGAGACTGGAGCCTTGCAGCCATAAAGCAGCAATTGCCATCAGCCAACAGAAGTTTGCAAAGACAAGGGAGGATTTTTCCACAGCCTTTGGAAGGACCCTGGTTCTGTGACATCTTGATTTTGGTCTTCTAGCTTTCAGAACTGTGAGAGAATACTTTCTGTTGTTTATAGCCTCTCAGTTTGTGGGAATTTGTTACAGTGGCCACTGGAAACGATTACAGTTTCCTGTCACTTGTCTCTTTTACACCATTTCAGTTCTTGTATACTTTAGTGCACTTGCCTGTTTATGCCCTCCCTCAAAATATTCTTTCCCTCCCTCTGCGTCTCATTGTTATGTCATTGCCAAGGGAAAGTGTATACCAGTAATTAATGTACATGGTCATGATTGGACTTTTGCAAAGTTGATTTGACAGTTAAGGCAAACTAACCATGTTTTAAACTTTAATGGACATACAAATCACTTGGAGATTTTGGTAAAAGTGCAGATTCCTGACCTCCACCCTAAGACATTTCTGATTTTATTGATCTGGAGTAGGACCTGAGAACCTTCTTTTTATAAAAGACCCTGAGGCATTCTTATATACATGGTCATCAAATCAGTTTGGAGAACATTAAAGTAAGGCATGACTCCCTTAATTTATCAAAAACTGATATGGACTTGTGGTATGGGCGTGTTAGTGCAAACGCCCATTACAATGTAGTAAGTTGTGTGTATAGAAATCCCAGTCACCTGTCTGTGAAAATATAGGTAGCATCAAACGGATTTAACTAGAGTCTCTTTTAACAATGCACAGGGGGGAGTTCAAGGAAATGTGAGTGTTACTTTAACACTGAGTTGAAAGCCAGGAGGGGCTGGCATGCCATTTTCTGGTACATTCCTTATTGCCACTGCCTAGAAAGAAGACTGGACAGGGCTGGCCGGGCCATGTTTTCACACCCTGGGCCAATTTTTGTTTCGACCTCATGGGTGCAACACTCAGGGTGGAAAATGCCTTAGTCAGTTTTGCCCCACAGTAGGCCCTTTTCCCCATCTGTTTAGCAGCTCCAAACAGAGTCCAAAGGAAGAGTGACTGTAGAATTCTAAGAGGATTCCAACTGGAAGTAGCCCCAGCTCACTTTCTTCAGTTGTCCTATAGTCCTCCTCAGACTTGGGAATTTTCTGGAGCCACTGGGTTTTACAGGCTGTTGCCTGAGGGCACCTACCCAGGAAGGGTAATCAGCTTTCATTCCTTGACTGACTGTAAACTTTACTACACTGGGGAATTGGAAAGTAGAGGCTGAAGAGGGTTGTCAGTTTGTGCCCAGAGCAGGGCATTGTATGGATGTGATGGGGCATAGAGTCATCTTTTCTTTCCTTTGCTTCTTTCTTTTTTTGGGGATGGGGGCGTTGTTTGTTTGTTTGTTTTTGGATACATGGAGTAAGCATTCTCTTATGAATTAGAAATACTGGTTTATTAGGGAAGTCTCCTGTAAGGACCCCATCACATCCTATCTTTACTCTTTCTAGCTGCCTCTAGATCATACTCCCTCCTGCCTCTTCACAGCGCTCCTCTGGCATTTGGTTTGGTTCCTTGATGGCACCCTGTTCTTTAATTGTTTTGTCTGCATTGCTGAAACTGCCCCTTTAGGCCAGAGTTTATGTCTTCCACATCAACAAAGTAATAAGCACAACAAATTCTTTACAGATCGATTTAAAATCTTGATCTTTTAACAATTGAACTTTAAAGTATGGTGTTTCTACCTATCTTGAGCAGCCATTCTCAAACCTTAGCTGAAGGGTTTGTTGCAACAAAGATCGCTAGATCCTACCCTAGAGTTTCCACTTCTGCTTCTGTTAGAATGTTCATTTTTAACAAGTTCCCAGTTAATGCTGCTGATCCAAGGACCACTGTTAAAGAAGCTCTGCTGTAGAGAATGTACACTTTTTCCTTTGATGGTTTCCTATTATGTGATACAAAAGTCTGTACTTTATATGTTTGAAGAGATTAAATGGTGTCTTTGTAACTCAAGTACCAGACTTCGAATTAGTAAGTAAGCCAAATAAATGTGATAACACTTTTATAAGTGTTATGATGCTTTGAAAACAGTCAACCATGATGGAATGCTCAGTTGTAAACTGTGGTTCATTTGAAACTTGGTAGGCTGCCTCGTGTGTCACGCTCAGCTTTTCAACTCGTGCTTTTTGAACCGTGCTTTTACAACCGGTTCCCTACAGGCAGCCTCAATCCCAAGTTAGATGTCTTGATCATGTTTCTTCTTATTTCACTCTCATTCTCAGAGGGTCATCTTCATGCCCTCATGCCCAAGATATCTCATGGTTTGGGGAAAAATTAAAAATGGCCTCCCTTCCACCCACTACCTATTTGAAAGCACATGAGTATAATGAATGTTGTAATGGGTATCATGCATTTTTGTTTTAGCTCCATGGCCTTTGAGACTCTTCAGGTTAACAGTATGTATGTATTCCTAGCCTCAAGAGTACAAAGAGGTAGATTGCAGGACTTCTGACATTTGAAAGCCTTTGCTCTTTGAGAGAGAAAAAGTATTCTAAACTGGGAAAATGCACTTTCATTTGAATAAAGGATAAAAGGAGCAGAATTGGAAGAGATCAAAAGTTTTGGTAAGTCTTTTCTATTGCAGGAGCTTCTTACAGCTTTCAAAGCTTCAAGACTAATATTTTGAAGTCTTTTTGAGATATGTTTTAGAAAGAGAGAGAGAGACTGTAGGAGAGGGGCAGAGAGAGAGAGAGAGAGAGAGAGAGAGAGAGAGAGAATCCTAAGCAGGCTCCACTCGCTCAGTGCAGAGCCCAGCAGCGTGGGGCTCAATCCCACAACCCTGGGATCGTGACCTGAACTGAAATCAAGAATTGGACACTCAACCACCTGAGCCACCCAGGCACCCCTTCAAGTTCTGTTTTTACTTGGCTTTATAGGGCAAGCTTGATTCCTAAGGTGAGCCTGTCCCCAGGACTTTAACAATATCTTCATAATAGATTAGATATTCTGTGGTTTATTCTTTTACCTAAGCTTCTGTTAAACCTAATACCCTTGCCACTTATTGTTCAATGTCTTAATATACTTTCTTCACGTGTGCGAGGCTTGCTGGTCCAGCTGTTTGCATGTAGTAAGCTCCATAAGGATAAGTTGCACATTTGTAGTTGTCTTCCCCTTGCCCATCAAGAGACTAAAATAATGAAATCATGAGAGTAAAACAAATCAAAGAAAATAAGCAAAACAGATAGTATAAAAGACTAATACTACAATTAGCAAGCAGAAAAGAAGGAAAACTCTTAAAAAGACAACATGTGTGGAATAGATTGTAGAAATGGACACTTCAAAAACTGCCACCCATATACTCAGAACCATTTCTCAGCTGTTTTTCATTGAATAGATGAAAGAAAGAGATTGCTCCTGCCTTCTAAGCTCTTCAGAAGAAATGTATCATAGAAATGTTATAAACAGCCAGAGTCTCCTCTCCTTGTCCTCACTCAAATTCTTTACACTGCAGGATATGCTAATATAAATTTCAAAGTTGTAGTACAGGTCTTTTTGTCTTGTTTTGTTTTAAGTAATTTGTAATTAGGGAGATTTCTTTGTTTAGTACAGTCTGTCCAGCCTGTAACTTACATGTGCCAAGACTAGCATGGCATCCTTGGGTCTTGTATTTGGGAGCAGTAATTAGAACTGGATGAATCCCATTTAACATAGTGGTCTGATGTCAGGCCCACACCCTTGTTCTTCAAATTCAGAGAAAAGTTAAATTGGTACAAAAATAAATTATCTTGAAACATTGCTCCCTGGACCTGACATTTTGGTATTTTGGCTCTTTTGATCTTTAGCGTTGAATACTGAGGATTAAATAACAATGGGAGCCTTTCTGAGAATACCACATGAAGGTGGTAATTTATAAAGTAGAAGTTGTCAGCCATCCAGTAGTCTCCATTTTAGACTCTTGGAGTGCAATTCCAATATCCATGACCCTGGTCTGTTTTCTGAGGATCTGAAAGTACATCCTGTCAAATGTGGAAAGTGTCTTCACATTTAGCAGTGGTTGAAAAGTTCATTAACAGTGACATTTAAACTTTAAGCTTTGTGTCTATGTGTGTATCTGTAATTTTGTGGAGTTTAAAAGTATCAATTACAAATGACAATGTGCTTGAGAACTTTAGAGTAAAATACCCCTAAAAAGGGTAAAATACCATAGCCAAAGGTAGCCTTAGAGTTCTTTTTTTGCCCCAGTCACTCATTATAGCTTAAAAAAAAAAAATTATGTCAAGAAAGGGGAATTGATTTGTTTAAGACCCCACAGCTTTCTGCCACTTCCTTTTTAGATCCACAGTGGGATCTCAATGACTTTCATTTACTGTGCTATTGCCAAGACTTTTTAAAAATGAGAGTGGAGGGCTAAGGATCAGGCAGAGTACAGATGAAGAAAATTAGTTGCTGCAAAAGGAACTCCATTTATCAGTAGAAACCCACATGATAATGTCAAGAATGTTTTTTAGGTGGATGCCCCCTCTGCTCCCACCCTACCCTACCCAGCTGACCTACAGAAGTGATTGCTGATAGAGAATAGTCTCTACTGTGTCCAGGGAAGCAGAACTATTTGATTCCATCCTCATGCTTCTTTCCATTGACCAAGGTATCTAAAGCTTTTTTTTTTCTCCTGTGGGTCAGAAATGTTCACTTCCATTTAAGATAATTTTTTTTTTTGAGGTTGGCAACTGCATGTCTGAGACTAGATAACAAAAATGCTTTTAGGGGCGCCTGGGTGGCTCAGTGGGTTAAGCATCTGACTTCGGCTCAGGTCATGATTTCACGGTTTCTGAGTTTGAGCCCCGCGTCGGGCTCAGAGCCTGGAGCCTGCTTTGAATTCTGTGTCTCCCTCTCTCTCTGCCCTCCCCGCTCATTCTTTCTCTCTCTCTGTAATAAATAAAACATTAAAAAAATGCTTTCATAAGGGTCAAAATACAAAGAGGTAAATCTATCTCATGATACAAGGAGAGATTTTGACTGCTTTTCCAAAGACAGTGAACTGAGAGTGAAGTGGAGAGAGAAGGCATGAAAACCAAGTGCATGAAAAAATAAAGACCATCAGAAAAACTGTCTGAACCTAGGACTTCATTCAGTACTTTTCTTAGTCTTTGGGGCCTTTGACATTTTTTTTTTTCCTTGCCAAATGTAAGAATAAAAGGATAGTTTTCTAGAACAGAGAACAAAATATCTTTTCCAAAACATTAGATTATTCAGTCTGACTGGGGATCAAAGCAGTTCTTAATGGGGCATTGGATTGATGATAAACCTCCCTAGTGATTTGGGGATTACTGACTTCTTTTTGGCTCCAAAAAATCTAACTGAATCTCTCCTTGCAGTTAACACAAGGTCAAGATAACCCAGCATCATTCTGGAATTGAGTGAATTTACTTCCTCAATCAGCTTTTGCTTGAAAAGCTTTGAATAATTTAATAAGAGCAGATAGCATTATAATTAGCAAATAGATATTTTAGGAATCCTAAAAGATTTGGGGAACATGAAGTTTCTTGGAAGAGGAAATTTAGGAAATTAATGGAACTAAGTGCCTTTACTTGTAAAGAACTGTAATACGCTTCAGTGTGAGGAAGATAAGAATCATGCAGGAGAAACACTCTTAAATTTGGAAAATTTTTGTATGATGGCAAAAATTTGGAAAATTTTAGTATGATGGAAAAAGATGAATTAAATGAATCTTGACAAAGGAAATGAGAGACAGTGCAATAAAAGAGAATACATTATTTTTCTAGGATTACAGTGCACAAAATACAACAAATATCTGGGAATATCTTCCAGTAAGAGTTCATGGCAAGTATGTATGCAAAGCAATTGCAGTTATAGTGGAAACTCTCATTTACTTGGTACTTGCTATTGACTAGACTCTGGGTGAAGATTTTGCAAGTGATACCTAATTTAATCCTTGAGATAATCCAGTGAGTTAGGTGTTTTTACATCTATATTACAGATAAAGAAAACAGAGGTTTAGAAAAGTTGAATAACATGTCAAGTCTTAGAGCTAATTGGTGTGGGAAGTAGAATTTTTAGCCCATCTCTGTTTGCTCTAAGCCTTTACTCTAACAACTGAATTGCTCTTTCTGTATCCGTTGTTTCCTTTAATTGTCTCTTTAGGAAGTTCAGTCCAAATGCCTGTCAGAAATCTCTGTAAATGATAGAAATTAAACCAATTCTCCTTTTTAATTTGTGTGCGCATAGTCTAAAGCTACTAATCAAAACACTGTAATCCTGAAATCAGACTGAGATTTAAAAACTTGAATTAGATGAAACTTTCCATTATTATATGGGAAAATTATGCATAGCTTACTTACATTTTAAAAAAATGTCGTTCATCTAAATTTTAACATTTTCTAGTATAAGCGTATTTATATGAGAATACTACTTTTAAAAATGTGCTTTTATATCTAGATTTAGTGTTTGCTAGCATAGACATATTTATATTATATTAGTATTCCACTGGGTTCAAATATTTGCTTTTTGTTTCAGTGAACACCTGTTAGTCACATTAGATTTCTTGTTTTTGACATTCTCTATTTAACAAGTCCATTATTTGGCATCCATTCTTTTAAAAGTGACCAGTTCAAGAACTGACTGTGACTTGGGTGTTCTCAACAAATGAGGTTGCTAAATTCCCTGTAACTGGCTCAAAATGAAGCTTATATTTTATTTACAAGGTGGCAGTTGCCACCAGTTGTTTGATAAATGTCAGTCTGATGCGAAAATTGCTGCCAAACTCCAAGGAAAGCACTGCTTTTTATATGTCCTGTGAGGATTCAGCTTGAACTACAAGGCTGCCATTTGGATCTGATGATGAGGTTCATGGTTCACTTTTAAAACTCTGAGAAGGTCCAGACCCACTGCCCGTTCTTTATGAAGTCTTTTACAAGTCTGAAAACGCGTTGCTTACTCAAGTACATTGCTAAGTAGACAGTCACACAAATGTATCATAGTGGAGTCAATATTAGAAAAATGGGCAGTGGTTTTCAGGGTTCAGAGCAAAGGATGACTGCCTTCCAGCAGGTATTGGGAAAAGAACACAAAGGAGGAGCTATTTGCTCTGGGTTTGGCAAAACACGTCAGACCAAGGCTGCCGTGCATCAGAAGAATTTGCTATTAAAAATTTTGAATTGATAACTACATTTAAAAAAAAGTTTTCTGGTGGAAATTAACCTTCATTTGTCCTTTACACAGGGAACATTTTCATCTGCTTTTTTCTTCACTTACTCCCATTGAGTGTATGTTGGGCATACCCAGTCCTCTGTCATTAGGTAGATATCCCAAGCCCCTGGGAATCAAATGAGGATGAGAAAGTGTGAACAGTGTGTGCCAGGGTAAACATCTCCTCTTTGCACGTGCTCATTTCAGAAGAAAAAAGGGATATGCTGGAAGATGGGACTGAGAAGTCAGCCTAATTCAAATGAAAAAAGAATTAGATCAATTAGAAACACTTTAGCTCTCTGCTAGCCAGTTGCTGGCTTCCTTAAACCACTTCTTATCCCAAGCTAGGCCACCTACCTAGATTATAATCAAGTTGTCCAAATTTTGCAATTTATCTCCTTAGTCTTATGGGTCGTAACATGTTTTCAGCAACCATAGCAAAAAAAGTAGAAAGTGGGCACTAGATTACCACATTTGCTTGGCTTCTCAGCAAAGCCAAGAGATTAACTATATGCTTCTACCCCACCGCCATTGTCTAGGGAGATTTTGTGGGCACACACCATACTTATTTCCTAGGTTAGCAGGGCACACTAAATTCTGGGCTGTGATTTTAAAGGAAGATCACTAGTACTGCATTAGCCATGAACTTCATTTTTTGAGGAATTAAAAGGAGAATTCTATAACTCGGAGAAACATTTGACAGTTATTGGTAGCCTATGTAATAAACTTAAATTTGGCATTTTTAAAGATAGAGGTAGAAACATTTTAATGTTGGGCCAACTTTTCCTAGTGAAACTACACTAAGAAATTTTGGAAGCAATCTAGATTTGCCTCATAATGGTGGTTTGTCACCGTTTTTCTGTTGTGATGTATATGGTTACATGTGAAACACTCTCATGGCTAAAGGCAGATTTGGAAGTTGAATTGCTGTTTAGATAAAATAGATTTTGAATCATGCACAAATCATGTGCTCTAGTCTCTACTCTATTTTCAAAATTCATTTGCCACACACCTTTGTATCTCAAGATCCCAGTTAAGGAGAACTGAATATAGAACAGTAAAGATTTTGTTCTTTACTTCCCATCCCCCTAAGTATTTCTGGTCTAGATTAACACAGGCAAATTTAAAGATCTAGAACAGATGTCTAATGGTGTTAGTGGAGAGGATGGAGTGGGGAGTGAGTTGGAGGACACAATAGTCAGTATGTGTTTTCTACCAGTCATAAATGTTCTTCAGAGACTAAAATGTGAGATGGTAAATATGCTGTGGTATGCCTCTTGTTAGGTGTACCCATGGAGGCATTCTTGCACATAATTACATATGAAGTATAGCAGAATAAGAAAAAAAAGATGGAAACTCACTGTTAAATGGGCTATCTTTAAAAAGACCATGGGCTCAATTAAGAATGTGATGATGTTGGGGCGCCTGGGTGGCGCAGTCGGTTAAGCGTCCGACTTCAGCCAGGTCACGATCTCGTGGTCCGTGAGTTCGAGCCCCGCGTCGGGCTCTGGGCTGATGGCTCAGAGCCTGGAGCCTGTTTCCGATTCTGTGTCTCCCTCTCTCTCTGCCCCTCCCCCGTTCATGCTCTGTCTCTCTCTGTCCCAAAAATAAATAAACGTTGAAAAAAAAAATTTTAAATAAAAGAATGTGATGATGTATTGGCCTAGACCTCTTTTCTGACCATCATTCATACATTTATCTGTGCCCAAAATCTAGGGATCAGCTTGTCACCTCCCCCAACTCCCAACAAAAATCCCAATTCATCACCTAGTTCATTTACAAATAGATATCAATTCTATAATATTTTTCTGCCCAGGTCTAGTTATATCATCAGAACCTTAGTTCAAGTTGACATTTTTCCTTGCTTGGACCATTATAATTATTGCCTTACTATTATCACTAAATACATACTTAGCAGGATGTACAATGGGACTTTTCTAACAGTTTTGGAATTTTTGCCAAAACCCCAGCTGAGAAAAATAGATGAAAAGTGCTACTGAATTTGAATGTACTACCATTTATTTCTGTAATTTGCTAGACAGTCAACTCCATGATAACACCCAGCTTACGTAAGAGAATTCTCCAACTTAATAAGGAAATACAGAAATGAAGACAGTGTTTCCAGGACTCAGATACCACAGCATGAGGATATTTCCTTAGTTTTTGGAGTTCATAAATTCTTAGTTTATTCAATCTGACGGTGATAATACAGATTATTAAACAACATCATGATTGTTTTAGAGCTGATTTTATTTGCTACCTCTTTCCCGAGACTGTTGCCCTTACCTCTGAGGATATCTGCCATTTGGAGTGGAGCTTTTCCTGCTGTTATAGCTTCTGAATTATTGGCTATTTATTTACAGAGATTAACATACCTTTATAGCAGAATTTTGCAGCCTTACTTCACCTTGCAGTTCCCACACCTTCCAAAAATGATGTCAAGTATTCACCTTCTAACCATAATAGGCATGTGATGTCATGAAAGCAGCCAGTGGGGGAAAAATTCCTTTTGAGATTTCATTTACTCATCCCTGAGGTATCTTAGGCACTTTGACCATAGGAAATGCTGGCTCGGCTTGTTTCTCAGTAAACTTTAATTTCGCACAATTATCCAACAAGTAATACATTTCTTCTGTGTTTATTTGTTCTAGTTGTGGTAACTATTTGTCATCATCAACACATTTTTCTGTCTTCCATCTTCCCAGCATGGTTTCCATAGTGAAACTATGTTCTCTGTTCCATAAAATTCACTTAGATAAAAGGGAAAGATGAGATACGCTAAGCACAGGAAGATAGAAATTTTATGTTGATTCTTCCAGATTACATGTTCTTTTTGATTTTCTCTACTAAGCCGAATGGCATTAGGTATCTGAATTTTTCAAAAAGGCAGGTATCAGAGATATCTGCAGATATGGGAAGCTGTGAAATGATTGTACGTTTAATTTTTTCCAACAGTAAGTGGTTCATAAATTATAATAAAATATATCATGGAATATATTTTCCTGGAACATGTCAGGCTTATGAGAGTTGGTCGGATGAATTGGACCATGTAGAGTGCATTGCAAGAGACAATGGAGAGTAAATTACAAGTGTCATTGTGTTTACATAAAAGCTTTGTTGCAAACACAAAAATTAAAACTCTGAAATAATTATTTCTGTTTTTCATAAAATTCATCATATGATGGCTTTAAGTCTCAGAAAAGGGCAGGAAGGTAAATAAGAGAAGGTACTGGTAAATTTCACAGCAACAAGTGTTGCCTGAATAACATGCATCAAATCACAGATTACTTAATTTAAAGTAAATCAGAAATAAGTCAGTATTTAAATGTAGCATTATTTATAATTTCAACAAATGACTTATTTTGAGGTCTCTCATTACTTAAAAGTGCCAGTTGAAACAGAATGTTGGCTTTTTAGGACAGAAAATCATTCTATCAGTTAGGCTTTGTTTTTATTAAAGAAAGAACTACTCTTGACTCTTGAACAATGTGGGGATTAGGAGCATGACATCCCATGCAGTCAAAATTCTGTGAATAACTTTTGACTCCCCTAAAATTTAACTACCAATAGCCTACTATTAACTAGAAGGCTTACTGATAACATAAACAGCCAACACGTATTTTGTATGTCTTATGTATTATATATTGTATTGTTACAATAAATTGAGCTAGAGAAAAGAAAATGTTATCAAGTAAATCATAAGGAAGAGAAAATACATTTATAGTACTGTACTGTATTTATCAAAAATATTTCCCTGTAGGGGTGCCTGGGTGGCCCAGTTGACTGAGCATCCAACTTTAGCTCAGGTCATGATCTCATGGTTTGCGGGTTTGAGTCCCACATTGGACTCTCTGCTGTTAGCACGGAGCCTGCTTTGGATCCTCCGTTTCCCTCTCTCTGCCCCTGCCCTGCTTTTGCTCTCAATCTCTCAAAAATAAATATAACATTAGAAAAAAAAACAAAACTTAAAAAAAATTGCCTATAGGTAGACCCATTCAGTTCAAATCTGTATTGTTCAAAGGTCAACTCTATATAGATGATTTCTGCTAATATTTTAAAGCAGCCTTTATGTTTTTTGTTTTTCATAAATCCAAAGAGATTATACTTCAAATACAATCTCTATAAACTATGTAGCTCATGCCAGATGCACAGTTAGCTATTAACTAGAGGAGATTTCAGCATAATCAATCACATCAATAATTCACATCTAGAAGGGAAAGTAAAAATCCTTTTTATCAATAATCAAAGAAATTTAGGGTGGGGCAATAGGATTTTAACCTGAATTATCTGGATAATTGGGCAATGTAAAGTGTATTTGTAGGGTTTTAGTGAAAATGGCAGATTGAAGACTTTTGAAAATTGTCTCCTTCATAAAAGCAATGAGAAAACTGGCAAAAATGAACAGAAACAGAATTTTCAGAACTCTGGAAATTAATAAAATGCTGTTAGCAATCTTGAATCCATTTACCGGAGAAAAGTGCTGAATCTCAGTAAGACTGTTACGGAAACAGGCTGGAACGTTGGCGGAAAAACCAAGCAGCACTCGGAGATCTTGGTGGATCGGAGATTTATTTAACACCGGCGGGCTCAGAGGAGACCATTTCTCCAAAGATCTGAGCTCCGAATGAAGGGGGAAAGGGTAATTTATAGTTGTCATCTTCCATATCTGTGGTGGGTTTTCTCGCGCCCAGCAAACAGGGCAAGAAGAACCTGGAAGAGGGGTCTCTAAGCTAGAGACCAGAGCTTGTTTTAGTCCCATCGGCCATCTTATGTGTGAAACTTTATTCATTTTCCCAACAAAGAGAGCTTTGTGATGTTTAATAATTAAAAATTTTTTTTAAATTTAGTTTTGAGAGAGAAGGGGGGACAGAGAGAGAGAGAGGGAGAATCCCAAGGAAGCGCTGCACTGTCAGTACAGACCAGATGTAGGGCTTGAACTCATGAACCATGAGATCACGACCTGAGCCAAAACCAAGAGTCGAACACTTAACCCACTGAGCCACCCAGGCGCCCCAGTGACATTTAAATTTATCTTATTGCCCCATCCTCTGGTCTCCAGCTCTGTGCTAGACTTGAAAACCAATTTCCTGCAGTCACAGTGAAACCCAGCAGCCTGGCAGCAACTAGAAGGAATAGAAGGGGGTTGAACCTCCTTTGAAGACTTGTTTCCAGAGCACTGTCACCATTTGTCCTGTTTGGTGGTCCACTGGAAGATCCCAGTTGCAAGATTTGTTTATTTGAACTCAGTCTGAGATCACCAGTGCAGAAAACCTCTTCTCTGAGGAGGTTTGTCAAAAACCAGTACAGGAAATTGCTTACCTTCACAGCTGCCTCAAGCAGTGGATAACTGTTGTGAAGACTAACCATAAAACAAGAAGGAAAACTGGGGTAATAAGATTTCCACAGGGGCTTTGAAAGTGCTGATATATTCCTGGGAGGCTGTAAGGCCACAAAGATGCATAGGGATATGAACTTGCTCAGAAAAGACCCAAGAAGGCCATAACTTTTCATCTCTGGTTGTTTTTTTGAGGCTCTGTTTAAGCAGAAAATGAAATCTAAGGCAGAGACATCAACTGTTTGGTTAAAAGTTGGAAAGTGTTCCTGGAGTTTCGTGAAGACTGGAGCCACAAAGAAAGGGTCATCCAGAGGGAGCTTTAGCCTCCCATTAGCCAAACCTAATAATGTTGGTAAAGGAATCCAGGATTAGTCCAAATCTAAGACAAAAGAACCCAGGGAGATAGGTTTAGGTCTTCCCTCTGGACATTTTTCAATTAAGAGGAAATGGTGGGAAAGCTTCTTTTGGAAGACTGTTGGAGCCACAGGAAAAATAATCAAAACCCACAAATGAAACGATCAATGGTTGTCAGAGACTGGAGAGGGGGGGAAGGGATTGCCTAAAATGGATGCAAGGAACTTTTTGGGATAAGGAAAATATTTCAACCCTTGATTGTGGTGTTTGTTAAATAATTGTATATTTGACAAAACTCATTCAATTGTACGTTTAAAATGAGTGAATTTTATTATATGTAAATATATCTTAATAATATAGACTTAAAAAACAAATACTTCCTAAATAATAAAACAAAGATAAACACCCCAACTAAAAAAGAGCAAAGAAAATAAAAAGGCAATTTAAGGAAGAGGGAACTTTTATGTCCTTCCCTCACCCACCAAAAATAAGATGCTCACACTTTAGAATAATTAGTAAGGGGCGCCTGGGTGGCGCAGTCGGTTAGGCGTCCGACTTCAGCCAGGTCACGATCTCGCGGTCCGTGAGTTCGAGCCCCGCATCAGGCTCTGGGCTGATGGCTCAGAGCTTGGAGCCTGCTTCCGATTCTGTGTCTCCCTCTCTCTCTGCCCCTCCCCCGTTCATGCTCTGTCTCTCTCTGTCCCAAAAATGAATAAACGTTGAAAAAAAAAAAATTAAAAAAAAAAAAGAATAATTAGTAAAATAAAACTTTATACAACAATGAGATAACATTTCACATTCTATTGACAAATTTTTAAATGTACATACATTGTGTGAAATGTTGGGAAATTAAGACCTCAGAGTAGGAATGTAATTTGGAAAAACCACTTAGAAAACAATATAAGAAGATCTTGAAAATTATGCATACATTCCATATGATCCAACAATTCCATTGCTAGCCATTTACTATGACAAATTCTGTGTCTATATAGTAGGAAGCATGAATAAGGAGCTTATACCACCCTTAAAGTTTTTGTTCCTGCACTTTCCTGAATTTGCAAAAGGCCTTGGATATCCAAAAAAAAAAAAAAAAGGATATTATTAAAGATAACTAGAAATTAAATGCACTGGTAAAAAACAGTGCTAAGTGAAAAAAATCAACTTACCAAAATGTATATTTAGTATTGAACTATTAATGTAGATTAAAAAACATCTTCAGGGCACCTGGGTGGCTCAGTTGGTTAAGTGTCTGACTTAAGCTCTGGTCATGATCTCATGGTTTGTGAGTTTGAGCCCCAAGTCGGGCTGTGTGCAGAGAGCTCACAGCCTGGACCCTGCTTCAGCTTCTATGTCTCCCTTTCCCCCTCTCTCACTCACACTCTGTGTGTGTGTCTCTCTCTCTCAAAAATAAATAAAACATTAAAAAAGAAAATCTAGACACTGCTACTCAAAGTGTGAGGATCAGTGTAGATTTGTAAACTGTTTATTATGGTCTATTATGAGAAAGTGGCAATGTGTTTAGAAACTTTATAGAAATTGAGTAGTGCCACAATATCTAAGTATGGAATCAGTGGATTTGTTTCAATAAACAATGAAATATAGACTAGTATAGGTGTGACTGAATTCACTCGTGAGTTGAATGTAGTTGTATGTATCAGACAAATAAAATACATGATACATGGTCTGCAACAGATTGTGGAAAACACAAAATTAAAAACCAAAACATCTGGCCCTTCACTACAGATAGACCAAGAAACATGGCTTCAGACAATATTTCATATAATTAAAACTTACAAAAATGTATGAACATTAATTGGAAAAATACAAACTAAGTTCATGGCAGCAATTGTGGGTGTGTATACAATGGGTAAAAGAATGGGATTAGGGATTGGTAATGAATGAGGTTTTGTGTTTATCTAGCATGATTTAATCTATTTACTGAAAGAAAATAAGGCAAGTGTGACAAGCAGTTATGAATTCTGGGTGTAGGCGATATGGGTTTTTATGTTATTTATACTTTTATGCATTTTTCTTAAAATAAAACCTAATAAAAAAAAGAAAGGAATTCTTCCAAATTAGAACAGGAAGTCAGTTGGCTCCAAGAAGAATGTCTTCAACAAGAGGAATGGAATGGATCCTAGCAACAGAAAAATCAACTGAAAAGCTGGAAGGCATTAATGACATGGTGAAATAGCATCTGCTTCTTATCTCATAAGGGGGAGAAATAGCCAGTTAGTTTCATGGGGTGGGAGGTGATGCTCCAGGAAAATACATGGTTCAGAATTAAATAAAATGGTGATATGATTTTAAAAATCTAGTGCAATGTAAGGAAAGAGTGCTGGTTTTACCAGTAAGTTAGGAACATTTATACATGGGACAAAGATTGTGATGTTTTGTACAATGACAAGAAAAAGTTGTCCCAGGATATCTCTGGGTTCTGTAGTTAATATTTACATAGTCATGACAATGGAAATACCGCTTATTGGTTTTTAATGTTTAGAGTCACCTATAAAACAAATACAGAAGATTTAAATATGGTGACAAAATAGAATGTGAATATTATTAACCTTGGCGATATAAAAGTAGAGATATAACTTGTCCTTTGTATAATTTAGTGTTACAAATGGATAATCTGATAATTCTGTGAAAGATTTGGAGAATTAAATTAGATGTCATTTGAATATCTGTAAAAGTTGTGGTCCTACCAAATAGAAATACTTTGAAAATAATTCAGTATAAACTTAGACCAAAAGTAGATTAGTTAAATCCATTGAGTGATAAAGCAAACTGACAGGAGGGTTAAAGACTAAAATAAGGTCTGTATTAAGTTACAAATTGAATCCATAGTAAATGGGCTCTAAGGCCATCCCAACTGGAGGCCATGGACTGAGAATTCTCATTGACATAAGGACTGTATAGTTAGGCTTGATTGCTCATTCTCATGAGAAAAATCAACCTGTGTGTCTGAGTTCTGTATCTAATGTCCTGTTAAAAATCTCTTTTTAATGACCAACTTGTAGCCAGCTAAGACCATTTTTCTACATTTATGCAGGAAGACAAAGAAAGCCAAATTGCTTAAGATCGTTTTTTTTTTTTTTTTTTTAAGCGGCTAGCAAATTTAACTCTGGAAAGATTTAACATTGAGGATGTGGATAATAAAATAAATCAAACCGTTTTATTATTTTTGTGCAAATTTGAAAATACTCTATTGATTAGTTATATCAGTTTTTATTTATGTTCTAAGAGAATTAAGAATTTGGGAAAGTGTTTGATATCTCCTCACTGATAGTCCTTAAAAAATAAAATTGGATATTTTACATTGATTTAAAATTGTTTTGGGAGAATTTAGTTAACTGAATGACAACAACCTTCTTTAAAAATTGTTAAAATTGCTAGCTTTTTTAATTTTTAATTTTATTTTTGAGAGAGAGAGAGGGAGAGAGAAAGAGAAAGTGAGTGTAGGGGAGGGGCAGAGGGAGAGGGAAAGAGAGAATCTGAGGTAGGTTTCACACCTGCTAGCACAGAGCCCCAGGCAGGGCTTGATCTCAGGACCACAAGGTCATGACCTGAGTAGAAATCAAGAGTTGGATGCTTAACTGACTGAGCCACCTAGGTGCCCTAAAATTGCTAGGTTTATACATGTAATAATGTAATCTTTCTATTGGGTTAAAAAAATCCCTTAAGAACAGGGAGTCTTAATTTTTATTTTTTTATAAATCAAGTATCATTTATTTTAAAAGTGTAGTAGTCTTGTACAATAGCAATCATCAGATATATAAAACAATGCCTTTTACCAAAGCTGATGTTGGATGAGAGGTAGAAAGAAAAGTAGGAGATTGGAAAAGAAAGAAGCATTAATTGTGCATTTACTGTCATATAATATATTGAAGCATTAAAAATATTGCATAAAATGTTTGGGAACAAATACCTTTTTGGGTTTTGGAATGATGGGGGTTCTGAGCTGATGGCCAAGAAAGAATTCTTGAGATGTCTTTGGTGTGGAAAAAGGTGATTTTATTCAAGCCTGGGGACAGGACCTGTGGATAGGAAGAGCTGCACTGGGGTTGTGAGGAGTGACTGGTTATATACTATGGAATTGGGTGGGGGTAAAGTCAAGAGGAAGGTTCCAAAGGGATTTTCATACGCTAAAGAAGATTCACTGGCTGCTAGAAGCCTAGCTATTGTCAAGCTAAGGTTTTTTTTTTTTTCCTCTAGTAAGCATTAACATTAGGACAACAGGGGGTCCCTAGACAAATGTTCCACTCTGTACTTGCCTCATGTATTTGTCAACGGGCTACAGATTATAAGGAAATTTAACTTTACCTGCCATTTCCTTCTTGCCTTTGTTCCCCATATCACCATGGAGGGGAGGGTAATGTTGGCACTGGAGGAAACTGAGTTTATAGGTTTGTGGAGATTAGGCTATTGATTAGATTGCCCTTTTCTTATAATTTACTAAGATATTTGTAACCTGACGGAGACTCCTGTCCTGCATGACTGTTATCTCTATCAGTTAACCATTTATGTTTCCCTTTCCTTTGTTCTTGGGCAGCCAGGAGTGCCTGAGGAATATCATACATATCCCACCTCGGGTGGGGGGGGTGGGTATCTGAGGTATGTCAGCTTGCCTTATGCTCCTTTATCAAATACTACATAAAGTTAAGAGAATTAGAAATAAACTTTTAAGTATGTTATATAAGGCAAAAAGACACAAATATTTCTGTTCTGGTAATGGCAGACTAGGTAATTTTGAACAATCTTCCCACTGAAGACAACGGGAAAATCTGGTCAAAACACACTTATAAGTCTATTGGAAGTAACTGTAATACTAACAAGATAGGAGAGTTTAGAGGCCATGCATGTGGGGATATTTTTCTCCTAGGGATGGTTGCTGATTTTGTGGTGGGCAAACATGAAACTCTGCAGCACTTTTGACATTGAGGTTAATAAGAGACACTTGGGGTTCAGGTTTGCTAAGGGGGCGTGCACCCTAATGGGTTTACTTACACTGGGGTTGGTTGCGATCCCAAATATTGTTGCATCAAAGGAGTGAGGAGGACCAAGAGAGTCTTGCAAAGACAGATACATAGACCACTGGAATACAATAGAGAGCTCAGAGGCGGACCAGTGTGCAAAAGGACACTTGATTTATGGCAACAGCGGAAGGGATATCAAGTGTTACTTGGGAAAATTGGTTATTTATGTGGAAAAAAGCCCAGGTCGATCTGATCCTTACCTCACACCAAAAATGAATTTTAGATGAATTTTAAATCTAAAGTTTATTTATTTATTTTGAGAGAGAGACAGAGAGAGTGAGGTAGGGGCAGAGAGAGGAGAGAGAGAGAGACTCCCAAGCAGGTTTCACACTGTCAGCTCAGAGCCCAGTGCGGGGCTTAAACACACGAACCATGAGATCATGACCTGAGCCCAAATCAAGAGTTCAACGCTAAACCGACTGAGCCACCCAGGTGCCCTGGATTTTAAATCTAAACATGAAAGGTACACCAATAAAATTCTAGAATATAGTATGAGACATTATTTTCATGAACTTGCAGTAGAAAAATAAGTAAAATATAAAGTACTATCCTTTGTGGACAAGATTGATATATTTGTCCACATTAAAAACCAGAACTTCAATCAAGTAAAATAAGTGAAAAAATCAAATACAGAATTGGAGATGATATTTGTTTTTTTTTTTTTTTTTTTTTTTTTTTTTTTTTAATTTTTTAACGTTTATTTATTTTTGAGACAGAGACAGAGCATGAACGGGGGAGGGGCAGAGAGAGAGGGAGACACAGAATCGGAAGCAGGCTCCAGGCTCTGAGCCATCAGCCCAGAGCCCGACGCGGGGCTCGAACTTACGGACCGTGAGATCGTGACCTGAGCTGAAGTCGGATGCGCAACTGACTGAGCCACCCAGGCGCCCCTGGAGATGATATTTGTAACACACATAACAGACAAAGCATCATATCCCATGTGTGTGTGTGTGTGTGTGTGTGTATCTGCGTGTATACATACACGCAGACACACACACATACACACATTTTTGTGTGTGTTTGGGTTACTCCGAAGTGGACCCCAAGAAAAGGAGTTAAGCATAATTATTTGTGTTCTAAGAAGCACTTGTAAGGGTCTGAGGACATCAGGGAAGGGAAGAAAGGCAATTCAGGGCACACTGATATGCAGATTACTGTAGTTTTGCTCCATTATCATCCCCATACTTCCATTTGAGTCCTTAGAGCTTACAAAGTAAGAAGACTGAGCACGGTTACAGAGTCAGCAACTCCTATATTTTAGAATTCTGCCAGTCCATCCACATATAAAGCGATCACAAATAAAATATATGAGATAAAGATCAGGAAGGAAGAAAAAAGAGGAAAGCAAATAATTTATTTTTGAAAATCAATAGTAGTGGGTGAAATACCTTACAATTACTAGGAATAACTACTCTTGGGCATTGAACAATTTTAATGTCTGTCTCCAGATTTGGTGAAAAAATTTCTCCTAGATAATACCATTATCATGAAATATTTTGCTGTTAATGTTACAGCACATTATAACATTGAATAGATGTACACGCAAATCCAAGAGCTTCAGTTGGGAACATGTTTACTGCCACCTGAGATTCATATTTTCTGCCACCTCAGAAGTTCTTAACAAGGGTGTTCATTATAAGCAGTCAAATGTCATGAAAATAATAGGTATTAAATATTAGGTAGTTAAAATACGGTGCGTTGGAGAGTCATAAACCAGCAGATAGGAACAAACAGAGTAGACATAAATAGGGAGATTTTCTTTCTAATGCACTATTACAAACATGCAGTCAAATCGCATGGGAGGCTACTGAGTGTATTCATTTCTCTTTGTAGCAATGACAGTCTTCCATCCTTGTGGCGCAAGGGACACAGGGCTGATGCAGAGAATGGTGATGTGGATGTCTCTTGCTCTGCCCTGTGACTCAAGCCCAGAGTCTCATGTAAATTTAGCTAACAACTTAACTTCCATTAACATTTGCAAAAGGGATTGTCTCCTGAATTATGCAGTGATTGCCAACCTGTTGAAAGAACTTTGTAAAAGAAATTCTTAGGAAAGTATCATTTTGATCTGCCATTGTTTAAATACCCTAAGGAACTAAATGCTCTGCAAACATCAATGCTATAAAAAAGTGTTGTGAATGACTTTTAAGTGAGTCATATGTGTGTATCATTAGTCAATTAGCAGAAACTACTTCTTGTGTGCCTGGGCACAGTGAATTTTAGTTAAAGGACAATGAGTCTACTGCAAAGATTAGCTGTTCCAAAATAAATTTCCCAAGGGGCCTGTGAGCCCCAGCTGGAGCAGCATGACAGTCTCACTTTATTGTGAAATAATACCCTATTAATTAAGAACTGAAGCAGAAATCAGTGTACCATCATCCAATCATCTCCAAACTAAACATGTTGAATAAATCAGTAGCCTGGCTTGTCCAAAATGCAATACTTGTTTTTAAAATATTTTACTTTAAAAAAGTTGTCAGGAAGTCAAGGCACGATTTATGAGCAAATGCAGTGGGACAAACGTCAGAAGGTCTGATTCTCAGAGTTAAGTCTGGCCACAAGCTGACAGCGTGGCTGGCAAGTTTATCCCTGATAAGCTTCAGCTTCCTGCAGTTTGGTTGTACCATGTAATTTTTCCCTAATACTGTTTTTTTTCAACTGCGAATTGTAGCAAAACATGATCAACTTTATTATGTAGACAGGCATCCCTCTACATGTTTAAAGAATTTAAGTATGTTAAATAGAAGACCTCTTTAGAAAGGAGATATTCAAGAATGATTAAAACCTGAGGGTGCCTGGGTGGCTCAGTGGGTTACATGTCCAGGTAAGCGGGCTCACGTCATGATCTCATGCTCTGTGGTATCCGCCCCGCATCAGAGTGGACCCTGCTTGGAATTCTCTCTCTCTCTGCCCCTGCCCCTCTCTTTCTCTCAAAAATAAATAAATAAGCTTAAAAAAAAAAAAAAGAATGAGTGAAATCTTCCAATTTTGACTTTGTAACTTTCCAGGAGCAATGGTTAAAATGATTCTAGTTCATTACAAGATATATGACGGTGCCTTAAAAGTGGCTGTTCTGTTTTCCCAGTAACATTTCTCACATAACAGTATGTTAAAGTTACAAACACTGATGTACACAAATAGCTAATTTCTAAAAAAATATGTAAAGTACTGTAGCAAAACAGAAGGCTCCAATACCAACTTTTAACCTGGGAGTTGGCAGAAAAAGGTAGTGGTATCATGATGGTTAATATTGAATTATTGCACCATGTAATTTTTAAGAACCCACCCAACTCTCAAATTCTATTAAAGTGCATGATATGAAGTTGCAATATTTGACTGATCTTGCCTTCATAAATGGCTATATGATGTGGTTTGCCTACATTGTTTCAATCTTGAGAGGATTTATGAATGCCTGTAAAAATGTTAAGTGAAAGTTTTTGACATGGAAGGTTGAATATCCTAATTTATGATTATAAGTAACTTCAAAATACCTGACTGAGGCTTTGGTATATTTGCTCCATAAGGTTATTTTTAAGGGGAAGAAAAGCAGTCAACTAAGCATATTATTTAGTTGCTTTCATTATGCTATTGGATCAAAAGCCATTCTGTACTCATAGACTATGCAGTACAAAATATCTGATCCATATTAGGTACTAAAATTAAATGTAGGCTAAGGCTCATATTAAACAGATTATTTATCCATTTATTACATTGTGTCAGAAGTTTTGTGTCTTATTGTTATGCTTAAAAATTCAAAGAAATATTTTTAAGTGCATGTATTATTTTTTCTGACTGGACTAAATATCAGTATGTATAAATGGAATTCTTTTTACCGATTTGTTGCAAGTGGCTATCCTCAGGGATGCCTCAGGAGCAGCAGTGATTTGAATCGAGTCCATATTTCCTATCCATTTACAATCATCCTACTTCAGATTAAATATTAAGCTACTTCCTGTACACTTGTTTTTAAAATGTATATTTTTGAGGGTTGAGGAAAGGTAATCCACTTAGTTCCTAAATCTTTGGTTTGGTTTAGTTGTGGAAAATGGGATCTAGAGGAAATTACTGTGAACCAGCCTTCACCCTGAGAATCAAAAATCATTTATCCCCATGCTGCTTGAACAACAAGGACTAAAACTAATCCTGCCCTCTGCCACCAAAATAAAAACCCTTAGTCTCTACATTACTATTCTTTGAATCCCTTGTGTTAAAAATCCTCATCTGGTTGTTTCCATCAGTCCAGAAAAGTTGTCCAATTCTTACCCAATCCTGATTAAGTTCTTCTCTTCACCCCTTCTCCACCAAAAGGCAAACCTTACACAAAATTTCCAATTCTTAATAAATTCCAATCTTGTCTTATCCCCAAGACACCACGCCAACTCTGTAGACTCCATTATGGCAATAAGCCACAAACTCAACTTTGTCTTATCACTAGGATATATTGGTGGTCTTTGGAGAGGTGACACTTAACAGCCAACTTCCCATATTTTCCAGCACAATTAGAATTATGCACTGAACTTTCTTGAACTTAATTTGAAATGCCATGAAAATCAATCAGAAGTTGAAATCATTTATATTTATTTTGTAGGATAGTTAAGAAAAATTAAGGTGATTTAGGAAGACTTTATATTCATTTATTCAACCAACAGGGAGTATTTGATTTGAGGCAAACGCTTTTCCTGATTTGGGGCATTTCGTGGTGAATGAAGAGGTATTGTAGAAGGATTCTTGCAAAGAGAAACTGGACACCAAGGCTTTTCTGTCCAGGAAGCAACTTTATTTGTCAGGCCAGCGTGGGCTCAGTGGGTTTGTACCTGAAAAACTGAGCCCTGAGCACACTGGGGTGTAGCCTTTTGTATAAATTTTGCTCCTTTGTCTCCCATATATGGTAACATACAGTCTGAATGGGCGGTCTGTGTTACCGAGTCATGAGGAATCTTGCACATGCACACAAAGCCAGGTTGCTTTCCTTTGACTTGAGGCTTTCACAATGTTCCTTAGGAAGAAGCTCTACCACAGTATCTTTCTAGTCCTCATGCTGCTTACATACTAGGGGATGGAGTTAGATGATTTATCATGTGGCCATCTGAATAAGCAAGACCACTACAGTCTTTATAAATATAGGACAGAAATGAAAAGTGAGGACCTAGCAAAGTCCATTTAAGATCAGACAGATAAGGCAAAAGAGGTTTCATTAAAGAGCAGACATTAAAGCTGGGTCCTGACAGAGTGTGATCAGTCAACCATTGAGTGGCTGAAGGCCATCCTTTCAAGTAGAGAGAACTATGGGAAGGAGAGAGCTTGGATCATTCAAGGAATAAAAGAATTCAGCACAGCTGGAGTGCTAAGAGTAAGGAATAGAGAGAAATGTGCATTGGGATATGTTTTCGAGGCAAGACTGGTAGTGCTAGGTGAGAGTTACCCCTGATGGGAGCTGCCTATCACCAAGTAGAAGTATGGAGGGAATGGACAGTCATTAGTACATGAATCCAGTACTTTGCCACCAGATTCTCTTTCCACTCATCTCTTCCTGACTTACCCTTGTTTTCTCCATGTTTGGTTGCAATATTTTCTTCCTTGGGTCAAGTAGAAATAAATAATTTTATTTTTTCTCTATTGACCTCCTCTGAGAAAAAGCTTAGCTTATAAAACTGGAGATGTAAGTACCATTTAAAAACAAC
Organism: Leopardus geoffroyi; assembly: GCF_018350155.1. NCBI lineage: Eukaryota > Metazoa > Chordata > Mammalia > Carnivora > Felidae > Leopardus > Leopardus geoffroyi. The sequence goes on from NC_059326.1 coordinate 206,922,856, forward strand.
CTGTTTTGGGGCGCCTGGGTGGTGCAGTCGGTTAAGGGTCCGACTTCAGCCAGGTCACGATCTCGCGGTCCGTGAGTTCGAGCCCCGCGTCGGGCTCTGGGCTGATGGCTCAGAGCCTGGAGCCTGTTTCCGATTCTGTGTCTCCCTCTCTCTCTGCCCCTCCCCCGTTCATGCTCTGTCTCTCTCTGTCCCAAAAATAAATAAACGTTGAAAAAAAAAATAAAATAAAATAAAAACAAGCCTGTTTTCCTTAGATACTGCTGCAAAAATTCTTCTCTACCTATACTAGCAAAAAATCCAGGCTATCATAGCCAAGAAGGCACTTGGGTAACTTTATCCAAAGCTCATTCCTTTATGTTTACCCAGTACAACTCTTCGTTGCACTAAGGGCCTGGCTCCTTTGACTTCATACTAGTAGACATTCAGATCATACAACTAGAATTCTCCAGTTCCATCCTTACCAAGCCATCTTCAGAGTATTATTTGGTCTTTCATTTAGAATAGCTTCTGGAAAAAGAATGTTTTGGCTAGAGGATTATAACGCCTTGTCCTCTGGGTCGTTTTGTACATACAGAAATATACTGGCTTTCTGAATTTAGTGATCTGTCTTGGGCTGGTTAATGAGAGTCTATCCTTGAGAGATAGACCTGTTTCCTGTGTAGATACAAAACATTGCTGACTCTAGGAGGCTAACAGCAAAAATGACATTGTCCCAACAGTAATGAGGATATTTATAAAACAACCAAACAACATCACCATTTACAATGCATGAATTTTCCTATTTAGTATTCTGTTAAGTTGCAAGGAGGGTATATATGTGTACATATACAAAGTTGACCTTCTTCACAGAATATGTATTTGGAAATGTACCTATTCACTAAAATTTATTTGTAACCCCAAATCAAATTTGTGGCACTTTTGCAACCTTTCACTGAAGGGTGCAAAGTGGCAACAAATTTGAATTGCTTAATGCACACATTGCCATTTGAAGTTGAACAAGACAATGCTCCACTTTCTTGTTTCGGCTTATACTATAAACAACTCCCACGATCCATTTAGTGTTCATGGTTTTGTGGTTGTATGCTTTTTGTTGGTGGTTGTGTTGTTTAAATTGCCCCCAAATGAAGTGCTAAAGTGCTGCTTAGTGTCCTAGAACATAGGAAGGGTGTGATGTGTCTTAGAGAGAAAATATGTGTGTTGGATAGGCTTCATACAGGCATGAATTATAATGCTGTTGGTCATGAGCTCAGTGTTAATGAGTCAACATTACACGTTTCAAGAGGTGTCTTTAAACAGAAACATACAAAAAATAAGGTTATACGTTGATTGGCTGATGAAAATGTGATCAGAGGCTTGTTGGAACCTAACATTGTATTTTCCTTAGGAGCAGTGGTTCAGTATTTTCTAACTCAGTGTTTGCAGCCACTTTATCATACAGTAAAACCTTGGTTTGTGAGCATAATTCATTCTGGAAACATATTTATATATCAAACTTGTATATCAAAGCAAATTTCTCCATAAGAAATAATGGAAACTCAGATGATTTGTTCTAAACCTAAAAATATTCATATAAACATAATTATAGTACTGTAATATAATACAAAATAATAAAGAAAACACAAAATGCGAAGAAAGGTAAACAAATTAATGTGTACTTACCTTTGGAAAGCTTCATGGCTGGTGTGAGGGTGATGAGAGAGGAGGGTTATTGTGTAGGAAGACTTTCACTATCACTAATGGAATCACTGCTGTCTATTGAGTCAATGGAATCTTTTTCTTTTTGGGCAACTTTAACAAGGAACCTATCCAATGATACTTGCTTTTGCCTCCTTATGAGGATTTCGTGGAAATGTGACATTGCTTGTGATTAAACAGATTCATCACTCACACTGCTACAGCCTTATTTGGGTGGAGCTTTTCTACAAAATATTGCACTGTTTCCCACATTTTGCACATCTCCCTAATCTCATTTGAAGTGAGGGATCTTCTGCCTTTTCCTCCTCCTCCTCTGCAGATGAGATCTCCTCCATAGCCTCTTGCTGTTGCTCACAACGCAGGTCCATCAGTTCATTGGTGGTCAGCTCCTGGCCATGTTCTTCTACCAGCTCTTGAATGTTGTCCTCATTCACCTCCTATCCCATGGTCTTCCTCAAGGACACAATTTCATTGACAACTGGCGGCTCCTGTTCATGACCAAGCCCCTCTATGTCATGTCCAAGAACACTATCAGGCCACAGTTTTCTCCAAGCAGATGAGAGTTCTCTTGGTGACCCCATCCCAGGTTTTAGCAATGATCTTGAGGCAGCTCATGATGTGGAAATGATTTTTCCAAAACTCTCAGAGGGTGAGGTTTGTTCTTTTGGTCACCTCAAAGCATCACTGAAATAATGCTTTAGTGTAAAGCTTTTTAAAGTTCAAAATGACCTGTTGATCCATGGGCTGGAGAATTGGAGTGGTGCTGGGAGGAAGGAACTTGACCTTAATGAACTCTAATTCCTCCAGCAAGTTGATCTCAAAGCCTGGAGGATGAGCATTATAACCAGCAAGGCTTTGAGGGGCAAATTTTTTTCTAAAAGGTATTTTTTCACTGCAGGACTGAAGACTTCGTTGATCCACTCAATGAACAAGATATGAGTGACCCAAGCCTTACTATTGGACCTCAACATAACCTTTAACTGACTCTTCTGCATCTTACATTTCTTGAAGGCTCATGGATTCTTGGAGTGACACACACACATGAACAGGGGCTTGACTTTGAAATCCCTACTTGCATTAGCACAAAACAAGAGGGTGAGGTGATCTTCTTCTTACTGGGTATTGCATTCTCTTCTGTAATGTAGGTTCTCTTTGGTATCTTCTTCCAAAAGAAAGCTCCATCTTGGCACAGTTAAAAATTTCCTCTGGCAAGTAATACTCAGAAACCATGAGCTTCTGGAACTCAGTAGAAAAATGCTTCAGGTGCCTTAGCATCTGAAGTTGCATCCTCTCTGTGCCTCACAACCCTATGGATGCCACTTCTCTTAAAGTTATCAAACTATCTCCTGCTTGCCTTGAAGACTTTGTTTTCTGTTGATGTAGCTGTCAGTTTACTATGAGGTCAGTGTACAAGGCCTTTGCCTTCTCACAGATAAAGTTCTCAGTCACAATATCACCTGCTAGTTGCTTCTCATTTTTCCAAACCAGAAGCAACTTTTCTACATCTTTCAGAACACATGGCCATTGCTTTGATATCCTTTGACTCCTTTTGCTGTATCTAGCCCCCTTCTTTCTTCTTTCTTCTTTGATATTTTGCAAACGATTGATGTAGAGTTTTTATAAAATCTTGCAGTTTTGGCCACTCGCATAATTTTGTTCATACTTCTCGATGATTTCCTTCTTAACTTCCACCGTAATCATCTTGTTCTTCTTACTGCCTTTCTTTTCAACCTTTTCCTGCATGGGGGCCATTGTATATGCTTGCAGGGATGTCAACTACAGTACAGTATTAATAAACTCTTGTTGTATACTGTATTTACGGTAACTGACAATAAGGCAGCAAAGAGTCTGTGTCTCCAGTCAGCCTGACCTAGAATGAAGCAAAGCATTCCTAAGCTTATTCTTGTATGGAAAAGCAATGGAGTGTCCATAGGTGCTTTGAAGTGACAAAAAATACACTGATGCCAGGTGTGGGCACCTTCCAGCCCACTAAAAAATCACTGATTTCTGCCAAACACCGAAGCCTGAGACTGAGCATCCGAGCATGGGAGATGATCACCCACATCCCACAGAGATAGGGAGAGAGAGAGAGAGGGAGAGAGAGAGGAGAAGAACCATTGACTCAGTTGTGATCATGTGATATTCACCATCATGTACTACTCGTATTGCAAGACATCACTCGTTTATCAAGTTAAAATTTATTAGAAATGTTTGCTTGTCTTGTGGAGTACTCACTGAACAAGTTACTGACAATCTAAGGTTTTACTGTAGTTACTATGAAAAATGAGAATCAACTATAGATATATATGAATATAACAACATAGATTATATCCAGAGATATATAGTAATTGTGTAAGTGGAAAAGAGGGCATTGATAAACTATCAGGAGCGAGATACTCCCCATTAATGGAAGCTAAGCACCTATTTCCACAAAATCAAAAGGCACTGAGAGACATAAGCACTGGAATAGACCTAGCAGCAGTCTTAGCCAGGACCCCATTTTCTTGTTCCTGTGTTATTTTTATTTTTTAGGTACTTACATCGATTGGCATTCTGCTTCTTTCTCTCATCCATTTCTCCCCACACCTGATCTCCTAACCAAATGTGTCTCATGGCATGCTGCTGCCTCATATGCCATAGGTTTTTTTTGGCCTTTGTGTTGGGATCATTTGATTCCCTTTACTTGAAATGCTTTGCTCCCTTAACATGCACAAACCTCAACTATTTTTCCTGAAGCCTTCTCTAATTCCTGCTTCCCCACATCCAGACAGCTATAATCCCTTACTTCTTTAAATACTCACTACAATCTGTTCTCTTGCAGCACTAACATATCATACATTTGATTTTGATGATTTCAATACATATCTCACTCATTTTGTGTTTCCTGCTTTGCCTAACATAATATTCTGAACATGTTTAATACGTATTTATATGTTACAAGTATTTAGTCCAGTGGTTCTCAGTAATTTTAGGTCACAAGCCCTCTGTAACTTTGGCTCAGGTCATGATCTCATGATTCATGGGTTCAAGCCCATCAGGCTTTGTGCTGATGGCTCAGAGCCTGGATCCGGCTTCTAATTCTGTATCTTCCTCTCTCTGCCCCTCCCCTGCTCCTACTCTATCTCTCTCTTTCAAAAATAAATAAACATTAAAAAAAAAAACACAACTTAAAAGTTCTACAACATTCCTAGGTGTTTGCTGCTCTCTTCCCCCTAACTACCACCTCCTCAAATCCATGAACTATTAGTTCAAAATGTCTGATTTGTTCCAATTTCCTCAGAATTACAATGAAAATTTGAAATTCCTAGAAGTCAAGAAACTTGCTCCAGCCTAGTGGAAAAGCTAGGACTGGAGCTAAAGTTTTGTGATTTTCAGGCTTGAGGTCTTCCTATGTGGTTGCCTTAATCTGGATTATAAGAACACACTGTCTTCAAATGGGCGGACAGTTGCCTCAAGGAAACTTCATTCACTCTTAGCACAGACTAGTATGCTGGTGGATATCAATGATATCAGCAGGAGAGTAACTACCTTGTAGTGTCAGAACAGAAAGCAGTGGACTGAGAAGAAAACTGGCTAGAATTCCAAACATGCCAGTTATTGGGTCTCTCAGGCTCAGCCAAAAGTTCTGGGAAATCAAGAGGCTAATGACCTCAGAGAACTTACATGTGTTCTTTAAAGGATGCCCAGGATCAAATATTAGTCTAGCTGGCTTTATTGTAGGGCAAGAAGTCAGGTACAGTCATGAGTCCTAACATCTTGGGGTGCAGTCTTGAATGTTTTTTGTGTCTCAAGTGCTGACTCATTTTTATTTCCTTTAGAGGAAACTTAAACTCTGAACATCTGGTTTTTCTATAGAAATATGATAAGATCAATTCTCTGGAAAGAATCATATTGCAAGATGCCCTAAAACTTCCAGGTGAACAAACCTTGTATAATATACTTAAAGATAAATGTTCCTAATCCTTGTCTTAAAGGTTGTAGAGAGCTGGGCTGTGCTTTGTTGTTGTTAAAGTGATAGCAAGACTGAATTCATTATTCTTTCTTAACCTAGCATGTAAGCTGATCCTTGATTCCTGCCATCACCAATTCTTTCTATGAGACAATTCTCAAGTGCCTCCCTTTCCAGGCTTTGCTCTGAAAACAAGACATCTTTCCTCTACACGCACCCTCCAAGTAGAATTCCAAAAACATACCAATCTCAGATTTTATGGGAGGATATGTTTTGAAAGAGCTTTTATCTTGGCTTTAATGGTGTATATTTTTAATTAAAATATTGACTTAAATTCATTTATTCATTTATGTTAGTACTAGCTGGGGACTTTGAGCAGATTAGGCAAATTTTCTCTAATTAGTTAGGGGGACTGGAATTTCCAGAAGTCTTCAGCTTCTATATTCCCCCCCCCCCCTTTTTTTTTTAACTAGAAGAACTTTTTGGCCAAACATGTAGGTTGTCTAGTCCTCTGTGTTATAAAAATTCAAATATTTGGGTGATCTGGCTGACTCAACTTTGTGATAAAATAAGCCTTGAGTATAGTTTATTGCCTTTTTTCTTATTATCCATTGACTTTTATTTTAACTTTGTCATACAAAATATCTTCTTGTGGCTCAGAATATGGAAAACTATAGTTTTTATTAGATTGAGGAAAAAATAGATTTATTTCTTCTGCCCTTTATTTATATATAGCTATAGATAAGGACTAGTTTCTCTTCTAAAATTGTGATAAAATCAGCCCATCTAAGGAAAACACTAAGATTTGACACTTAATAATTAAAAAATTGAGAAGTAACAGAAGACACTTATTAATAACAAAGGAAATCTGTAATATCAACATTTATATGGTCTATAAGACTTGCCATATTGGATCCTACAAACTATTTCATCTTGGCAAAATATAATGTTAAGAGGTCAACATTAAAACATTTGGAATTTATGTTTGTTTGCTTATATATTCATTTATTCCTATTTCAAGTTCCCAAAAGGAATTGAGGAGGCTTAAAGAAATATATTCCTACAGAATGATGAAAAATAAAGTGGGAAGGAAGGAAAAGTATGGGATGGTAAGATGAATCTAAGTGTAGCTTAAGCACTGTTTAGAAATGCATACTATAAGCTCATCTCTATGTTGTAGACATAGGCTGCAAATTTGGGCCTGAATTTCTTCAGCTGCCAAAGTGTCACAAAAGTCACCATAAAATATATCAGTTGCTCAGGGATGGTACTAAAGACTGAGACAGAACTTCTCCTCAAGTGTCTCGTAAAGAAGTCTTGGCGTCTGACAGCAGCAAATGATCCTCAGCTCTTTTTAGGCTTTGCTCTGAAGACATGGCACCTTTTCATCTCAATGAGAGAATGAAATCTTGCCATTGGTGACAACATGAATGGACCTAGAGGGCATTATGCTGAGTGCGATAAGTCAGAGAAAGACAAATACCAGATTATCTTATATGTGGCTTCTGAAAAAAAACCCTGAAAAACCAAAACCAAGTTCATAGGTAGAAGAGATTGGTGGTTAACAGAGGTGAGGAGTGCAGGGTGGGCAAAATAGTTGAAAGGATTCAAAAGCTACAAACTTTTAGCTATAAAATAACTAAGTCATGGGGGTGTAATGTATAGCATCATGACTATAGTTAAAAATACTGTATTACATACTTAAAAGCTGCTAAGAGAGTAACCTTAAAAGTTCTCATCACAAGAAAAAAAGTTCCATATTTATGGTGACACTTATTAACTAGACTTATTGTGGTGATTGTTTTACAATATATACAAATATCTGATCATTTTTTATATTTAATTTTTTTAAGTTTTATTTATTTATTTTGAGAGAGACAGAGACAGTGCAAGTGGGGGAGGGGCAGAGAGAGAGGAAGAGAGTGAGAATCCCAAGCAGGCCCTGCACTGTCAGCAGAGAGCCAAATGCAGGGCTCAAACTCATGAAACTGTGAGATCATGACCTGAACTGAAACCAAGAGTCAGACCTTTAACTGAGTGAGCCACCCAGGTGCCCCTTAAATTTTTTAAAAAAGTAAATTACATAATTCTACTTTAAAAAACATATATTTCTTAGATGCTTCCCTATCAGCTTGAGGAAAAAAAAAAGTAAATTCAAACTACTTGGCATAAGAGGACTTCTGTGATTTGTCTCTATTTCATTCTTTTATTTCCAAATTTCTCTCCTTACCCTAATTCTAGAGACATGCCAAACTACTCACCGTTTTCCGGAACACCGTGCTCCCTCTGTCTTCATCTATGACCTCTACCCTTCTGTCTAACTTCCTTTTAGGAAGTTAGTGTTTGAGGAGCCAGTTGGGATCTATCTCTGCCAGGGAGTTTCCCTGAACTTCACAGTCTGTTTCTGTAACACTCAACATCCTGTAGTGGAGTTGTCTTCTTCATTACCTCTTTGCCCCACTAGACGGTGAGTTCCCTGAAGGTCTGAGCAATGTTATTAATCTCTATATTTTTGCATGCAGTTCAATGCCTGGCATCAGGTTCAGTAAATTTCATTGAAAAAAGAGCTGCAGTCTTTTTATAATCTGATCTTGGAGGTGACATACCATAACTTCTCCCAGGTGCTATTGGATACAGAAACTGACCCAGATACAGTGTCGGAAGAGACTAAACAAGGGTGCAAAGGGCAGGAGGTAGGCATTCTTGGAGACATCTTGAAGGCTGACTACCATAGGCATGTAGATCAAGATCCAAAGAGTAAGGGGAAGTGTTTGTTTTTCCTCTTCTGTCACATCTTAAAGACCCATGGTCTTTGCAAGAAGAGGCTTTGCCAGTTTTATTTTAAATTTAAAAAGACCACCCTTCTTAGAAGGTACATGGGCTCTTAAGATAAACTACCCACTGGCTGCACAAATTCTGTGTCACCTAATTCATGGCTATAGGTTAACTGAAGTTTACGTGTGCCCAATGCAAACACTATTCTAAACAAATCATAGACCTGTGGATGCCCGATTGTCTTCTCTTTAGGAAAAGAAAATGTAATAAAACCTGTAACAGTATTCCAAAAGTATTATAGAAGATATTTTATGATCATGCAAAGAAAACAAGGTGGGTTGAAATGATGCTTTTTCACTCAGAACAAAAGCACCAGGCTACGAAAGATAGAAAAGTTGAAGAAAATAGTGTATGTATGTCATTGATATTTAGGTTTGGAAGAGACATTAAAGGTCGTTCAGCCTTATATTACTTTAAAAATTCATTTAACTTTTTGGGGTTCCCGGGCAGCTCAATTGGTTAAACATCTGTCTGGTTCTTGGTTTTGGCTCAGGTCGTGATCTCAGTTTCATGAGATGATGGCCAATAAGCACGTGGAAGTTGCTCAGCATCATTAGTCAAAAAAAAAGATCTGTTGAGATCTTTTGCCTACTTTTATATTGGGTTGTTTGTTTTCTTATCGGTGAATTTGAGAGTTCCTTATGTATTCTGGATTTAAGAGCTTTGTCAGAACTGTGATTTGCAAATATTTTTTCCTAGTGCATGGCTTTTTTTCATTCCCTTAACATTATCTTTTGTAGAGCAAAAGTTCTTCTTTTAAATTTTTTTTAAAGTTAATTTTTGAGAGAGAGAGACAGAGCACAAGTGGGCAAGGGACAGAGAGAGAGGGAGGCACAGAATCCCAAGCAGGCTCCAGGCTCTGAGCTATTAGCATAGAGCCCGACATGAGGTTTGAACTCACAAGCTGTGAGATTATGATTGAGAGGAAGTTGGATGCTCAATTGACTGAGCCACCAGGCGCCCCTAGAGCAAAAGTTTTTATTTTAGTAAAGTTCAATTTGTTATTTTTAACAGATTTTGTTATCATGAAAAAAATATTTCCCTAAATAAAGGTCGTAAAGATTCCCTCATATGTTTTCTTCTAGAAGTTATATGATTTTATGGCTTTAGGTTTATACTTGCGGTACATTTAGAGTTTATTTTTGTAAAAGTTGTGAGGTAGGTGGCAAAGTCTAGCCTCACTTTATACATGAAAAACTAAGGAATGAGCTTCAAAAAACTGTACTGATTTGCTGAGATTATAAGACTAATGGTGATTATCCTGGGCTAGAACTCCATTCCTGGTGTTTGGACCACCACTGCATCTCACTGTCACCTAAGTAGTTTTCAGTTTGACTTTTTCCCCTAATTTTGTTCCTGGTCTCTTTCTGGGTTAAAACATTTTGGCTTTGGGAGGCCTATGTTTTTAGTAGCTGTACTAAAGCCCAAGATAGATATTTCCTGCCCTAGAAATTAGAGGCATATCTATTGTTTCAATATTGTTAGTCAGGTATTGCCACAGTAATGTTTCATAACAAAGCAATTTTTAAAAAGTGGTTGTTTTAACACTGAGTATTGCAGTTGTTGCTGTGTACAGAGGTTACTGCAATAAAGGAAGTAGATTCATTAAAACTAAAACTAAAAAAAAATAACAACAACAGTGGCTTACAACAATAGTATTTTGGTTTTTTGTTGCTGGTTTTTTTGGTTTGTTTTAGATTTTATTCAGCCAGGCGGCTCTGCTTAAGGGTGCAGGTTGGATGAGTTTATGTCAGACTGGGGCTTGGGTTCAGTTCTGTTCCTCATATGTTTTCTTACGGAGACCAGGCTGCAAGCAATGCTATCTAGGACATACACTCCCTGTCGCTGGCCCATGGGGTTGAAAAGTCAAGCCAACTCGTACACATGTATGTGAGGACTGTGCTTATGTCATGCCTCCTAAAATTCCATTGGCCAAAGCAGGTCTTATGGCCAAACCTAACATCACAAGGGCAAAGAAATTTACTCTAATCATTATGAAAAGAAGAGGTAGAATGAATTTTTTTTTGAAAAGTAAGTCAAACTACTATATGTATTCAACAGTTTACCCAATTGAATTAAGACTGAAGTTAAAATTCTTTAACTGAAGATGAAACTGGTCTGTTTCCAGATATAATATTGATTCAATGGGTCACAACATCAATCTTCATCAGGGAAAAACAAATTGAAACCACACTGAGAAACCACCTTACACTGGTCAGGGTGGCTAAAATGAACAACTCAGGAAACAACAGATGTTGGCGAGGATGTGGAGAAACGAGAACCTTCTTACACTGTTGGTGGGAATGCAAACTGGTACAGCCAATCTGAAAAATGGTGTGGAGGTTCCTCAAAAAATTAAAAATAGAATTACCCTACAACCCAGCAATAGCACTACTAGGAATTTATCCAAAAATGCAGGAGGATTGATGCATAGGGGCACATGTACCCCAACGTTTATAGCAGCGCTATCAACAATAGCCAAATTATGGAAAGAGCCCAAAGGTCCATCAACTGATGAATGGATAAAGAAGATGTGGTTTATATATACAATGGAATACTACTTGGTGATGAGAAAGAATGAAATCTTGCCGTTTGCAACAGTGTGGATGGAACTGGAGGGTATTATGCTAACTGAATTGAGTCAGTCAGAGAGAGACAGATATCATATGGTTTCATTCATATGTGGAATTGAGAAACTTAACAGAAGACCATGGGGGAAGGGAAGGGGAAAAAGTAGTTTCAAACAGAGAGGGAGGCAAACCATCAGAGACTCATAAATGCAGAGAACAAACTGAGAACTGATGGGGGAATGGAGGAGAGGGGAAAATGGGTGATGGGCACTGAGGAGGGCTCTTGTTGGGGTGAGCACTGGCTACTGTATGTAAGCTATGAATCATGGGAATCTACCCCCAAAATCAAGAGCATACTGTATACACTGTATGTTAGCTAACTTGACAGTAAATTATATTTAGAAAAATAAATAAATAATAGGTCACAAAGCAACTTCATGACTAAAGACTGAAACATTACTCAATTATCCCAAGTTTTTATTTGACCCATTGGCTACCACCTCACCTCAGAACAGTGAGTCTAAGCAGACATCGCAAGTCAGTATAAATAAGGGTTCAGTCCTGAAACCAGTGGTGTCTAAGAACTATCATTATACACATACTGGACTTCCATAGGCTGCCTGACACCAGCTTAGGTGCTGCAGTGTTTATATAATTTAGTTTGGGAGTCATAACTTCAGAGCAGATGAAGATGCTGTTTAATCATACAGATTAAATATAAGTAGAAAATAATAGAATGTCGAGCTAGGAGATTGGAAGTCTGAGGTACAGAAGTATTAGTAAGCTCCTGTAGGACAGAAGAAGTTGGTGAAAGATTTAAGTTTAGGATCCAGAATTTTTCATACTCAAGGTCAAAAGCCAAAAAGAGCACTCACAGTTATGGGAACTTATTGCAAAGGAGGGAGTTCCACAGTTTTAGTTATTTTACCTAGTAGAAAAAAAAACTTTACAGCAGCTAACGCAGAAGATTTCAGGTAGTGTGAAGGTGAAAAGAATGTGTCTGGAAATTGAGACACATTAGAAAAACTCATAGGTCCATTCACTGAATGGGGATATCATTAATCTGTAGCCATATTTTTGATCTGAAGGCTAGGCTTGGTTCCTAAGATAGAGCTTGAAGAGAGATCACCTTTTATCACAGCAATGACAGAGAAATTGAGATTTGTAGTATTTTATTAAAGGAATCAGATGTACCTCCTGGTCATGAGGCATACTTGGTTTATAGGATGTTTATGATGAGGCTGCGGTGACATTATTCTCATTATAATATTGTCAACACCTGTGTCCTTCTTTATCCCCTGCTTCCACTAAGTGTGGGCCCCATGTGAAGGAACTAGGAAAAAATCCAGAGTAATTTCACTCTAATAAAGACCAAGTGGAGAGACTGCTGAACTACTCTTCTTCTGTTGGGTTGAACTTCATTCTGGATAATTCCAATCCAGTAAGAAGATTACAAATAAAATAAGCACTGATGTCCACAGAGTAGAAAATCAAAAGCAATAAATATACTCCACATACTTTGGGTGGTTCTATAGTATTGGCCATTTGTCATGGTAAGCAACTGGTTCAGTCTTGCCGTTGACCATTCACAATCTGCTTTTTCAAAAGCACCAGTCCTTTGGATCATAATTTCATTGCTCCATTTTTCAAAAGAGAAAACTGTAGGAATTCACAAATGTGTATGTAAATTGGTCTTTTTAAAATTTTTTTTGGCATTTTCCCTGATGACCTTCATAAACCAGAATTCTCCAATTTAGTTCTCTCCTTCATCCATCTGAGGGAAAACTCTTAAATTTATGTATTGGAATCAGAAGTTGTGTATTAGGTTAAAGTGATCTTAAGAAGCACTTAATGCTCAGACATGTCTTGTTGCTTTTGTTGTTTATATTCTGTATGGGTGACTTGGCTTATAATTGAAATTGTTAGATATTTTACATTTAAATATTATATGATCATTATCTAATGATGCCCTGATAAGTTTTGTGATAGATATGTTTGTGTGGAATACAGAAACAGATGCATGTACCAAACTCAGTGAGTGGTCTTTCAGCTGCACAGAAATTGCTTTGGCAAAATGAATTAAGGATTTGATCAAAGTTTGAGCTGGTAAATCAAAAGAAACTTCCAAAAGGATGTGAATTTTAAGTGATTTCCCAGAGGGGAAGACCGGAAGGGGATAGAATTGTAAGAATGGAAAGAAACAATATGATAGCCCTTAGAGAGGACACACACACATACACACACACACACACTCACACTCATTTAGTCTCACACTAGAAACAAAACCAAACACAAGGAAATAAAGTGTTATAGCTTCTAACAAAAGAATTATTTGACTTAACAAGAATAACATTCCTATTTTCAAATGCTGCCTTTATCTTGATAGTAGCAAGTAAATGTTGGTTAAAGTGAAATAAACACAAAGTTGTTTGGGAACACGTGAGGACAAACCACGGGATGATTCATTTATATTTACATATGGGGCTTCACTCACCACAACATGGCTGCAGGGTTTACCAAGAATGTTGTGGATATTTTATAGTTTTTGGCTATTCTAGCTAAAAAAAAAAAAAAAGGATTTGTTTTCAGCAAGGGATAGACAGTTTCTTCATGCCACTTCAAAATAATACTGACTTGATCGTCATTGCTACTTTACCCAACTAAAGAAAACATGTCTTGGCCTCTAATACATAAGCACTATGTGGTTTTGCAGAATTTGAACACTGGGAGGAAAGTGGTGTAGTCAACTTAGCATTTCCTGTCTTGAAACAGTTAATTTAGTACTCTAAAAGTTAAACTGGAGGTCACTTGAATTTAAATATCTTAACACAAAACTCAGCCTAAAGGCAACATGTACCCAAAGAAACCTAGGGAAATTATTGAACTGTTGTTTTTAAACTGTAAGATTGGTAAATGAAATTCCAAAGTCCACGCAGTTTAGCATGACATTTACTGCTAGAATGAACACCACCAGAGAACGTCAGAATCACAGAGAAAAATGCATCAGAGAGTCTGTTCAGAGCTAATAACATTATTTGTAAGCTCTTTACAGCTAATATCTATCGATCAGCTTCCCTGTATCTGTCACAGAATATAAATAGGGAGGATTGTCGTAGGGACTTAGCTCTCAGTTTTCTGAAAGCACTGAAGGGAATTTACCAGAAGTGATACTATTCTGCAGACAGGGGTGAAGAGGAGGAGTCACCTTCTGTGAGTATCCAGGGCTGTAGACCTCACCTTTGCCTGATTCTCTGCTTTCTGAGTCAGATCCTCAGGGAGGCTGCTAAGCAGGGCTGGGTTGTTCAGGCTCAGTGGCCACCATTAGATAAAAGCGATTTGTTTGGGGTTGTGGAGGAGTACCAATACCCAGACCTACCTCAGAATTGCATAGTCCACTCTGTAGAAGCTCACTTTGTGTGTGTGTGTGTGTGTGTGTGTGTGTGTGTGTGTGTGCGCGCACAAATTCTATGGTAGTACTATCCAATACAACTTTTTGCCACGATAGGAGAAATATTCCATAATCTGTGCTGTCTGGTAGGGTAGCCACTAGTCACATGTGGCTATCGAAAACTTGAAATGTGTGGCTGAGGAACTGAACTTTTCTTATATTTAATTTTAATTAATTTAAAATTTAAATGTCCATATTTGGCTAATGTTATCATGTTGAAGCACACAGAATTTTGTAACATCTTGACATCTGTACAACCCTGACTGAAACTATTTAATATCATATAGGCTGAAACGTTGTGCTTTATATTAAACATACTAGTGAGATGACAAGATTTATAAAGTGATTTGGACATTGATATGAAAATAATATTTGGGGGGGGGAGGAGAAGCAGCACCTATCAAATAAAGAAATCTCCAGGAACAAATCTCAAACATTAATTCATTAATTTAGTATTTATGAAGAGATCATTAAGTAAGATACAGTGGGCTGTGTGTTAGGAATACAAACATGAGATGCTTTTTGCTTTTTTTTTTTTTAAGTTTGTTTACTTAGAGAGAGAGAGAGAGAGAGGCAGAGAGAAAGAGAGAGAATCCCAAGCAGACTCCATGCTGTCAGCGCAGAGCCCAGTGCAGGGCTTGAACTCACAAACTGTGAGATCATGACCTGAGCCAAAATCCAGCATCAGACACTTAGCTGACTGAGCCACCTAGGTGCTGCAAGATACTTTTTTGCTTTTAACAAGCTTATTAATCTGGTGGGAGGAAAGAGATAAATATTTAAAATGCACTGTGGTAAGTGCTTGGATGGAGGAATGAACTACACCTGAGACATCATAAGTCGCTTTCAAGACACAGGGTGTTCAAGTCACCCTTCGTTTAATTATTTGCATTTTGGACATATGGTGTTCTAATGTAGGGTGTTAGGTACTGAGGGTGGCAAAGATGAATGAGAAAATCTCTGCCTTCAAGAATTTTCACTGTAAACTTCTAAACTAACTGACCCATTTGTCTCTCCCTGAATTTAGATCTGTTTTGAAAATATCAGTGTAAGTTTCTTTCATTTCCTAGCTCTAAGTAAAAGTAGGTGTCATTTTTTGGGGACCTTTGTGATTGAACATGCATTCTTAAAGAACAGCTTGTTGCTGCCTCATCTCCAAGTCTCCTTTGGCTTGTCATCTATTGGGTTGGCCCTGTATTAGGTCATATGTACTATTCACTCACCTGTGAATGTGGTGCACAGCAGAGGGTGGGAGTGAGGATGTAGAGGGAAGAATGAATACTGTGTAGCTGGTGCTTTTGTGACTTTGCTTACACCTCTGCATCTGTGATGGACCAACTATGCATGATGACAATCTAACCTCATGGGCCTGTGCTACTTTTCTGCCCCATGACCTTTTCTCAAGCTGTGGAGCACACACTCCGCACATGTGAGCGCTATGAAAGTCCCTTGGAGCTGTTCTTTAAAACATTACAGACAGAAATCAGTGTCTAAATGCCCAAGTGCCAATCCTTCGGATGGACACTCGTGAGAAATACTGTGTTCACTTCTCCAAGGCTCTGGAAGGTTTTCTAAAACAAAGCCAAAGCCAAAACAAAGAAAAACCCCTAAAAAAAAAAACCCAAACCAAAACCCAGAGGAACAAAACAAAACAAACAAAAACACAGAGGGCTACCATTGCCTGTAGCAGTGGCCTTGACAACACATCTTATTTTGTCCCCCCGACCCCGTGTCTCATTCTCCATACTTCTTCAGTTCTGCTTTTTACTTTTTGAGATCACCTTGAAGATTAACTACCTGTATTCAAGTTATTTTCTGTGAGTTAAGTTAGATGGTTTAATCTCTGTTTAACAGTTAAATTGTGAGTGTTATCTATGCTCAGAAGGACTTGTCAACAATATATCCTTTGTGAATCTCAGAATATATCCTAAATTCTTTCCTTTCTCAGTGTTCTAGGATGTCCATTGTTTCTCCTCATATCCATTTCATTTTTAAAAAGAAAAATCGCTCTCATTGGGTATGCCATCTGTCTGGGTTGACAGCATTCTTTTTTTTTTAAGTTTATTTATTTATTTTGAGAGACACAGAGACACACAAGTGGGGGAAGGGCAGAGAGAGAGGGGGAGAGAGAGAATCCCAAGCAGGTTCCGCCCCATCAGCACGGGGCCTGATGCGGGACTCAAACTCATGAAACCATGAGATCATGACCTGAGCTGAAACCAAGAGTCGGACGCTTAACCAACTGAGCCAGCCAGGCACCACTGAGTTGATAGCATTCTAAGCTTTATCAGGCTCCTTTCTTGTTGTTGGAAATCAGAGAAAAAGTCAGTCAAATGTGAATTCATCATGACCTCATTCATTCCAAGAGAAGAATTGACCAGAAAGGAAAGCAGCAAAAACTCACCTGTGTGATGCTGTTATTCTTTTGTTAAACATTTTCTTGCTTTTATTTTGAAAGATATGACATTTTTCTCTCTTTCCTGCTTATTCTCTCTTTTTTTTTTTTTTTTTTTTTTTTGTGTAGGGGTGTTGATTATCACTCCTGCTTTTTATTATTGTTGTTGCTTTCCAGCAATGATAATAATCTCTTTCCTTTAAAAATTCTCAGTGATTCCCACATCAATATATGACCATGTTTCCATGTACTAACAGCAACCTGTTTGCCACGTTTCAGAGATTCTGGCATGAGCTTCCTCTGTTCTTCTTTCATTAATGTTCCTTTTGCTTTTGAACAGGGAAGGGTATTAGCCAAAGTTGATGAGGTGATTCTAGCCTTCAGAAGTTGATGACATGATCATCTAGTCTGCTTCTTGTATCTACCTATTTTGTTCAGTGGCTCAAGAATCTGTTTACTTCCAGTGAACCTAAAATTTGAATTTCAAAACAGAAGTTTTTCTTGGGCAAGGTCAAGAATTATCACTGAGATAAAAACCCTGAGGACAGCAATAAGACCTCTGGACTAGCTTCATTCCAACAATCTACGAATGCATAAAATTCGTGTACCTTGCAAACAGCAAATGATCCACACACCTTTATTTCCTCTTCAAAAGCTGTAATGTATTAAAATGCTTCATAAAAGTCAAGTCATGAAATGCATTTTAGAAAATTCTTTTAATCCTACCTGTGATTTTTCCCTATGAAAATAAAAGAATCCATTCTATGACTTATTTTTATTTTCCCCATTATTTTATGCATTTTAATTTGCAGAAATCCTGGAGCTTTTAAAAAATGGGCATGGTGAAAACTTGCATCTGAGGAAGTGGCGTGCCAGTTTTTAGCTTAGCTGATATGATCTAAGTATTCTGTTTCAACCTTGATATTAATTTCAGGGAAAGAAAACAATGTGTAAAACTCAAACTAAGTGGCAGTTCCCTGAACATGCAGCAATAGCCTCCTTTCGTAAAACTTGCTGAGATGGAATGAAAGGAGAGAATGAATGTGCATTCCTTTATTGGAAACATTGCTTTTCAGATTATCCAGATATCATACTATAAATTAAAAAACGAACAAACCCTGGAATCCCCTCAGTTGAAACAATAAGTTTCAAGTCTTTTATTTCATATACAAAATTAGGATCCTATTTAGTTGGGCATAAACTTTTTACACGCTGGTTTTTATCATACTTTCAAAAAAGATTCCATTGTCTTTAAAGTAATGATCTTTAATCTTTATTACATAGTCTTCAAAAACATTATTTTCAATGTCTGCATAATGCTTCATGGTACAGTTTTGTCATTTTTCATGACATCACTCCCTGAATAGATGGGTAACTCTTTCCTTCCATTTTTTTTTTTTTACATAAATGTTTTTCATCTCAAATTATATCATTAGGAAAGATATCTATAAGTGGACTTCAGGAATTAAAGTGTTGAACTTTTTTTTAAATTTTTTTTAAAGTTTATTTATCTATGTATTTATTTTTTGAGAGAGAGAATGAGCCAGGGAGGGGCAGAGAGAGAGGGAGACAGAGAATCCGAGCAGGCTCTGCACAGCGCTGACAGTACAGAGCCTAACACAGGGCTTGAATTCACAAACCGCTAGGTCATGACCTGAGCTAAAACCAAGAGTCAGATGCTTAAACAGCCGAGCCACCCAGGCATCTGAAAGTGTGGAGCTCTACAGAAATTCCTTGCTACCAAACCCTGGTGGTGTGCTCGTGTCCCTGCAGCTTCAGCAACACGGCGTTTTATTTTTTCTGTATCATTGCCAACTTGATTGGGAACCTCCTTAAGTGTTTCTCATTGGGTAGTTGTCATTTATTTGATTACAAATGAGGTTTTGATATTTTCCATATCTGTTATGTGTTCAAGTTTCTGTTTCTGTGAATTTTTGTTTCTGCTTTCAGTCCATTTATCTGTGAGACTCTTGATATACCTGTGACTAATTCAAAGCTCTATTACACCTCTATGGACACTGGTAAAAACATTGTGATCATGTGCCATGATTTTGTATTATGACTTTAGATTTTTTATTCCTCAGCCTTAGGAGTGATATTTGATGAGACAGCCCTTTGAACACTTAGGGTGTTTTGATACTTCCTGGTCAAGAAGAAATCAGCAATTTATAGTGTGGTTACTGTTAGGGTCAGGCATAAGGCAGGATAAAGATAGGAGTCAGAGGCTAAAAAATTTTAGCAGTCAAAGGCTTTATTTGGGAACTAAGGTCTCGGGCGAGGTTCTGTGACTCAGGGAGAGAGAGAGAGGAGTCAGGGAAGTTGCACCCAGGTGTGGTGGGGTGGGGTGGGGTTTTTAAGCTGCTGTGGTTCCGGGTTTAGGTCTGGGTGGGCCTTTTTTGTGTCAGGTCGTGCTATCGCTCGTGATTGGTTGACCTCCGATTCGTTCTGGCAGCTACTAGGGGCTTTTCGTTAGGTTGCACTGGCAAGATGGCCATCCCTCTACTGTGGTTCCAGGGACATCCTAACAGTTACAAGAAGTACAACTGACTAAGCTTCCTGACTGGAGACATATTAAACAATACAGGCAAAGATACACAGCTAGTTTGGAGTGGAGTTCCAGCTAATATCCAAATCTTCTAAATCACCTTTGTTTATGTGTCAGTAGCAGATTCGAAGAAACTTCTTTTCATTCTTTTTTTTTTTTTTTTTTTTTGAGAGTGCAAGCGAGGGAGAGGGGGAGAGAGAGAGAGAGAGAGAGAGAGAGAGAGACTCTTAAGCAGGATCCCTGCCCAGTGTAGAGCCTGACATGGGGCTTGATCCCATGACCCTGGGATCATGAACTGAGCCGAAATCAAGAGTTGGATGCTCATCTGACTGAGCCACTCAGGTGCCCCTCTAAGAAACTTCTAAAGCAGATTCTACAGTTGATGAAAGAAAAGGATGTCAAGTATGAGTAGATCTAGTGAATACTACTTCAGAATGGAGATTAACTCATCAATTCCAAATGTGTGTCTTGTCTTTTTTTTTTTTTTTTTTTTTTTTTTTTAATTTTTTTCAACGTTTATTCATTTTTGGGACAGAGAGAGACAGAGCATGAACGGGGGAGGGGCAGAGAGAGAGGGAGACACAGAATCGGAAACAGGCTCCAGGCTCTGAGCCATCAG
Organism: Leopardus geoffroyi; assembly: GCF_018350155.1. NCBI lineage: Eukaryota > Metazoa > Chordata > Mammalia > Carnivora > Felidae > Leopardus > Leopardus geoffroyi. The sequence goes on from NC_059326.1 coordinate 206,942,912, forward strand.
CCCAGAGCCTGATGCGGGGCTCGAACTCACGGACCGCGAGATCGTGACCTGGCTGAAGTCGGACGCCTAACCGACTGCGCCACCCAGGCGCCCCGTGTCTTGTCTTTTTATATTAAGAAAGGATAATCATTAATTTTTTTCTTTTACTTAAATTATTTTAAATAGAGTATTTTGGATAAAAAGACTTTTAGGAACTCTCTATAAAGTGCTAGTTTTGAGGATTGAATTGAGTTGTGAGTATGTATCTGTCATATTAGGTTATTGATTGCTGTGTAAAACATTACCCCAAAACCTAGTATTTAAAATGAAAAACATTTATTATCTCACAGTTTCTTTGGGTCAGGAATTTGAACATGGCATAGCTGGTTGCTTCAAGATTTCTCTGGAGGTTTCAATTAGCAGTTGGCCAGGCCTAGAGTCATTTTAAAGTTCAATCAAGGGAAGATCTTCTTCCAGAGTCACTTACATAGACCTTTTCACGCTCAGGCTTCATGTGGCAGCTAGTTTCCTCCAGAGTGAGCCATCCAAGAGAGATGATGAGAAAGCACCTAAGATCAAAGCTGCAGACTTTTTGTAACCTAATCATGGTAATTCACATCAGGTGTGCTGTATTCTATTTATTGGTAGCTAGTCAGTCAGGGCAGCCAAACTCCGGGGTAAGTAAAGGACAAGGTGGAAATGGAAATGATTGTAGAGAGGTCATCTGAGTGGTTGCTTGCCTTATCTTCTTTCACTTCACCCACAGATGGATTCACACACACATGCACACACGGAATGAAATGCACACCAATAATTATCTAAAATTCACATGATTTTTACTTGATGAGTATCTATAAAATTTGAGAGACTGTTTTACTGTTTAATAGTTTACATACATGTGAGCCAATCAGATATTTTCACTCTTCATCAAGTTGCATTTGGTCTTGCTAAGTGGAACACATTTCTTGAGACACTTGTAACTTTTCTGACCAACAAGGAAAACATTCCAGATCTCTTAGACTCCAGATTTATTTCCTCATTTCCTATTGCATTGAAGAGTGCTAGTGTGATATGGTTCAGTATTTGCAATAAAATGATCTGTAGAAAGTCATGAGATTTTGTGACGCTTTTATTTGTGAAAATAATAGCCGCTTAGGCAAAGTCAAGATGTATGTTATTTTACTAGCCTCTTAATTAAAAGCAAGTGTCAGGAGAGCCAGCTTGCAGAAAGGAGTGGCAAGATATATTCAACCTTCTGAATCAGAAAAATATGCAGCCAAGAATTATTTATTCAGCAAGACTGTCATTCAAAATAGAAGGAGAAGAGCGCCTGGGTGGTTCAGTTGGTTAAGCATCCAACTTTGGCTTAGTTCATGATCTCATAGTTTGTGAGTTCGAGCCCTGTGCTTACGGCTCAGAGCCTGGAGCCTGCTTCAGATTCTGTGTCTCCCTCTCTCTTTCCCTCCCACACTTTCATTCTATCTCTCAAAAATAAAAATAAACATTAAAAAAAAACACACACACAACAAAATAGAAGGAGAGATAGTTTCCCAGACAAACAAAAACTAAAGGAGTTTGTGACCACTAAACCAGCGCTGCAAGAAATTTTAAGGAGGACTCTCTGAGTGGAGAAAAGGCAAAACAAAACAAAAAAGACAACAGCAGCAAAGAGTAGAAAGGAGCAGTGAATATCATCAGACACACCAACTCTACAGGCAACACAATGGCACTAAATTCATATCTTTCAATAATTACTCTAAATGTAAATGACTAAACGGTCCAATCAAAAGCCATAGAATATAAGAATGGATAAGAAAACAAGACCCATCTATATGCTGCTTACAAGAGACCCATTTTAAACCTAAAGACACCTGAAAATTGAAAGTCAGGGGATGTAGAACCATCTATCATGGTAATGGATGTCAAAAAAAAAAAAAAAAAACCAAAAAACCAGAGTAGCCATACTTACATCAGAAGAAGTAGATTTTATTTTATCTTATTATTTAAAAGTTTTTAATGTTTATTTACTTTTGAGAGAGAGTGAGCAGGGGAGAGGCAGAGAGAGATGGAGACACAGAATCCAAAGCAGGCTCCAGGCTCTGAAATGTCAGCACAGAGCCTGATGAGGGGCTTGAACTCAGGGACCGTGAGATCATGACCTTGGCTGAAGTTGGATGCTTAACCAACTGAGCCACCCAGGCACCCCAGACAAACTAGATTTTAAAACAAAGACTATAACAAGAGATAAAAAAGGGTATTATGTCATAATTAAGGGGTCTATCCACAAGAAGATCTAACAATTGTAAACATTTATGCCTCCAACTTGAAAGCACTCAAATATATATATCAATTAATCACAAAGATAAAGAAACTCATTGATAATAATACCATAATAGTAGAAGGCTTCAAGAACCAACTTACAGCAATGGACAGATCATCAAAGCAGAAAATCAACAAGGAAATGATGGCTTTGAATGACACACTGCACTGGATGGACTTAACAGATATATTCAGAACATTTCATCCAAAGCAGCAGAATACACATTCTTCTCGCATCCACATGGAACATTCTCCAGAATAGATCACATACTGGGTGACAAATTAGCCTTCAACAAGTACAAAAAGATCGGTGTCATACCATGCATATTTCCAGACCACAACACTATGAAACTTGAAATCAACCACAAGAAAATATTTGGAAAGACTACAGATACTTGGAGATTAATCTTACTAAGGAATGAGTGGGTTAACCGAAAAATTAAAGAGGAAATTAAAAAGTACATGGAGACCAATGAAAATGAAAACTTGAGAGTCCAAAACCTCACGGATGCAGCAAAGGCAGTCATAAGAGGGAAGTATACAGCAATACAGGCATTCCTAAACAAGGAAGAAAGGTCTCAAATACACGACCTAACCTTATACTTAAAGGAGCTGGGAAAGAATAGCAAATAAAGCCCAAAATCAACAGAACAAGGGAAATAATAAAGATTAGAGCAGAAATCAATTATACCAAAAAAAAAAAAAAAAAAAAAAAAGAACAAATCAATGAAACCAGGAGCTGGTTCTTTGAAAGTGTTAACAAAATTGATACATCCCTGGCCAGATTGATCAAAAAGAAAAAGGAAAGGACCTAAATAAATAAAATCACGAATGAAAGAGGAGAGATCACAACCAACACTGCAGAAATACAAACAATAATAAAAGAATATTATAGGCAAATATATGCCAACAGATTGAGCCATCTGGAAAAATGGACAAATTCCTAGAAACATATAAACTACCAAAACTGGCACAGGAAGATATGGAAAATTTGAACAGAGCCATAACCAGTAAAAAAATCGAATCAGTAATCAAAAATATCCCAACAAACAAGAGTCCAGGGCCAGATGGCTTTCCAGGGGAATTCTACCAAACATTTAAGAAGAGTTCACACATATTCTTTTGAAGCTGTTCCAAAAAATAGAAATGGAAGGAGAACTTCCAAACTCATTCTATGAGGTCATTATTACCTTGATTCCAAAATCAAATACCCCACTAAGGAGAACTACAGACTAATTTCCCTGATGAAAATGGATGCAAAAATTCTCAGCAAGGTACTAGCAAGCCAGATACAACAATACATTAAAGGTATTATTCACCGTGATCAAGTGGGATTTATACCTGGGATGCAGGGCTGGTTCAATATCTGCAAATCAATCAATGTGATACATCACATTAATAAAAGAAAGGATAAGAACCCCATGATCTTCTCAACAGATACAGAAAAAGCATTTGACAAAATATAGCATCCTTTCTTAATAAAAACCCTCAAGAAAGGGGTGGAAGGAATATACCTCAAGATCATAAAGGTCATATTCGAAAGACCTACAGCTAATATCATCCTCAATGGGGAAAAACTGAGAGCTTTCCCCCTAAGGTCAGGAATATGATAGGGAAGTTCATTCTCACCGTTGTTATTCAAAACAGTGTTGGAAGTCTTAGACTCAGCAAACAGACAACAAAAAGAAATAAAAGATCCATATCAACAAGGAGGGAGTCAAACTTTCACTCTTTGCAGATGACATGATACTGCATGTGGACAACATGAAAAACCACCAAGAAACTGCTAGAGCTGATCCATGAATTCAGCAAAGTCACAGGATATAAAATGAATGTACAGAAATCAGTTACATTTCTATACACCAATAATGAAGCAGTAGAAAGAGAAATCAAGGAATCTAACCCATTTACAATTCCACCAAAACCCATAAAATATCTAGGAATAAACCTAATCAAACAGGTAAAATATCTATACACTGAAAACTATGGAAAACTTATGAAAGAAATTGAAGAAGACACAAATAAATGGAAAAACATTCCATGCTCATGGACTGGAAGAATAAATATTTTTAAAATGTCGATACCACCCAAAGTAATCTACATATTCAATGCAATCCCTATCAAAATAACACCAGCATTCTTCACAGAGCTAGAACAAACAATTCTAAAATTTGTGTCAAACCCAGAAAGACCCCAAGTAGCCAAAGTAATGTTAAAAAAGAAAACCAACGCTGAAGGCATCACAATTCTGGACTTCAAACTATATTACAAAGCTGTAATCATCAAGACAGTATGGTACAAAAGCAGGCACATAGATCAATGGAACAAAATAGAAAGCTTAGAAATGGACCCACAAATGTATGATGTACTAATAATCTTTGACAAAGCAGGAAAGAATATCCAATGGAAAAAGGAGTCTCTTCAGGAAATGGTGTTGGGAAAACTGGACAGTGCCATGCAGAAGAATGAACCTGGATCACTTTCATATACCATACACACATAGTAAACTCAAAATGGATGAAAGATCTAAATGTAAGACAGGAAACCATCAAAATCCTAGAGGAGAAAACAGGCAACAACTTCTTTGACCTTGGCCGCAGCAATTTCTTATTTGACATGTCTCTGGAGGCAAGGAAAACAAAAGCAAAAATGAACTCTTGGGACCTCATCAAGATAAAAAGCTTCTGCACAGCAAAGGAAACAATCAGCAAAACTAAAAGGCAACCAAGAGAATGGGAGAAGATATTTGCAAATGACATATTAGATAAAAGGTTAGTATCCAAAATCTATAAAGAACTTATCAAACTCAACACAAAAAACAAATAATCCAGTGAAGAAATGGGCAAAAGACATGAATAGACACTTTTCCAAAGAAGACATCCAGATGGTTAACAGACACATGAAAAGATGTTCAACATCACTCATAATCAGGGAAATACAAATCAAAACCACAAATTGATTCCACCTCAAACTTGTCCGAATGGCTAAAATTAACAACTCAGGAAACAACAGATGTTGGTGAGGATGCAGAGAAAGGGGAACCCTTTTGCACTGCTGGTGGGAATGCAACCCGGAGCAGCTGCTCTGGAAAACAGTACGGAGGTTCCTTAAAAAAATTTAAAAAGAGAACTACCCTATGACCCAGCAATTGCACTTCTAGGAATTTACCCAAGGGATACAAAAATACTGATTCGAAGTGGCACGTGCACTCTAATGTTTATTGCAGAACTATCAACAATAGCCAAATTATGGAAAGAGCCCAAATGTCCATCAACTGATGATAAAGAAGATGTGGTGTATATATATATATATATATATATGTATACATATATATATATACACACACACACACGCACAGAAGAGATGTGCTATATATATGTCCATCAACTGATGTGCTATATATATGTCCATCAACTGATGATAAAGAAGATGTGGTATATATATATATATATATATATATATATATATATATATACATACACACATATATATATATATACATATATATATATACACATATGTATACATATATATATATATATATATATATATATATACACACACACACACACACACACACACACACACACACACTGAAATATTACTTGGTGATCAAAAAGAATGAAATCTTGTCATTTACAACAACCTGTATAGAACTAGAGGGTATTATGCTAAGTGAAAGAAGTCAGAGAAAAGCGAAAGAAGTCAGTCAGAGAAAGACAAATATGTGATTTCATTCACATGTGCAATTTAAGAGTTTAAGAAACAAAACAGATGAACATAAGGGAAGGAAGCAAAAAATAAGATGAAAACAGAGAGGGAGGCAAACCATAAGAGACTCTTAAATACATCAAACAAACTGAGGGTTGCTGGAGGATATGCTGTATGGGGCAATGTGCTAAATGTGTCCATGGACCTTAGGGAGGCCAAATTAAAAAAAAAAAGTAAAATGATAATATATAAAGAAAAAAATCACTTAAAAAAAAAAGAAATGAACCTAATGTCCACTAAGGTGAAAAAAAAAAACCTAAAAAAAAAAAAAAAAGCTGGCTTTGTGACTGGGCCAGTAAGACGTGGTGGGGAGAATTGCTAACCTAACTTGTGTAGCTGATGTGCCACTAGGGTGTAGAGGGTCTTATAGGAACACAAGGAAACAAAGTAAATTGTGAGCACTTTGGGGGATGGCTAATGGTTTTAATACCTAGATTAATTAGGGTTTAATTGGCAGAATGCCAGGAATTCACAAAATTCCTAGACTCAGGAATCTAGGCAGTTTGAGAAACTCCACGTGGGAAATATATGGAGTCTTCAAACTTAGCATTAGGGGTAGTGTGTGGTGGGCTGACTAATGGTCCACCAAATGTCCATGTGAACCTGAAAATATGTCATAGGGATTTTACTTACCTAATGAAAGTCACAGACCTTAAAAAAGGGACATCATCTTGGATTATTTAGGTGAGCCCAGTCTAAGATCCTTAAAAGCATACAACTTTCTCCTGCAGAGGCAGGAAAGAGATGTGATGGAAAGGGAAGTCATAAAAATTCCAAGCATGTTGCTGGTTCTGAGATGCAAGGGCCCACATGCAAGCCCTGGAAAGAAGCCTCCAGAAGTTGAGGATGGCTCCCAGTTAGTAGCCAGCAAATAAATAGGACTCAGTCCCACTTCTGAAAAAAGCTGGATTCTGCCAACCTCCATGAGTTTGGAAGCAGATTCTTCTCCAGAGTTCCCAGTAAGGGACAAAGCCCTGGTGACACCATGAATTTTAGTCTATGAGGCCTTTGATGGACTTCTAACCTACAGAACTAAGAGATGATAAATGGGTATTGTTTTAAGGTGCTAAGTTTGTGGTAGTTTGTTATGGAAACAATAGAAAACTAATACAGAGTATGAGATGCATATCTCTTGAGAGCATGAGTGGATGCAGGAGCAGAGCAAGGATACTGGTTAAGGGTGGTAGGTGGAATCCCTTTTAGGATACCAATATTTGAGGGGTGTGGGGAGTCCAAGATGTGTACAAGGTTCTAGCTACCTAAGGATTTTAGTGCACAGAGAAAAGAGCACGACAGATCTCTATAGAAGGAACAAACTCATCCACCATGCAGTGCAAGACTAATTTTCTGAAATAAGACTGAGCTGAGCAGACTGCTCAGCTGAACCTAGTTAATACTGGCCCCGGCCTTCTCATTGACTTGGGTTCTTTCATCCCAGCCCAGCCCTCAGGCCCCTACAAGGATATTGAGAGCAGCTGGTAAATTGATGGGATGAAGAAAGGGCTTACATTTACATAATAAAAGATGGTAAGGCTAGAAGACAATAAATAGAACAAGAATACACTTCGTCATTAACACCCACAAAAGCAGGGTTACAGCATGAAAATAGACTCATCACCGGGGTACAAATCCTGAGACAGAAAGCATTCAATGAAGTAAAGTAGAAACAAAAACAAACCATCCTCTATTAAAGTAGCAAGTGCTTCAAATTAATAGTGTAACAAGCATATTCCTTAGCAAGATAAGCATTGTCCATTAATATGCCTGCATTAAAAAAACATTTTTTTTAACGTTTATTTATTTTTGAGAGAGCATGAGGAGGAGAGGGAGACCCAGGCTCCAGGCTCCGAGGCGTCAGCACAGAGCCTGACGCAAGGCTTGGGGCTCGAGCTCACAAATTGTGAGATCATGATCTGAAGTCTGATGCTCAACCTACTGAGCCACCCATGCACCTTAACATGCCTGCATTTAACGGTACATCAGCAAAGAGGTTCTGTCCACAAGATTCAGATTAGGCTGGAATTTGTCTTTGTGGCAGGGGAGCTTGGAAGTTTCTATTGCAATAGTTCTACAGTATGTACAGTGATAAAGACAAATGTCCCAACAATGCTTATATCTGAAATGTTTCTCCTGAAAATTTGGTTGGTTTTTTATCTCATGGACATTGTGAATCTGGTAACAATCATGTGCCTCAGCGGGTCACTAAGATGCTCAGAGCCAAAGTATCACCTGTGAGTTTGCATTTCTTTCCCTAGTGTTATTTTGTTTTCCTACTACCATTTTGATCTGCTGATTTATTTATCTGTTTATTTCTATTCTGTTTTATTTTGTGTATTTGGCCATCAAATTCCTTTTTAGAATGAGACTAAGAAGGAAAGAGTGAAGGAGAAATAAAAAAAAAAAGAAAAAAACCTCACATTTATTTCCCTAAACAAATGGCTGGGAACAGCCTAATCTATATATATATGTCTGTTGCTTTAGATAGAACAGGAAAAAGTTTCAGTGAACTAATTCCTGAATGTACAGTCATTTGTAAATGTTAAGCATCTTTGACTGGTTTGAAAATTTCAGCAATGGTATTTATGTTCCTTTGGGTGACTGGATTCTTATTTGTGCATCTGGTGGAAAGTCTTGCCTGATACCGCAACTGCTCATATTGGCTTCCTTCCCATGTTCTTCTGTGTTTTGAAAGTGTTCTAAGCTCTAGAATAAATCAGGCACATCAGACACTCCACAAATCTTCATGTGTTGAGATGGAGTCCTTTCTTTTTTGAAATCAACTGAATTAACATATGGTAACACTCGTGGTCATGAACAGCAATAAAACTTTCCTTTTATGGCATTTTATAGCCTATGGCATACTTTCCTCAAAACCCAAGGATGAGACAGAACTCTCAATTTGAGAGGGAAAAGCAGGGGAAAAGCAAGACATTTCAAGTAGATGTCCTATTGAACCCTAGCAACACTTACTAGAAAACTCTGCTTTTAGAAGTTTAGGGCACTTGTCTAGTGAGTTATGAGGTAGAATAGCATTTTGAGATATTAATTGATATTTCCTTCCCATAATTCCTTATATCTTGTGACTCTTCTCCATAAGGAAACTGGCACTCCACACTTATGCCTCAGGAAATATATTACACAGCAAAATACAGAGAACATAAAAAGGGTTTAAATATGGCTTAAAAAATAAAACAAGAACCCCCAAGTTTATAATGTAAGACAAAAGAGAAATGGAAATTAAAATCGGAGAGTAAGCTGGATAATGTTGGGTCACTGAAAGTAGATCCTATGGACTTTTCTGCCTTGTGGTGGATCCAAGATTGAGCAAAATGGATATGAAAGACACAAAACAAAATCTCACTAGATTCAGGATGATTTGTTTGAAAGCTATATTCTGCTTCCTGAGTGAAATCAGAGAGGTGGTAGGCTTGTAGAAGCTTACATACTCAGAATGACATGGAAACACTTGATTAAACATAGTTTTACAGAATGTCTAGGCATACAAACCCAAGGAAACTGCATAGAGTTTATCTATGTCCTGTTGGCTCAAAAGAATAACCAAATGTTTTCAGTGGGACTGAGAGAGTTCCAACGTCAACAAGATAGAATCAGACCTGGGGAAGCCTAAGGGTGTGGTGAGGAGGATGCTACTGATTGTACAGACCAGTGACCAAAGGGCCAATGCTAATTTGGGGAACTGGTAATGACTAAGGATCATATTTCCATCTCTGCTCCCATCTTCTGTGAAATCAGCCTTTATCCCTGCAATTAAATGCAACTCCAGGGAAGGGACCAGACTCCAACACTTGAATGAAATGATCTAGAACTGATAAGATTGTTTCTAACACAGAGTGGGAAAAAAAAAGACATTACATTTCTGTGTCCTGATCTGTAGGTTCAACGTCAAAACCATCTCATGTACTGAGAAAAAGCCATTTAAAGCGTTGGTACCATAACTTTTCAGTAAAGTTGGCTAAATGAGTATATGAATTTCTCTCTCCACTCTCCTAAAGAGAAGAAGAAAATATTCCCGTTGCAGCTTTGGAGTCTGAGCATGTGGTTTCCACACTTACCTCATTATCATGGTCTCCTCCCTTGTGGACTTCAGAGTTTACGGAGTTGTTCAAAACTCACAGAGTGAAAAGCTGCACTGTGAGTCAGCCCTGTTGCTGTCTTGGTATGTGGTATGTTGGAGGGTCATTTAACTAAGTTTTGAGGTATAGGGAGGTGACATCTAGGAAGTATCATCTTATCTGGAAACGAGTAAGACTGATCTAGGTAAAACTGAAGGTGTGGGGAGTGAGATGGCATCCCTGAGAGAAAGCATAGTTTATGCAAAGACCTTGTGAGTAGGAGTGTGTGTGTAATTCAGTCTAACTGGAGATTAGCTTGCAAGGCAGTAGGTGGTGGTCAAGAGACAAGGCTAGGAAAGTAAGCAGGAGCAAAGCAAGAAAGCCCTTGTAATTCCATGGCTTTATCCTGAGGGCAATGAGGAGCCATTTAAGCATTTTAAGCAGGGGAATGTCCCAGTGTATAAAGTGGATGGTGGATAAGAGCGATCAAGTCTGGGAGTTAGGAACATCATTTAGGGGACATTGCAGTAATCTGGGAAAGCCATGTTGATAGCTTGAGTTAAGAAATTAATGACAGGGATAAAGAGAAATTGGCGGATATATAAGATACTCAGATCCCTTGGTGAAATTAATAATCAGAATTAATAATCATGATGTCTTGGTGAAATTAATAATCAGAATTAATAATCATGATGTCTTCTACATCGTGTCTTCGTCCTATAGGCCTTTTCTTCTTCTGCTCCTAGAACTTTACTCTCTCCCTGAAGTTCTTTGGGGTTTCTATTCACAACCTATTCTTGCTGCTTCTGGTCTCAAAGTGATTCAGTAGCAAAAGGTCTTCATGGTTCCCAAACCTAAGGTCACACAGATTCACAGATTCACAACTTTAAATCCAGATCTCCTAACCTGACTATAGTTTTTTTCTGTTAGACTAAAATAGAATATAATAGAAGTGAACACACACACACACATACATACATACATACATATATGCATAAAAAGCTAAGGAGTCTTTCAGAGTTTTGCTAGATTATATGGCTTAGAGTGGGTCCTAGAATCTAAGTATTCTTATAAATGTTCCTAAAACTCCACATGCTTGCAAATACAGTAACTACAGTTTACTCATCCTATCCTGGTGTCCTTAGAAAGAGAGGAGAAACTAGAGAGGAGTGAGCCTCTTGGGATGGGAGGGAGAATTTAGTTGCTCAGCAACATGACTCAGAAGTAGGGTTAAGCTTTCCAAAATGCACCTGTGACTTAACTGTGAGCCTGACACAGGGACTCTGGGGAGAGAAAAGGAAGCAGTAAATTAAATCTCTGGTCAAATACTTAATAAAATGGAATTTTCAAAAGAAGACATAATAAAATTAATTGAAGATCTCAAAGCATAAACCAGAGAAGTCAAAATTACCCAAATCATGTAGCTTAGGTATAAATAAATGTGTAGGGGTGATATTCCTCCTATTTAGTGAAAAGGATGTGTAGTGGATGAATAATGTGTGTTTATGCCTGATTGAGGGGCACTTCTTATAAAGATTTCAGGGAAATGACCATGCAAGTGAATTATGGGGCATGTGCTGACACTGTTTTCCCTCAGCTGCTTAAAACCGCATTAAGTTAATGTGAGTGAGGTGGTGTGAGTCACCCAGCTCTATAGTTGATAATCAGAAGACCTCATGCAACAGAAGCCATGGAAGACTGAGGTTGTTTCAAAGTCAGTGGTCCAAATGGGATTGGATGCTCCAACTACAGCATGGTAAAATGCTCTGCTAGCTGTGTTTATTAAAGCCTCAACCAGGATGTCTAGGAAGTAGGGCAAGAAGTCATTAATTTATATTTTGTGGTCCGCTGTGGCTAATGTGGAAAACCCCTTTATGCTTCAAAACTGTTAACCAAAGTCTTTCTGAATTGTGTGAAATCACTGTCTTGCCTCTGAAACCTGCAGATTTGACTAACACGCAGCAATATAATGCAGAAACTCGGGAGACTGGACTGAATGTTTTTGTCACCAGATTTATGCTGCAAACTACTTTGTGTATTAATCTTGTAACATAGTGTGGTTTTCTCACTTTTTCATTCTGTTCCCCCTGTTGTAAAAAGTAGGATACTAAAAATACTGCTAATAGTTGAAGGATACAGCAGTTTTTAGCTAAAGTGGATTGAGGTTTATCTCAGTGTATCTTTTGAGATGCAATTATTTTATAGCTCTCACTGGTAGGATTGCTTTTTAAATTTTTATTATTTTATTTTATTATTTTAAGCTCTCTGACTTGCAGTTATTTTAAAACCTTCATCAGTTTTCTACTAATAACTTGGCTATCTTATCTTAGATTCACCAACCAGATTTCACAAAGATGATCAAATGCAAGTTAAAAGCAGTGTGTGTGTCCTTGTGGTTACACTTCAAAAAAATAATGTTACAATGCTTTATGAAAATACCTAAGTATAGGCATATAGGCTGGGTGGCTCATTTGGTTAAGTGTCCAACTTCGGCTCAGGTCATGATCTCACGGTCTGTGAGTTCAAGCCCCACATCGAGCTCTGCACTGACAGCTCAGAGCCTGGAGCCTGCTTCAGATTCTGTGTCTCCCTCTCTTTCTGCCCCTCCCTCGTGCTCTCTCTCACTCTCTCTCAAAAATAAATAAATAAACATTAAAAATATATTAAAAATACCTAAGTATAAATATCAAAAGAGGCTATAAATTGAGAGCAAGATTTGAGGAAGTGATGCCAATTGATAACTCGCTAAACGTCAACTTTCAAAAATGTTTCTTGATCTAAACCTCTTTTCTCCTCAGCCTTAAGCAGAAACAGCATATTTTAATGTATATCCTGGCAGCGAAGATGGGAGGGAGAGAAGATATTTAAATCAATTATGAAAAATGTTCATGTATGGGGTGTTTTTGGCTTCCAAACCCCTAATAATTCAATTATTATATATTTGTGATTCCAACTTGTTTTTCTATTGCATATTTAATATTAAGCGGAGAATATCCATCCAGAAATGTCCTGCCCAGATGGTGCTTTTTTGTTCAAATTCTTTTAAACACTTCCTACCTGACAATATCTGACTTGAGTTCTATTTTCATAAGACAAATTCTTTGCTAGTTGTAGCTAATTATAACACAAACACAAAAACAAAACTGGGAGACATCCAAGTTAGAATAGAAATAGAGGCTGATGTACCAAGGTTTTACCAGGGTCTGGTATGATTCACTTTAGCAAAAAACTTTTTGGGCAACTCCAAAGTAGTAATGTTGAATTAAGGAATCAAAAGCTAGCCTGGGACACAGAAGAAGTTTGAAGGCAGTGAATCCTCGCAGTGTCCATTATTCCATATCTTTTTATGTTGTGGATTCTCCCATACTTTCCTCATGGTCATTTCCATGAGAGAACTATTGGGAAAATGTTTAGCCGGAAAGCAAATCTCTTCCCATGTGATTACAAAACCAATCTTTATACTTAGGAGGATAAGATTAAAAAAAAATGGCTTAATAGTTTTGGTGGGTACAGGAGGCTTATATGAGACCAAAGTAAAGGAGTTGGAAAAAGCTTACTGGGGCTGGAGAACTTTGCTTCAGGAATGTCTCTCCTGAGGAAGAAAATAGAAGGCAGGTTTCTATAAAAAGAAAGAAGAAGAAGAAAGAGGCTTCTGGAGATTTCCCAAGTAAGAGCCACAGCCAGTTTATGTCATCCCTTTGCAATTTCCACACCACCATCAAAGACAAGTGATTCACCATGAGATAGTAACATTTCTGGCATCCATACTTCCATGGAATACCTGAGGAATTAGGCACAGGAGTCCTTGGGAGTGAGAATTTCCCAGGGAAGTGGTTAAACAGAGCAATGGGGTAAGTGTTGAGAAGGGCTGGATGTCTCTGCCCCTCCTTGTCACTTGAATAACTCCCTCAGGTCTCTGGGTCCTCTAAGAGGCCTTCCTGACCCTGAGCACTACAGTAGATGCTTGGTTCAGGTGCTCCCGTGGCATCCTGGGCTTACATCTACTCTTTACTGTTTACTCTGTGTGTAATTTTTTTCTTCCACCAACAGGCAGTGTGTTTCCTGATGATATAGGATATGCTCTTTTTTCACCATTTACCTCCAGCAAAGATCACAGTGCCTGCCACACAGTAGATGCTTAATAAATGCTTGTTAAACAAACAATTCAGGCAGAATGAAATCACTCTAACCCAGTGATGGCATACAGACTTTGTATCACATGTCAACCCTGAATCACAGTGGCTGCCCAAAGGGACGGCTTGAGAAGGACTGTGAGGCTTCAATAGAACTCAGTGGTAAATGGACCCTGCATCAAATAGAGATGTCTGATCTGTTTCCTTGCTTAAAACCTATCTTTGATTTTGTTTTTATTGAATAGAGTGGTATCTTGAAGAAACATTAGCCTTAGAGTCCATGGTATAATTGTTTAGAGTGAACATAAAGCCTGAACTGGAAGCCACATTCAGAAAACTGAAAAACAAAACAACAAAAAGCAACGATAATGACAACAACAAATAAAACTAAAATTCAAAGAGGACAAGGAGACTTCTAGGTAGCATGGTGGCAGCACAGTTGTACATAATTCTCTCAACTTCCAACTAAAGATGTGTGAATTCACACACACACACTCATGCCAAAGCTGATGAAAATATTAAAAACTATAGTCCCAACTCGTAGGAATTTGGGGACTATAGTTTTTATTGGTTTGACAGAGTAACCAAATTAAAAAAAAAAAATAGAGGGCTGAAAGATAACATGAAGTGGCTTTGGCTAAAGTCCAGTCTTTGACCCTTAACGGAAACTCAGGCAGCTGACTTCTGAGCTGGCTAGAGTCCTATCCTGTTCTTTCCTCCCATCCTGACCACAGGGGCTTTTCTCTATTTATGCCTGATTGGAGACTTCATTTCTGAGTAGGTAGCATGGTTGAGAGGGAAAGATGTAATGCCCACCTCTCCTGGGGTTTGTCAAGGAGACAGAAAGTGCCTGGAAAGCCAGGTATGTGGGGATGTAGTATTTTCTATATGTGCACACAAAAAAGTTCCCTATTCTACATCTGGCTTGCTTAGATAGTGGTGATCTTGACAGATCAGAAGATGTCATTCCATGCTAATGTGGAGATATGTGGAGAAACTGTCATATGTTTATAAACTCTGTTTCTTTTTCATCCTTAGCACAGAGCTAGAATGCTTTTATTGTTTTGTTTTGTTTTGTTTTGTTTTGTTTTGTTTTGTTTTGTTTTGTTTTGTTTTACCTCCTACAGTTAGGAGCAGCAGATGACTACATTCTAGACTCCAACTAAATTCTCAACTTCAACTTTTAATGGAAGGTGGGCAAAAGTCATGTAAGCCATCTTAACCCCTCACGACAAAACCTTCTTCCATATCTTGTGTTTTCTTTCTGTTCCCTTGTTTACTGGCCAAATACAGATTTCCAGTGAAGGATTCAGAGACCTTAGGAAATGGGAGAGCCACCATGTGGAAGGAGCCTGGTGTGCCTTTAGACTGTGTGTAGCAGAGACCCTTTTCAGAACTTTACTAGACTGTAATATGAGGGAAAAATAACCTTTATTGTGTTAGGTCAGTGAGATTTAGGGGTTTGTTATACTAGTTAGCCTACTGTGATTAGTATACCATACTAGATAATTTCTGTTAGCCATCAGAGATCAAACAGACATTAAAGATGTTTTAAAGATCTCCTTAACAATCCAGTATGTCGAGAAGTGTAAAACGTGGTGTCTAGTCATCTGTTGTTTAATCCAGTTCATCTATGCTGTATTACCCCAAATATTAGTGGTTTATAACCACAACCATATTTATTATATCATGGTGTTGTATGTCAGGAATTCAAGTAGTAATTGGTTAAGTGATTCTTTATGTAGCATAAATAGGAGCCACTCAGTGATATTTAGCTGGTAATTGGTTTGGTCCTCAGTCAAGACAGCTTAACTCTTATACCTGGCACTTAGGGACACTTGGACTGAGCCAAAGTGACACCTTGGGCTCAGGTGACACAATTTGAATGGCTGGCGTCTAGAACATCTATGAATGACAGGGTATTTTTCATCATGGTTTCTCCAAAAGGCTAGCTTGGGCGTCCTCACAGAATGTGGGTCTCAGTAGTATCTAATTTCTTACATGCTGGCTCAGGACTCAAAAAGACAAAGGACACTGGCGTCTTCCTAAAGCCAATGCTTGGAATGGCAATGCATCACTTGGTCAGTGCAACCACTGTCTAGCCCAGATTCAAGGGGAAGGAAAACAGACCCAACCTCTTGATGGGAAAAATGTCAAAGATCTTGTGGTCATTTTTAATCTACCACATCTAGATAGATAGCTCTGTGTTTAAGGATGAGTAAGCAGGAAAAAAAAAATATGTGTAGTATAAGGGAAAAGAAAAAGTCCAATGAAGAGTACAATGGAGTAAATTATGAAAATTTAAGAGAAGTTTGTTTCTCAATAAAAATTCAAGAAAACAGTCTCTATGGGGCTTAAGTGATGAGTAATAAAAGGTATCTAACTGGAAAAAAAAAGTAGTTGACTGAAATGTTTAAAGAAGTCCCCTCTCAAAAGAAGAAGGAATAGAAGACCCTGAAATGCAATAGCATGTTTAATACCCATGTTATTCACAATGAATATTAAAAGTGTCAATAGGAAATAGGTAATAACTTTAGAGTATATAGATGAATAGATTCGATCATCTGCTTTTTAAAAATGTTTTTTTGAGAAAGAGAGAGAGAGTGAGCATGAGTTGGGGAGGGAGAGACAGAGGGAGAGAGAGAATTCTAAGCAGGCTCTACACTGTTGGCACAGAGCCTGAGGCTGGGCTCCATCTCATGACAGAGAGATCATGACTTGAGCTGAAATCAAGAGTTGGAAGTTTAACCGGCTGAGCCACTCGAGTGCCCCAATCATCTGCTTTTAAGACAGACTTACATTTCTGAGAACTCCAGGGCAAATCATCTCTTATTTGCAAGTTCTTGTAAGATCATTTGAGTTATCCTTCCTCCCTCTGCTCAACCCCTCCCCCATTTCTCTCCTCTTGCCTTCTCCCGCACTTCAAAATACCATAATCTTGCTTAATCTACCATGTGTTCATTTGTAGGCTATAAAACTCAGATGTTGCTAATAACTTGAATATCTGGTCTTTTATGTGGTAACATAGTATTCTTTGTCCCTATGAACACTTTTTGATGAATGATGATAAAATGATTTTGTTATTGTTATGGAAAGAAGTTTATCTGAAAATAATAATATCTGGAAGCAATAAAAAGAAAATCAAGGCATACTTGAAACACTCTCATTACCTACCCGTGGGGGAAAAATGACCAAGTTACCCGAATTAAGACTTTTCTGTCATGTAACCATTCTAAATGAAATTAATTTGGCTATGAAATTACTTCCTTTGTAATGAAAATTCAGAATGAATATACATAAGAGTTTTCTAGCTGTGGATATTCACTCTATAGATTGCCCATGTTCCTGGCTGATTCTCCTATTTGATTTTTCTTCGAAGCACTACAGTTAAAGTATAGCGATGCTATTTGTGTCTTGGGTTCTACTAAAAAATACTTGAAGGAATGTTTCATTCCATCTAGTATTTGAGTACATACACTTTTGTAGTTTTTTCTAATGGGTTATAATGTTTTCATTTTGTTTTTCCAAGTACATTTTTGAAAGGCAAGGATTTTGTGAATTCTCAACATCTGTCGTGGTTATGGGACTCAATAACATTGCTAAATAATTGAGATTTGAAATAGTAGCTTTCTAGCTGCAGGACTTGTAAACAGTTACTTGGAGTGTTGGACATTTTTTGTTAAAATAGTGTTTGGGTCCATTCATGTATTTCAGTTTCCATGCTATTTTTATTTTCAAAGAGGTAGTATGGTCTAAAGGTTAAAGATTGGGTCTTTGAGCCTATGTAAGTTTGTATATCAGTGCCAACATTTCCCAGAAATGCAACATCTGTACCTCACCTCTCTCATCTTTAAAATGGGAATAATAATAGTAACCGCCTTACTACTTAATCTGCTGTTGTGCAGACTAGCTGAATTAATACATGAGAAGAGCTTAGAAGTGCCCAGCACATAAAAAGTACTTGTAATAGGCAGAATAATAGCAAACAAAGATGTCTATGTCCTGATTCCAGGAATCTATAAACATTTTACCTTAAATGGCAAAAGGGACTTTGGAGATGTGATTAAATTAAGCATATTCATTCAGACAGGGAAATTATCCTGAATTATCCACATGGGCCCAGTGTAACCACAAGAGTTCTTATAAGTGAAAGAGGAAGACAGGAGAGTTAGAACCAGAGAAGGAGATGTGACCAGGGGAGCAGAGATTACAGTGCTATGGAGTTATGACTTCAAGAATGCAGGCAGCATCTAGAAGCTGGAAAAGGCAAGGAAATGGATTCTCCCTTAGAGCCATCAGAAGGAGGCTCACCAGGCTAAAATCTAGGATTTTAAATTCTAGCCCAATGAGACCCTTTGTGGACTTCTGACCTCCAGAACTGTAAGATAATAAATTTGTGTTGCTTTTAAGCCATTAAATTTGTAGTAATCTGTTAGAACAGCAAGAGGAAACGAATGCATTACTCAATAAATGTAACTATTGTTCTTCACACAAATGACATACCTGATAAAGGGCTAGTATCCAAAACCTGTAAAGAACTCACCAAACTCCACACCCGAAAAACAAACAATCCAGTGAAGAAATGGGCAGAAGACATGAACAGACACTTTTCCAAAGAAGATATCCAGATGGCCAACAGACACGTGAAACAATGTTCAACATCACTCCTCATCAGGGAAATGCAAATCAAAACCACACTCAGATACCACCTCATGATGGTCAGAGTGGCTAAAATGAACAAATCAGGAACTACAGATGTTGGCGAGGATGTGGAGAAACAGGAACCCTCTTGCACTGTTGATGGGAATGCAAACTGGTGCAGGCACTCTGGAAAACAGTATGGAGGTTCCTCAAAAAATTAAAAATAGAACTACCCTATGACCCAACAACAGCACTGCTAGGAATTTACCCAAGGGATATAGGAGTGCTGATGTGCAGGGGCACTTGTACCCCAGGGTTTTTAGCAGCAATTTCAATAATAGCCAAATTATGGAAAGAGCCTAAATGTCCATCAACTGACAAATGGATAAAGAAGATGTGGTTTATATATACAATGGGATACTACTTGGCAATGAGAAAGAATGAAATCCTGCCATTTGCAGCAACGTGGATGGAAATGGAGGGTGTTATGCTAAGTGAAATAAGTCTGTCAGAGAAAGACAGATACCATATGTTTTCACTCATATGTGGATCTTGAGAAGCTTAACAGAAAACCGTGGGGGAGAGGAACATGAAAAAAAATGTTACAGAGAGGGAGGGAGGCAGGCAAACCATAAGAGACCCTTGGATACTGAGAACAAACTGAGGGTTGATGGGGAGTGGGGGAGAGGAGAAAGTGGGTGATGGGCATTGAGGAGAGCACCTGTTGGGATGAGCACTGAGTGTTGTATGGAAACCAATTTGACAATAAGTAATATTTTAAAAAAACCCAAATATGCAAAACCAAATCAGAACAGATGACAAAGTACATAGTTTTAATTACACTTTTCTCTAAACACTGCAGCCTCTTGTATCATGGCAGAAATGGTGACCAGAATTCTAATAAATATTCCAGTTTCCCTACTTTACTTTTGAAAAGATATATTTTCATATTTTTGAAAAAATACACAAAACATGTAAAATTCCCTCAATTTCCACTTTTAAGCAGAGAAAAGCCATTAGTGAGCTTGTGGTAATGTTGTTTGAATATTTTCCCCTTTTTGCTAAGAACCTTCTTGTTCCCACGAGAACCCAGAGGTACCCAAGTCACATGGTGTTCTTCCTGTAATATTTTGTCCTGTACAAACAATAGGATGCCAATTATCCAGCCTTAACATGACAAACAATAAGTTACTATGACAATTTTATTTTTGGTGAACTGACCCTGTGAAATTAGAAGTTTGGAAAGAACCACATGCCTAAAATTCATCCTGTTTATCTCCTTTCCAAGAAGGTTTGTCTCCACACTGTTGTAGGCACCCAAGAAATAATTTGTTCTCTCTAAAAGGCAATGATATAATCTCCTTCAGAAAATTCTGTTTTCCCTCTACTCCCCCTACCATTCTGTACTCACTTAAGTTATTTTTTTTACATAGACTAGTCCTAACCTGCATGATGCCAGGGGCTTAAATATAGTTACTTTGTCACATCTTAAAACAGTTTCCTCTTTCTTAGTTCTCAAAGAAGAAATAACATTGTCATCTTCTCTCCTTGTTTTATTGTAGTTACCCACACTATGCTACAAAATATATGGCAGTTAGGGGAAATGGCAGGCAACCGATGGAAATTTTTGCTTTACTGCCTGGTACATAAGTAGAGGGATTTAAGCCACTCTTTAATTTTAGGTTTTTCTTCATTTGTTTTCAGTTGGGAACTGTGACTCACCTGGATGATGCATACATATATGAGGATACACCACATCTGTATATACACATAAACATATGTGCATACATATATGAGGATATTTATGTGTTCTAAAAATGCTTCTGTTTCCTTGAAAATGGTTCAGACTAAAAATCTGTGGCTTGAAAGCTATCAGTGACAACAAAGATGATTTCAAAAGTGTTCAGGAGCCAATTACATAGGGTTCCATTAATTGGAGCTTCAGAATGGGTTATAAATAAAATAGGCTAGACACAACAAATGCTTTTAAATCCATTAATTCGTAATGATACTTAAAATTTAAATGTTGAATGATGCTAGTGAACCAACTTAGTATTTTGGAAACTTGTAAATAAAGGAAAGGAATCATTCATTTATCCTGTCTTTTCTCAAGGTAGCCTTATAGGGATGACACGAATCCTCTTATAGAGATATTCTAGTTAATAAATGGTGACTAAATGACAAAATTAGAATATCACCATTTCACAACCTCTAATGAAATTATGGATCTAGGCAATGACCACTTATGACTGCTAACATCATAAAGTGAAAGATAATTCATCGTTATACACTTCCTGTGGAAGTACATATCACCACCCATGAAATATGAAACACCCTTGCCAAAGAAACTGGACCTGAATCTCATGAAACATCCAGATCTAACTAGCAGGACACAGCAATCCAGAGGACAGAGGAAGGAACATAATACACCATGGGAAAACAAATAGCAAAATCCCAACTGAAGAAAATGAAGAACAAAGAACCTGGCTTTATTAAGAAAATCTGTAAAGGGAAGAAAAAAAGATGAAAAGGAAACCTACATATTAAAACCTATAGCTTAAAGCCTATAGTTTATAAGATACTTAAGAGGTATATCAACCAAGCAAACTATATGGAATTAATTTGAATACCATTTAAAACAAACTATTTTTTAATTAATTTATTATTATTATTATTTTAATGTTTATTTTTTCTTGGGAGACACAAAGAGTGCAAGCAGGGGAGGGACAGAGAGAGAGAGAGGGAGACACAGAATCTGAAGGAGGATCCAGGCTCTGAGCTGTCAGGACAGAGCCCGATGCAAGGCTTGAACCCATGAAGCACAAGATCATGACCTGGGCCGAAGTTGGACGCCCAACTGACTGAGCCACCTGGGTGCCCCTTAAACCAAACTATTTTTAAAAGACCCACAAAACAGTTATAAGACAAAGACATCTGAATACAGCTGGATATTATTTTTAGTTACTATCTTTTGCGGTTCTAGAATATACGTTTTCTAAGGAAACAGATTCTAGGCCTCTATTAAATTGTCTATTTTGTTGTATATTTTTGTGAATATATTAATCACAGTTATTTTTAAAGACTGTTTCTGATAATTCCAATATTTGAGATACCTGTGAGCATTTTCTTTTCTTTTTAGTTTTGGCCATGTTTCTTGACATACCTGGTAATTCTGATCGACTGCCCATGTCCTATATGAAAAATTGTTGCTGCATTTTCTTTAGAGAGGAGACACTTTATCCTCTTGCTAAATATGGACCAATAATTCATGACTCATATCAATCAGTTTGCTTCTGGTTTACCCCATGCTAGGGTGTAGCCCTCTGGAGTTCAGATTGAGAGCCTGGGGAGTTTGTCATGGTCTGGTAAGGCCCTGGATACCACCCCCCCCCTCACTTTTTTTTTTTTGTTTTTGTCACCCTTGCATTGTAAGAATGCTGAAAACTCTGCTTGGCTTTTCACCAGTGTTTTACTTGGGCCTTTGGCTTCTTGCCCTGCACATCTAGAGATGTGGCAACTGCCTCAAGGAGGAACCAGCCAAGGGTGTTGGGCTCATTTTCTTTGCTCAAGGGTCTTAGTTTCTCAAGTCCTTGTTTTCTTTCCAGACCCAGAGTCCAGCTTTTCTCTTTCCGTTGCTATGAGATGCCAATCTCTGCTGGCTTTTCTGCATCTTCACAGGGGCCCTCTGTCTTGCTTCTAAGTCTCTCACTTTTAGAGCTGAAGAACTGGCAGAAGCTGCAAAAGATATGGCAGCATGGAGAACATCAGATGGATATCCAAGGGGGAGTAGGTAAGGGATATAGATGAAGCAAGATGTGCCCTGAGTTCCTAATTGTTGAAGCTGCTTGATGGGCACATGGAAATGAGTTATAGTATTTTTTTCCATTTTTGTTTATGCTTAAAACTTTCTATAATACAAAGTATAGTAAATACATAATATGTGGTCTTTGTACTCTTTATTTTCTTGCAACAGGTGTGAAATTATCCTTTGAGAAGCAGACTAAGTAAAGCAATATCTGCAAAAAAGCCACAGCCATATATTGAAAATAAAGAAAGGTACTTTTAAAAGAAGTGTTTATTTATTTATTTTTGAGAAAGAGAGAGAGTGAGAGAGGGGCAGAGAGAGAGGGAGATGGAGAATCCAAAGCAGGCTCTGTGCTGTCAGCATTGAGCCTGACATGGGGCTGGAACTCACAAACTGTGAGATCATGACCTGAGTGGAAATCAGGAGTCTAATGCTTAACTGACTGAACCACCCAGGTGCCCCAAAATATACCTTCTTAATATGGAGGCACAACCACTAATAGACTGACTACATTCTTGTTAGCTGAACTCCAGAGAACAACACTTGAAGACATGAGGGACAAAGTACACTCGGGCTTCAGGGAGAACACAAATTTCTGAAATCAGGAGGCAGCCCATGTTGAGTAGGGAAAGCACGCAGGTCCCCATAGTCAGGTCAGGAAAAAAAGATAGCAAGGAGCCTATTTCCTGACCCAGATTAACTGAATGTTTAGTCACAGCTCAAGATTATACTTAATTTATGACACTACAATTAGAAAAATGATGGTATTGCTTTGATTTCTCAACAGTGAACTGTGTACTTTTTGGCACTTTCCTATGGGATCTCACAGATTCAAAAATACCAAAGAGAGTGGCGCCTGGGAGGCACAGTTGGTTAAGCTCCCAGCAATTCATGGGATAGAGCCCTGCCTTGAGCTGCGCTGACAGCAGGGAGCCTGCTTGGGATTCTGTCGCTCTATCCCGCTCTGCCCTTCCTCCCACTTGCTTCCCTGTGCTTTTGCACATGGGTGTGCTCTCTTTCTGTCTCTCAAAATAAATAAATAAATAAATAAATAAATAAATAAATAAACTTTAAAAAAAATGTCAAGGAGGGGCGCCCAGGTGGCTCAGTCGGTTAAGCGACCGGCTCCAGCTCAGGTCATGATCTCACGGTTTGTGGGTTCAAGCCCCACCTCAGTCTCTGTGCTGACTGACAGCTCAGAGCCTGGAGCCTGCTTTGGATTCTGTGTCTCCCTCTCTCTCTGCCCCTCTCCCATACTCTCTCTCTCTCAAAAATAAGTAAAACATTAAAAAAAATTAAAATAAAAAAAAATGCCATGGAGAGATGTGGAACTCAGTGCAAATCAGGTTGTTTTTTTCTCCTCCAAGTCTCCATCACATGGTATCCAAATAAAATTGGATTAAAATAAACATTAAGGAATTTCCATGAGGCAGCATGAGCTGATTGAGTAAGTGCTTTCCCCACTGTTTGCTTTCTTCAGTCTCTGCTCATCTACTCGGCAGTATGAGCAGGCAGGAGGTCCCGAGAGGACTGTGGTGGGGCAATTGTCCTGGGTCACAGTATTCTAGGGATGGACATCCTGCCATCTTCCTGTCTCACAGGGAAAGTCGTTATTTGAGTAGAAATGCTTAGAGGTTATATAGACTCTTTTGGCCAGACAGAAATTATTCAAGTCTGGGAAACTATTGAGGCTATTTACATGTTACTCTTTTTGTTGTTGTTTTTTGTTCTATTTAATTTTATTATTTTTGTATAAGAATGGTACTGAAAATATTAACTTGAAAAATAGTAGATTGCAGGGTAAGTGCAAAGCCACCTATTTTTGTAGTCACATTTCAGATGGGGATTATCATGATTTAAAACTTAAGTGAATCTAAGTGGATTTAGCTAGTATCTCAAATTTTAAAACAAAATGAAGTTACATCCACTAATTGGAAATACATAATGAGCTATTGTTTACATTTCTCAAGGCATCTCTACCTCAAGTATGTGGCAACTGATAACTCTAGTAAAACATAAGTTTTTAATCTTCCCATATGTGCATTTATAACATATATACATAGGTACACATAATACGTAGTAGTTGGAACGTTCTTTTACATTCTAATGAGCAAGTGCACAAAAAGTCCACCTACTGATAAGGCAGGGTATGTGCTCGTAATTTTTATGACTTAGAAGATCTTGTACATCTTTGGAGATAATTGGAGATATCCGGAAGGCAGCACACTTAGATGTCAGGGGCCCCAGATTCTACTGTAAACTCTGCCAGGAACAAGTGGTATGATCTTAATCAAGTGGGTGCATTCACTGTGTGTCTATTTCCTTATCTGCAAAATATGCTAGTGATTAAATCTCCCCCCGAAGTTTTTTAAAAATAAAAACAATTTGATTTTATAATGTGTCATCAATGATTTTAATGGAATAACTCTATGTTTCCCTGTAAGTATAAAATAGCCCCTGAGAATAGTGTAGATTTTGGCAGAAGAATTAAGGTAAATTGAACGCTAATACCAGTTATTTGTAGTGTTCAGCAATAATAATTATGATGGAAAATATCTAATCTTTACTGTATGATTACCATATGTTAGACACTGGGCTATATGCTTTATATGCTTATTTAACTTATATCCCTTTGGGATGGATAATAGTATTATTATTCCCATTTCACAAATAAGAATACTGAGAAAAGGGAGGATATATAATTTAACTATAGTCACTCAGCCAGTATGTGGCAGAGCTAGGATTTGAACCTAGGGTAGATTGTCTCCAGATCGCATGCTCATTAAACACAGCCCTTCATTGCCATCCTATGGTATTTTGCTATGTATGGCTTCTTATTATTTTCTTATGTATATTAGGAATCTTTAACCTATGGTTATATCTAAAATATAGAATGAAAGGGTATTTTATATTTTCAATGTGCTTTAAGACTTATAAAATATTATTATACTCTGTCTCATCATATAGTCAAAGCAATCCTGGAGGTGAGAGTGGGTATTATTATCATTATTTTTTATAAGAGAAAACAGAGACAGAAAGTAGGCATTGGCTAAGGTTTTATGAATAGATTTCAGAGCTGGGTTTCCACCTTTAGGACTCTGTCTGCTCATTGCTTTCTCTATTTTACGACTTCTAATATAAACACAATATTTTCCATAGTAAGATAAAAAAATGTAAACATAAAATCTGTAAAGGAATCATATAATTGCATTTCTCAGATATTAGTGTATTTGAGCTATAGGACAGTTTCTAATCAAGTTGAAAGAAATGAGATTCTATCTCCTGATTTTGGGAGATCAAATCACCTGTATCAATTATTTTCAGGGACATTGAATGTGTGCAACAGATGATGATAATGCATTTACACTTATGTGCTTCATTTTTTCATTATTTATGTAAAATGGCAGGCTGATAAATGAGAAGGATATTGAATGATCTTCTATATGTCCATTCAAACAAGTATGTCGTAGGCAGTTGCTGTATGTTCCCAAGTGACAAGTCAATTAAATGAGTAGAGTTGCCCGTTGTTGGGACTGAACGGATAGCTGAGACAAAGTTCCAGATCTGGGACCCCCTATTGAAGCAGACCCGTTCCTACAGACTGGAGATAATAAAAGCTCTCTCCATGGTCAGTTGACTGGAACATTGGAGGAAGTAGCTCAGTTACACAGCCTCTTCTCCATCTGCTTTCCTCTTGCAGTAGGGTCATCATTTATTTAGTAATTTACTGAAGACTCACAATAATTAAGTCACCATGCCAGCAGTAAGGGCTTCAAAGACGTTTAAAAAAAAGTACAGTCTTTGACCTAGAGAATCATTTAGTCAAAATAGAAAGAAACCAGTCAAGATAGAAGTCATGCTTTCAGGAGAGGTTTCTTCAAAATTGTAAAATTGATAGGACAATTAATGTGCTTAAATGTATGGAGAGCACATTGAAACACATTAGGGAGACCTTGGGTCTAAATTATAAAAACATATGAAACATGAAAACAAGGGAAATCAAGACAGTTATCCTGCTCAATTTTGATGTGAACTTAAAGCTGTAAAAAGAAAAGAATTTATTCTTATAAATTAAGACAATTATTTTTATAAATTAAGACAATTAAGACAATTCCCCCCTCTCCAGAAGGGGGAAATATGCAAGAAAACAAAGGTAATCACAAGGTTCTATATAGCATAGCTGTGAGTAGCATTTCCATGTCCATAAAAATGTAGAAAGTGAGTACTTATCTATCCAAAATTGTAAAATAAACACAATAGGAAGATAAACAGGATGTATCTGTATAAACACACATTGTACCATGTATAATGAAATTTGTAAAAGCATCCTTAGCATGCATCCCCTTCTAGATGTGTTCTACTGCTTACTTTATTTGCATTCTGTTGGCATACTGTCAGTAACTAGAATCGTAATATGTTTTAAATGTGAACATATACTGGGGAGTGTTGGTAAAATACTGGGCCAATTAAATGTTTTAAGGTTTTGCCCAGTTCAATATTGTTGAAAAATATGAAAAGACATAATGATATTTTGAAAAGACTATCATAAAAGCAAATATCAAAGTATTAATATTATTATTTTTGAAGATGCTTTTGAATTAAAAGAACTACTTTCCCATATTAAATAAGAAATTTGGGCCTGTGCGCAAATAATGCTGATACTAACAATGATGGGATATGTGCTGTACGAGGAGCTCTCACAGAGTGCTGACAACCAGAAGGGAGAGAAACCCCCCCCCCCCCATCCCCTGGGGCATGTAGATGATCAAGGAAGATTGAGTGCAGTATTTGAAATCTGCATAGACTTTGCGCCCACACCATGACTATAGAAAGCTTCATATTTTGCCATACCTTTGTGACATTGCCAGCTTTTGGTAACCTTTTTTCTCTTTGTAGCTGCTTTAAATATATTTTATTTTGGATGGTTTACTATTTCACTTTAACGTATCTAACTACAGCTCCCTTTTATTCTGCTGCTTGTCCTTCCTGAGCTTACCATCTACGTTCTTCATCAACTCTAAAATATTTAGTCATCACCATCTCAGACATAGCTTCTCTCCTGTTGCCATGTGGAACTCTGGGGATAATGTGAACCCTTTCATTCTTACCTTCCATGCTTTTAGTTTCATCGTTTCACTTCGTCTCTCTTGGCTTCATTCTAGGAATTTTTTTTCAGTTCGCTAACTGTGGCAGCTTGTTACCGCTGCATAATAAACCACCCCCAAACTCAGTGGCTTATAACAATTAGCATGCATTATTGGTCATGAACCAGGTCAGCAGATTGATCTTTCTGTCTCCACTGGGCTTGCTTTTGTGTCTATAGGCAGCTCTGTGTTGGCTATGCGGCTTTGCTGATTTGGGCTGGTTTCCACCAAAGTGTCTGGGGCTCAGCCGGGATGACTCAGCTCTGTTCCAGGTTGTCTCTTCTCCTCTAACAAGTTAGCCTATCAATATTCTCATGGTGGTGACAGGGTTAAAATAGAACAAGTAGAAGCACGCTGGGCCTACCGAGGCCTAGCATCTTTGTATTTGCGGGCCTTGCTCCATAAAAACGTATTAAAAATTATATTTTATAACTGCCTTGGCATAAATATGAACATAATCCAGACTGGATTCATTACTGTACATTTGTTATAGTCGTCTTTATTCTGCCTTTAAAAAGATTCAGATTAAGACATTTTTGTGGGCCCTACGCAGTGTGAGCTCCCATGCTTAATGGGGGAGTTGGCTCTGCAAACCTTTACCTCTGCCGCATCCTGTTGGCCAAAGCCAATCAAAAAACCAGTCTCAGGCTGGAAGACTGGGGAAATAGACCTCACCATTTGATGGGAAGATCTGCAAAGTCACATTGCAGAAGGTATGATTATACGGAGGGTTGAAGAATGGAGTCTACTCTATAATCAATTTCTCACATCAATTTTCTTTTCCTGTAAATTTTATCTATGTAGTTCATCTGCTGTTTTTATTTTCTTCTTTTTTCCCCCAAACATTTAACACATACTAATTATGTATTTTGATTCTAAGAATTTTAATTTCTAAAGTGCTTACAAATCTAATTGTGCTGTTTTTGTTTCTGCTAGCTCCTGCTTTTAGGGGCTTTCTCTTTTTTTTTTTTTTTTTTTTTTTGTTTTGGTATAACTTGGCAGCTTAGATCTGATGGTGTGTTCTGTTTGCTTTTGCTTCTGCCAGATGCCCAGGATATTAAACTCAGAACTATGTGAAGTTTGTTTCTCAGTTTAGAGATTTTTGGTCACCATTGACTAAGTAGGTAATGTGCATTCAACTGCCAGACCACAAGGATCCGGATCCTCAGGGGAGATGTTTTGCCTCAGCTGGAGCTGAGGCAGCAACTGTTTCTTTGCTATCTCTTTGTTTCAGAAGCTGGTAGTTTTTCCTTTGATTTACCCGAAGTGCTCAAGGCCTTTTTCGCCCTCTTTTTTTCTGAAAGATCCTATAAAACAAAGCACTAAGTTTCTGCTACTGACAAATGCCTCTAGGTAAATCCAGTTCTCCTGAGGTTGCCCACCACTATAAGACTAGTATTTTTTTACTTTTCTTTTCTTTTCTTTTCTTTTCTTTTCTTTTCTTTCCTCCTTCCTTCCTTCCTTCCTTCCTAACTTCCTTCCTAACTTCCTTCTCTTCCTCCCTTCCCTTCCCTTCCCTTCCCTTCCCTTCCCTTCCCTTCTTTTAGTTTCTCATGAGCTTGACTTCTCATTTGAAAAAAAAAAAAGTGGAGCTCCTGGCTGGCTCAGTTGGTTAAGTGCTGGACTTTGGCTCAGGCCATGATCTCACAGTTCGTGAGTTTGAGCCCTGCCTCAGGCTCTGCACTGGTGGTGCGGAGCCTGCTTTGGATTCCCTCTCTCTCTCTCTCTCTCTCTCTGTCCCTCCCCCCCCCACACACACACATGCTCTCTCAAAATAAGTAAATGAACTTAAAAAAAAAATAAAATAAATTTTAAAAAAGGTTATTATATGGGTTGCCTGAGTGGCTCAGTCAGTTAAACCTCTGACTCTTGATTTTGGCTCAGGTCATGATCTCGTGATTTGTAGGTTCAAGCTCCACATCAGGCTCTGTGCTAACAGCACAGAGCCTGCTTGCAATTCTCTCTATCCCTCTCTCTCTCAAAATAAATAAATAAACATTTTAAAAAAAGGTTTGTTATATTGTACCTACCACAATACTTTTAAGTATTGTATAATTGGATGGCTTTAAAAATATATAGTCTACCACAGTGCTGCAAATGGGAGTCAGCTTTACCTGCTTTAAGACACACAAACAGATAGCAATCAGTAAGCAAACAAATTCTGCAGCTGCAGGATGGACTGCCAAGAATAGGAAGTGTACTGAACACCAAAACAAGCTGTTGCTAGGAACTCAGGCTGAAACTCTCCTTGTCCTCTTGGCAGTGTTTAATATCTGTCTTCTCTTGCTCTGTTTTAATCTTTCCACACATACTGGGATTTCTTCCATATACCTTTTTCTGTTCTAGCCAGGTCTGCTTCCCCTGCACATGGTGTTTTTGGGAAACATTATGCCCCATCAAATCTTATCTGACTTATTTCCCCAGGATTTTCTTTTACCGTATCCTGATAAGGAATTAAAAGTAAAAATCAGTAAGCAAATTTCTGTTTATTGCTTGTGGTTGAAGAGGGATTAATGTGTTTCTACAGGAAAAAGATGTGGGTTAGGTCTTTTTTTCTGACATTTAATTACATGTGACTTTGAGGTTATCTTCTCATAGTTTTAGCTTTCTTGTTGGAACCGTAAAATCTTTCCTATCTGTCACAACCATCATATTATATAATGTCTATAAAAGTGCTTTGTGAATTCTGATGTGCCAAGGAACAAGATAGCATTACTGTTTACTACCACCCGTTTCAGTTCAGCAGAGCTACAAATATAAAACAATGACAAAAACAACAATATGGCCCTTATTTTCAAAGTGTTCATTCTGGCCTGGAGAAGCCAAGATGTAAACCCACAAATGGCCAGTCATGGGGCAGGTATACAGCAGAGGTAAAGAATGAAGTCTGGTGCTGCCCCGGAGCACAGCATAGTCACACTACCTCAGCTGGCAGGGGATGGGAACTCTCACTAAGTGGTAATACTACAGCACAGTTTTTTTTTGGGAGGGGAGGGGTGGGGGAAGGATGGTTTCCTAGGCAGGCATGATTTGAGAAAGGCATAATATGTTTAACAGGGTTTTGAAAAAAATAGTGCCTTAAAACTAGTGTCAAAAAATAAAACAAAGACTTCTAGAACAAAATTAACAACAACAACAAAGCAAGTCTAAACCATTAACTTGCCAGGCAAGAGAACACATGTCAGTGAAGAAATTCGATTCACTGAATCATTTGCTGGAGGAGAAAAATCGGGATTTTATATGCTAGAGAGGAGGCGTTCACAATTACACTGAGCATAGAATACTAGCACTCTGAGGGGGGCAGGATGAGTCCGCAGGTCTGTGTACATTTAGTTAAATAGTCTCATTTTTTTTGTTTGTCAGGAAAAGTGTCTTCCGTTAGGTCCAGGAAGGATCTGGCATCCAGGTCACTCAAAGTTCAGGGAAACTTCAGTTGTTTAGAGCCAGCTGTGATACAACACAACAGTCAGTTTTGATATCTCCTAGGCAAGCCACTGCTGGAAGTGGAAAATTTTAATTCTCATTGGTTTGAAGCGGATGTTGTACGTAAAGGGATGTAAACCATGCCCTCGACTCTGCCTTCTGGATGAAAATGTGGTCTGTGGACCAGAGCATAGGCATCACTTGGGCACTTGCTAGCGGTGCAGATTCTCACAGCCCAGTCCAGTTCTACTGAATCAGAATCTGCATTTCAGAAAGGTCTTCAGGTTTTTCATGCACACATTAAAAAAACACAATTTATAAATACAGTTCAAGAATAGTGGTCCACCATCCAACTCTGGTATGTAACATAATCCACCGGAGATCTAGAGTCCCAGTTTCATTGATGCACAGCCTGGACCTTTGTATTTTTATGAAGTTCCCAGGAGATTGTGATACGAACCCAAACTAGAGAACTGCTATTAAAGAACATACGTCTCCTATTCAGGATCCATAAACTCAAAATCTGCACACATTAAAGGGGTATATTCTCTTTTCTGCACACATTAAAGGGGTATATTCTCTTTAAAGCTCTGATTTTATTGTATAATCAAACCACAGGTGCTGTTGTAACAAGAATTCACCCATGACAATGACAAGGTCACTAGGATTTGTGACACCTAGAATCTTGGTCACCTGAAAACATACCTAGCATATGTAAGATCTTTTTTTTTTCTTTTCACAAGAAAACTGTGAAAAAACAAAATAAAACAAAAAAACCCACTTCATCTGTAAGAACATTCCAGTGAGGATAATCTAAGAAACAATGAAATTCCCAAGTTTTTGGAAAGGGAGGAAATAGCCACGATAACTGTTCAGTGAAGCAGACAAAGAGCTAAAGTTCAGCTTATATTAAAGGAATTTCTCCACATATTATGGACCAAATTACTGTATTTCTTTGTGTTTAACAAATTAGCAACTTCCTTTCTCAGTTAATAAAAACTGGCTTTTGTTCTCAGGGTTTCTTTGACAAAAAGGTAAATTTTGTTGTGTCATACTGAAAACCCTAACCAAAAAATGACCAGCTTTCTCCCACCACTTCTCTCCAGGGCACCCTGATGTCAGCATCAGGAAGAGTGAGGTCATGTGCTTTTAATAAACCTAAATGCCATCAAATATAGGAAATTATTTGGTTATTTCCTTTACTGGATACAAAACCTTATATTTATTAGTCATTTAATTATGAGTTCAGAAATGAATTTGTGATGTGGAAGAACAATATTCATTAATAATTAGGGAAATGAGCAATGCACAAAATTTGCTAATAGGTCCAACCCTTCTTTTTCCTGCATGGTTAACATTTGAAAAGGAAATATGCTTTAATAAGATAAGAGGTTTCAGTAGAGGCATATTTGTAACTTCTCCCTGAATAGATTCAACATGAGACTGCCAACTGTTTTAAGAAATATATTTAATCCTAGCTCGTTATTGTAACATACTGCTTAGAACATGAAATCCTCAGCTTGCTTTTCAAAGCATTGCATAATGGGACCCTCTATAACTAAGACCCTCATTTTGCACTTGAGGAAAGGATGAAGCCAGAAAACCAGAGAAACCTAGCTGCTTGCAGATCTGAGCATCAAAAATAGTTTTCCTTGAGAATGCAAGCTGGTGCAGCCACTTTGGAAAACAGTATGGAGGTTCCTCAAAAAACTAAAAATAGAACTACCCTACGACCCAGCAATTGCACTACTAGGCATTTATCCACAGGATACAGTTGTGCTGTTTCGAAGGGACACATGCACCCCCATGTTTATAGCAGCACTATCAACAAGAGCCAAATTATGGAAAGAGCCCAAATGGCCATCGATTGATGAATGGATAAAAAAGATGTGGTATATATATATATATATAATGGAGGATTACTCGCCAATCAAAAAGAATGAAATCTTGCCATTTGCAACTATGTGGATGGAACTGGAGGGTATTATGCTAAGTGAAATTAGTCAGAGAAAGACAAAAATCATATGACTTCACTCATATGAGGACTTTAAGAGACAAAACAGATGAACATAAGGGAAGGGAAACAAAAAGAATATAAAAACAGGGAGTGGGACAAAACAGAAGAGACTCATAAATATGGAGAACAAACAGAGGGTTACTGGAGGGGTTGTGGGAGGGGGGATGGGCTAAATGGGTAAGGGGCACTAAGGAATCTACTCCTGAAATCATTGTTGCACTATATGCTAACTAATTTGGAAGTAAATTAACAAAAATTTAAAATAAAATTTTAAAAAAAAGTAGAAAAAAATAGTTTTCTTGACTTCCAACGCAAAGATCTTTTCACTAAACCTTTTAGCATTGGTTTGGTATCTGAACAACAAATTTGTACAAAGCAACTGGGATGCTGTGAAGAATGAAAGCTTTGAACAGGTGCATACTTTTGCATTCAGTAATTCCATATAAAGGCCTTTATCCTAAGGAAATACTCAATAATATGTATCAAGAAGTGTATATATGAATGTTTATTGCAGTGCTGTGAAACATGAAAAAAATTTTATCTGTAACTCCAACTTCAGCATAAGAAAGGTAGATCATGTTAACTGGGGAAAATTTAGAAGGAAATTGAAACCATTTCTATATAAGTTTATATACAAACATATCAATAAAGCTTTATCGGTCATTAATGATTTAGGGTCCTGAGGAACAAGAAAAGGTAACAGGAAAAGGTAAAATTTTAATCTGAGGAAAAGCTACATACCTAGAGGCAGCATGGGAAAATAGATGCCACCTTAAAACTATAAGTCCCTGATTATTTCATGAAATCTTGGCTCTTTCAGGTCATGGAAATAGTGTCTTTAAGAAAACCAGTCTAGGGACACCTGGGTGGCTCAGTCAGTTAAGCATCTGCCTCTTGATTTTGGCTTGGGACATGATCTCATGGTTTGTGGGTTTGAGCCCCATGTCAGGCTCTGTGCTGTGCAGAGTCTGCTTGGGATTTTCTTTTTCCCTCTCTCTCTGCCCCTCCCCCGCGCGCGCGCGCGCACACACACACACACACACACACACACACACACACTCTCTCTCTCTCTCTCTCTCTCTCTCAAAATAAATAAATAAACTTAAAAAAGAAAGCCAGTATAAATCTCAAAGGATAAGAGTTCCCATTAATTATCTGGTTTATGTGACTATTAGTAAAATATTCAGAGCAACCTAAATATTCAAAGGTAGGGCATTAAACTGTTGTAGAACTATTCAGTGGAATAGTATTAGCCGTTACAATTCTTTTAGAAGAATGTTTAAAAACATGAGAAGATAATCAAAATGAAACATCAGGCTTGAAATACAGATGTTAAAAATAGTACATTCAGCATAATTTTAAATTCATACCAATATATATATACATACAAAAAAGGATAAAAAGATATACACTCACATGTTTACAGTGATTATCTGTGGGTGGCAGGATTAGAGATTTTTTATTTGTGTATTGGGAGGTAGAATAGTATGTTAATGCTCTATTGCTGGTATAATAACAGCAGCAGGTTAAAACAACACAAAATTTTTCCTCCAGTTTATTAAGAAATAATTGGCTTAAATAAATATTTAAGAAATAAATAAGCATACATCACTGTGTATGCTTAAGGCACACAGCATGGTGGTTTGTTTTACATTGATTGTGAAATGATTACCACAACTGGGTCAGCTAATATCCATCTTCTCATATGGAAACGATAAAAGAAAGAAGAAAAGAAGAAAGGAAAAAAATTTCTCCTTGCGATAAGAACTGCTGGAATTTAATTTCTTGACAACTTTCCTATATAACAACACAAATGTATCATCTCACAGTTCCATAGGTAGAAGTGCAGTAGGCCCAGCTGATTTCTCTGCTCTGGGTCCCATGAGGCCTAAATCAAGCTATTGGCCAGCTGGGGCTCTAACCTGAAGGCTCTGGAGAAAAATGCACTTTCAGGCTCTTTCTGACTTGTTAAAAAAATTCAGATCTGTGTGGTTGGTCATAGGACTGAAGCTCCATTTTCTTGCTGGCTGTTGCCGGTGGTTGTTCCAGCTTCTAGAGACTGTCAGCATTTTCCTGGCTCACGGCCACCTTCATCCTGAAAGTCAGCAATCAAGTCATGCTTTACATTTCTTCCTCTGCTTTTGTATTTTATGACATCCCTCTGACTGAATCCAGCTGGAGAAATTTCTCTGCTTTTAAAGCCTTGAGGGATTAGATTGAATCCACATGGATAATAGAGGATTTTCTAAAATTCCACTGATTACCAACCTTAATTTCATCTTTAAAGTTCCTTGCATCCTTTAAAGTTAATATAATATATGATGGGATCCATGGATTAAGGTGTAGACATCTTCAGGGGGCAGTTCTCTGAACTGGGACAAATAGTATAATGGTTAATAGGGTGAGATTTGGAGATAGATGACAGCCGTACACACCTTGGTATTCCAAAAGCTGCCCCTCAGTATATGTAGGTTTTGGGGAAGATAATCCATTCATATTCCAGTTGTCTTATGTACAAAATGGGGATGACAATTATACCTATCTCATTGGATAGTTATGAAGATTAAATGAGATACTAGATTAAAAGCATATGGTAGAATTCTCATTAAAGATTAACCATGATATAATTGTTACTCTTGACACATTTCTGCTTTTCTACAATGAACACATATTAATGACAATAAGAAAAACAATAGGGGCACCTGGGTGGCTCAGTCTGTTGAATGTCCGAATTTTAATTTTGGCTCAGGTCAGGTCATAATCTCACAGTTCATAGGATCAAGTCCCTTGTCGGGCTCTGCACAGACAGTGTGGAGACTACTTGGGATTCTCTCTCTCTCTCTCTCTCTCTCTCTGTCTCTCCCTCTCCCTCTCTGCCCCTCCCCTGCTTGCACTCTCCCTTTATTTTTAAGTTGAAATTAATGAAAATTTAATTTTCCCTTGTTTAAAATGTTCTTCCATGTTCGTATATGTAAAATGTAATTGTTCTTATAAACCCTCTCATTTGGAGGCAAGAGAGGTGAAGTTACACAATAATGATGTGATCACATTGCTATCTCTTAACCTGTAGAGCCTGGCTTTGATTTCAATTATGAAAAACTGTTATATATCCAAGCCAGTGAGACTTATTTACTGTAATTGATAAGTAACCTTGGTTCTCGGTATGTGTTATGGGACAGAGAATTATGTTTTCAATATATGATACAAATCTGTCCAAAAACTTTTTAGCCTACCTTCTGACTTAAATGACCCTATCTGCTTTCTTATTCCTGAAATTCCATAGTTATATTTCTTGTAGAGTATTTGTGTTTTAATAGTGGATAATTTAGTGTGAAGGAGTCTTACAAAGAAGTGCTAGAGGGATACAGGGGAGAAATGGTATAGAGGGGAGCTATATGTAGGAGGAGGGGGGCCTCCGTTAAGCAGAGGAGAAAGTGATGAGAATAGGATTGAAAGACTGTGGACACTGAAACACTCAATTCACCTTCTGCCTCTGTAGTGACTCTAGTCTTAAGATACCTGTGAGTTAGAACTTGGAAATCTTAGCACATACACAATCCCACTCTGACAAACAAGCCCAGAGCCCAATGAGGGATAGGTAGTAAGATTTTGGGTTTTGTTGGGATTAAGGGGTTGTGTGGGAATGCAAATGCCCTCTGTTAAGATTTGGCTCTTACAGTGGGGAGCGCCCCTGGCATAGCTGCAGATTGTATTCTATGTGGCAGGTGACTATGGGAAATGTGTGACTAATGCACACTTACTGAGCCAAATCACATTTAGTAGCTAACAACCTGGCTAATGTGTCTGCCCTGCATGTGTCTGATAGCATGAGATAAGGATATTGTATTATTTAGGCCTTGACTCAACTGTTTCCAGGCCATTCAGTCAAAAGAATCATGAAAATGAAATAGTCAATGAATACATAATTATGGTTCAATGCAACAGAAGGCATGAAAATCCATAATTATAGTACAAAAAGGAAAATTCTAAGAGTTTTGTTAAAAAGTTTGATGCATGGACAAAGAAACTTGTTTTTTAATGAATAACATGAAACTGAGCCCTATCATCTCCACTGTAACAGTGTTTTCAAACTTCATATATTCCACTGGTAAATTGTGAAATAAATTTAGAGATTCCATCCAGAATTTTATTTATTTTTATTTTTATTTTTTAAAGTTTATTTATTTATTTTGAGAGAGACAGAGACAGTGCAAGTGGGGGAGGCACAGGTAGAGAGGGAGACAGAGAATCCCAAGTAGGCTCCACACTGTCAATGTGGAGCCCTATGCTGGGCTCAAACCCACAAAACCGAGAGATCATGACCTGAGCTGAAACCAGGAGTTGGGCACTTAACCAACTGCGCCACCCAGGTGCCCCTCCATCCAGAATTTTTAAAAATTAAATAGATTAGAACAAAAAACAGACTGCATTACATATGAGAAGGAGACCTTTAAACTATGTTTGTTTGTTTTTTCCTTTTTTGTGATGTCAGAGGTATCTCTTACTGTAGGCCATGATCACAAATATTTCAAATTGCTCCAGAAGACCAGGTGTCCTTAACCTGAGGCTACAGAATATAGGGTCACAAACTCGAATGGGGAAAAAAATGAAATCTTTATTTTCACTAAAATTGAACTAAAATTTAGCATAGCCTTCAATTATGATTGTAAGCAACAGACAACAATAGCAGTACCTGTGACTTTGTAACCAATAAATATGGTATTTTTTCATCATACTGTGGGGGCATTATTGTTGTAGAATCTCAATATATTATTTAACAGTACTCCAATTGTGTAGTTTTTCTAATTGCCCCTAGACCATGTTATTTAATGTGATTACTAAGAAGCACATATGCTATTATATCAGAGTTTTTAACACTTTGATAACTACTCCAATACATTAGATTCTTTTGTTATATCATTTGCTTTATTTTTATAAATATAAAAATGAAATTTTGAGAAGATAATCATAGGTTTACTAGACTGCCCATAGGCCCTGGGCACTAAAAAAGAAAAAAAAAGATAAAAGAAAAAAAGTCCTTGAAATGGGCTATGAAATGCTGAAGGCAATAGCTGTAACTTATTCTTTGTGTCTCCAGAATTTAATCTACTGCCCAGATTGTTCTAAAGAATCATTGTTGGATGACTTTCACCTGTGAAAGAATAAGCCTAAAGCAATAAACTGTGACTTAGTGGAAATATTCACCAGTGAGATAATGTTTGAATGGACTTTTGTAAAATGAGTAGGAGGAGGACATAGCAAATAGTATGTGCATGCTGATCAGTAGAGAACATGAGTACAGTAAAAAAAAAATCAGTTGTATGTGGATGAAGGATATATGTGAACAGCAGAACATAACATGTTTATGGGATAACAGGATAATGTTTTCATGGATTTGGTTAGTGAAGGATTTCTTAAACAAGACACAAAAAGTACTAATAACAGAGGAAAAGTTTGAGATATTTGGTTATATTAAATCTGATAACTTATTTCCATCAAAAGTATAAAGGGGTAAAAAATAAGCCATAATGTGGAGGACATTATCGTCAACACATATCACTAAGGAGTCAGTAATCAGGATATATAATAAAAACCCTAAAAATCAGTAAGTCAACAAAAAAATAGATAATCCATTTTCCCAAAGGTAAAATGAGAATGAGCCTTGAGCATGAACTTCACATAAAGACAAATTCACGTGACCAAGAAATGAAAAGATGATAAAGCTTATTAATAATCAGGGAAGTAACAATTAAGATCAGAATGAGATGCCAATTTATAAAACAAGGTGACAAAAATTTAGAAAAGCCTGACAGTGCAAGCATTGGTGAGAATAAGGAACATGGGGAACTCTCATTCACTGCTGGTGAAAGTATAAATTAGTATAACCACTTTGGAAAGTAGTTTGGCGTTTTCTTTCTTTTTTCAAAAAATTTTTGTTTGTTTGTTTAGAGAGGAAGAGAGAGAGGGAGAGAGGATCCCACGCAGGCTCCCTACTGTCAGCTCATAGCCTGATGTAGGGCTCGATCTCAGGAGCAGTGAAATCATGACCTGAGCCCAAATCAATAGTCTGATGCTTAACCAACTAAGCTACCCAGGTGCCCCAGTTTGGCATTTTCTATTAACATTTCTGGGCGATAGGAGACTTGAAATGTTCCATTATTTGACCTGGGAAAAGTCAGGCAAAAATAGGGAATACGAGTGAAAATTACTAAGGTAGAATTCACTTACCATGTAAAAAGCTGCAAAGAATATAACTCACCACTTTATGACATGAAAAAGCCAGATAATCTAGAAAATCATAACCTTCCATAGGAGCTATGGTCATAGGGCATTCAGCTAGCCTGAAATTTAAGGCAAGACAGACCTCTCCAAGGAGAAAGGGAATATCAGCAGTTGCTTGCCTAAAGCATCACGTAGGACAAAGAGACCCCTGACACCATACAAACACATTAGATAATTCAGCTAAAATTTTTATGAACTGTTAAAAGTTGAATGTGAGCTAATGTGAGAGAGTAGAACCCCTGGGGCTGCAGACTCAAGGGGATTCTCTATGGATGCGCATTGAATGATCTCAAGACAGATTTGATAGAGGGATGGGGAGTGCAGGAAAAGCCTCCCTTGTGGTGTCGGCCTTAGGGGTGTGGCTCAGCCACCACTATGGGAAAAGCATGAGGTCTCTATCCTTCTCCCCACCCCCTCTATAAAACAAAAGCTTTAAACTACTAATTGAAAGGATAATAGCAAAGAATTTTATAAAAATAATTAAAGCATCAAAAGTGGATCCAAGAAAATAAGACATTTAAAGGAATCCACCTTTCCCTTCCTCTATTATTATTTGTGACAAGGGCTGGAAAAGAAAGTCCAAGAAAATGAAAATATCAAGGAGGATTCAAAGACAAAGAATCATGTTCCAGTAATTCAATGAATGGGTTATGAAAACTACAAGAGCTGGGATCAGATCTTGAAATCTATGAGAAGAGCAGCTGGTTGAGAATAACAAGGAACAAATAGAATTCACTTCATTGTTTTCTCTGATAGTCACTTATGGACCAGCTGTAGCCTGTCACTTGTATAGGGTGAACAAAGGCAAAAGGCCAAAGACAGTAGGAAAGCAACCCAGTAATAAGTATTCATGCAGATGGAGCTCTACTTTGAGAAACTGAAATCCGATGATAACCGGAGTAATCATTCCTGTATTTGTTGCATATGTATAGTTGACAAATCTTTTACAAATAGGTTAACTCAGCTAACGCCCATAAAAAGATGAGGCAGAGACCAATCTCTTCTTTTCCTAAATTTGAGATGAGGCTCAGAGAAGTTAAGTGATTTTTCCAAGCTCACATAACTAATATGAGTTGGGATTTGAATAAAAAAATGGCTTCTAAATAAAGTCTCTTTCATTCTTTATTTTCCCCATTAAAATGTGTGTGCCATATAATACTGAAAATTTCACTTAAAAATCATTTTTGTCCAGATTTCTCAATATACCATCATGAATCCTGGACAAGGCTGAAAACTCACCTTACAAAATGTCTTTGTCATGGTGTTCCATCACCTACCAGCACCCAAACCCACTTGCTTAGCCTCTGGCACCAAACCCTGTTCCTTTTGGAGTGCCATTTCACGTGTACTGTTCCTTTCGTTCTCAGTTATAGACTTCCTCCTGAACACCTTTCACGGTTCCCTTATTTTCATACTCTGTAGTCTGAAGACCTGGCTGGCTCCCACCTCAGTGTCTGGTGTTGGCCCAAGGACCCAAGCTCTCCTGTGCAATACAGAGAACGCTTTCAAAGTATGCAACAAATGCATCTTCCCCCAAAGCTCATTACAAATAATCCTAAAATGTCTTATCAGGGATTCTTTTTTCTTCTGGCCCCATTTCATAAAATGTTCTTGAGTAACATCCTTGCAGGAAGAAGACATTGATCTATTTACATGGTCCATCAGTTCAGTCAGATCAGTAAAGTTAGAATTGATTACTTGTTTGCATTACTTACTTTGATGTTTAAGGTGACTGAGATGATTAGGTGGATTCTGATTCATAGGTTTAGGAGAAACCTACAAACTGAGTAACTGACATCTGAATAATTGAATCAGGAAATCTAGAGACTTATGACTGAATTTTAGTACTGAAAGAGATCTCAGTGGTAATTTAGGTAAATCTCATCATTGTATAGGTGAAGAAATTGAGTGTCAATGTCACAAACCTACATATTAAGCTCAGGTCAATGATTCTGTGACAAAGGTTCATCAGTGTCCTAAATATTCACGGTTTTCCCCAACTACTGTATCATAACTGACATTAACTAGTCAAGGCTCTTTGTACTGATGACTGTGTTAAATTTTTCTTTTGTTTCCAAGCCAAGGCTATGGGTGGGCCTAAATCTCAGAAGCAGGGCTGGAATTCTGGAGCAGAAGAGTGTAGTCTGGGCTGAGAACAAAGAACTGGAATGCAGGAAGAGAATGATTTGTCCACACAAGCTTGGTGTCCAGGAGGAGAATTTAATCTGAAAATGGGCTAGTAATTGAGAGCCTAGGGATGCCTAGAACAAAGCAGAGATGAATTTTTCAATTGCGAACCTTCACCAAAAGCAAAGGCACTTAGAGGCAGTGCAGCACAGTGGTTAAGAGTTTGGTTTAGGAGCCAGAAACCCTGAGTTTGAATTCTGGCTCCATTACTTAATATTTATGTGAGAAAATTGCTTTTTCTGTGACTCCTTTTTTTCTTCCTTCTAATTCCAAACAGAAGATAAGATAATAATAATACTGAATTCAAACACTTGTTATGATTGTGTAAGTTAAGTACTTATAACAGTGAAATAGCAGGAAAGTACTTAC
Organism: Leopardus geoffroyi; assembly: GCF_018350155.1. Taxonomy (NCBI): domain Eukaryota; kingdom Metazoa; phylum Chordata; class Mammalia; order Carnivora; family Felidae; genus Leopardus; species Leopardus geoffroyi. The sequence continues at coordinate 206,985,055 of NC_059326.1, forward strand.
AACAGGAAAATGGTGAACACTATATAAATGATTGCCAAAAAGTACTGTGCTGACATATATGTACAAAGATGTTCATAGTAGTGTATTTAGAGAATTAAAGAATTGGAAACAATAAAAATATTCTTTATGAGGAGTTGGCTGAATAGATTACATTTTAGCCATACAAAGGAACAGTATATTGCTATTCAAGAATATGAAGTGGCTTCATAGGTACCACCTATGATATATGGTTAAGTAAATACTTTAATATATACAACAGGATGATATATTTTTTATTGAAATATTTAAAAATGTATGTTATATGTATGTATGTCCCAAAGGTTGTGGTGTTTTTACAGTAGTCTGTTGGGTGGCTTCCCCTGAGGACAGGCGTTGTGGCAGGGGTGGGTGGTGGCAGGGAGGAGCCATGGGAAGAACTTACTAATTTCCTTTATTCACTTCTGTAATGTTTTGATGATTTTTTCAACCAGCAAAAATATTTAAACTAAAGGTAGTATAAATCTAGTCAAATGTGGGTAAACAGAAGGCCTAGTATATAGGGTGAGGTTATGAGGAGTTAGAGGCAAGCCTCTGAGGACTGCAGGGGCTCTTAGATAATGGAGAGAGGACTTTAAAATTAACTATTATAGGGTGCCTGGGGGGCTCAGTCAGTTAAGCATCCGACTTGGTTTCAGCTCAGGACCTGTTTTAACAGCTGGTGAGTTCAAGCCCTGCATTGGGCTCTATGCTGACAGCGTGGAGACTGCTTGGAATTCTCTCTCCCTCTCTCTTTGCCCCTTCCCCACTCATGCTCTCTCTCTCTCTCTCTCAAAAATAAATATATAAACATTTAAAAAAATAAATAAAAATAAAATTAAATGTTACCCAGAATATCTTCAAACTGATCTTGGAAGCCCACACACTCTCAACCTACGGAATAAATGGACTTGCCTTTCAGGTCACAAGAGTATTGAAGTGACATTAAATAACCTACAAGAGTAATGCTTCTCTTTATGTACTAGGAAATGCATTATGTAAATGTACGTATGTAAAATGGCATTCTCCACACACTCTGAAGTAATGGCACAGCTAGACCATTTACTAAGCCCTGGATATATTTCTCGAGGGCACTACCACACAATTGGATCCGACATTAAGGTGATTTATTGATAAGTTCATTACTGCTGTGCTCTCTTTCAAATTAGTGATGCATAACGTATGAGGAGCAGAAAAGCTTTAGCTGTGAGATACGAATGTGATTCAGTAAGAACCTGCGATTTGCGTAGGAAAGGAATCTAGTAGCAAACTGGTCGGGTGATTGCAGGGCTTTGAAAACTGTAGCATAACTGACTTCTCAGACATTACAGGCTAAGTAAACAATTCATTTGTTTGTAATTATTTATAACCCATCTAACCTCAGCTGCCCTCTTTGGTAATGCTTTCCGGGTCAGTTTGCAGCACATCTTGTGATGAATTAAAGAAGTATGTCTGATAATATAAACCAGAAGCATGGTGCTATAGACTAATCTCTGCCCTGAATTCACCTTTTCTCCTAAATATTAATGATATAAACAAAAGACTAAGGAGAAAATGAGAAGAGGCAGAGAAGGAAAGTAAAATTTTAGTCTTCCTCCTTTGTATTGATTCATGTCTTGATTATATTTATTGAATTTTATTGAATAAGCAAATATAATGCTTACTTATCTTTGTATTTGTCATCATAGGGAAGTTATGGTTTTCAAAGTGTAGATGCTTATACAAATTATGAGCAAATGACACACCTACTCTCAAGGTTAGGTTAATTGCCGTGCTCAGTATAAATGATTCCATAATCCTACCTCTAAGAATGTGGATGAGTTTAAAATTCTGTATACCTTGCCTGATTAGTAACCTTGATCATCTCTTTTCTGCCCAGCTTATGTATGCCCATATTGACTCCATTTCTTGCCTTTATCTTATTACTCTTCCATTATTAAGTTCACACACACAAAAATGATATATAGGATTATAAGAAGTTAGAAAGCTAAGGAACCTTATCAAAATTTGAATGTGGGACAGAGGCACATATATAATAATTTGTTTAAACGTAGCATAGTATGATATATATATTGTTTATTTTATAAAATGATTTTCATCAGCCTATAGGTACTTTTGAAAAGTACCTATAGTTAGAGTTAGAAAGTCTCAATAATAGGTCAATTTATCCAATATGGGATTGGGACTCAATATTTATTACCTATAGTTCATGTAAAAAGTAAGCATAACCTCAAATATTTTATTACTCTTAACACAGTATAAATGTTGTCTTGGTGTACATCCCATCATTGTATTTTATTTTTGACATTCCTGATTTTGTTCTGCAGAGCTGAGAAGACAGTCTAATTTGGAATGAACTTGGGTCCTGAATGAGCACTCCAGTTTTCCCTTACCCCTATACCATCCTACATATTTGTGTTTAACATAGTCATTGATAAATACTTTGAGAAAGATTTATTTAGGTACTTCTTCCCTCTCCTTTTTAAAACATGTTTTACCAAATCAAATTGTCAGAAAAACATGAGGGAGGTTTGTAGAAGAGTTTAGAAACTACTAATGTGCTATATCAACTCCTTTTAAATAGATAACAATAAAGCAAGAAGACATCTTGTGATCACATAGAACATGGGAAATGTGAATGCTTGTGTGTAGAAACGTGGCATCTCCATTTTATACTCAGTATTGGCTATTCTGTTGTTTCGTATTCTCTAAAAAGTGCAACAAAGTTTGTTTATTTATTTTAAATATTTAAAAAAAAATTTAAGTTATCTCTACACCCAACCTGGGGCTTGAATCTTCAACCCTGAGATCAAGAGCTTCACACTGTACCAACTGAGCCAGCTCGGTGGCCCTGCAGTCAAATATTTTATTTTATTTTATTTTATTTTATTTTATTTTATTTATGTATTTATTATTTACTTATTTTTATTTAAATTTTAGTTATTTAACATACAGTACAGTATTGGTTTCAGGAGTAGAATTCAGTGATTCATCACTTGCATTCAACAGTCAGTGCTCATCACAAGTGCCTTCCTTAATACCCATCACTCATCTAGCCTATCTCCCACCCACCTCACTCCATCAACCCTCAGTTTGTTTTCTATCATTAAGAATCTCTTATGGTTCGTTTCCTACTCTCCTCTTTTTCCCCCCTTCCCATATGTTTATCTGTTTCGTTTCTTAAATTCCACATATGAGTGAAATTACGGGGTATTTGTCTTTCTCTGATTGACTTATTTCGCTTAGCATAATACAGTCTAGTTCCATCCCTGTCAACACAAATGGCAAGACTGCATTCTTTTTGATGGTTGAAAAATATTCCATTGCATTTATACACCACATCTTCTTTATCCATTCATCAGTTGATGGACATTTAGGCTCTGCTGTCTCCATAGTTTTGTTGTTGTTGATAATGCTGCTATAAACATTGGGGTACATGTACCTCTCCAAATCTGTATTTTTGTATCCTTTGGGTAAATCCCTAATAGTGCAATTGCTGGGTTATAGGGTAGTTCTATTTTTACTTTCTTGAGGAACCTCCATACTGTTCTCCAGGGCGGCTGCACTAGTTTGCATTCCCACCAACAGTGCAAGAGGGTTTCCCCTTCTCCAAGTCCTTGTCAGCACCTGTTGTTTCTTGTGTTGTTAATTTTGACCATTCTGACAGGTGTGAGATGGTATCTCATCATGGTTTGGATTTGTATTTCCCTGATGATGAGTGATGTTGAGCATCTTCTCACGTGTCTGTTGGCCATCTGCATGTCTTCTTTGGAAAAGTGTCTATTCAACCCTGAAATGAATTTTAAATCCCAATACACAGAATCAGTATTTTGTTTTTAATTAAAGTTTAAAGTTTAACAATACTAAAATAATCTTTGTATTTAAGAAGTAGCCTTTTCAGACTTATATGAAACTTCATGGCCCAAACAAATGGAAAAAGTTTATTTCTGAGGGTCATAAATCCAAGATTATGACCCCCAAACTAGCGTTTGATAGATGAAATTATAATATGCACTAATGATAGATTACTGTAGTATCTAAAATAATATGATATTGGGGTGCCTGGGTGGCTCAGTGGTTAAGTGTCTGACTCTTGATTTCGGCTCAGTTCATGATCTCACATTTCATGGATTCGAATCCCACACTGGGCCCAGTGCTGACAGCGCAGAGCCTGCTTGGGATTATTTTTCTCTTTGCCTCTTCCCTGCTCTGTCTCTCTCTTTCTTGAAATAAATAAACTTTGCAAAAAATAAAAATAAATAAAATAGAATAACATATAAAATAAAGCATATAATAATAACAAGTTGAAAAATGTACACAATACATTAGGGTTGGCAAACCTTTTTTTAATGAAGGGTCAGATAGTAAATATTTTAGGCTTTGTGGGCCATATGGTCTCTGATGCAACTACTGAACTCTGCCATTGTAGCAGGAAAATAGCCATAGACAATGCATAAATGAGTGAGCATGACTGTGTTCCAATTAAACTTTATTCATAAATAGGCAGCAGGCCCAGTTTGCCAGGGGGCTGCAGGTTGTCCATTGAAATACATTGTTATATGAAAAATCTCATTATACATTCGTATATGTAATATAATGTTATTACAAAAAAACTGTATGACTAAAGAGATACACAGAGAATTGTTAAAATGTGAACACTGGTTATTTTTGGTGAAGTTATCTTTTGTGCTATTGTGCATATATGTATATCAAGGTACAAAGAAAACGATTTAAAAATAAAAAACTATTAGGAAACATTTTAAAAACTAAAAATTGTGTTAAGTACATTTAGATGAATAAAACAATGTTGAAATCATTTTTTCCTACATGATAGTTATATAAGATATATATCATTTATTTTATGTCATTTTTATCACTGTCATCATGTCAGTTTTGGTGTTTTTTGTTTTTTGTTTTTTCTTATTTGTTTGTTTTGTTTGTTTCTTTGTTTTTGTGTTTTTAATGATGGCTGTGTTCTTCATGTTACCAGTCATATGAGAATCTGTTCACCCCTGGTTTTCTTAATTATTTTGGGCTCTGCTTTTAAGCTGATTCTTTTAAAATACAGATTATATTATTATTTAGGTATGGCAAGGTTAGCAGTTCAGGAGATGACAGCTGTTGGATAGTTTGTTATCCTCGTAGATACAAAGAGAAGGGGGCATGTCTTGACAAGGTGACTACAGAGGGAAGCAACAGGGTCATGGATTGGTGTGGAGCAAGAGTGGAGGGGGAGCTGGAGGGTGTGTGTGGGATGGCGTGCCTTGGCAAGAACCTGTATTGTGTTTTCCAGAGACAGGAACAGGTGAGACAGGATAAGCAGGTTTAGGTTAGATGCTTTGTATAATTTCATTGGGCTCTGGGGCATAAAGACTGTCCCTGGTTGTCCAGTGTTTGGCCCTGGGGCGATTAGGAAGGGAAGGGAAGGGAAGGGATGGTGGCCCAGAGTGTGAGAGCCTGACTGAGGAAGTGACAGGGTAGATGGGTTCTGGATTGGTTGATTTGCATATGAAAGGCATGCTCCAGGAAATTAGTTTGCTATCTTTAGGAATTAGCTGACCTTGGCAAGGGCAGTTCCTTCGGGATCAGCAAGGCCCCAAGATGTCAACATGTCAAATTAAAAGGCATAGTCAATACAATGGTATACTAGGGATTTGGATAAACACATCGATCACAAATGTGTTAATAAAGTTTAGCCCATTTGAAGAGCATATTGTCAAGTTTTTACTATTCGTTTAAGTAACCTTTATGAAATATACTGAGAACCAAGTTTTTGATTTTCTCTTTAGAGTGGTCCAGACTCCTCACACATTATCTTAAGTACTATCTCAACTGATAATATATTCAGGCTCTGTAATATGGTAGCTCATGGCATAAATGTACTGAATGTACCAGGAATCCTCAGATTGCCAGTTCTGCCATACACATTGTAGAATTTCTTATCACAATGCCTTGACTTCGAAATTTGTGAATTGAGAAATTTGTGTATAGTTTCCCTGGTTGCTTAGTGGGGTTATTGTGAGAATCAAATCAAGTAAGCACTTGGAAAACTGTAATGCACTACAAAAAACTGAGCACCACTGTGATGGGCTTTAATCATTTCATTTATTTTATCTGGGTGCCTCTTGGATATCCCCCTAAGCACCTATGAGCGAAGTTACCGAAGTTAAGTCTAACACTTCTTTTTTCACCTTAAAAAGGAGTGTGTTTGGGGGGTGGGGGATGGTGATGAATTTTACTCATTGTCTTACGCATTGTCAGTTCTTCTACCTACTTAGACCAGACACTTGGGCAGAATCTTTATATTTTCATCTCTCTGAGCCTCTGTAGGTCAAAATCAGTTTGTCTAGTCATTTGACTGCCTGTTACTGGTATCTTTGCACCTTCTGCATGCTGTCCCTCTCTACCATCTCTATCCAAGGCCACATCATCACAACTCCTAGCTAGCCTGTGGGAACCACCTCCCAACCTAGTCTTTTACCTCCATTTTCTCACCCTCTCTTTTGAGCTTAAATGCTTCTCAAACTGGGAGACTTTTCTGATTTACTGAATCAAGATGTGCTATTTCCTTGCCCCTGGGCTCCTTAATGCTTACCTTTCATTTTCCCAATTTTTTTCCTCCATACAGGAAGTGCTTGGGAAAACTCAGGAAAAAAACCCTGGATAAAGGTAAATTTTAGCTATTGTTCTATGTAAAGTAAGGCAGCCATACAGAGGGATGCTATGAATAATGTATGCAAATACTTTCCTTGAATTCATGCTTCTTTAATTTAGTTAGGGAAAAGTTGCTCCCTTTGTTCAAAGTCTGATGGGATTTCTCTGGGCAAAGACTGGGAATTTCCCAGGGCAGTTTCTTCTGAGATTAGCCTTAGGGGAGATTGTGCTCAGATTTCATTTGTGGACACTCTTGGCAAAGGCAACCTTCTGTAACTAGGTCAGAACTCTCTTCTCCCTTGCTGGGATGGTAGATGGGTCAGATCTTCCATGTTTTCTATAGGTTGCAGGCACCATCATCACCATGCCCCCACTCTTCATTATCTTTGATCCATAGTCATGGAAGTGAGCAATGCCACACTGGGGCTCCTGGACCCTTCTAAAAAGTGACATCATCACCTTCAGGCTGAGGGCTGAAAGCAATGTGAATAATAGGATAATTTTAAGGAGTAAACGGAAGTTGAAACACTTTGACTGTTTTCTGTCACTCAGTGTCCTGTAATTTCTATCTTATTGTTTTTATAATACAGTGAGGTAACTGAGAAAGCATTATTAAATTTGGAAGGCCCTTAATTTTAGATAGATATAAATGAATATATATATTAATTTTTATCAAGTTCCTTAATCCCTGTGTGATTCAGTTTTCCCATCTATAAACTAGAGAGTAGTGAGGAACATATGAGGTCGTTGGATAGGAAAAATGTTTCTATACCCTTTAAGATTCTTTTAGTTTGTTTAAGCATCAAATTCACATAAGACAGATTAACAGGGGAAGAACAAATGCTTAATAACATGTGTACCTTCTGTATACATGGGAGAGACTCAAGAAAACTGAACAACTCACCAAAATGGCCAGAGCCATCACCTTGAATACCATCTTTAGCTAACGACAAAAAAAGATGGGGTGGCAAGCCAGTTATGGGACATACCCAGCAAAACACAGTAAACAAGGGTAAGATTGTTATGCAGTCTTACATTATGTAAATCCATGCCTTCTCCATTGAAGCAGTTTCTAGAGATTGAGTCATCCTCCCCTTTCTAATATTGAAAGGGAGACACCCTTACAAATGGAGAGATTTCCAATTTAAATGTAAATGTCTCTTACAAAAGGGTCACTTGAACTTGGTTTTTAGAGTTTTTCCAGTGTTTGCAGTGGTTATTTCTTAAAAATAACCAGCTTAAAATAAATAATATACCAAACAGGTATATTTTGAGGCAGCAATTGCTTCTCTACAAGTTCATACACATAAAATACTTGAACAGTATAGTTAAATCATAGGCAGCCAATAAATCTTTAATATTAAATACAAAAAGAAGAAAGAGGAGGAGGAAGAAGAGGAAAAAAGGGGCAAGAGAGGAAGAAATGATCTTTATGGGAAGGCCATGGAAATACTGAAGAGCAGAGATTATATCTTACACACATTTAGATCCTTTGCAGGATTTGGTTAATAACAGGTACCCAGTAATTGGTACCCAGTTTAAGCATATGGGTGAATAAATAAGTGAATATAGAGAACCACAAAATTATACTCAGCCATGGCTGACTGATGCTTTGCTTTCATTGGACGAGCATTGCAGTGGATTCATTAGTTAGTTTTGGTGTTAATGAAAACCTAACCACAGATGTAAAAATGTGACCTCTCCAACTTTGGGGCACATGAAACATTTGGCAGTCATTATAGAGAATCTGGAGTTGAGAAGACCATTACCATCCTCGTGATAGATTTCCTCTAGTTTCCTGCACACTGCACATATTTCTAACCTAAATAAAATCAGTATCAAATCCTTTAGACCTATAGACCCAGCCCTCCCTCCTCCTCCCTAAATCTAGAATCTCTATCCTTTCTGGGGCTTTGTGAGGAATATGTGTAATGATTCTGGAGTAGATATTAAGTTTGAGTCTGGAGTGATCACAATAGACATTTTCATGGTCTCTCAACAAAGAAGTTAATCTGATAAATTTATTCTTAGCTATTAGGGAATAATGTGTAATCTTTTGGAAAAACATTTGTATTTTAGAGAATCAAAGAGTACTAAGGGTTTGCTAATATTTCATTCATCCATTTGTTCATCAAACTATGTGCCAGTATTGAGAATTCAAAGGTAAATAAAAATGGTCCTTGGCTTTGAGGAACCTACAGAAACAGATGACCAATTGTTACATTTTTGATATGAATAGCATAGATAATTTGTTAAGTTATTTCTTGGCAACCCTCAAATCACATCTTGTGACTACTGACCAACACACAACTATCCTGGAACAGTATTCTAGGACCTAAGTCAGCTCTGGAAGATGAAACGTAAACAAATAATTATCTGCCTGTCATCCCACAGTGTCACACACAAGGCTCCCTAAATCTTTTTATTTTTATGCTCTTAAATAGAGCTATTCATATGGATTTTGCTCAGCTCTTACCTAAATCTACAAGGTACTGACTTCATATGCTTATGATTGCTCAAAGTCAGAAGGAAGCAGATCATCTCATGGGTAGCCTAAAGATATATGACAACTGGGGCGCCTGGGTGGCGCAGTCGGTTAAGCGTCCGACTTCAGCCAGGTCACGATCTCGCGGTCCGTGAGTTCGAGCCCCGCGTCAGGCTCTGGGCTGATGGCTCAGAGCCTGGAGCCTGTTTCCGATTCTGTGTCTCCCTCTCTCTCTGCCCCCCCCCCCCCCCCCCCGTTCATGCTCTGTCTCTCTCTGTCCCAAAAATAAAAAATAAACGTTGAAAAAAAAATTAAAAAAAAAAAAGATATATGACAACCATGTTTTTTTTCAAATGAAATATTGACTATATAAAATATTGTTATTTTGCCTATTAAAAATTAATATCCTCATTGTCAGAAACAGATAACTCAGGAAAATAGTAATCTGTCGTTGTTCATAAAAACAAATTGTTAATATTTTGACTTATTTCAATATAGCATTTTGTATAGTTATGAGAATGATTTCATGTATGAATATTAGTACATGAATACACACTATTTTATTATTATGTTTTCTTCTTTTGGCTTAATATTTATCGTATTACAAAATATCTAGTTTTTCTATGAGACTTACTAATAGTTGTCTAATATTCCATCAAAACCTTACCATAACTTGTTTCAATATACCCTTATATAATACATTTCAGATTATTCCATTCCTTTTGCAATTATATTTAATACTGTGAAGAACATCCTGAAAGTGAAATTACTGGATCTTATGGTTTTGCAGTTTAACTGTGTGTACTGATTCAAAGGTTATGAAAGTGTTCTGTGCTTTTCTCTGCAAAGCTTTTGTTTTAGTGTTCACATTTGAACCTACATGGAAGTGTATGGTGTGAGTTAGTGGAAACAGTTTATTTTTGCCATGTGCCTATCTAACTGATAACAGCAACATTTATTTACAAGACTATTTATTGTAAATGGTCTCACTTCAATTCACTGTTACATTTTTTCTAAATTTTATTAATTTTTCATAAATATACATTTGCATTTGTTTTTAGTTTAGAATTATTTTAGGACTCTACTCTTCAATTAGTCACCTTGTTCCAACTTTGACACAAACAATAGTGTCATATTTCCTATATTACTTATTACTTATTTATTCTAGCTTATCAGAGTTCTTGATATATGCTCAATAAGACTTTTAGCTTTGTTCTTCTGAAATGCTGTGGCTATTCTTGGTCCTTTGCTCTTCCATTTGAATTTTTGAATCAGCTCATCCATGTAAAAAACGAAAAAAAAACCCACCCAACCAAGAAACAATTGTGATATTTACTAGGATTGCATTGAAAGTATTGATTAATTTGGGAGCAATTGTCATTTTTAATTTTGTTATTATTTATTATTATTTGAGTCTTCTAACCAATGAAATGATATATCCCTTATTTATTTGGTTTTCTTTAATTTTTCCCTTTATTATTATGTAGTTCATGATTTTCCAGATAGAGATTTTGTACATTTTAATTTTTTTATTTTTTAAATTTATTTTTTTTAATTTTATTTTTTATTTTTTAAAATTTATATCCAAATTTGTTAGCATATAGTTCAACAATGATTTCAGGAGTAGATTCCTTAATGTCCCTTACGCATTTAGACCATCCCCCTCCCACAACCCCTCCAGCAACCCTAAGCTTGTTTTCCATATTTATGAGTCTCTTCTGTTTTGTCCCCCTCCCTGTTTTTATATTCTTTTTGTTTCCCTTCCCTTATGTTCATCTGTTTTGTCTCTTAAAGTCCTCATTTGAGTGAAATCATATGCTTTTTGTCTTTCTCTGACTAATTTCACTTAGCATAATACCCTCCAGTTCCATCCACGTAGTTGCAAATGGAAAGATTTCATCTTTTTGATTGCCAAGTAATCCTCCATTGTGTATATATACCACATCTTCTTTATCCATTCATCCATCAATGGCCTTTTGGGCTCTTTCCATAATTTGGCTATTGTTGATAGTGCTGCTATAAACATGGGGGTGTATGTGTCCCTTCAAAACAGCACACCTATATCCCGTGGATAAATGCCTAGTAGTGCAATTGCTGGATCGTAGGGTAGTTCTATTTTTAGTTTTTTGAGGAACCTCCATACTGTTTTCCAGAGTGGCTGCACCAGCTTACATTGCTGCCAACAATGCAAAAGAGATCCTCTTTCTCAACATCCTTGCCAACATCTATTGTTGCCTGAGTTGTTAATGTTAGCCATTCTGACAGGTGTAAGGTGGTATCTCATTGTGGTTTTGATTTGTATTTCCCTGATGATGAGTGATGTTGAGCATTTTTTCATGTGTCGGTTGGCCATCTGGATGTCTTCTTTGGAGAAGTGTCTATTCATGTCTTTTGCCCTGAATGTCATGTCATTCTTCACTGAATTATTTGTTTTTTGGGTGTTGAGTTTGATAAGTTCTTTATAGATTTTGGATACTAACCCTTTATCTGATACGTCATTTGCAAATATCATCTCCCATTCTGTCGGTTGCCTTTTAGTTTTGCTGATGGTTTCCTTCACTGTGCAGAAGCTTTTTGTTTTGATGAGGTCCCAGTAGTTCATTTTTGCTTTTGTTTCCTTTGTCTTCGGAGACGTGTTGAGTAAGAAGTTGCTGCGGGCCAGATCAAAGAGGTTATTTCCTGCTTTCTCCTTGAGGATTTTCATGGCTTCCTGTCTTACATTGAGGTCTTTCATCCATTTTGAGTTTATTTTTGTGTATGGTGTAAGAAAGTGGTCCAGGTTCATTCTTCCACATGTCGCTGTCCAGTTTTCCCAGCACCACGTGTTGAAGAGACTGTCTTTATTCCGTTGGATATTCTTTCCTGCTTTGTCAAAGATGAGTTGGCCATACGTTTGTGGGTCCATTTCTGGGTTCTCTGTTCTGTTCCATTGATCTAAGTGTCTGTTCTTGTGCCAGTACCATACTGTCTTGATGATTACAGCTTTGTAGTATAGCTTGAAGTCTGGGATTGTGATGCCTCCTGCTTTGATTTTCTTTTTCAAGATCGCTTTGGCTATTCAGGGTCTTTTCTAGTTCCATACAGATTTTAGGATTATTTGTTCTAGCTCTGTGAAGAATGCTGGTGTTATTTTCATAGGGATTGCATTTAATATGTAGATTACTTTGGGTAGTATTGACAGTTTAACAATATTTGTTCTTCCTATCCAGGAGCATGGAATCTTTTTCCATTTCTTTGTGTCTTCTTCAATTTCTTTCATCAACTTTCTTTAGTTTTCAGTGTATAGATTTTTCACTTCTTTGGTTAGATTTATTCCTAGGTATTTTATGGTTTTTTGTGGAACTGTAAATGGGATAGATTCCTTGATTTCTCTTTCTATCGATTCATTGTTGGTGAATAGGAATGCAACTGATTTCTGTGCATTGATTTTATATCCTGCAACTTTGCTGAATTCATGAATCAATTCTAGCAGTTTTTTGGTGGAATCTTTTGGGTTTTCCATATAGAGTATCATGTCATCTACAAAGAGTGAAAGTTTGACCTCCTCCTGACCGATTTGGATGCCTTTTATTTCTTTGTGTTGTCTGATTGCAGAGGGTAAGACTTCCAATACTATGTTGAATAACAGTGGCAAGAGTGGACATCCCTGTCTTGTTCCCGACTTTAGGGGGACAGCTCTCAGTTTTTCCCCATTGAGGATGATATTAGCGTTGGGTCTTTCATATATGGCTTTTATGATCTCGAGGTATGCTCCTTCTATCCCTACTTTCTTGAGGGTTTTTATCAAGAAAGGATGCTGTATTTTGTCAAATGGTTTCTCTGCATCTACTGAGAGGATCATATGGTTCTTGTCCTTTCTTTTATTGATGTGATGAATCATATTAATTTTTTTGTGGATATTGAACCAACCCTGCATCGCAGCTATAAATCCCATTTGGTCATGGTGAATAATTTTTTAAATGTATTGTTGGATCCGGTTGGCTAATATCTTGTTGAGGATTTTTGTATCCATTTTCATCAGGGAAATTGGTCTATAGTTCTCCTTTTTAGTGGGGTCTCAGTCTGGTTTTGGAATCATGGTAATGCTGGCTTCATAGAAAGTTTGGAAGTTTTCCTTCCATTTCTATTTTTTTTCGAACAGTTTCAAGAGAATAGGTGTTAACTCTTCCTTAAATGTTTGGTAGAATTCCCCTGGAAAGCCATCCAGTCCTGGACTCTTGTTTTTTGGCAGATTTTTGATTACTAATTTGATTTCCTTACTGGTTATGGGTCTGTTCCAATTTTCTATTTCTTCCTGTTTCAGCTTGGTAGTGTATATGTTTCTAGGAATTTGTCCATTTTTTCCAGATTACCCATTTTATTGGCATATAATTGCTCATAATATTCTCTTATTGTTTGTACTTCTGTTGTGTTGGTTGTGATCTCTCCTCTTTCATTCTTGATTTTATTTATTAGGTCCTTTCCTTTTTCTTTTTGATCAAACTGGCTAGTGGTTTATCAATTTTGTTAATTCTTTCAAAGAACCAGCTTCTGGTTTTATTCATCTGTTCTACTGTTTTGTTTTTTTTTTTTTTTTTTTTTTTTTTGGTTTCAATAGCATTAATTTCTGCTCTAATCTTTATTATTTCCTGTCTTCTGCTGGTTTGGCGTTTTATTTGCTGTTCTTTTCCAGCTCCTTAAGGCATAAAGTTAGGTTGTGTATCTGAGATCTTCCTTCCTTCTATAGGAAGGCCTGGATTGCTATATACTTTCCCCTTATGGCCACCTTTGCTGAGTCCCAGAGGTTTTGGGTTGTGGTGTTACCATTTTCATTGACTTCCATATACTTTTTAATTTACTCTTTAACTTCTTGGTTAGCCCATTCATTCTTTAGTAGGATGTTCTTCAGTCTGCAAGTATTTGTTACTTTTCCAAATTTTTTCTTGTGGTTGATTACGAGTTTCATAGTGTTGTGGTCTGAAAATATGCACGATATGATCTTGATCTTTTTGTGCTTACTTAGGGCTGATTTGTGTCCCAGTATATGGTCTATTCTGGAGAACGTTCCATGTGCACTGGAGAAGAATGTATATTCTGCTGCTTTAGGATGAAATGTTCTGAATGTATCTGTAAGTCCATCTGGTCCAGTGTGTCATTCAAAGCCATTGTTTCCATGTTGATTTTTTGATTGATCTGTCCATTGCTGTGAGTAGGGTGTTGAAGTCTCCTACTATTATGGTATTACTATCAATGAGTTTATTTATGTTTGTGATTAATTGATTCATATATTGGGTGCTGCCACATTTGGCGCATAAATGTTTACAATTGTTAGGTCTTCTTGGTCTATAGACGCCTTGATCATGATATAATGCCCTTCTTCATCTCTTGATACAGTCTTTAAAGTCTAGATTGTCTGATATAAGTATGGGTACTCCAGCTTTCTTTTGTTCACCATTAGCATGATAGCTGGTTCTCCATCCCCTTACTTTAAATCTGAATGTATCTTTAGTTCTAAAGTGGGTCTCCTGTAAACAGCATATTGATGGATCTTGTTTTCTTATCCATTCTGTTACTCTATGTCTTTTGATTGGAGCATTTAGTCCATCAACATTTAGAGTGAGTAGTGAAAGATAGGAATTTGTTGCCATTATGATGCTTGTAGAGTTACAGTTTCTGGTGGTGGTCTCTGGTCCTTTCTAATCTTTATTGCTTTTGGTATTTATATATATATATATATTTTTTTTTTTTCATCTTTTCTTCCCTCAGAGAGTTCCCCTTAAAATTTCTTGCAGGGCTCGTTTAGTGGTCACATACTTCTTTAAGTTTTGTTTGTCTGGGAACCTTTCTATCTCTCCTATTTTGAATTTTTTTTTTCAACGTTTATTTATTTTTGGGACAGAGAGAGACAGAGCATGAACGGGGGAGGGGCAGAGAGAGAGGGAGACACAGAATCGGAAACAGGCTCCAGGCTCTGAGCCATCAGCCCAGAGCCCGACGCGGGGCTCGAACTCACGGACCGCGAGATCGTGACCTGGCTGAAGTCGGACGCTTAACCGACTGCGCCACCCAGGCGCCCCATATCTCTCCTATTTTGAATGACAGCCTTGCTGGATAAAGAATTCTTGGCTGTATATTTTTGTGATTCAGCACACTGAATATATCCTGCCACCCCTTTCTGGCCTGCCAAATTTCTGTGGATAGGTCTGCTGCAAACCTGATCTGTCTTCCCTTGTAGGTTAGGGACTTTTTTCCCTTGCTGCTTTCATGATTTTTCTCCTTGCTTGAGTATTTTGTGAATTTGACTATGATATGCCTTGTTGATGGTCAGTTTTTGTTGAATCTAATGGGGGTCCTCTGTGCTTCCTGGATTTTGATGTGTGTGTCTTTCCCCAGGTTAGGAAAGTTTTCTGCTATGATTTGCTCACATAACCCTTCTACCCCTATTTCTCTCTCTTCCTCCTCTGGGACCCCTATGATTCTGATGTTGTTCCTTTTTAATGAGTCACTGATTTCTCTAATTCTTAAATCATGCTCTTTTGCCTTAATCTCCCTCTTTTTTTCTGCTTCATTATTATTCTCTATAAGTTTTTCCTCTATATCATGGATTCTCTGTTCTACCTCATCCATCCTTGCCGCTGCTGCATCCATCCATGATTGCAGCTCAGTTATAGCATTTTTTATTTCATTCTGGGTATTTTTTACTTCTTTTGTTTCTGCAGGAAGGGATTCTAATCTATTTTCAACTGTAGCTAGTATTCTTATCATTGTGATTCTAAATTCTGGTTAGGACATCTTGCTTGTATCTGTGTTGGTTAAATCCCTGTCTCTCGTTTCTTCGTGCTCTTTCTTTTGAGGTCAGTTTCTTCGTTTTGTCATTTTGAAGGGAGAAAAGGAATTAATGAGGTAGAAAATTGAAATAAAAAAATTAAAATTAAAGAAAAAATTAACTTTAAAAATTAAAAACACACACACAGAAAAATCGAATAGATGATGCTAGATCCTAGATGTATTTTGGTCTGGGTGTTGAAAGTGGCTTGATAGATTAGAGAAATAAATGAACAAAAAAAAAGGGGGGGGGGAGAAAAAAAAGGGAAATAGTTTGGGAATTTGAAAAAATGAATACACTGAAGTACACTAAAATGAGATGATGGGAGTAAAATAGAATTTGAAGAAATATACACAAAAGTAAAGAATATAGTAGAAAAAATTAAAGAAAAATATTTTTAATAAAAATTTAAAATAAATATGAATTTTTTCGTTTTCTGTATTTAAGAAAAAAGAAAAGAAATAAAAAAAAAGATTCAAAAAAGAAAAGATAAAAAAAGAAAAAAAATAAATCGTTTGAAAATTTGAAAAAGTGAATATACTGTAGTAGACTAAAATATAACGATGGAAGTAAGATAGAATTTGAAAAACTTTACATAAAAGCAAAGTATATAGTAATAAAAATTAAATAAAAATATTTTTTAAAGAAATTGAAAGTAAAAATGAAGTTTTTCTCTTTCTGTATTCAAGAAAAAGTATTGTAAAAGAGAAGAAGAAAAAAGAAAAAAAAGAAAAAAATTTGAATAGATGAACCTGCTAACAGATTGAAGTAGGACTGAAATTATTTTGTTTTCCCCTAGAAGTTTCTATGTAGCTCTTTATAGTCATAAATTAAGCTGGCAGTGAGGATTGTGTTCTTGAAGAGTGAAGTTGGCCCAGTTGGGCGGTGCTCGGTGTAACAGCTCTGCTTTCCACTAGATGGCGCTGCTAGCCTACTGGGGTGGATTGTTGCGGTGCTCGTCAGTGTGCATGCGCATGCGCGGGAGCGGTGAAAATGGCGCCACCCAGCTACCCAGTCTGTTTTCCCGGATCAGCAATTGCGCATTTGTCCTCTGTCTTCAGCTCTCGTCCACTCCCCGCTTTTTCACTCTCTGTGTCCAGGCCCCAGGCAGTACCTCTCTCCCAAGTTTTGTCTCAGATGCGGCTGTTTTCCCCGGCCCCTTACTTCTGAAGGACTGCGGCTTTGACCTGTTCCACCTGTGGGAGGGTCTCACCGAGCAATGGCCGAATATTGGCTGCACCCAGGAGTGCCCGCTGGACTGAGACTGTGGCCAGGTGCCAGCCCACCCCAGAAAAAGTTCGTGAGACAGTGTAGCAGCAGCATTTCAGGGATTATGAAAATCACAACACACATCTGGCACCAGGCTTCACCCTTAATGAACTTGTTCCAGCACCAGTGAATGTGGCTGCCTTCTGGGGTCTGCTGGGACCAGGTGGCTTCAACAGTCTCTACCAAATGTCCTTCCAGCAGTGGAACCGGTTTTCCCCGTGTGGCCCGAGAATCTCCTGGACCCCACTCTATTCCTGGGGATTCGCCCTTCACAACAGAGCCCTGCCGGGTATTGAGCTACAGAGTTGCAGCCTTTGCGCTCCCCTTGTTTACAGTCTTAATGGAATTTAAACCCTCTCCTTTCTCCTTTCTCCCTGTTTAGTTTAGTCCCTGCGGCTGTTTTCAATTTTCCACTTTCTCTCCAGCTGCTTTTGGGGAGGGGTGCTTTTCCCATATTCTCCCCCGCCTCCCATCTCTGTCCTTTCTCCACCTGCAAACGTGGTTCCCTACCTTTCATGGCTTCTCGCTCCCCAAGTTCAGCTCTCCGCACCGTGTACCTGCTGAATTCTGTGGTCAGGTTGTGCAGGTTGTGTTAATCCTCCAGTCAGTTTTCTAGGTGTGTAGGATGATTTAGTGTTGCTCTGACTGTATTTCATGGACGCAAGACATACAAAAAGCTTCCATGCTGTTCTGCCATCTTGGCTCCTCCTCCTGTACATTTTTATTTAAATATATTCCCATGTATTTGACATTTTAATGGTATTGCTAATGGCATCATTAGTATTATACATAGTTGTGACTAATATATGGAAATCAGTGAGTTTTTGGTACCTTGATTGATCATGTAGTCAGTAACCTTACTAAATTTACTATTTCAAAATATTTGTTTGGAAAAAACAGGGAATTA
Source organism: Leopardus geoffroyi (assembly GCF_018350155.1). Lineage (NCBI taxonomy): Eukaryota > Metazoa > Chordata > Mammalia > Carnivora > Felidae > Leopardus > Leopardus geoffroyi. Next base: position 207,003,190 of record NC_059326.1, read on the forward strand.
GAATAAGTACAAAGAATACTGCAAAGTACTCCTAAATATCCACCAATTGTTAATATTTTTCCACGTTTGTTTTATCATTTTTTCTGCATATAAAAGTGCCTCTTAATATTTAACATCAATTATTCTTGTTGCTGTTGTTGAGTTACTTAAGAATAAACTATAGACATCAGGAAAATGACTAAATAGTCCTGTCTTTATCTCTTAAAAATGAGGACATTTTCTTAAATAGAAAAAGTAAAAAAATAAAGCTCACTAAATTTAATTTTCATACAGTACTATTACCTAATGTTCAGTGTATTATCAAATTTCATGAATTATGCCTGTAATGTCCTTTTTAACAATTTTATTTTTCCTGATCCCGGATCCAGTCAAGGATCACACATTGTGTCTAGATATAATGTCTCCTTAAGTATTCTCTGACCTGTAACAGTCCCTCACCCTTTGTTTGTCTTTCATGACAATGGAATTTTTGAGGAATACAGACCTGTCATTTTGTGGAATAGTCCATAACTTTTGTTTGAATACTTCCTATGATTACATTCAAATTATTCATTTTTCGTAGAAGCCACATGAATGATGTAATCTTGTCCATGAATCACAATAGGAAAAATATAATGCTAATTTGTCTCATTATTGATTATATGAATTACATGTTGATATATAATATTTTGGAGGTGTGGAGCCTTGATGGCTCAGTCAGTTAAGTGTCCTACTCTTGATTTTGTCTCAGGTCATGATCTCATGGTTTGTGAGTTAGAGCCCTGCACTGGGCTCTGTGTTGACAGTGTGGACTCTGCTTGGGATTCTCTCTCCCTTTCTCTTTGCCACACCCCTGCTCATGTTCTCTTTCTCTCAAAAAAAAATTAAGCATTAAAAAAATAATATTTTGGATGTACTGAATTATAAATATATTGCTAATGTCAACTTTACCTGTCTCCTCTTTAAAAAAATTTAGTATGGTTTCTAGATAATTTAAATTATACACATGGCTTGCATTATATGTCTATTGGACAGGGGTACCTTACAGCATCCACTAAAAATATAAAACAAAGAGTTGTACATAATAAAAGCCAATAAAACAAAAACTATATCTACAAGTAGGTAGGAAAAGAGGAAAAAGGAAGACACAAGTATGGGAAAATAGAAAACAAATAACAAGATGATAGATTCAAACTCAACTGTACTGATAATTACTCAAATGTAATGTTCCAAATAATCCAATGAAAATATAGAGAATGTCAATTTGGTGAAAAAAGCATGATCCACCTAAATGTATTTTATAAGAAATCCTCTTTATATATAAAGACATCCATATGTATAAAGGCAAAATGATGAAAAAGGAAATACTTTGCAACTATTAATCATAGGAGAACTGGAATGGCAATGCTAATATCAAACAAGACATTGGGACAAAGAATACTATAAGACATAAAGATATAAGGATGAAGAATCAATTCCTTAGGAAGATATAATGATTCTGAAGGTATATTTTTTCCTTTTTTCTTTTATTTAAATTTTAGTTATTTAACATACAGTGCAATATTGGTTTCAGGAGTAGAATTCAGTGATTCATCACATACATACAACACACAGTGCTCATCCCAACAAATGCCCTCCTTAATACCCATCACTCATCAAGCCCACTCCCCCTCCATCAACCCATGGTTTGTTCTCTATCATTAAGAGTCTCTTGTGGTTTGTTTTCCTCTCTTCACCACCCCCCCCCATATATTCCTCTGTTTTGTTTCTTAAATTCCACATGAATGAAATCATATGGTGTTTGTCTTTCTCTGATTGACTTATTTCGCTTAGCATAATGCAGTCTAGTTCCATCCATGTCAACACAAATGGCAAGACTGCATTCTTTTTGATGGTTGAAAAATATTCCATTGCATTTATACACCACATCTTCTTTATCCATTCATCAGTTGATGGACATTTAGGCTCTGCTGTCTCCATAGTTTTGTTGTTGTTGATAATGCTGCTATAAACATTGGGGTACATGTACCTCTCCAGATCTGTATTTTTGTATCCTTTGGGTAAATCCCTAATAGTGCAATTGCTGGGTTATAGGGTAGTTCTATTTTTACTTTCTTGAGGAACCTCCATACTGTTCTCCAGGGCGGCTGCACTAGTTTGCATTCCCACGAACAGTGCAAGAGGGTTTCCCCTTCTCCAAGTCCTTGTCAGCACCTGTTGTTTCTTGTGTTGTTAATTTTGACCATTCTGACAGGTGTGAGATGATATCTCATCATGGTTTGGATTTGTATTTCCCTGATGATGAGTGATGTTGAGCATCTTCTCACGTGTCTGTTGGCCATCTGCATGGCTTCTTTGGAAAATTTCTATTCATGTCTTCTGACCATTTCTTAACTGGGCTATCTGTTTTTTGGGTGTTGAATTTGATAATGTCTTTATAGATTTTGGATACCAACCCTTTATCAGATATGTCATTTGCAAATATCTTCTCCCATTCTATACGCTGCCTTTTAGTTTTGTTGATTGTTTCCCTTACTGTTCAGAAGCCTTTTATCTCGATGAAGTCCCAATAGTTCATGTTTGTTTTTGTTTCCCTTGCCTTTGGCAACTTGTCTAGTAAGAAGTTGCTGTGGCTAAGGTCAAAGAGGTTGCTGCCTGTGTTCTCCTCTAGGATTTTTATGGTTTCCTGCCTCACATTTAGGTCTTTCATCCATTTTAAATTTATTTTTTTCCATGGTGTAAGAAAGTAGTCCAGCTTCATTCTTCTGCATGTTGCTGTCCAGTTTTCCCAATACCATTTGTTGAAGAGACTATTTTGTAATTGGATATTCTTTCCTGCTTTGTTGTAGATGAGATGACCATATACTTGTGGGTCCATTTTTGGGTTTTCTATTTGTTCCATTGATCTATGTGTCTGTTTTTGTGCCAGTACCATACTGTCTTAATGACTACAATTTACAATAGAGTTTGAAATCCAGAATCCTGATGCCTCCAGTTTTGTTTTTCTTTTTCAGGATTGCTTTGACTATTCAGGGTCTTTTGTGATTCCATACAAATTTTAGGACTGTTTGTTCTAGCTCTGTGAAAAATGCTCATGGTATTTTAATAGGGATTTCATTAAATGTGTAGATTGCTTTGGGTAGTATAGACATTTTAATAATGTTTCTTCTTCCAATCCATGAGCATGGAATGCTTTTCCATTTCTTTGTGTCCTCTTCAGTTTCTTTCATAAGTGTTTAACAGTTTACAGAGCATAGATCTTTTACCTCTTTAGTTAGGTTTATTCCTAGGTATCTTTTTTTTTAAGTTTATTTATTTATTTTGAGACAGAGAGAGGGGGGCAGAGAATGAGGGAGGGAGAGAGAGAAAATCCCAAGCAGACTCCACACTGTATCACTGAGCCCAACATAGGGCTTGAACTCAGGAACCATGAGATCATGACCTGAGCCAAAACCAGGATTTGGTTGCTTAATTGACTATGCCACCCAGTCACCCTTATTCATAGATATCTTAGTGTTTTTGTTGTGGTTGCAAATGGGATTGATTTCTTGATTTCTTTTTCTGATGGTTCATTATTGGTGTACAGAAATTCAATAGATTTCTGCACGTTGATTTTGTATCCGGTGACTTTGCTGAATTCATGTATTAGTTCTAGCAGGTTTTTAGTGGAGTCTTTCAGGTTTTCTACATAGAGTATTATGTTGTCTGGAAATAGTGAAAGTTTGACTTCTACCTTGCAGAATTGGATGCCTTTTATTTCTTTTTGTTGTCTGATTGCTGAAGCTAAGACTTCCAGTACTATGTTAAGTAGTAATGGTGAGCAATTGTTTTGTTCCTGGCCATAGGGGAAAGGCTTTCAGTTTTTCCCCACTGAGGATGATATTTTCTGTGGGTCTTTCATATATGGCCTTTATGATGTTGAGGTATGTTACATGCATCCCTACTTTGTTGAGGATTTTCATCAAGAATGGATTCTGTATTTTGTCAAAAGCACTGTCAAATGCTTTTTCTGTATCTATTGACAGCATCATATTGTTCTTATCCTTTGTTTTATTAATGTGTATCACATTGATTGATTTGCAAATATTGAACCAGACTTGTAGATCAGGAATAAATCCCACTTGATTATGATGAATAGTTCTTTTAATGTACTGTTTAATTTGACTTGCTAGTATCTAGTTGAGAATTTTTGCATCCAATTTCATCAGGGATATTGCCCTGTAATTTTCCTTCTTATTGGGGTCTTAGTTTTTGGAATCAAGGTAATGCTGTCTTCATAGCTTAGAAGTTTTCCTTCTATTTCTATTTTTTGGAAAAGTTTGAGAAGAATAAGTATTAACTCTTCTTCAAATGGCTGGTAGAATTTCCCTGGGAAGCCATCTGGTCCAGGACTCTTGTTTGTTGGGAGATTTTTTATTGCAGATTCAATTTCTTTGCTGGTTATGGGTCTGTTCAAATTTTCTATTTCTTCCTATTTCAGTTCTGGTAGTTTGTGAGTTTCTAGGAATTTGTCCATTTCTTTCAGATTGTGCAGTTTGTAGGCATGTAAATTTTCATAGTACGCTCTTATAATTACTTATACTTCTGTGGTGTTGGTTGTGATCACTCCTCTTTAATTCATTATTTTATCTATTCAGGTCCTTTCTCTTTTCTTTTTTATAAATCTGGCTAGGAGTTTATCAGTTTTGTTAACTCTTTCAAAGAACCAGCTCTTAGTTTCATTGATCAGTTCTACTGTTCTTCGTTTGTTTGTTTCTTTGTTTCTATATCATGTGTTTCTGCTCTAATCTTTATCATTTCCCTTCTTCTGCTGGCTCTAGGCTTTATTTACTATTCTTTTTATAGCTCCTTTAGGTATAAGGTTGGGTTGTGTATTTGGGACCTTTCTTGCTTCTTGATATAGGCCTGAATTGCCATATACATCTCTCTTAGGACTGCCTTTGCTGCATCCCAGAGGTTTTGGACTGTCATGTTTTCATTTCCATTTGCTTCCATGTATTTTTTCGTTTCTTCTTTAATTTCCTGGTTGACCCTTTTATTCTTTAGTAGGATGTCCTTTAACCTCCATGTATTTGAGGACTTCCCAAATTTTTTCTTGTGGTTGATTTCAAGTTTCATAGTGGTGTGATCTGAAAATATGCATGGTATGATCTCAGTCTTTTTGTACTTGTTGAAGGCGATTTGTGACCAGTATGTGGTCTATTCTGGGTAATTTTCCATATGCACTCAAAAAGAATATGTGTTCTGCTTCTTTAGGATGAAATATTCTAGATATGTCTGTTAAGTTTATCAGGTCCACTGTGTCATTCAAAGCCATTGTTTCCTGGTTGATTTTCTGCCTAGATGATCTATCCATTGTAGTAAGTAGGGTAACATCTTTTATTATTATTGTATTATTATCAATGAGTTTCTTTATGTTTGTTATTAACTGATTTATTTATTTCGGTTTCCAAGTTGGGGGGCATAAATATTTACAACTGTTAGATCTTCTTGATGGATAGACCCCTTAATTAGAATATAATGCCCTTTTACATTTCTTGTTACAGTCTTTGTTTTAAAGTCTAGTTTATCTGATATAAATGTGGCTACCCCAGCTTTCTTTTGACATCCATTAGCATGATAGATGTTTCTCCATCCCCTCACTTTCAACCTGCAGGTGTGTTTAGGTCTAAAATGAGTCTCGTGTGGGGTGCCTGGGTGGCGCAGTCGGTTAAGTGTCCGACTTCAGCCAGGTCACGATCTCGCGGTCCGGGAGTTCGAGCCCCGCGTCAGGCTCTGGGCTGATGGCTCAGAGCCTGGAGCCTGCTTCCATTCTGTCTCCCTCTCTCTCTGCCCCTCCCCCGTTCATGCTCTGTCTCTCTCTGTCCCAAAAATAAATAAACGTTGAAAAAAAAATTTTTAAATGAGTCTCGTGTAGGCAGCATATAAATTCTTGTTTTTTTAAATCCATTCTGATACCCTCTGTCTTTTGATTGGAGCATTTAGTCCATTTACATTTGGAGTGATTATTGAAAGGTAAGAATTTAGTGCCATTGTGTTACCTGTAGAGTTTGTGTTCCTAGTGATGCTCTCCAGTCCTTTCTAGTTTTTATTGCTTTCAGTCAATTTTTTTTCCCCACCAGTCAAAAAGTCCCCCTTAAAATTTCTTGTAGGGCTGGTTTAGTGGTCACAAACTCCTTTAGTTTTTGTTTTTCTGGGAAACTCTTTATCTCCCCTTCAATTATGAATGACAGCCTTGCTGGATAGTGAATTCTCAGCTGCATAGTTTTTCCATTCAGCATGTTGAACTCCTTTCTGGCCTTCCAAGTTTCTGTGGACAAATATGCTACAAACCTGATCTGTCTTCCCTTATAGGCTAAGGACTTTTTTTCCTTGCTGCTTTCATGATTCTTTCCTTGTCTATTTTCTGAATTTACTGATATGTCTTAGTGATGGCTGGCTTTTGTTGAATTTAATGAGAGTTCTCTGTGTTCCTTAGACTTTGATGTCTGTGTCCTACCCCAGATTATGGAAGTTTTCAGCTATAATTTGCTCACATAAACCTTCTGACCCCTTTTCTCTCTCCATCTTCCGGGACTCCTATGATGTGAATGTTATTATGTTTTAATAAATCATTGAGTTCTTATAGTCTGCCTTCATGATCACTGAGCTTTGTTTCCCTTTTCTTTTCAGCTTCATTATTTTTCATAATTTTATCTTCTACATTGCTAATTCACTCCTCTGCCTCATCCATTCTCATTTTTGTGGCCTTCATTCGGGTTTGCATCTCATTTTTAATTTTGGCCTGACTAGATTTTACTTCTTTTATCTCTGCAGAAATGGATTCTCTGGTGTCTTCTATGCTTTTTCAAGCCCAGATAGTATCCTTATAATCCTTGTTTTAAATTCTAGTTCAGACATCTTACTTATGTCTGCATTGATTAAATCCCTGGCCACCATTTCTTCCTGTTCTTTCTTTTGAGGTGAATTCCTCCATCTTGTCATTTTGGAGGAAGAAATAACAATAATAAAATTAAGTAAAGATTAAAAAATTTTAAAAATAAAATAAAGGAAGCTAGATCCTAAGTGTGTTTTGGTCTGCTTGTTAAGAGATGCTTGATAGAAAAAAGAGAAAAGAGTGAAGAAGAGAGAAAAAAATTAAAAATAAAAAAAATAATACAATAATACAATATAATAAAAATTTTGCTCTTTCTGTATCCAAGTAACAAAAAAAAAAATAAAAGCAACAACAACAACAACAAAAACAGTAGCATCAACAACAAAGAAAACAAACAAAAGAATGAGCAAAAAACCCCAAATGTAGCTAGATTCCCCCAGGAGCTGAAACTTTGCAGCAGTATGGTCGTTAGTGTAAGCTCATGGAAGGGATTTGTGGTGGTCCTTCTGGAGGGTCCTGCTGCTCTAATTCTCAGGCCAACTTGTCCTAATGGAGATGTGCCTGGAAGATACAGGTGGGTGGGGCTTAGTGTAACAGCTCCATTCTCTTCTTGGTGGTGTTGTTTCACTCACTTCCATTGATCAGTGTTGGTGGGCTAATGGTGAAAATGGCTTTACCTCACTCTCTAGTCTCCAGACTGGGAAGTTAGTGCCCTCACAGATGCATGATCAATCACGCCTCCTGTGTTCGCTGCTTCCATCAGTTCCCCACCTTCCCCCTGCCTATGTCCAAGATGTCTACCTACCAGGCTGCGCCTCTCTCCAGAGTTTTATCTCAGGCTCAGCTGTGTTTCAAAGCCTCACACTGCAGAGACCCATGTGGTTCGGACCCACAGTGGTCTTCTGGGGGAGGATCTCATCACACTGTGGCCAGGGCCAGCTTGTCCCAGTAAATAGTCACACCACTGTGTGGTGGCAGCAGCTCAAAGATTATGCTAAATCACAACACACAGCTGCTGCCAGGTTTTGCTGCCCTCAGCTGGCATCTTTATTTCTATACAGGTGAACATGGTGGCTTGATGGAGCCCTCGGTGTGTTTTGCTCATGGAAAGGCCAAATCACCTCTACCAAAGGCACTCTAAGCAGGGAACGCTTCTCCCTGTATGACCCTGGGGATCCCCAGACCACACTGCCCTCACCCGGTGCTCTGCCCTGCTTCCTTGCCAGAGCAACACTGGGAGCTGACCTCTGAAACTTCAGATTCTGTGCTCTGCTATTTATAAAAAACTGGTGATATTGAAACCGTCTCCTTATTCTCTTGTCAATGCTTTTGGGGAACAGTTTTCTTGTATTTGATTCAAATAACCAAATCTGGCATTATATATATATATATACACATACACACATATATATTAACATATACATTAATGATATATATTCACATATTTATGGTGTTCACAATATATACTCACATAATTATAGATGTACATATATTACATATATTCATATATATATGAATAGACCTATGTTTTTAAAAAATTTAACCATAAATTGAAAAATACAATAGAAACTACTCTAAGTCTGTGTAGCTTTATTGGTAAAATATATCAAATACTTAAGGAAGAAACAATAATAATCCTACATAAAGTATTTCAAAATGTATAGGAGGAGGGATACTTTGCATTTTATTTCATAAGACCAAATTATTCTAAAACAAAAACCAGACAAAGACATTACAAGAAAAGAAAACTACAGACCAGTGTCCCTCATGAACACATGAACACAGACACAGGCACAGTCCTCCCATTAAAGAAATAATAAATCAAATTCAACAATATATGAAAAGCATAATATATCATCACTTAGTGAGATTTATCTCAGGAATGCAAGAATGATTTAACATTTGACAAATTAAAGTTTATTTCAGGAATATAAGTTTCATTTAATATTGAATAATCAGTCAGGGCACTTGGCTGGCCCAGTTGGAGGAGCATGCAACTTTTGATCTTGGCGTCGTGTGTTCGAGTCCCATGTTAGGTGTAGAGATTTGAAAAAAAATCCTAAAAAAAAAAAAGAAAGAAAAATCAATGTTATTTACCATGTTAATAGACTCCCAACAAACCCAGGTGATTACATCAATAGATGGAGAAAAGTTTTCTCATGATATTCAACATTCATTCATAATAAAAACTTCTCAAATTAAGAATAGAAGAGAGTTTCTTTAACTTAATAAAATACGTCTATTACAGACATATGCCTAACACCAAACTTATTTTTTGAAATATTGAATGCTTTGTTTCTAAGGTGGGGAGCAAGGCAAAGATGTACTGATATACTGTCATCACTTCTATTTGACACTGCATTGCAGGGCCTACTCAGTGTAATTGAATAAGAAAAATAAAACATGAATGTAAGGGAGGAAACCATCAAAACCCTAGAGGACAAAGCAGGCAACAACCTCTTTGACCTCAGCCACAGCAATTTCTTACTTGACACATCTCCAAAGTCAAGGGAATTAAAAGCAAAACTGAACTCTTGGGACCTCATCAAGATAAAAAGCTTCTGCACTGCAAAGGAAACACTCAACAAAATTAAAAGGCAACTGACGGATTGGGAGAAGACATTTGCAAATGACATATCAGATAAAGGGTTAGTATCCAAAATCTATAAAGAACTTATCAAACTCAACACCCAAAAACCAAATAATCCAGTGAAGAAATGGGCAGAAGACATGAATAGACACTTCTCCAAAGAAGACAAGACATCCAGATGGCCAACAGACACGTGAAAAGATGCCCCATGTCACTCCTCATCAGGGAACTACAAATCAAAACCACACTGAGATACCACCTCACACCAGTCAGAGTGGCTAAAATTAACAACTCAGGAAACAACAGATGTTGGCAAGAATGTGGAGAAACGGGAGTCCTCTTGCACTGTTGGTGGGAATACAAACTGGTGCAGCTGATCTGGAAAACAGCATCGAGGTTCCTCAAAAGATTAAAAATAGAACTACCCTATGACCCAGCAATAGCACTACTAGGGACTTATCCAAAGGATACAGGAGTCCTGATTCATAGGGGCACATGTACTCCAATGTTTATAGCTGTGCTTTCAATAATAGCCAAATTATGGAAAGAGCTTAAATGACCATCAACTGATGAATGGATAAAGAAGATGTGGTTTAAATATACAATGGAATACTACTTGGCAATGAGAAGGAATGAAATCATGCCATTTGCAGTAATGTGGATGAAACTGGAAGGTATTATGCTAAGTGAAATAAGTCAGTCAGAGAGACACATATCATATATTTTCACTCATATGTGGATCTTGAGAAACTTAACAGAAGACCATGGGGGAGGGAAAGGGGAAAAAAGTAGTTACAGAGAGGGAGGGAGGCAAACTATAAGAGGCTCTTAAATACAGAGAAAAAACTGAGGGTTGATGGGGGAGTGGAGGAGATGAGAAAATAGGTGATGGACACTGAGAAGGACACTTGTTGGTATGAGCACTGGGTGTTGTATGTAAGCGATGAACCACAGGAATCTACCCCAAAAACCAAGAGCATACTTTACACACTGTATGGTAGCCAACTTGACAATAAATGATATTAAAAAAGAAAACAAAAGGAACAGAACATTGCTTTTATTATTATTATTTTAAATGCTTATTTATTTATTTTGAGGCAGAGACAGCACAAGTGGGGGAGGGGCAGAGAGAGAGAGAGAGAGAGAGAGAGAGAGTTCCACGCAGGCTCCACTTTCAGCACAGAGCCCAATGTGGGGCTCAGTCTTGTGAACTGTGAGATCATGATCTGAGCTGAAATCAAGAGTTGTGTGTTTGGCTGGCTGAGCCACCCAGGTGCCTCAGAACGTCACTATTATTCAAGCATGAGCCAAAGGCCATCAGTCCCAATTGACAATCAGCTCTTTATTGTGAAGATTGTTTGTGTCACTGGGATGGGAGCCATGCTGGAAACAGGTGCAGAACTTTGAGACACCTGCCCCTGCTCATCTCATTAGGTGGCAAGACTTTTCTCCTCTCACCAATACTCATTTAGGTGGGTTGGAACTGCAAACCTTTCATGCCTTTTGCTTTTTCTGCTTTGTTATAGTTTGCCTGTAGCTTTGCTTGGAAAAGGAGAATCTATTGAGTCAATGTGTTTATCTTCTTTATTTCTGGTTAGTTTCTCTTTTTACTTAAAACATACAGAAAATTTTAAGCTCATAGTACATCAGGGGGTGTTTAGATCTAAAATAAACTCTTTCATCAAAAGAAAAACAAAAACAAAAATGAAAAAAAATAAGACATGAATTGGAAAACAAGTAGCAAAACTGTCTTTATAGATGACATAATAATATATGTAGAAAATCTCAAGTAATCTACTAATAGATTAAAAAACTAATAGATCCAGCAAATGAATTTAGCAAAATTTCAAAATACAAGTTCAATGTATAAGAATCAATTATATTTCTCTATTATAGCACCAAATAATTGGATAATGAAATTACTTTACTTATCCATATGTGAAGATATACCTTTCCAGTGTTGGAGATTGTTAACAGAAAGTGTATGTGGATGGTTCATCCCACTTACTGGATATTTTGTTGGCTATATTACTTCTATATACAGTTGACCTTGACTGCCTTTTCCCATTTTATCATAAGTATTAAGTTAGGAGAGTTAGGAGAGGCTGTTATATAGGATGCTAGTAGCTAAATGTCAATTAAGTCTTCTGACTTTTTAAAAGTAAAATAGTTATTCTTAACATAATCTTGATGAATATGTTGTTAACAACTTATTTAAGATAAACTTTGCTTGGTGTCATTTACTTGACTAATTGATATAAACTAGTCTTTGTAATTTAGAAACTGATAGAGAAGGCTGAGGTTTAAGGGTATTGCTCTCTAAGTGCTTAGATTGGGACAATAAAAGAAGATAATTAAAATAACTTCTTAAAGGCATAGCTACTTTGAATTGCACACACTTTATAATTATATAAAATCAGTAATTTCTCCTCTGACCGATAATGTTGGGATTAGTGGCTATTTTAAGCAGATGGAGCCATTACCAAATTGCTCTAGAGGAAAAAGAAAATGACAATTTATTTCTCCATTTAAATATAAATTCCCTAAAGTAATTATTCTCAGATTAATTCTCCTATGCCTTCATCGCAGTTGCCACCAGATGATAATCATGGTTCAATTCGCCTTCCGTGGGGGGAAAGGGAAACTTGTGCAACACACACATACATGTACTAACCAAACCAAGGTTGAAATGTAGGTCTAGAAATTCATTCCCTGGGTGAATGTGCACCATGACTGAAACTGTATCTGTGCTGAAGGCAAAATCTGCTACAAAAACAACCAGCTCATCAGCTTGAACTCAGGCATTAATATCTTTTGTCCTTTGACTTGAAAAAGATCGTATCTTCCAGGAATATTAGTCGGATAAAACACTGCATCCGAGTAGAAAATTTCCTTTTGTAGAAGACAGTTATTGAGATGAGCATTCTTCATTATTTAGTGTCTAATTTATTAGATAAATAATGAATTACATTTATGGAAATGGTTTTCTAACATAAACTTAAGAGCTTGACGCAAACTAAAATTAATTATATAGTTGCCAAACAGCAGAAGTCAGAGATCTAGAAGACCGTGACAAAAAACAAACCAAAGTAATTCAAACAAAACAAAATAAAATCTCTGTAACTTCTGCAACTCATCACCATGACCAATGCTTGAGGTTATTCCCCATTTATGAAGTGAGGAATTACATCAACTCATACTGATTTTTGCTGTGTGTGTGTGTACACATAACAATTGTTGAGTTGCCAAGGACCTTCAGTTTCAGGGAATAACAAGACCGTGAAAAGAAGTCGGTTTTATTCTAAGAATGAAGGAATGAATACATCACCAGGGTTAACCAGACAGAATGACTAGAATACCTCAGTGCTGACTTAAGTGAGGGAGTCGTTGAATGAAACCTGATAGCTTAACAGAGCAGCTGAAGGAAAGTCAGGTAAAACAAATGGTATTGAGGGATTATAAAGGACTGGATATGGTGATAGTGAGGTAAAAGTTACCAGGTACAAAGCCTATGGACCAAGGAGTATATAGGTGACTCTTCTTTTTTTTTTTCTTTTTTAAATATGTCCTTATTTATTTCTGAGAGAGAGAGAGAGAGAGAGAGCAAGAGGGGGAAGGAGACAGAATGGAAGCAGGCTCTAGGCTCTGAGCTGTCAGCACATAGCCTGATGTAGGTTCAAACTCATGAACCGTGAGATCATGACCTGAGCTGAAGTCAGAAGCCAGAAGCTTACTGACTGAGCCACACAGGCGCCCTTCGGTGATTCTTAAAAGATGATCAGATGTCAGGCAATGGTTGAATCTTTACCGATAGGTATGTTGAAGTTGACCGTAGGGCATCCTTTGGAGATAAGTCTTTTGTTCTATATGTGGTAACTGTTTTGAGTCTGCTTTTTTCTTTTTCAAGCCATGGTCAGATGTAGTGGAATATTAGTTTCTGTCTATGAAAAAAATCTTGAATGTCTTGAATGAAGTTTTTAATATCAGGACTACTTAATGGTCCCAGACTGTGCTAGCAAATGAGTAGCCTCAGATCTGAGATGCTAGAGAGGACATTGATTGGACACCAAGGCTAGCTTCACCACATACACACACACACACACACACACACACATGCACACACACACACATGCACACACACACATATACATGCATGTCATGTTTTAGGTTATATACAGTCTTGGGAAGGTGAATATGGTTGAGGAGATGAATTGGAGGAAAACGGACAGATTTGGAGCTCTGGTTCAACAACAGGCAAGAGACGAGTGAACAAAAACTGACAAAGAATCAAGACAAGATGATGTCCTATTAAGGTTCTATGTCATATTAAGGGGAAAAAATAGTATAGGGCATAATTATAAATCAGAACACTTAAAGATATACTTATCTACTAGAATATTGAAGAGAGTGGTGAGAAATGAGGAGGGAAAAAATCCTATATTGTCAAAGTTGGTTGATATTTTCAACATTGAGGCATTCCGAGGAAACTATTTATAAGTCTGAGTTTACAACCTGATATGAATAATGCATATAATAAGATATTCATGTGGGACACATATTACTGAACATAAATCTGTTATTTAACAGAATTTTCATGTTTAGATTAATTGTGGTTCATTAAGGCTTAAGAGAGAAGTATCACTTGCACTCAGGGCTTACTCATGCTCTGGGAACACTACCAAAAAAGCAGGAAAAAATCATTTTAGGAAGTCTTTAAGAAGTAATAAATAGTAAGAGCTGCTTCACTTCTGGAGACCGGGACAGAAATACAGGATACCCCTCTGCTGTAGGATTTTAATTCAACATCATTAATATTTTTCACACCCAACACTTTTTCCCCCCTATCATAACTATCTGGACTTTTGCTGTATCTCCTAAGAGGTTTTCCTTTTATGGCTGGCGCCACTCTAATATAGAATGAGCTTTCTAAAAACATTTCCTGTTTAACATCCTTCAATTGTTCCTGAAAGCCCTCCTCTAAACTAGTGTGGCATAAAGGGCTCTCAAGTTACAGCCCTTCATTAATTCCACTGTCCAGTCATGAACTGAGTGTGAAGTAAGTCTCCTCAGTGTTATGCTTTCTTTACACATTTTGAGTATCTTCTTCGTTTATCCAGAGCACATTCCTCATATGCACTTTTTTCCTTCTGTCTCCCAAAATTTGGCTCCTATGGTACGTAGCAAGCCTTCCTTGACTCTCCCTTTGTCCTCAGTTTGAGCAAATCATAGCACTCATTTCATTGTGCTGTCATTGTGTTTCTTATCTGGTTCCTTAACTTGAATCAAGGTTCCTTGAGGATAAGAACTCAGTCTTATTCATCTTTGTATTTCCATTACTTGGCATAGTAACTGGCACTATAGGCCACCCAATAAACGTTTATTGAATAAACAAATGGACTGCAACCTGGCAAGAACCAAATTTTAACCAACAGGCAGGGCCTTCTGGAGTCTACATGTGTTTTGTGTTAGGACAGTCTTTAACCACCTTCCCCATTTCCTTATTCAGATTAAGCCTCTATTGGAGGGTGGGCAAAGGGCTAGCAGTTGAAGATCACACTTCCTGCCTCTGCCTCAAAAGTTCCTCAGCCCAAGCCCACAATGCAATCTCTCTACTCTAAACTATTTTAAAAAGATACTTGAGTGGTTTTACTTAGGGAGGTGATAGGTTGTAATGAGTCATCCCAGTTCTATCTCAGTCACATTTGTAACCAGTAGTAATTTACCTCCTGACATGGAACTCCACTCTGGCAAGTACTTGGGTGAAGATTATATCTACAAAATGTATAGGCAGATTAGGTATTGATCTTGGGACTTTAGAATTAAATTTTTCTATGGAGTTAATGAAATGTAAATTTCATACCTATAATTAAAGCTTTATTGGCAGTTTTGTTAATTTATGTTCTTTAGTCCAGACCAATATATGTCAAATAGAAACCACAAAAGTGTGAAGAAAAATCACAGTGGCAAAAAATTCTGTTATAAGGAATCTTAATTATTCCATCTCATTTAGCATCTTGAAGATGCTGAAACTGAGGACCAATCTATATTTACCATAATTGTGATGTTTGTTATCTCATTTTATTTTTTTTTAATGTTTATTTATTTTTGGGAGAGACTGAGAGAGAGAGAGAGAGAGGGAGATTGTGAGTAGGGGCAGATTGTGGGTAGGGGCAGAGAGAGAGGGAGACAGAATCCCAAGTAGGCTCTGCACTGACAGTTCTGAACTCAGGTACCATGAGATCAGGAGCTGAGCTGAAATCAAGAGTCAGACACTTAACTGTTGAGCCACTCAGGTGCCCCATTATCTCATTTTCTGATGTGTTTGCTACCTCATTTTTTTGAAATCCATTTTACATAATACTTATGGACTATTACCCCCCGCCCCCATTTTTCAGAATACATTTACAGCAGATGGGGAAAAAATTGCAGTAAATGAAATAATGTATTTTTTTCAGGTTATTTACAAAAATTATTCACTGAAGTGTATTTCTTAGAAGAAAAAAAATTGAACAATAAGTATAACCAACAAAGTTTTTTTTTTTTTTTTTTTTTTTTTTAAGTTCAGGTAATATTGCACTATTTTCTTCTAGTCCAGCAGTCTGCATTAGTAAGTCAAGGGGTTTAGTCATGAGGTGATGAGACTTAGCTTTATTACATCCTGTTAGAATCATTAGCCACCATTGTCTGAGTCCCTTGCATCCTCTGATGAGCCTCACAAAGATCATTCAAGCGATGGTAGTAAGGAATTGGTACTTTCAATCATTTTTTTGTCATTTTTACAAGGACATCTAGTGAGTGAGTTTAGATTTTATAGCATATCATAAAAAGGGCAAGTAAAAGATAAAGCTGTTTTTCTATAAAGATAATTTTCTGAGAGAACTGTAACTTGTAAGGTCCCTTAAGTGTTACTCTGCGGCAAGGTTCTGAAGGTAAGGTGGGAAAGACAAGGATCCATTTTGATTATTCTACGATAATGTGTAGAAATGAAGTCTGGAAATAAGGTTTGATGATTAAAATTAGACTTTACTGTTAAAAATAAGTGCTAAATGGAACTAGTAATATTGCAAAATAATAGGATCAACACAGCACTACAATTATGAATTTCAAACTGAATTCAGTTGTTCATTAATTGTAGTCAAGGTAGCAAAAATAATCAGCACATTGTCTGACCCTTTTTGCATTCAGTATATAATAATTCCATTTCTTTGGTCTGAGGTTGTATGTTTCATCTTCACCTACAAACAGATCTGTTTTTCTTCTATTCTCATCCAATTTAATAAAAGAAGAACTGATAGAAATTTTCCATTTTCCCTAAAGATCTGTGTTTACAGCTTATGGCAAGTGATTGTTTTCCCCCTCCCTGGTCCAAGGTATAGGTCTTTGAAAATAAAATCTGAATGTGTGGATTTCAACTTGCGTTGTGTAAAGATTTTCAGCTGACCCCATGAGACTCCTGGAAATCTAACCTGAGATGGGTAAATACATTTTTCAAAATTTCTCTTGTCTTATGTAATTAGAATATTCAATGAATTGATAAGCTATGAATTCTTTCTAATGAATAATAAACACATATGAGAGTTAGAAGATGGGATATTTTAATAAAGATTGTAAATAGGAATATAATTTATATATTACTGACTTAAGGAATTTTATATTTTATGTAAGAACACACTCAGAAAATTACCAATCAAGTAAACATGAGTTAATCAATTTTAATTGTTCAGACAGTGCTTTGGTCCTCTTACCGGTTTTTTTTGATAATGCCAAGAATCTTATTTTTCCTTGTATAGTAAACATGGAAAAACACCCAATACAATAGATTTCCAGCTGAAAGAATTCCAGATAAAGTTTTATTGTACTTCTACACAAACACACACACCCTACATATGCATACACATATTTATCTAAGCAGACTAGAAAAAACAGTTTTTTATATCTGGCCTCATCATCTCTAAAGACATCTTACTAATATGTATTAAGTAATTTATCTCATAATAAATCCATCAACCAATAAGTCTAATTACTTTAAACAGTCATTATCATAGACAGTCCATCATCCATCCATAAAATCGAGATTTCTTAAACCATTTAATCCCCAGAACATTAATGCCCTTATTTTCTAATCATCTAGTAATGTTTACGCCTGGCTTTTGCTTTAGTAGCTTTCTATAATAGCACTCTGGGGCATGAGATTTCATTTAACAAGAAGATAGGATGTTTGATTCATATTTTTAAAGAGGCTACTATAGTATCTTTTCCCTAAAAGATGAATACATAAGTATTTTGGTGAACAAAGAAGAAAATCAAATGACATTTTCTTGTGAAAAAGCAGCAGCTGTTTGCTTATCTCGTGAGAGCTATGAGCGCTTCAGTACTCTGTGCTGAGAAACATCTTCTCCTTGTAGTCATAAAATATACGCTGCCTCTAGAAGCAATCTTTGTGGTTAATTTTTTTTTAATGGATGAACAGATTTCTAAAAAAAAAATTGGTTTTAGCTTTCAATGTTTGATGTCAGTTTAATTTTTCCTAAAATTGAAAAAAAAACCTTTTTTTGAGCAATGTGAGGATGGAAATAAGCATTTTAATTAAATTATCAGGATGTGGTTTTTGTTTCTGTATGACTGGCCAAGCCAACTGATTCTAAGTATGTCTGGTTGTATTTCCTAAACCAGAACCAGTTTTGCTATCTTGGAAATTAAGTCATGGTTCTTAAAATTATTTTATGTTAAATCATTAGGACCTGCACTTTTTCTCCAAAGTATTAATTCTGATGCTTTGAAAGA
The DNA here is from genome assembly GCF_018350155.1 of Leopardus geoffroyi. Taxonomy (NCBI): domain Eukaryota; kingdom Metazoa; phylum Chordata; class Mammalia; order Carnivora; family Felidae; genus Leopardus; species Leopardus geoffroyi. The sequence continues at coordinate 207,021,420 of NC_059326.1, forward strand.
CAGAAGTCTTCCTATGCCATTACAGCACTTACCTAAAATGTGAAAATATTTATAAATCACATGTACTTATTGAGAGACAGCATGTGTAATTATTGAGAGATTGCTAGGAAAAAAAACCCATAGTATTGGTTAAATAGTTGATAAAACTTATTTTAATAAAAAAAGTATATATTCTATTAATATTGAAGTAATAGAACATACTACTGAATTGGATAATTCTTGATGCATCAGGAATAATTACTTGTCCTACCTCAGCATCCTTGCTTATAGTAACATTGTATCTCCCTAGATCTCTGTCCTTCATCATTAGCTCCTCCTCTGCATAGTCATTTGGAGTACTGGATCTTCTTTTCTACTTTCTACCTCCCTCCCTGCCTGTGCTGTTGGTTTACTCCACTTGACTGAACTTTGCATTGACTTCTGCTCTTAAGTTCTGGTTTTCCCTGTTCAGTAGTTTTTGTCTATACCAAGAACCACCCCTAAAACCTAGTTCTATAGCCAGGCACTCCACTACTCCACCTTGTTTGTGTTGGTTTTCCTTCTTAACAATATAGTCCTGGTAGCTGGGATCCTGAACACCATGGCAGTCTTGCTATAATGTTTATCTAAACTTCAAGACCTGAATCCTCTATCTTGGTACCTTGTTTATCCAGTTAAAAATCTAGGTGCCAAGTATTGCTTGAATTGTGGCATGAATTCTGTGGTAAGCAAGAATATCCCTTTTAAGGAAGGGTGCCCAGATGCAGGAAGTGTGGTGGACAGCCACCTCCAGCTGCCGTCTCCTTCAAGGTCAGGCTCGGCTGTGCAAAGGTACTTCCTCCGAAGGGATGGCCTTCCTGAATTTGCCTGCATGCAGTGAGGTAAGTACGTACCATCTGACCATTTTTGGCCTGATACAGGATAACTCAGATGAACAAAATGTGCTTCAGAACTTGCCGTCTAGTTGGTTGAAGACTGTTGGGTCTGTATCACAATTAAGCTTCTCATTCTGGCCAGTCTTGCTTCTTCCTCCTTCCTCTCATAGGCCCTGATCATCAGTAAATATTTTATACCTCGATCATCTCAGTATCTGTTACCACAGAACTTGACCTTCTGTGCTCTTCAAAATATTCAGCTGTTTCAGTGTTCCTTTCTCTATATTCCTACAGGCTCACTGTGAAGCCTCATTTCAGTCTTATTATCTGACAGCTGTTAATCCTGAGGAGTGTAGCATTGAGTGAAGAAGACGTAAGCATACCAGAGGCCCATGGAAGTGTCAAGCCCAGTGAATCATTCTCACTGAAAAAGTTAAGCCTATGGTAAGAACACTGTATCACAGGCTCCTAGGTGATGGTAACAGGGCTTCTGAATCAGAGGACCTAGAAATGGGCTCCTGCAGTGTCAGAAATCAGATGGGATAAGAGGCACTTATAGTCTTAGTGAAGGACTCATCTTGAGAAAAGATGGAGCATAGCTTGAAAAGAGAAACCCAGATGACATGAGTGTGGTAGGGTTGTATGTGGAGTAGTAAAGGGTATGTATTTTGACCCCAGAACTCCCTCCACACACATATTATACACTCGGGCCTGGAAACATGATACTGGAAACTCTACAAGGGAGAATCATAGAGGCATACAGAAGAGAAACTTCCGATGTCTTGGGTTTTAACCACAAAAATATTGATCCAGGTGTAACGAAGGAAAGATTAGAAGAATATTTGATCATGTAGAGTCAACCATCCATATATTCCCTCTCTATATCCTCTTACATGGAAATCTATGAGCTTGGAAGGGGGATAAAAAGAACCTGAGTGGCGTTGGGTGAAGGGTATCCATCTCTACTCAGGCCTGTTTTCTAGTGGGGGCTGGAGGCCAAATATGAACCTTTAAATATGGCAGCTTATGAGTGGAGGAGATACATATAATACTCTGAGAATAGTTTGGGAAGAGGCATAGCAACTGTCTGTAGCACAACCACATAGAAGCCTTAGATAGAACAAGAATGGAGAAGGCTCAGTGACAACCTCAAGGCTTCCCCAGAAGCTGGCAGAAGGTAATACTTACCATCTCCTAGTGATTTTTTTGCTCTAATAGTTGAAGTCTTGAGACCCACAGAAAGGTTTCCTGCAATAATTACGTCAAAATCTGAATCCTGATACTGGTATGTGGTCTCCCTAACTAGAAACATAGTTGCCCCATGTTGCTTGGACTATGACTGGATCACCCAAGCCCTTCACACACTGTGACTGGCCTGTTCTCTCATCTTGGATGGTAGTTTTGCAAACATTATGAATGAATGTACCGTCAGATAACACCTGGAGGGATGGCTTCACTCTAGAACTGTGCTTTCTCATATTTTAACCACTAACACATCTGAAATGTGGCTAGTCTGCATTGAGATTAGGCCATACAGTGTATGTAGAATATATACCATATTTTAAAAGCTTAGTATCTTTTCTCGTGTATCTCCTAGGAAATTTAAAATGGCAGCTGTGGCTTATATGATGTTCCTACTGAATAGCACTGGTCTAGACGTGCCATCAAGCAAAGTCCATGACAAAATCGTTCTATACATTAGCAGCCCTGGCATGCAATGTATAGAGAGCATAAAGTGGACAGTTCCAGGGTGCCTGGGTGGCTCAGTTAATTAAGCGCCCAACTCCTGATTTTGGGTCAGGTCATGATCTCTCATGGTTCGTGAGATCAAGCCCTGCATGGTGCTCTGTGCTGATAGCCAAGCTTGGGATTCTCTGTCTCCCTCTCTCTCTGCCCCTACCCCCTGCACGTGTGCGTGCGTGCGCACACAAGCATGCTCTCTCTCCCTCTCTCTCAAAATAAATAAATAAAAATTAAAAAAAAAAAAAAATGGACAGCCCTATCCCTGCTTCAGTCTTGTAAAAGCCTCAGAGCTCCAGGCTCCAATATAGAGATAAGGGGGTCACTAAGGAAATACTAATTTTTGACTGAATTTAAACTTGAAATGCCTAAAAAATATCTTAAGTTTCTGAGTTTGCCTGGACAATTCTAGACAAATCTTTTTGTGCTTAGGTAGAAATGAATTTCCAAGATAGAAAAGAAGAATAAGGAAGGTCACAATTTCTGCTGGTCTGAGTTTATGACTCATGACAAATATATCCTATAACTAGTATTTGCATAAGTCATGCAAAAGCTGGGCCATTAAATGGAGCAGAGGCAGAGTCCAATGGGTTCAGTGTAAAATAGACAGTGACAGAGACATAAGAATTTGTTTTTAAAACCAACCAGGGTCAAGTGCAAGTGCATGTCCAGGGTTCAGGGCCCAGCAAGCAGAGTGGTCCTAGCCAATTTCATTGGGAGCATCTGCTTACCCTGCCATATTTAGAGCATTCGCCAGCTACAGCCCATTCATATTTAAAGGGCCTGTATTGAGGCCTACCACAAAGCAAATTAAAATCTATTATAGTATAAATTCTACAACTCTACATGGGCCTGAGAGGTCCAAAGTGAGAGGTGATTGGTGGAGACTGAGGCTGCTGGTGATGAGGGTGTATCTGATTTACACTGGCAATACTTCAGATTAAGAAACCCAACAAAACCACCCCCAGGCTGTCAGCTCACAGAGTCACGAAGGTTGGCTTACTCTCTACAGGCTTTATTAAGTACCTAATCAAATTAAATCAGGGAGAACCAAGCCAGGCATAAAGTCCTATTGAATCTTACTTAGGTCAATCAATCATGGCAGTTGAGACCTGGAGGGCATAATTTGAATATCATGTATGCAAGCAAGATGAATGTGCAGGTGTGTCAGGGGAAAAGCGACCTGAAGACTTGGTTAGGAGCTGGTTTCAGAGAAACTATATGGGTTTATCAGTAGAATTCACATGTCTTAGCAGAGTAAGGTTGGTAGTATCTCAAGCCCCAGTCTCGTGCCTTAAATAAGATATATAGGAGCTTTCAAACTCATTAAAGGGTAAGGAGATAGAAGCTAAATGGAGTTGAGCTGGCTGAGCCAATACTGAGCCAGTATTATTTTAGTTTCCAATAGTGGGATTTACTTACTGATAGAGTTTAAAATGGTTATGGTGTCAGAGTTTCCTAGGAATGGTTAGTTTCTATGCTTTTAGATTTCTCTGTGACAGTGTTATTCCCATCTAGGCCTAGGTCTGCATTTAGATCACTAACATTGGCACTAGTTCAGGCCAGAGCTCTACACTGAACCATGTGATAAGTGATATCTCATTAACATACCTTAAAAACATTCTGCTCTGAAGATTGAAATGAATGTTTTCTTGGAAATAAATGCATGTGCTTATGGTAAATCCATTAGCGAGATGGGTAATTTGACCACAGGTATTGCATGCTGTAAATATTAATACTCTGTTTTGGTTATTAGATTTTAAAAAAGGGTAAAATGTTGAGATGAGAAAATCACACATTGATCATAGGGGAATTTGGTCAAAGATGGATTCTTTGGCACTTCTGTGGGCTGGAAAGTCAGGGAAGAGGCAGAAATGATATCTGTGTCATAAGAGTCAGTAATTTAATGGCCATACAGGCTATTTAATGGCCATACAGTAATTTAATTTGCCAACAGGCAAATAAAGTCATGTTTCTGTCATTTGAAATTGACTTGGAAGAGGCCTTTCTGATGATTTTATCCAACTCTTATCTTATGGGCCCAAATAGTGAGAGCTTAGTTCAACGTCCTTGTGAGCAGATTAGAACTAGATTCCCCTGTTTAGCCTGATGTTCTTTCTACTGTAATGCAGGCTTTCCTTGATGTTATTATTTTCCTTTGTTTTAGAGAGATTAATTTTTCAAATAATAAACATATAGCCACCATTTACAGAAAACTTAGAGCCTTCCGGGGACTGAAATTGTTAAGAGTATTCTTATGTCTATTGCGCTGACAAGGAAATGAGCACTGAGATGTTCAATTACTTTCCCAAGGTCACACAGACAGAAAGTGGCACACAACCAGGGATTCAGTGCATTGGTGTCAGTCTGGCTCCAGAGAGTAAATGTCCAGTGTTACATAAATGTGCAAAGTGTAATCAAATCCAGCAAAAGGAGGGATGTGAAATGATCCATAGCTTTAAACATACTTTTTTTTTTTTTAATTTTTTTTTTCAACGTTTATTTATTTTTGGGACAGAGAGAGACAGAGCATGAACAGGGGAGGGTCAGAGAGAGAGGGAGACACAGAATCAGAAACAGGCTCCAGGCTCTGAGCCATCAGCCCAGAGCCTGACGCCGGGCTCGAACTCACGGACCGCGAGATCGTGACCTGGCTGAAGTCGGACGCTTAACCGACTGCGCCACCCAGGCGCCCCAAACATACTTTTTTTTAAATGAAAAAAAAAAAAAAAAAACCCAACAGATCTCATTACAGCCATGGAGTTGTTAGCCTTTTATTAGGAGTATGTTACCACATTGTTTAGAGTCCCTCACTTTGTTTAAATCACACTGGTGATGGTAAAAACATCCCCATCTTTTGGGTAGGGAAGTATTGATGAACTCTTTTAAAGGACAGACTGTACTGAAATTAAGAGGAGCTCTGACTTTTATACTTCAGAACTAAATAGATTGAAAGAGTAGCCAAGCAAAATTTTGAAACCTGGTTTAAGAGTGTATGAAGAGCAGCTTATACAGAAGGAAGAAAATACCACAAAGGAATAAATGTACATCATTTTTAGCTTTATTATATAATGTGGCATGTAAGAAAGTATACTTGTTTTTGAATTTACAAATGTCACAATAATTTTTAATGTTAATAGTATTTTTCTTCATCCTCACATCTTTTTTGGGGAAGAAGATACATGGAAAAATTTTGTGCGTAAATGGGGAATGTGAGAAATGATTTTCTAAAGTTCAAGCTTGTCTGTGTCATTAGAGACAGGAAATGTGCTCAGAATATCCAAGTAATGTAGGACACCTAACGGGCCAAAACATCTAGGTTCCTTAATTCTTTATGATGACTTAAAAGCTGAAAGACCACAGTCTCATGTTGAGCATGGGGCCATTAACCATACAGCAGACAGCAGCCTTTCCCAGCTAATACTAAATTAGAATTACAAACTGCCTGGTTTTATGATTATGGTCACAGTGCTGGGTTTTTGTTTGCTTGTTTGCTTGCGTGTTACTTTTATTTTGTTCGTTTGTTTATTACTTGTACATTTCCAGAGCGTTCTTTTCTAAAATTTAGAATCAGATGTAGCTAAAAGGAAAAACAAAAGAGCACATTTTTACAATTTCACAAATCACGGAAGCATCATCACCTATACCTCTTATTGCCTCTGAGCATCTATTTTCTCTCTATTCATGATACCAGCTTGAAGCCCGAGTGGCATTGAAGTTCTCAAAATTTATGATAATGCAAGAGCAGCAGTAAGGATTCTGAGAGCCTAAGGTAGTTGAATGGATGTGTGTGGTGGGGTGGATACATATGTGGTCATCGAAAGAGAGGAAGAAAACAGGGCACTCTGAGCTCCATATCAGTGAGGGCAGAGTTAAGGAAATAGAAAGGGAGCTAGGAATTTCAAAAGAGGGAACTTGGTAACAAACTTATGGAAGGGCTAGAGGAATAAAAGAGAAAAAAGAGGAGAATTGAAGGAACAAAAAGGAGGAAAGGTTGATATCCTGAGATGCAGAAACAACTAACATCCCTAGGCTGGAGCTCATGGGGCTGTCCCTGCATCCTGCGCTGCTGGGAACGCTGGACCCGCAGAGGTGGCTGCCACTGCAGGGCTCCAGTATCTTCAGTCACCAGAGGCCAAAGCTGCTGCAGCAGCCTTCTTGTTGGTGTCCGAAACCTCTCTTCCTCCTGCCTTCTCTTCTGGCCATGCCTCCCATTAGCAGGCCTTAATCAGGAAGCAGACAGAAAAAGGAGTTTGTGAAATGGAGTTTCAGCCTTTCGACCCCAGCTGTCCAAGGCAGAGTATGAAAGGGTAGGTGAGTGGCTGCACTTGAACTTGCAATAAACTACAAAATCACCATCAACTTGAATCCAAAATCTTCAGCATGCCAAGAGTTCTGAGAAACACTAGCACAGGCATCACTTTTACACTTCGTTTATGTGTTTGGCTAAGGACATTTCAATCTACAGTCTATTGCAGGGCATGGTAATCTTTTGTAAAGGTCCAGATAGTATTTCAGGCTTACGGGCTATACAGTCTGTAGAAACTACAACCTCTGTTACCGTGGCATGAAAGCAGCCGTGGACAATATGAACATGAGCATAATTGTGTTACAATAAAACTTCAGGTACAGAGACAGGTGGCTGGCCAGCAGGTCATAGTTTGTGGATGCCTGACTTATTGAATGACAGAGACCCAGTGCCTAAAAGACTGTACAACAATGTGAAAAATATGAACCTATTGTGAGCATAATTTAATGCTGTATTAACTTTGATTTAATTTGCCAATCTTTCTTTGAAGAATGCATATATTGTGAATACAAAAAAAATCTACGTAAGTCCCATTTTATGTTGTTGATGATTTCAAAATACTTAGAAGGTATAATCCTCTTAATTTATTTGCAAGTGGACAGTTGAGTGAAAGAATTTGGACCAGAAGAGGTTTTGTCTCAGAATCCCTTTGTAAAAGTATCTCAGATCCCATCATAGAAAAAAGAGACCTGTGAACAAAATCCAAAATATATCTGTCTGGATGACAGAAAACACAGCTTAGCATTGTGCCAGGCCATGGAGGCCATCAGTGTCTATATGAGAAGCCCAAAAGTATTCAGAAGGTAATTAGCATTTGAGTAATAAGTTAAGTTTATGAAAACCTGGCTCAAACCTGTCAGAAACTAGAAAAAGAGCTCTGGCATGGTTACAACACTCCCCTTGATAGTTTGTTTCTACAACATAACCTGGAATATCTAGACTGATATGTTCAGTGACTAAATTAATGTCTTTGTGGGCATTTTCTTAAATTTGTCATATCTAATTAAAATTCTGTTAATGTAAGCAAAAGCTGACCTAATATTCAACTCTTTAAATAAATTGTCTAATAGGGACCTCTTTAATTGTTGGCAGATTCTGGGATTAGAAGTAGAATAGCTTTTATTTAAAGAAATTTGTTTCCAAGTCAATATTGGGTGTTTTCCCTTATTTATTGATCCTTCTGTTCTGAAGTCTATAAGCCAAACTAATCATTATTCAAATTCTGAGTTTATGGGAGGTAGGTATTTATGATACACTTAATATCTTGGAAGAAGAATAAGACTTCATAATCTTGCAACCTGAAACACCTTTATTTTGGCAAACACAGTATGTTAGATGATGTCTAATTCATCCATTTTTAGGATTTGCATTTGATATTTTAATTTGAATACTTAGTAAAACATTAAATAGAACAACCAAATGATTCAGCAGTCCCACTTGTATATATCTGAAAGAAGTAAAATCGGGATCTTGGAGAGATATCTTCATGTTCATTGAAGCATTATTCACAATAGTCAAGATATGGAAACAAGTTAAGTGTCTATTGGTGCATGAATGAATACAGAAAATGTGGTATATACATGCAATGGGATTCAGCCTTAAAAAACAAGAAAACAAGAAAAATCCTGCCATATGTGACAACATGGGTGAATCTGGAGGACATTATGCTAAGTGAAATAAGCCAGTCACAGAGAGACAAATACTTTATGATTCCACTTATATGAGGTATTGAAAATAGTCAAGCTTACAGAAGCAAAGAATAGAATGGTAGTTGCCAGGGGTTAGGGAAGAAGAAAATGGAGAGTTGTATGTAGTTCAATAGGCATAAAGTTTTAGTTATGCAAGATGAAATTCTAGAGATGTGCTATACAACATTGTGCCTACAGTTAACAATACTGTATTGTGACTTAAACATTTATTAAGAGGGTTAATCTTATGTTAAGTCTCCTTACCTCAATAAAAAAATTAAATAATGTATGTTCAAGGGCTACTAAATTTGCATAATGATTTTCTCAGACAATTTGATTGGCCAATCTCCTAGTGAATCCTTAAGAGTACAGAATAATAGGGTAGCTTTTGTTTATATAATCAGAATAGGGAAGATTTAAGTCACATGAAATTGTCAGGCTATGACAGGCTACATTACAGTAATAAATAATCACCAGGGATATTCTGAATGTGCCTGAACCTCCATTCCTAGAAATAAAACATTTTCTTCTTATTCAAGTGTATGGGTGGGTACTCAGGTTTACCCTCTTGACACCTTATTTTCGGTTGCAGGATTTTTCTTTCCAGAATTTCCACTCTTAGAAAAACTATGTCTCATAAAGCTCTTACTATCTGTCCCAATGAGGATATTCTTAGAGAACACACAGAACACACATTATTAGAGAACACACAGAATTTCCAAAATTCTGAGTCTTTGTAACTTATCACCAGCCTATCACTATCTGGCTGTGTCTTTTTTCATAAATTTCACAGTTTTCCTCCCAAAGATGAGAAGGTAATATCTGTCTTTCCTATTGCTGATTCAATCTCAACTTATTTCATTTAAACAATTACTCAAGGGGTGCCTGGGTGGCTCAATTGATTGAGCATTTGACTTCAGCTCAGGTCATGATCTCATGGTTGGTGAGGTTGAGCCCCACATCCAGCTCTGATTCTGTGTCTCCCTCTCTCTCTGCCCCTCCCCTGCTCGTGCTCTGTCTCTCTCTCTCTCTCTCTCAAAAATAAACATTGAAAAACAAAAAAACAAAAAAACCACAATTACTCAAGAAAAGAACACACACAATTCCACAAGAGCAGGCATTCTGAATTTACACAAAGCCCGGGAACATATCTGACCATTTTTCCAATGCTCACAGCCTTCCTTCTATCTATATAACAAATAAATAAACAAATAAAATCCTTAATAGTTAGAAAGGTAGAATGCCTGAAAGGCAAGAATTTTGTTTCAACTATCTGCTACAATTCACATTAGCACATAAAACACTTTGCATGCTGAAACTTTTGCATTCAAGTTGATGGTGATTTTGCATCTTATACAAAGTACAGGGAAGAGTTGTTTCTTTATGCTTGTGTAGTTGAAGGCCCACATCCAAGAGCTTTCCGAGACAAAAGAACAAGACTGTCTACAGAGACTATTAAAACCTTACCATTTGGGGTGTAGAAAACTGCTTGCAATACTTAAATCACAAAGCTTTTAGTTCTGCCCTTCAAAGTATTTAAAATCATAGGCTAAAATTTCTAGTCTGTCCTCTCAAAACACATATATGCCTTGGAACATAGAATCATCCTATTGTATGTATGTATGTATGTATGTATTCATATTTTATTTTATTTTATTTTATTTTATTTTATTTTATTTTATTTTATTTTTTAATGCTTTTATTTATTTTTGAGACAGAGAGAGACAGAGCATGAGCAGGGGAGGAGCAGAGAGAGAGGGAGGCACAGAATCCAAAGCAGGCTCCAGGCTCCATGCTGTCAGCACAGAGCCTGATGCGGGGCTCGAACTCACGGACCATGAGATCATGACCTGAGCTGAAGCTGGACACCCAGGCGCCCCTATATTCATATTTTAGAGAAAGAGAGCACATGATCAAAGGAGAAGGGCAGAATGATAGAGACAGAGACTCTTAAGCAGGCTTCATGCTCAGCAGCGGGCCCCATGTGGGGCTCGATCCCAGAACCCTGGGATCATGACCTGAGCTGAAATCAAGAGTCAGAAGCTTAACCAACTGAGCCACCCAGGTACCCCAGAATCATCCCAGTTTAGTTATTCTTTCTGAAAACAAAGCACTGCTGGAAGTTATAGAATTCACTAGGTGAATTCATACTTCCAGTGACAATTCAATTCAACTGTGCTTTTAGGAAAGAGTACATTAGAGCCAGTTTTTACAAAGTCCTGGTGTACCACCTATGAACACCAAGTGATACAAATCAGGAAGGGGGTAACCCTATGACCTTCTAGAGTTGACTTAGATTCTCCATGTTAATTTTTTAAAAACATTCCATTTGCACCTATTTTCATACATTAAAAGGAACATTCCTTTTGTAAAACCTACTTGAAGTGCTTAGAAAAACTAAGCACACAATGCCATCTTCAGAAACTATAACAGAAAATTGTAATACTAACAAACCAAATAAAATACAAAGATGCTAAAAAGTTATAATGCTAAACAAAAGACTCCCTTCCTTATATACAATTAGGCAAGGCTACATAGTGTTTGCAGCTTTAGTTCTTATGAGTTGCTATTCATTTTCCATATAGACACGTACACAAGTATATGCATACACATGTATATACATACACACACATATTCTTTAATATGTAATTTTTCATGAGCACGGTAAAGAAAATATAGCATTGTGGGGTGCCTGGGTGGCTCAGTCAGTTGAGCGTCTGACTTTGGCCCAGATCATGATCTCACAGTTCATGAGTTCAAGCCCCGCGTTAGGCTCTGTGCTGACAGCTCAGCTTGGAGCCTGCTTCAGATTCTGTGTCTCCCTCTCTGTCTGCCCTATCCCCACTCATGCTCTGTCTCTCTCTGTCTTAAAAATAAATAAAACTTAAAAAAAAAATAGAAAAATAAAAAAAAAAAAAAGAAAATATAGCATTGCTTCTTCAGGATGCTAGAAAAATTCAAGTAATTTGAAACTAAGGAAGGGAAATAGATTTATTGTTGTAATATTGAGTATTTGTCCTTTTCTTACTCCTTAGAAGTGATTAATTGAATGAAATATTTTAACCAAGGGAAAACTGCTGGAGGCTGGAGACCAGTAACAGAGGAAAGACTGCGTGAATGTCTTGTAATAATGTGAATTTCATTGTAAGAATCAATGAGCCCCAGAGCAGTAGTTCCTGTTTAATTCATATGGTTAAAGATAAATCCCAGGTAGATGAAAAAACTTTTACTCTTTATGCATTGAAACCTATAAAGATAAAATAATACATTTTTAAAAATACATTTTTAATGATAATACAATGGGCTGGTTCTACTTGGTTCTAGTCTACTGAATAGAGACTATTCCATAGTGACAAGATCTCTGTGGATAGATCTTTAGACTAGGTTATAATTCCTTTAAAACCAAATATGATTGGAGGGTAGAAAATCAGTTTCCCAAAAGGGAGGGGAATTATGCTTCCTGGGTGGTTGGTAGGACTATGATCCAGAGAACATATTGGCTGGTTAGCCTGATATTTCTCCAGTGTAAACCATATGCTGACATGGGAAAAGTGAAGGCAATTCTGCGTTTATTATGGTCACTGTCACACTGAGGTAGCTGAATCTGTGGCCTTGTCTTTGCCTTGTGATCATTAGTGATTCTTCCTCACAATTTCGTGAAAGCCCAGCAGACAGGAAAAAAACCAAGCTAAGCAATTAAACCTGGGCTTGCTGAAAATGTTACTGGAGGAATTATTGAGTTAAATTATCTGTGCCCATATTAAGGGGTTGAGTTTAGCATACATTCTGCTAAAATCTCTGATGATTTTATATTGCTAAATGCTGGTCCACAAACCAGAGGGTTATAAAATTCCTGGTAAGATACTAATTTATATTACTTTTTGCTCCTGAACAATGTGAACATGAAAAGATTCTCATTAAATATGATTTAAAGTTATTCTTTGTAATGTCCAAGGAAAGATCAAGGTTTTGTAATTATTTCCATGGAATATTATTGTGTATGAGTCTTCTATTCTATTCTGAGTATTCTATTGTTAATGTAATGTATTCTATTATGAGTATTCTATTGTTAATGTGGACAATTAACTGACTTAGGTATCTCTGAACCTTAGTCAATCTCGAAAATATAGCTAATAACACCTGCCTTTGACAAATATTATGAAGCAGCAAAACATGCACATAATATTCCTAGCTCACAATATATATTCAGTAAATGACAACCCTTATTCAAGCACCATATTTTCCCATTATAAATTTTGTTCCTTTAAATGTCAAAGATATGACTTATTAAATGAATTTGCTTTTTATTGTTCATGATAGAAAGCTTTAATTTAGCTTTTATGCAAATCCAACAAACTTTTTGTGTCATCAGAGTCTTCAACAGACCAGTTGTTCATAGACATTGATAGATACTGCATCTGCTTGTTAAAAAAGCCTATTTTATTTTATTTTTTAATTTTAATGTTTATTTATTTTTGAGACAGAGAGAGAGAGAGCAAGAGCGAGCAGGGGAGGGTCAGAAAGAAAGGGAGACACAGAATCTGAAGCAGGCCCCAGTCTCTGAGCTGTTAGCACAGAGCCCCGTGTGGGGCTTGAACTCATGAACTGTGAAATCACAACCTGAGCCCAAGTCAGACACTTAACCGACTGAGCCACACAAGCGCCCCTTAAAAAAAGCCTGTTTTACTTTAAAGAGATAATGTAGGCATCCAATCCTTAAAAAGATGGGTGGGGTGGGAGTGGTTATGGGGCAAGGCTCTAAAGGGTGAGACTCAATGTCTTGGTAGAAAATGTGTCCTTGTTTTTGTCAAAAGTTGAATTCATTATCTGTAGTTTAGGTCCCACCTGCTGCCTCTCAAGGAATTTTACTGAATTACTCTTTTCTTCTCCTATATCTTGATACCTGTTCATGTCTCTTTTGTATTAAAATTGAATATAAACAGGGGTGCCGGGGTGGCTCAGTGGGTTGAGCATCTGACTTCAACCCAGGTCATGATCTCACGGTTCAAGCCCCGCATTGTGCTCTGTGCTGACAGCTCAGAGCCTGGGGCCTGCTTAGGAGGATGAGTCTCCCTCCTCCACTCATGCTCTGTCTCTCTCTCAAAAATAAACATTAAAAAAACAGAAAGTGTTTAAAATTGAATATAAATAATACATCTTAACATCTGCAGTTCCCTCAACATGCACCCAACTGAGGAAATTCCATAGATGCCAATGTACAGACTGAAGTTTAGCCTTTAACAACTATCAGAATCCCCTGGAGGCCTTAAATGTTGGGCCTTAACCCAGAGTTTCTGATTCAGAAGTTCTTAGGTAATGGTGATGCTGCTAATCAAAGAGTCACCATGGAATAAGGCACGCTAAGATGTCATTAGAAATTAAAAAAATGATTTTCACCAGATCTCCTTTCAAGGACAGCACTGTATGTATGTTAGATAGGACTTCTCTTGCATTTCCTTTTCTCTAATATAAATTATAATCGTCAGTGTGCAGGTAATTTGTCCAAAAATAAAATGGCCTGTTTTGAAGCATTTGCTGATTTCCACGGGGTGACTATTCTCACCATTGCATATTTCAGACTACAAATGTGACATCAGTGACCTAGAATTGGGAAGAGATACATATATTTGTGTCCCTTGAAAATAGATTGGAGACAGATTCAGCACATCACTGATCAATGTAAATATAGACATCTCTTATGGACAGAGAGGTGGTAATGGACACAGGTAAAACCCAGGTAGTTTCATCCTACTGTGGAACTTCCCTTCCTTATCTATTGGCTATCTTTATTCTTCTCCTCCCTGCATTGGTCTTTGTTCTACTAAATCCTGATGTGAGTTTGTGTCCAATGCCAGAAATTATGTATATATGTATAGATTGTTACTTGAGGCAGGGGCGGGGAGGGGAAGGGTAGCTAACACCCCATTGTTTATGCAAGCTTCCTAAACCATAATCTACAAAAAGAAGGGTTTTGTATAAAAAATTGGAGTTGAGAATGGGGGGCAGACATCACTACCTTGTGAAGTTTTCAGGATCTTCTATTGCACTCCCATATTTGTTTGAGTAAGCCCAGAAATTATATGACTACTGACATTCTCATTACCAATACTTCCAATTCATAAACCTTCCAGATGTGTTTATATATTTTTTTTCATCTAAAAGTTCTCTTTAAGTCCCCAAAGAGACAGGGAAATAAGGAAAACTAAAGTCAACGAGAATTGGCAATGGTAACTATTTCCTTCTCAACTGTGTGTCCATGATCAGGGAAACAAAGGGCAAATGTGTGCTAAAGGAGGGGCAGCTTGGTAAATGCTTTCAGGCCTGCTTGCTGTCCCATTGTTCCAACCACAGGCAGATCAAAGAGCTAAGCCCAAAGAGCGCTGGAATCCTATCCCACTCCCAAATTCCATGTTCTCAGTACTAGTCAATGGGCTCTAATTGTTTCCTGAGGTGAAACACCAGAACAACTTTAATTTATTTTAAAGTACAGTTTATCAGGAGTGAAAACAAAAAAGAAAACAATTTTGTGTAGAAAGTTTACAGTTGTTTTAATTCAAAGAACTTCAATTTTGTTTCACATTTATTTTATACAAAGTAGAAGATGGCTCTAAGTGGCAAAACATGAGCTTCTGTTCGGAAAAGCAGAGGCCTGGGCACTGGTTTGGAATTTCCCCTTGATTCTACCCTTGATAATGGGTTGTCTTCATGGAAAGTTTTGAAGATGGTGGGCTAGTGGTACAAAGTTGAGAAGTAATCGCTGGGGGGTTTACCGAGATCACTTGAAGATCTGAGCAGGACTGACTCTCAATCTTAAAAAACAATGTGGCCAAGCCCAGTCATATTCTGATGAAGATAAGGCTACTTGTGACTAATAAAGCTCTTATGTTTTGTAACTTCCTCAAGGTATATTGTGTGAACTGATCTTTTCCCTGGTAGCTATTTGAAGTAAAAAAAAAAAAAAAAAAAAAATCTTAGCAAATGCAAATAGGATTTATTGGTTCATCACAGGATAAGAACTTGAGAAAAGTCATGTTTCAGTACCTCATTCCTTCAAGAACATGGAGTCCCAGGGAAGAGAGTTTTGTAGTAGTAAAAGAGGAATAGGAAGCTAATTTGAGGAGATTCTAGAAGAAAATAATAAGTGGGAATTGACTTTCAGGAAATGGTAATGAGATCATGTGTCCTGGTCAGAGTCCATTGACTTTTCCCCAGCTTGTTGCATCCATGACTCTTCCCCTTCTCCAGGTATACTGTCCCCAAGTTATTAAACATTTACTAAACCTCATTTTCTTTGCAGAGCTGTTCCTTGAGGATCTTGTTCTCTCTGTGGTGTGAATGACTGAAAAAAAAGCCCGCTCTTGAGGAAAGATCCCATTTGACAGGAACTCTTTCAGAGATTCTGTTAAGGTAGATGACTACAGTGATAATAATGGAATTTCCAGATCAATGGCAGGCAGATAAGGGATTATCTTTGGGGCAAGATCTTTGCAAATCTCAATTTATATTACCTTATTCTAATGCTAGCCTTGATTTGGATGTATAAACATCAATATAAATGCTCTGATCAAATTCAATTTGATATAAAGAAAAGAAGAGGAAACCTCTAGGGGCACCTGGGTGGCGCAGTCGGTTAAGCGTCCGACTTCAGCCAGGTCACGATCTCGCGGTCCGTGAGTTCGAGCCCCGCGTCGGGCTCTGGGCTGATGGCTCAGAGCCTGGAGCCTGTTTCCGATTCTGTGTCTCCCTCTCTCTCTGCCCCTCCCCCGTTCATGCTCTGTCTCTCTCTGTCCCAAAAATAAATAAAGTTGAAAAAAAAAAATAAAAAAAAAGAAGAGGAAACCTGTAAAAGTGCAACTGAAAATTCGCTTCTTTTTCATTTACAAAATGTAATTCTATGTTCAACATTTTGAGTGATTTTTTACTACATAGACTTCATTTATTTCCTCCAAATAATGTATATATATTTTAAAATGTATCTCATATCTCAAATAAGCTTTTCATAATTCTCCATGCAAAATTCAGATGATGATAGAATTGTGTCATTTCAATTCCTCTCCCAGGTGCTGGGCCTGTGGTTCCTTATCATGGAACCTCACTGCCACCAACATTTCCTGTTTCTAGAAGCAGAAATAATAACTGCTACTCATTGCTGTTTTTTGGATCTACTTATAGTGCTGGCACCAAGGCTGAGAGAACAGCTGAGTCACAAGGTCATTGGGAAAACTTTTCTTTGGACATTTCACCAACTTCCCTCTTTTGGTTTTCTTTATCCCAAATGAACTCTTGCTTCCCAAGCCATATGTTAGATAAATTTAGTTCTCCTACTAATTTTTAGGTGTCTTGGCCTTTTCCTTCCTTACTCTTTTCCATCTTTGAAAATTAAATTCTTGGAATTCATTCTTTGAGAGGTATCCACTCATCAGGTCAAGTTATGCATGAGAAACAGTAATAACTTTGACATCAGTGGGACTAGAAAGGCTGATAGTAATTTCCCAGAGATCTTCTGGTTCTTCCTCCTCTTTTCATTTTTAACCTGAAGAAAAATACATGCTCATCAATTACTTACATACAAGGACTAGATGCGTCTCTAAGTATCTTTGACTACAGAGTATTTTCAGCCTTTAAGTGGCCTAGACTAGTTAGATACTCAAGATAATTCTTTTGATCCCAATAAAATACTTAATGTATTTTCCAGTCTAGCATTGATCCCGTAACAGGATGATATTACAAAACTGGACAGATCGTCTTTAGCACTGCCACTCCTACCCCGGGAAGGTCCTCTTTCTCTGCTTCCTTATCCCACATGACCGAACCACCTTTATCTCAACCAAACCATGCTTAGAATCTTGAGGAATATTTGGCTCCTTCATCTGTTTTGCTCATCCCATTCAAAACATCACCAGTCCAGCTGAGGACCTCTCCACACAGGAGCCCTCTTATATCTGTTTTGTTTTTCACAGTCCCTGTCATCAGCATAATTTAGACTTTTACCTTCTCTTGCCAGAAATACTGTGAACTCTCCTCCATTCCTGCTCCCATCTCTTCTTCCTTCAAGATATCCTGTATGGCACTGCTATTACAGTAACTGTCCAAAAATGTCACTATGAGTATGTAATTCTTCTAGCATTAAAAATAACAACTTAGCTTGAAAAAGTATAATTTAGCCAGAGCTTAGCTTTCTGATCTCTTCTCTTCCCATTGACACAGTGAAATGAACTCATGGCTTTTCCCAGAACATGCCTTGGTGATGATGCTCTTTCATTATCCTTCTGACACTTTCCACAGGCCTGTATCAAATCACATTTTATTTATGATGTCTCTGTGGTCACCACCTCTGCATCTGTACCCCTGTCACCCTGTTAAATATCCCTTGGAGAGACTTTACAGTTTTAGGGTCAGACAGACCTAAATTCAAACCCTAATTCTTCCTATTACTAATGTCATGACTTTGAACATATTGCATATTTCCTTGAGCCTTATATTTTCTTTTTAATCTGTAAAATGTAGATAAAATTTTCTTTTAATATGAAGATTAAATGAAATCACCTGCATAGAATACATATATAGGCTTAGAATATATTAAAGATTTTATACGCATTGCTCTTTTCTAGTAACTCTTCTTTGGTATTAATTACCCTCTTGCTGGCATTCTGGCCACTTGAGGTCTTGGTCCATACTCTACTTAATTATATATCCTGTGAGGGCATTACTTATTTTTGAATCCATCAAAACAACAGCAAAATATCTAAATCAGGAGATTATGAAGAGCACTGAAACTGACTTTTTTTAGGATGAATTAGAACTTCCAAATGGATTTACATTTGTGAACAAATGGCAACATACGGCCTGGCCACTCCATATCTCTTAGGACCAACCAGTTTCTATTAACCACAACTAAAAGTGGCTACCTGCACTGATACTCTCTATGAATTCATTTCATCAAATATATAAGAAGAACCTGAAAACACAAAAATATAGGACAACGATTAGAGAAATGAGAGACGACTATGGGGTTGGACAATTGTCCCTACGTGTTGCCCTATCCATACACATTCAGGATGAGTCCTAATAGGGGAAATAGCTTTAATATAACTTATTTTTTTAAGAATGGAAGTTCAAGCAGCATTACTCACATTCTTAAAACGGTTTATATGATAGTTTTCTGGAAGATATGGCTTCTGTATCTCATTTCACACCCATATGGTCAGTTGTCATGGAATAATCACATTTCTTTACTTTTAATCTTTTTGTCACTAGTAGCTCTCTAGCTCTCTTTTTATTATTGCCTGGAAGAAAATATGGCCATTTCTTCCCAGTTATGAATTAAATTCCTTTTTATTCCTCATATGAATTGAAATACTTCTTTATTCATCTTGTGTTTTATTCCTCTTTGTATATTTTCTTGTTGCATCTTATTGTATTTTGAGGTCCTATCACTAAATAATTTCAGACATGGCTTAAGGTGGAATAAGGAAAAGAACTGTGTCCTTGGAGACCACCCGAGTGGCTCAGTTAGTTAAGCATCCAACTCTTGATTTCTGCTCAAGTCAGGATCTCATGGTTCTTGAGATCGAGCCCCATGTCAGTCTCTCTCTCTCTGTCTCTCCCCAGCCCCCACTCTGTCAAAATGAATAAATAAACTTAAAAAAAAATAACTGTGTCCTTGGAGATACTACTTTGATTTCTTGGCTTTGTTGTTTTCCCATCTTAAAATGGGATTATAATTATTTCTGTCCATCTAAGTAAGGACACAATGAAAACCATAGGTGTCACCATGTGTTAAAAATTTTTTTAAATACCCCAAAACTTCATAATACTCTCTTTCATTGGCCTGAAGGCCAAAGTGAAAATTTTGTTTTAGACATACACACTTAATTCTTCCTGCCTAACTCAACCCATGATCACTAGAATACAAATCTTGTTTCAAATCAGGTGTAGAGTGGTAGGAAGAACTAGAAGAATCTGGACGTGGTCCTGTGTGTGAGGGCTGGGCTCTTCTAATGTATCCCAGGGCATTTCTTTAGTCTCTGTCTGGTTTTATCAATCTTATCATGATGAACATTTCATATCAAATAATGCCTTATTATGGGGGGGGGGCTCTCCTGTGCATTATAGAATATTTATAGAATATTTGTTGGCAGTTCTGAACTCCATCCACTATTTTTCAGTAGCATCCTCTGCCACCCCAATAGAGATTATCAAAGATGACTCCAGACATCGCCTAAGGTCCCCTAGAGGACAGAATCTCTCTGATTGAGAACCACTGCTTTAGGATGACTTCACTGCAATAAAAAATTATACATACCTTTTGCTTTCCAGCTGGGTTTATGATTGATAAACAGAATATAAGACAATTAAAGCTGGTTGCTATTCATTAATCATTAGATATAATTGATGATATATACTTTGGGGATGATCATAGTATCTCAGTATAGTATTTTTACTAAGCCTACAGTATACAGATGAGCCTTGTGAAAACATGTTTACACTATAATAAGAATTTTCATTCCTAAACTATTCTTGTTCTGACTTCTCATGAGTGGCTAAGAAGTAAAAAATGAGAAAAGATAAAAGAGTCTGATAGCTAGACCTTTAGCCAGGATTTTTACCTTCACTATTCTGATTAAAATATAATCTGCCTTCTTTTTGAAGAATTTCTTTGACTTTTCTGATTCACTGACTATCTTTTACCATCATTACCATCTGGGCCTTGGGCGTTAACTACATATTGCTTTATGTTGTTTTCTGATAGCTACAATAAACTGTAACATTGGCTTCCCAGTGAGATTACATTCTGAGGACAGCATACTTTTTTTTTTTTTTTTTATCTCTCATGACATTGGATACAGTCTCACATTCATTAACACAGAGCATAGTCTTTGGAGACAAACAGATGTGGACTCTACTCAGGGTTCTATCACCCAAAAAGTGGATAAATTTGTACAACCACTCTGTCTATGTAGAGTAACCTTATAAGGCACATGCTTGACTTATATGACTAATTTCTGTGCATTCAAAGCAACCCTCTGTCTAGAACTTAGGTTTCCATCTAATTTTCCAATCTGACTGGAGAGAAAGAATATGCTAGCCATGCTGGCCTGGTTGTCTGGATCCATGATTGCTATAATACAGTGGATTAACATTTAAGCACCCTAATTTTGTACATTCATCTCTTGTGAGCCTGATTCATCTAAGACAGTTTAATAGATAAACCTTTCTTATTATACTGACAAAATCAGATTTCTGAGCCATGTAGCCAAGGACTTTGGAATGTGGGAAATTACAAAGCAAGTATCACATTATGAGGCAACTTAGAAGCCCTTCCTGGAAACCACCAATCTCCTGTCAGGACCTCTTCAAATTTCAAGTCAGTTGGTAAACTCAATCTTGAAGAATTACAAGAATGAATATAGCAGAGGGTTTACCCTATAGGAGTTCACCTTCGAGCAGTTTTTAGGTTACATACCTAATAATTTTAATGTTTTTTGAGACACAAAAGTAATTGTAATTTAAAATGGTGCAATAGGGGCGCCTGGGTGGCTCAGTCGGTTAAGCGCCCGACTTCAGCTCAGGTCACCATCTCGTGGTCCATGAGTTCGAGCCCCGCGTAAGGCTCTGGGCTGATGGCTCAGAGCCTGGAGCCTGCTTCCGATTCTGTGTCTCCCTCTCTCTCTGCCCTTCCCCCGTTCATGTTCTGTCTCTCTCTGTCTCAAAAATAAATTAAAAAAAAAACGTTAAAAAAAATTTAAAATGGTGCAATAAATGCTTATAGCTTTATTGATTTAAATAACAAGAGAATGGAAGTAACATTGTATATACAGAATGATTTCATATAGCTTGACTTCAAAGCTTTAGACTTTAGTAAGCAAGACAAAAAGTTTCTGTGTATAGCTTTCTTAGCTTTATAGTCTATTTTTAATATACAGAGCAAATTGGAAGGATTTTGTGAGATGCAGTTATGAATTTCTGTTGCTCTTTATTACAAAATACATTTAATATTTAATAAAAGTTGAAAACAATAATCCAAATAACTATCTGAATCTAGTATAATAAGGATATTTTAAAGAAGGGACATTAGCAGAATTACATATTGGCAAAGGAAGTCCTTATTTGACTTTTGTTGTTCTTTGCTATTTTAATAAAAGTCTTACCTTATTTTGGAGCCACAATTAACCAAACTTGAGTTCAGTAAGTAACTTTTTCTAGCTCCTTCAATGCTATGGGAGAGTAAAGGCCACTGTGACATTTCCTATAACAGCACAGCATATTTTTATTAGTAATAGCACCAAGGGAAAGAATAAGTTTTTAAGCTCTTACTATGTGTCAAGTCCTACTCTAAACTCTCATTAATCATCTCTTTGAATTTTCAAAGCAACTATATGAGGCAGATACTGTCTGTGCAAATGGAAACCCTGAAACCCAGGAATGTTAAGAAACCTACACAATGGCACATAGTAAGGGATAGCACCCTAAAGCAGGGTTTTACTCTTCAAGTTCATTGAGCCATCTCTCACCACGCCCAGCTCTTTAGACTTTTAAGTCACAAGAAAACGTACCAGTGCAGTAGTGTGCGAGCTGCAGCTTGTAGGAGGTAATACAGCTTAAAACATGGTATATTAGAGACCTTTGCCTAAAGCTTGTCTTTATAGTAAGCGTATTTTCTCTTCCTGTCCAATTAATACTATCTTTACTTTAGAAGAAGACATTTAAAATTCCAAGCCAGGATTTCCAAACTATGTTCCTGTGTTCTCCAGGGACTTCATGAAAGTGTCTCAGTGGCCACTGAGTTAAAGGGAGGAGAGGAAGGAAAGTCAGGGCATCAGTTCACTTTTGCCCACAATTTCCTTAAACAGCTTCACTTCTCTTCATTTCCAATAGTGCAACAGCACTGCACTTTCTATATATTTCATTTGGGATTTGGGCGGGGCCAGGGGAGAACTATTAGCTATTTTTGGAGAAAGTTTGGAAATCACTTATCTAGTTGACCTGTTTTCTTTTTTTTTTTTTAATTTTTTTTTTCAACGTTTATTTATTTTTGGGACAGAGAGAGACAGAGCATGAATGGGGGAGGTGCAGAGAGAGAGGGAGACACAGAATCGGAAACAGGCTCCAGGCTCCGAGCCATCAGCCCAGAGCCCGACGCGGGGCTCGAACTCACGGACCGCGAGATCGTGACCTGGCTGAAGTCGGACGCTTAACCGACTGCGCCACTCAGGCGCCCCTTTTTGACCTGTTTTCTTACAGAGGAAGCTGAGGGCTGAAGAGTTGAAGCGATTGGCCCCAAATCAAACATCTTATCAGAGGGAGAACCCAGTTCCCCTACCTCCCAGTCCAGCCTGCTTCCCGCCATCCCATATTGCTGACCTACAGGCATACAGTACAAGTGTGAGACCCCAGATTGTCACTCTGCAGGCTCATTCTGGTGCTGCTGCTGATTCACTTAACCCTCATCTTTATTGGCACAGCAGAGGCTCCTGGAATTTGTTCTTAGACCTAACGTCTACTTGTAAGGGCCTGACACGCTTTGCTCTGCATTCTTTCAAGGCCTTCTTACATTTCAATACTGAACCTACATGTTGTGTAAGAGCAAGAGTAACTCAAATATTTTATAGTAACAATTGAAGCTAAAAATACAAGTAGGCAACCTGCTTCATTCAAGAAATATTTTTTGGTGCCTACCAACGTGCCAAAATTATTCTGAGCACTGAAGATACCCTCGTAAGCAAAACAGACAAAAATCTCCAAAGATAAAAATCTGATGTCACTGTACTTACAGATCATAAAGGTCAAAGAGATGAATCAGAGAAGAGAGAATGGGAAATATTGGGAAGGTGTATTGCTGTTTTACATAGGGTAATCAGGACACCAATAAGACAATATTTGGGCCAAGATCTGGGGAAGGTGAAGGATCAAGGTACGCAGATATCCAGGTGGGGGGAAACTGGCTCAGGGGGAGGGAACAGCAAGTACAGTGGCACCAAGGTAACAGAGTGCTTAGTGTCTTTGAAGAGCAGCCAAACTAATGGGCATGGAGTGAATGAGCCGAGTGAGTGAGGAGAACAATAGGATGTGACAGCAGAGAGGTGAGGAAGTAAGTGTGGGAGCCATGGTGTCAGATCCCTGCTTTGTAAAGACTTTGTCTTTTATCAGCCTGATGATTAAGCAAAGTATTTGTGCCTACTTATAGTAGGTATGTTTGTCTTTAATGAGGGCAACGGATAGCATAGCTTATCTTTCATTTTGAGACATATCCACAGGTGAATTACTGATATTATGATAAAAGTTTAGGAGATGCTATAATTTCTTAACTTCTAAAAATACATAGCTAATTGTGTTTTTTAAAGTCTGAAGATGTTGTATAGGTATAGAATGAATAAAAACTTATCAGGTAGTTTTGTGATCAATCCTTATTATGTTATTTATATTAATAAAAAGCATAATTTCACATTGTAAAATGCCTTCTCTTGTTATGATTTTTGTTTGTCTCTAAAACATTGGGATCTTCTTCAGAATTCTTCGTTCTTGACCACTTTTCGTCTTGGTCTTCTTCATCTATCTTTTTATGATTTTCAACAAATTACAAAATAGACACTCCCCCAGAGAACAAAATTCCCAATGGCACAGATTGCATATAAATTTAGCACCTATATATTTCCTTCTTTTTTAGAATTACCTGATAATCAAGAGAAAATTCTGTATCAGGCAAGGCTTCTATGGTTAGATTTGAAATCATATTTTTTCCTCAGAGTGATTTGAAAGATTCAGTGAAAGAGGAGTTATACAACTTTGCTACAGTTGACTATGGTCATCTTCTCACAGAGTACATGCACCATGATGGTCTTTATCCTGGGCACCAGTGAAGGAGAATGGGCCTTATAAACTGAGGAAAAGGGAAGTGAGTGGTGGCTGGAAGAAGAGGGAAGGAAGTGGCAAATAGCAGCTAACCAAATCTTCTACCCTGGCAGTGCAGCTCAACACTTTTCACTACATCACCAGGGGTGTTTGTTACTTAGATTTTATACTTTGTAGAGGAGCATCCATCTGGAGTTTGAACCGTGTACTCTCTAACATCGTCACATCAGCTAACACAAGTTTAGATGAAGTTAAAGGGAGATGATTCTGAGAAAAGAGAGATTTACAGGGAAAGTGAAGCTCAGGGAAATTCTTAAAGATGTATTCATGTTACTGCCTGCTGGGCTAACGATGTTTTCCTCTCTGATTATGGAAACGGATATTTTCAAATCCCCAAATGGTTTTGGGAATTGCTGTTATTAACAAAGAATGCTTGTGTGTGTGTGTGTGTGTGTGTGTGTGTGTGTGTGTGTGAGAGAGAGAGAGAGAGAGAGGGAGAGAGAGAGAGAACTTCTTGAGTTTTAATCCTTTCTTGATTGCACTATTGTTACAAAAGACTTTTATGATTCATGCTAAAAGATTAAAAGATCAACTAGTTCCAAACGGTGATTCATTTTGTAAACAAGATGAGTTTGTTTGTCTCAAGTAGCCAGTTATGCTCAAAAGCCACTGTCTCATTTTGAGATGGTCTTGCTGGGTCTTCAGAAGGCAACAGAACTGGACACTAATTGTGTGTCCTGTGGAGTCTGATTACTAACCTAACTTGCATTCTGGGTAATTCCGTGACCTGAGTTCTTTGGACAGGCTGGTCTTGGACACTAATATTAATATCCTCAGCCTGGATAGGTGCTTGCAGAGCACATCTAATTGTCATCCAGTGACTGCCATATTTTACCACTAGCCTCTTGGGTGGATAACTAGACTTCTATTTCTTTAGCTTATAACAAGATAAAGAACTTAGACTGGCTGAGTGCTTAGTCTGTATTAGATGTTTTATACCCATAATCCTTTAATAAAGGAGATTTAATAATCTTATTTTATGGAGAAGAAATCAAGGTTTAGATATCTTAGCAATATCCCAATATCCCATGGCTATCAAGTGGACAGGCCAGGATCTGAACCCAGTTTTCTATCTGATTTCAATGCGCAAGCTCATAGTTATGGTGCAAGATTACTGTGCACCAAGCAGGTGCTTAGTTAATGAAAAATTTTCTCAAGATACTTATTAAATTGTTCAATTCATTGCCAGAGCTGAATAGTGAGAATACATTTTGTTATCAGTTTGTTTAATACCGACAAAGACAAAAAGTCTCAATGGCATATCCATTGATTTGAAATAGAACATGGCAATAGACAAAAACACTTTTTCACTCACATTTGTATTCATGAATAAATGGAAAGTGAAGTTATTCAGTTGGTCATAGATAGGAGGCTTTGTAATAAATTAGGGGCACTTCTATTTTTGTTACTTAGCCATAAAAGATTTCTTATATTCTCTGGTTAGAAAGAAAGTTATATTATAGAGGACTAAAAGGGGAATTAATGAGACACACAGCTTTGTTTGAGATGACTAATAGAGTATTCTGTACCTGAACCTGGTTTTCATGTAAAAGCAGGTAACATGTCACTGAAATTTCATGAATACAGTCTCAAGAGCACTTAATTTTAGAGTTTACTTTCTATAGGTAAGGATATGTGAAATTAATTATTTTTTAACAGTCAGAGGAAGGGCCCCTATTCTTTTGCCCAACCTCCTGCCTCTGGAACCACAAAGGTCTAAGTCCCATTCCCTGCACCCCATCCCCCCGCCACAAAAAAAATCTCTACTAGTGATTCCATTAAGTGGTAAGAGGCAGTCTAAGAAAATCAGTTCCAGATTTCTTATTCATGTCTCTGTAAAATCCTAAGATAAAAAAAATTTCAATTCCTTAAGAACTCATTGTGTTTTTCATGTTTCCTTAATTTACAAGCTCTGCATGTAGACCATGGACAAGTGTCCATACTGCTTTCCCTAGAGTTGAACAAGATAAGGATGAATGATGGTCTTTATTTTCTAGCACTTGTCAGCTCTTAGCCAGCATTTCAGTAACATTCAAGTCCTATAGAATCCATTTTATCCATATGTCAGCTATAGAGTAAGTATTTTTAAAACCATTTCTATAATCACAAGCCCAGGGACTTTGGTGTGTGTGTGTGTGTGTGTGTGTGTGTGTGTGTGTGTGTACCATCTTGGTGGTTTAAAACAACAAAAATCTATTGTCTCATAGTTCTGGAAGCCAAAAGGCAGAAATTAAGGTGTTGTCAGAGCCATACTCCATACAGAGTCTCTGGAGAAGAACCCAGTCCTGACTTTTCTGGCTTATGATGGATGCTCACCATTTCCTGGCTTGTGGTTGTATCGCTCCAATCCCTTCATCTTTATGTTGCCTTCTTCTCTGGTGTGTTTAATCCACCTCTGTGCCTCTCTTAGAGGATACTTGTGTTGGAATTTAGGGCCCACCTGAACAATCCAGGATAAATCACTTATCTCAAGATCCTTAATTTAATCGCATCTCTTGCCATATAAAATAGTATTTACTATTTTGTCACATAATATTCATGGATTCTAGGGCTTAAGAAGTAAATATATCTTTGAGAAGCTATTTTTGTTTTCAGCTTACCATAGTCACTCTTGGGATCAAATGGACCACCTAGAGAGTTTGAGTGACTATGTTTCTCTCCAAATTCCTGTGTAAGTGAAATTAACTATATTTCATAAAAGATAAAAACCTGGATTCATCCCACGACATTAATTAATATGGAAAAATAAAATATGTTTGGTTTCTTTACATTTTAGCTGATTTCATTGTCTTTGTCACCTATATTGCATATAATTGTAGAAATACATAATTCATTCATTTAAAAAAACTATGCACCAACTATGCTCTATAGACATGATGCTTGGCCCTGAAATGCAGAAATAAATATAAGGCATGGTTCCTTTCACTGATTAGCCTATAATCTAGATAAGAAGATAGTTGTGTCATCAGTTCATTCAACTTCTACATGCTACTATATAGTTAGGTCATGGATTCTGTCTTTTAATCCATACTACCACTGTTTTAGTTTCATGTTTTTTATTCACATTTTAGAGAGAAGAGAACCAAAAAAGTTATTAGCTGAAGACTATACACACAGTAGGAGATAGAGCTTGGGTTTAAACTCAAGCATTCTAGTTTTCGAGCTTAAGCTATCAAACACTGCCTATACTACACTGATTATTGATAGACTTACTCTTTAATGGTGTTTTTGAGTGAGCATTTTCCTTTTCTAAGTGTGATATAATTATTTCTTCTAGCTACGCTCAGACTTTTCTATGTGGCTTGAACTTTTCTGATGTTTGTCTCTTGGGTGTTAACGTTTATGAAAGTTCTGTTGTGACTTGGATTGTATGAGTTTGCCTTCATCCAGGAACTAAGATAAACAAGAGTTTGGAGGCATTGCATCCTACTAGAGATACCTTTCTGTATTTCCCTTTAACTTAGATGTGGAAACTGATAACATATATGGTGAGAAATTGTACTCTTGTAATGTAGCCTACAGATGCACCAATCTTAAGGAAACTCCTGCATATTTGGTACTGACATATGGATTCACACATGGGTTATTCTTCAGGTTCTGAGGGAACATTTAAGATGGTGCTCTCTTTGGGGTCTGAGAGGTCGACCCTTCGATTCTCATTTTCACAATCTTAATCCATCTGCCTAAATGATAGTTAAATTTTCTTTAGATAACTGATAACATGAGGGGTCTTTTCTTTGACAGTACTTGTTATAATAGAGAATATTTCTTATAACTCTTTCTATCCACCAAATTATATTGACTGTTCATCAAATAGTTTTAGCAAGTATCAGATGACAAAAGAAAAGATGACAGATGTGGTGTAAAGGAATTTCCCAATATGCCTCTAAATGGATCAGTAATGTCACTAAGATGTAGATTGTGAACAACAGTCAAGAAAATGGTTCAGTGGTGCTAGCAGCAACTTTTAACTCAAGCTGTGGTTTTACTCAAGCCTGGGCCAAGTATGCATTTTAGGAAGGCCACAGTTTAGTAGTGGCCCCCTTTGTCCCCAACCCATTCCAGCCTCTAGTGTGACAGTTTGCACGTTGGAAGCATCAGTTTGGGTGAAGCTATGGTGGTAACTTTTTGTTTTCTCAGCTGGCTCTGCTTGAAGTTGTCATATCCAGAGTAACAATATTTTTCAGATCTCCTCATAAAAATGTCAGAGAACTAACAGCTATGCAATGTGGCTAATCATCACAGACCACAGGGTGTTGCTTTTACCTCACTAAGTATTTTAGTTGTAATTGGAAGTAGTAAACGACTCAGTTACTACCCCCTTCTTCAAATTATGTTTTCAGATTTCCAGTCTCTCCTTCTCTCAAAGAGCTTTCAACACCTTTGATATGGTCTGAAAGGGAGGACTGGCTGGAATTCTTATTTTTTGTCTTTGTGAAAACAATTCCCTTTTAGCCACATAAATGAAAGAAAATGTGATCTGGTGTCATCAGCATATGTTACTACAATATAAATAACTGTTCTGCAAGTGCTACCACTAAATTCTCACTGAATATTTTTCTACAATGCCTTCCCTCTTTCAAGAATAAAGTGGTCTGGATATTGGAACTTTTACGTTGGAAAATCCTATTCCCTGATGTCTACAAGAAAACTTTCTCTCCAATCCCATGAGGGTTTATACTGGGTAAAATTCTAATCTCCCTCTCCATCCTTGTCATTCACTCAAGAATGGAAAACTTTTTCTCCCTTTCTTATCATCTCTAGCTTCCTGTCTATTTTTATTGTTATCTCTTCCTCTTACCCCTTTTTTCTCTCCCTGCCCCAGACCCCTCTCCCCACTACCAAAGCAGCATACTCTCAAGCAGAATGTGCTATTTTTGCCTATTTCCAATTATCTAACAGGAAACCACATTTGGAGAAGGCCTAACCTATTGGAACCCTTCTTTCTGGAAGGCCTAAGGTTAACTCAAACTTCAATGGCCGCCGCTGGGGAATAAGTTGAATTTGAGTTGGGAGATAGAGCTTATTTTCTACTTCAGCTTTATAAGAAAACATGGTTGTTGTTCTAGTTCTAGTTGGAACTCCAGGAGATAAAGGGTGAAAAATTAGGTATCTCTAACCTCCAGTCTCCAGAAGCAATACAGTTGGAAGTGGTTGCCTGAAGAATGATTCAGGAGCTGTGTATTAATCTGCCCTCGAGGTAGAGAGTTTAGATGCTTTGTAAACAAAAATCAATCAATCAATCAAAAGAATATCCGTCACTATATCATCCATACACTTGTTCTAAGATAAGCACTTCTTTCTCAGTATAAAGCTTCATAGACTTGAGGAGAGATTTCCCCTTGGTTATTTTAATGTGAAAATATGTAGTCTCCTGTCGATCAAAATGTATGCCACCTTCTATGGTCAGCTACAACTGTAGCAATTCAACCAAGTGGTTAATATACTTCTAAAACCTCCACGTCTCCCTTATTTTTCATTCTTGCTTTCTCTGTGCATGTCTGTGTTTGCCTTTGAAATGTAAATAAGAAAATTTCTTTCCCCAAAGTGGTTCGCTTTAAACCTTAGTCTATTTAATTATCTCTATGATTCAGTTAGGTGTGGCTGTCAATTGTCAATGATCTTAACAATCTTACCTAGTTTATTCTGACATTATCTCCATATCTTTTCAAGAGGAAAGAAGTGACTAGAAGCTATAAATCCAGACATATCAATAGGTTATTAGTTCGGTCTATTTGATACAAAGCCTCTCATTTCATGGTTAAATTCTTTTGCACACAATCAAATCTCTTGTGAACAAATTTGGAAAAGGCAACAATGATAATTTAGGGGCAGAAACTATGGTTGGTGGTCATCCAATGATTGGGATTGAAAATCTGTGGTAGTAAAGTTTTGGTTAGAGTTTGTTTGCCAAGTGGAAATGAACATGATTATCCTGCATTAATTGTGTCTGTAAAGTCTCTCATCCATGTTACTTCTCCATAGTGTGCTTTAAATTATCTACTAGGATTTGATAGGGACATTTGATATTTTTTCTCTATTTCAGAATCTCTGTTTTCTGTTTAGGGTAGCATTTAACCATGCGCCGCCCCCCCCCCCCCTTTATTTACAGTAATGGTTGTAATCACAGCAGTACATATTATTGTGAGCACCTCTGGTAGTTTTGTTGTTCAAAATACTTGCTTCTCTTCCCTAGAAGGATTATATTTTAACGTTCTTTTTTGCCAGAGGGTTTTACTTTTCTGTCCTCTCGAATTCATGCTTGCTCTGGACAGTACATTGTGAGTAGAATTGATGTGGGATATTTCTGACTAGAAGTTTTATGAATCAGCTCATAGCTGTCATGATCTTTTCTCCCTACCAGATCCAAGATAGAGGCTATCCTCAGTCTATGTGAGCAAGAGATAAACTGTTAGAAGCCACTGACATCCTTCAAGTTTGTTACTCTAGAAACCTGTAGACTAAGCTGACTAATAAACCCTTTTGACTTAGCAATTATACCTCTGGGAATTTATTCTTAGCAACAACTTTACAAGTAGATAAACATGCAGGATTAGAGATGTTCATCATATTGTTGTAAAAATATCAAAAAATTAGAACAAAACATATTAACAGTGATTTCATTAAATAATGACACATCCACACAATGGAAAACTATGCAGTCATTAAAACTTGATGACATATATGGGGCCCCTGGGTGGCTCAGTCGGTTGGACATCTGACTTCGACTCAGGTCAGTTTGTGAGTTCGAGCCCCGAGTCAGGCTCTGTGCTGACAGCTCAGAGCCCGGAGCCTGCTTCAGATTCTGTGTCTCCCTCTCTCTCTGCCCCTCTCCTGCTAACACTCTGTCTGTCTCTCTCAAAAATAAATAAACGTTAAAAAAATTAAAAAAAAACTTGATGACATATATTTGGATATGCATATATATGTTTGTATATCTATATACATATTTATACCTATATCTGTATAATATTATCATGGAAGGATATCTAATATATATTGCTAAGTGACAAATTAGGCTATAAAATTATATATTGTGAATTATTCTATATTAGCACAATAGTATTCATCAAAAGCATGTATACAGAGCAGTAAAAACTATTTATAGAAGTAGAACCAATATAATAAAATCAAAGACAGGCCAAAAAGAGAAAAGAAGTCATAAAATTATGTGGGGAAAACTTACAGGCATATGTAGAATCAGTTATGTGCTGTGCTGTTAACTCTACCTTTTAAACAGTGTACAGAAGTACAGAAGGGCCGTGCTGTTAGTTGTTAATGCTCTTTCTTCCTCCCCTACTTACTGCTTTTGTGAAGACAAACTATAGGTGCAATTTAGATGCAATACATCTTTAAGCATGAGCCTAAAGATCAATAAGTCGAATGGTGAAGCTAAAATCAACTCTAAGGTAATTGATGATTTAAATCAGAGTGTAACACAATAAATATCCCTCGAGGCTCTACTATCCACACAACAACAAAATTCTCTGTCTTATTTCCTCTTTATTGTTTCCTTGTTTTCTATTTATTCTTTACTTATTACTGTATCCCCAAATTTTATCAAAATCACAAAAGTTACTCAGTAAAACACTTGCTGGTTGAATTACTGATCTGACTTTTTCTAAAACTTCTATCTCTTTCTTGATACTTATCCAAATCTTCTCAAACACATCTTCTGAATTCGATGGCTTAATTTTTGATCACATATACCATGGCATGGAACCATATGGTCGGTTGACTGTAGTGCTTGCTGCCATGGCCTGTGCTTATCCTGGGCCTGTTTGCCCTCAGATCCTTCCTTCTTTGGTTCTCTTCTGTATTGAGGGAAAGCTGAACCCTATGAGCTGCAATTCCCAGGCCCCCAGAACAGCTGGCTTCTCACTGGGATTGGCCAAGAGGAGACCCATAGAATACTTGAGAATGAACCAAAGAAAAAGCCAGGATACTCCTTTCCCTCCTGTTCTACCTGAGCAGCATTTTGCTGTGTAGCTCTGTGACTCCAGCTTCTCTTGATCAGGCCCACTGGGTTCCAGATTCCGCTGAGTGACTCTGGCTCTAGAGTTCAAAAAATATTGTCTTCTCATGTGAAGCCTCCAGCCTAGGGATTTTGGTGACTTCCTTCTGTTAATCTCTGGGTAGCCTCAGTCTTTCATTGCCTGTGCAGCTAATCCCCTGTGTTAAGTATCTTCCAGTATGAGTAATTAGTGTCTTTTTCTTATTTGCAACTCAACATTAAAAGTTATCAGTTATTTTGTTTGAAATATGATTTGCTGTTATAATGAGGGAGAAATGAGATTTGATTTATTATATTTTTTAACAAAAATGTACACTAGAAATCAAACTTTAAAGGAATACTCTCTCAGGGACTCAGCATGGTCGTAGTGATTATACTTACATGATTCTGAATGAGTAGAACTGCTTTGTGGAAGCAAAACCATATTTTTTTTTCTAAAGGTGCCATTGGTGCTGTGGACATGATTTGTTCCATATGAGGCAGAGATGACACTTTCCAGTGGTATGAAAGGCAGCACTGTCTAAAGAAAAGCCAATGGCAGCTGAGGCAAGACCTTCATTTCTCTGGATGTGTGGTCCTTGCAAATCTATGAAGGGTCTCAAATTCTCACTGATCACCATCCTCCTTGTCTTCGTCTCTCCTTTCCTCCACTTGGGAAGATGTGAATTCTACTTCCAGACCATAAACCCAGGGTCACATCTCTAGGTCTTTAGCCACACACCTGAGAGACTTTATTTCTGCATTTGATTCCTGCAGGCCTTGAACTTCAGATTGTAATTAATATTTTCTCTGAAAAAGAAGTAAACATCAACAGGTATGAGATGTGCCCTATCTCTGTACACAACACATACTTCATGTGATGATTTTACCCTCAAATTTGTCATGATATGTCTCAGGAAAGAGTAATGAAGTAAAACACTATTTACACTTGGAAAGGCAGTGTTATATAATGGTTAGGAACTTGGGCATGTGGATTTGGATTCCTACTTTGCTCTTTAACTAGCTCTGAGAACTTGTACAAGTTGCTTCAAATCACTAAGTCTTCATTTTGTCATCTATAAAGTAGAGATGAAAAGACTTACAATACCTAAGAGGTATCTTTAAGGATTAAACCAAATGTTACGTAAATAACTTAGAGTAGTACCTGGAATATTGGAACATAGTAAACACTCAAGGCATGTAAGTAATGATGATAATCTTCATTATCATGGTGGTAGTGATGGTGATGCCAGTATAACAGACTCTAATAAGACTGATTTAAAATAGGTAGGTATGGCCTGGTGTATTTTAAGTTCTTTGCTGAAACTGGCATATAATTGTCAGCATATTTCTATATATGAGTTTTTATGTATTTATCTTGTTTATAGAATGATGTCCACAGAATACTTAGGACCCTTTCAGAAAAAAGGTTATAACCAAATAAGGTCCTGTTTTCTCTTGTTTGTCTTAAGTCAAATAGAATCTGTTGAAGGACCTGGAAAACAATAGCAGAGCCAGTGCGGTGCTCCTGAAAATGTCAAACCAACCTCTCAAGGCCATAAAACACTCCCTTGTCTATTCACAGTGTTCTTCTGGGTATAATACATTGCAGAAAATCACATTCAGTCATGAGTAGCCTCTTCTTTATGTGGCCTTATAGTACAATATAAGAAAATGGGCAGTTTCTTTCCATTTAAAGCTATGTTTCCCACCTTCTCCTTAAAGCTCCTCAAATTCTGTCTGATTTGAAGAATAAAGCAGCCACCTAAAGATTTTACATATTCTGAGTTCAATCTGACTTAAATTCATATATTCTGATATCTTACCCAGTTGGCCTCTCTTTCCTCATTTCTTTTGCAATTTCATCTTCCTGAACTTTAAATAATGTGGAATAATAAGAGTCCCTCCTAGCCTTTCTTCACTTACCACTCCATGTTTTCTTTCCCCAGCTGATCTAGGGTAGCCACACCATAGTCACCTCTGTACAGATGGCTCCAGCTTTTGTATTTGAACACAACTTCTGAACTCTGGACCATCTATTCCACTAATAACATTTCTTTTTTTTTTTTTTTTAATTTTTTTTTTTCAACGTTTATTTATTTTTGGGACAGAGAGAGACAGAGCATGAACGGGGGAGGGGCAGAGAGAGAGGGAGACACAGAATCGGAAACAGGCTCCAGGCTCTGAGCCATCAGCCCAGAGCCCGACGCGGGGCTCGAACTCACGGACCGCGAGATCGTGACCTGGCTGAAGTCGGACGCTTAACCGACTGCGCCACCCAGGCGCCCCAATAACATTTCTTTAGTATACTTTCTATGTACTTCAAAATAAATAAGCCCACAAAAGTTTTTGTATCTTCCCTAAATGTTTTTTTCATTATTTTTTATTTCACTGAATGGTAGCAAAATCCACAAGTTTTACAAGTCAGAAACCTCATTGTTTTATTCTCCTTACCCTCATATCTAAATAATCATGACGTCTTATTGATATTATACTGATACTTCCCGATCATTTTATTAATTTATCTACTTCCTTCTCTACTGCCTTCTCTAACTCTACTCTGGTCAAAGTTAACCATCATCTTTCCTCAACAACCCACTTCTGGTCTCCTATCTGTTCTAACTTTCACATAGCAGCCACACATCTTTTCTTTTTTTTTTTTTTTAACTTTAACTTCTTATATTGAAGTAATTATAGATTCATAGGAGCTTATAAAGAAATGTACAGAGAAGTCCTATGCATCGTTCCCTTAGCCTCCACCAATACTAATGTTTTATACAGCCATAGCCTATCACAAACAAGAAATTGACATTGATATAATCCATAGAATGAATTCAGATTTCACCAGTTATTCATGCATTTTTATGCATGTATGTGTGTGTGTGTGTGTGTGTGTGTGTGTGTGTGTGTGTGGCTCTGTTCACTTTTATCACCTATGTAAATTTATGTAACCACCACCACAATCAAAATACCAGACAATGCAGTCACAAGACGACCTCATGTTACTCCTTTATGATCCTACCCATCCCCTCCTGTGTATCTAATTCCTAAGAACCACTAACGTGCTTCCACAGAACCTTGCCAGCACCTTGGATCTTGGATTTCTAGCCTTCAGGACTGTGAGAAACGAACGTCTGCTGTTTAAGCCACCTAGTCTATGGTATGTTGTTATAGCAACCTGATCAAACTGATACAGGCTCACTCCCTGCTGGAATCACCTACAGGTATAGAGGGTACTTCTCTGGGCCACCTGGTGTCACTGGTCCACGTTCTGCAAGGAGATAGAAGAGCAGAAGCCGCTGGCTGGACCCTCTTATGATGCTGGGTGCAGGGCGGGGAGATGCAGGCTTCTTGCCGATGCTGCCCCTGCCAAGGACAGAATTGCCACTGCAAACTGGGTGTACAGTGAGGACTGGGATGGTTGGGGCTTCCTACCAGTCCTGCTGCCAGTGGATCAGGAATCTGCTGCCAGGTCCAGATTGTAGAACGAGGATGGGGAGTCTTCCCCAGGTCTCTGTTGTGCCTTCCTTTCCAAGATGTTGGCCAGGAAGACAAACAAGCTTGTCTTTTTGTTTGTTTTGTTTGACCTATGTCTATTGGTGTTTCTGTGTCTTAGACCCCTCCTGTGTCCAATCTGGGAGCATACGAAAGATAAAAGGAAAACTTAGGAAATTTTACCATGTGGTTATTCCTCATGTCTTAAGGTTCCTAGCAGCTTGCCCTCTTCCTTCCCAGCCTCCCTTCCTAGTGCTATTGGCACTTGCAGCTTACTTTTGGAGTCCTTTTCTTATAGATGCTTTCCTGGGTATTTCATCGCATTTATAGAGGAGCACAGGAGAGCTTACTCTACACTGTCTTTCTTCAAAACAGGAAACAGAATAATCTTTTAAGAAAGTAAATCTCTTTTGATTGCTTTATCCCTTTGTTAACATCATTATAGGCCATTGATAGGCTTTTTTTCATTCCAGTGACATGATCTTCTTTCAGATTCTTGAATACACTGTATTTCATTTCTACTTCGATACTTTCTACTGCTCTTCTGTCTGCTCAGGATAAATTTTCTTCTCCATTAACAACCTTCCACCTTCTTCACTCAGGAACACTTTCACTATCTGTTAATTCCCGTTCATCTTTTAGGACTCAGCTCAAACAGCATTTCATCAAGGTCTTCTCTGACTCCTCTTACCAGATCAGATCCTCTTATTTTACGGTGTCAAAGCCACTCTGTTCTCCTCTGTGTTCATTCATTACAATTAGAATTGAATAAATAATTGCATAATTGGTTGTTTAGTATCCCTATACATTGCCGGAATGCAAATTCTTAGGACCAGGATCTATCTTGTTCATCACTGTTCCCCCAGTGTTCACCAAATACCTGAATGCATAAAATTTTTTCATTACTTAAATTTTTAAAATTCCATATGTATCTGGAATTTTCCCTTTTCCAAAGCCTTTGTAGTCATTAATTAGATAATTATCAAAATGATCTTGAAAGTTCAAGGAATCAAGTATGGCGCAGTACTTAGGATGCAGTTGTTCTCTTCTCAAAGCTCTGTCTGAGGAAATTCCTCCCTCCCAAAAGGGAGAGTTTGTAGCAAAAGTATCTGTTTTCCTTCTCATGGAAGGTCAATAATTTAGTTCTAAAGAGCAGCATTCACTAATTTCTTCCACAGTTATTTATTCCAACTAACCAGGCATCGAGTAAGATGCTGGAGAGACAGTGAGTGGTGAGCAAGATGGAACACAGTTCTTTGATGTAACTTGGGGTTGGGAAATACAGAGATTATCTGCATGGAGAAACCATGAAGACCAACAGCTATGGGCTTTCTTACTTGAAAAATTGGTTTTAGGTTTAATGTTTCTAATTCTTATACAACTAAAAAAAAAAAAAAAAGAAAAATTATTTCTCCAATGAACAGCAGAGTTAAGAAAAAAAGCAGCATGTTAGAAGCATAATATTAAGATGTCCATAAGCCAGTAATTTTCCCCAAATCTGTAGGGGATTTGGTGCATTCTGTTTGGATTAGTTACTTCATAATACAGGAAGAGAATCTCAAGCAACGATGTGTTGCACAATGTTATTCAGGAACTCCCACGTAAAAAGTAATGCCACCACCAATGTAAAGTTGCTTTTATTTCCTTTGCAGAGTTTATAAACTGAATTTTTGTTCCAGTAAATACACTGCAACAGTAGTTATAAGTAGAGAGGAAGTGATAGTTCCCTAGCATTTCCTAACATTAAATAAAACAAAATTCCAAATCCTCAAAGATTGTTGCCATCTTTCCTTCAGTAATAAATAAGTTAACCTCGGTTCACTTGTTTGCTAGCATTCCAGTGAGAAGGATAGATTCTAGCATTTCACTCTTTTAATCTTGACATTCAAAACGTGGTTGAAAACGATGTTGATGCTCAGCATATTTTCTTAGGTTGGTATTTCAGATGGTAGCCTTTCTGTCTTTGCTAGAATTATGTTAACCATGGTAGATATTTCATACTGGTTGTTTTAAAGAGACACTGATCCCATTTAAGATCATTATAACAAACTTGATTCTGCTATAATCTTAAATAATCCATCGATTGAAAAATGAATAATTTGATTCCTTTTCTGCCACTGAATTTATAGATTGTGTGAATTTACAGATTAAATAAAATCAGTTAATAGTGTAAAAAAATTTGTATTGAAAATTTGGTTTATTGGACTTAAGGATGCTATTCAGTCATATCTTCTTCCTTATTCTAAGTTTGGAGTCAGAGTCATTCAAATGGAGGTCAAAGTGGCAACTAAACTATGTGGCTTAAATGTATGACCACAAGCAGAATTTCTCTTACCTTGATCTTAATCTAGACCTTAAGGTGGTCTATTCAAGTATGGTTGTTTTAAAATTAGGTGCACAGATTCTTTGACATCCCTCCCTTCAGAAAGTGGAATCTAATTCTCCTCCCCTTGAGTATGGATTCAGTGACTTGCTTCTAAAAAGGAAAATATGGCAGAAGTGATGATGCATTCCTTTTGACACTGAGTCATAAAAGGCATTGTCGCTTTCTCCTTGTTCTTTCTCTTAGACTGCTCACTTTGGGGAAGGCAGCTGTCCTGTCATGAGGACCCTCAATTAATCTGTAATGAGATCCATATAGTAAGGAACTGGGGCTTCCTCCCAATAGCTATGTAAGGAAGTCAGCTTGGAAGCAGAAGCTTTGAGGAATGTGACTCCTGGTTAAAAGCGTGTGTATGATTCATTTGGGCCTAATCATAGGCAATTGTGAAAGCTTTACATGGCAGGTTTCATAGGAGAAAGCTACCCTCTCCAGTCCAGACCTGCTGCATAGTCAGTGCCTTGCAGTCTCTAAACTCTAAGAGGAGTTGCAGCCAAGGACATAGGCTGCCTGGACAGCCATGTTCTTCACATATTTGCATTCCTAGCCCTGGTGGGCACCTTCATTCCGAGGTCTCCTTATCTGAGGCCTTAGGCAGAGGTCTTCATTAGGTGCCTCTGGGGGACCTCCTTATTAGTGGGCAGGGGGAGAGGAGGAGGAAACCTCAAAGACACTTTTCTCTACACTAACTTAGTACTCAGTACTTTCCCAGTCCTAAATCCCTGCACACCCCCCCCACCCCCATCCCCTGACCACAGGATTCATAAAAGTACCAGAGCCTTTTGTTTGGGGTTCACCCAACAGTGACATGACCCCAACTTCTACTCTGG
Source organism: Leopardus geoffroyi (assembly GCF_018350155.1). Classification (NCBI taxonomy): domain Eukaryota; kingdom Metazoa; phylum Chordata; class Mammalia; order Carnivora; family Felidae; genus Leopardus; species Leopardus geoffroyi. The sequence continues at coordinate 207,060,621 of NC_059326.1, forward strand.
TCCACCTGACCCTTGACTTATGTGCCATTCTGTGTGAAGAAATGGAACAAGTTTCCAGATGACTGCAGGCCTGACCAACAGCTTGACTACTATCTCATGGGAGACCTTGAAGGGAGGCTTCTCTAAGGAAGCAATAATTAAAATCAGATTTTAAAAGAATAAGAGCTAACTAAATGAAGTAGAAAAGGTGTTGATAGGTGAGAGGTGCCCCAGACTAAGGAAAAACATGCACTTAGCCAGAATCCCTGCTTCATAACTATGAAGCTTCCATAAGACAGAAAAAAAGCACGAGCCAAAATGTCTATAGAACAATGAACTAGGCACTGACTCTATGTGTCTTCTTTTTGGAAGCAGAAAGTACACAGCGAATTCTGCTTTTTGGCGGGAAGTGTCCAAAGAGAGAGAAGAAAAGGCTGAATTGTTTATGGTCAGCTTCTTCTGTCAGTCTCAACCTCAGAAGAGTCCTACCTTTTCTTCAGAGGGGGCAGATAAGGGGAAACCATTACAAAAAGGGAACAAAATCAGGTCTTAGTGAAGTTACGTTTTTCCACATTACAATCATTGACATCTTGGGGAAAACTTACAGGTCAGAAAAGCAGCAAATGTTACTATGATATTTGGGGCACCAGTGATTATGATGCTTAGCAGGGTAAAAAAATGAAGTCTTTGGTGATAAGATTATGGGCATGCTCCTTTGTCAGGAATAAAATGTTAAATTAAGTGCCGTCAGTTGATTCGTCTTCTATTTAATGATAGAGATTAGTAATGAACTTGAAGGAATAGAGAAAGATGTGAATTCCGTAAAAGTACGTTTATCATTTCTTTACATTCTCTGGTCTTCATCTGTTACAAATACCACACTGAGCTTTTTATTCATTATATCCATTTAATAAACATATATTTGGGGACTACTATGTGTTGAGTCACTTGCTAGACATGGTGGACACAATGTTGAACAAAACAAAAAGATATTATTTTTGAAATTAAAAAGCTTATAATCTAGTAAGAAAAGTTATCAGTCAAATAATTACAAAAAGTAAATATAAAATTACATTTGTAATAATTGCTAAGGACAGATGCATGGTACTGTGGTGGCCACCAAGACAGGGAATTGACATAGGTGGGAGGTGAGGGAGACTTTTCTAAAGAAGCAATATTTGAATCTGAAAGACAGAAACAGCTATAGTCAGAAGGGTAGAGATAGGGAATTAACCTAACACCTAACGGAATTAAGAACTTAACGTAATTAAGAACTTGAGGGTTGATCTGGCTTTTTCAAACATATTTCTCTGGACAGAACAAAAAATAGATGCTAGGGATGGAGATTTATTTGTTTATTTTTTTAATTAGAGTAATGATAGCTATAAAAAATCAAACTGAAAATTTCAATGGTTTAACATACTGGAACATAATTTCTCAGTCATGGAACGATCCATTGAGGGTGTTACTGTTTGGTTGTGGCCTTTCACATAGTGTCTCAGGGACTCGGGTTTCTTCCATCCTGAAACCCCACCATCCACTAGCACCCAACAAGAGAAGGGAAAGAGAGTAGAGGACTACCTGCATCTTTAAAAAAATCCAAGCCCAGGAGTAACACACATCATTTTACTTATATTTTATTGGTGTGAATTAGTCATATGACTATAGGTTTAAGCAAGGGACTGTGCTAGAAAATGTACCTCCTGCCTTGGAGAATGCCTTTGAGAAACACTACCATATTCTAGAAAGGGGAGAGGGACATAAACACTTTTTTTTTTTTTTTTTTTTTTTTTTATGGCCAAGCTAGTATCTTTGCACACTTACTGAAGGAATACAAACTGCTGACTGGTTATTTAAATATAATCCCAACCTTGAATTTTATCAATCTCTAGGCAATTGTGTGAAATTTTAAAAAACAACATATTAATTTTTAATTGAAAAAATAAGCATATGCTATTGGCATTTTGGAATGAGGTATGCAGATCTTCATGATCACAGATATTTTTATGACTTTTTATAAGAGGACAAAATATTCCCTGGCAGAAGGAGAGAAATTAGTTGGGTTCGCTTATCTTACTTAGAGACATGTTCTTTCATAATTTCTCCCAAGACTGGAACAACTAATTACATGGATGGATCTTAAATCTAATGGAAGGGAGCACAGAGGGGATTCTTAAATAAGCCTTTACAGTTTCTTTTCTAACCGTAAGCCTTTATTCAGTTGTAACAGGAAATTAAACAATTTGAACGTATGAAAATTTCAGTTTGAGGTATTTTATTTTTATCATTCTTAAAAACTCATTGGTTCATGTGAGCTTTCTTATGGTAAGATTTATAATGTGAAAGTTTTTTATGGTCAAAATTTATAATGGGAAATACCACAGAAGTGTCTGTGTTCGGTAAGAGGAGTTTCAGATCAGATAAGAAGGTGGGAGAACTGCACATGCAGAAGAAATTACTGCGCATTGTGCCACCCTGGCACTGGAGCGAATGGCAAATGTGACTGTAGACCCAGAAACAGTGAGAGCAGGAATAATATCTGACTCATCCATTCAAGGGTGGAAAAATGACCGGAATTCTTACTTCAGCCTAAGTGCAATAAAGCACCAGGTGCTGGGATCCTGACCTGATATACATAAATTAAAAATAACTGCAAAATGTTATATCTGTGTGGTGTTTTGTGTCTTCCAAAACACCATCTGGGGTTGGTATTTATCCTTATTGCAACACAGTAATAAAGATAGTCAAACAGTTATAAAGTTAAGCTATTCAAAGCAGTTAGGTATGCGCAGATCCTTTGGTTAAATTGCCCTTCAGGGATTGAGAGTGTTACTAAAACTGGTAAACTTCCACTTGACTTTCTATCACTTCTTGTTCTCTTATTGATTGAATGCACTTTAAGTACAGCCTAATACACTAATACTCATGAATAACATTTTTGACTGGGTGAGCTTGGTGATTAACTAATTGGACTACTTTTCACCATAGGAGGTTGAGGTAATCCGGAATCCTTGCATAGTTGGGTTTTTGTTTCTTTGTTTTTTAAGGTTTTTTTTTTTTTTTAAGTTTATTTATGTATTATCTTGAGAGAGAGAGAGAGAGAAAGAGAAAGAGAAAGTGGGGGAGGGGGAGAGAGAGAGGGAGAAAGAGTATCTATCCCAAGCAGGCTCCGCACTGTCATGGCAGAGTTTTATGCTCAGGAACCTGGAAATCATGACCTGAGCCGAAGTGGGACACTTAACTATCTGAGCCACCCAGGTGCTCTGGGTTCTAGGTTGTTTTTTTGGCACTTTACAAGTTTTATGATCTTGATCAAATTTCTTATCTCTTTGAGTCTGCTTCTTTATCTGTAAAATAGAGGTAAATTTCAGTATCCTGAAATGAACATAGGGTAATTTACAAACATTGAAACCAAATGTTTGTAAATCTTAAATGTTATACAAATATAAAGCAATATTATTATTTGTCTTCCTCTTCCTGGTTGGTCTTTGTAATCCAGCCCAATCCAAAAATAAATAGATCTAAACTCATCGGGGCATCTGGGTGGCTCAGTTGGTTAAGCGCTCAGCTCATAATCTTGCGATTCATGAGTTCAGGCTTCGTATCAGGTTCTGCCTGTGCTGACAGCTCAGAGCCTGGAGACTCCTTCGAATTATGTGTCTCCCCCTCTCTTTCTGCCCCTCCCCCACCCACACTCTGTCTCTCAAAATGAATAAACGTTGAAAAAAAAAAATTTTAACTCCTCTAACCAGTGGGTTTGAGCCTAAATGAAATTGGTTCTTGACATAACAAACTTGCTTTATGAATTCTTATCTTTGACTTAGGTTGATCAACTATTATAGTTTGTCTGGGATTCTCTGGGTGTTAGCACTGAAAGTCCGGTGTCCTGGTAAACCGCTCAGTTCTGGGCAAACCAAGATTTATGATCCTACCTTGACTTTCTGGTTGTAAGAATCCTAAACAGAAACTTTCAATCTTCTCTTATTTTTAATATGAGATCATTCTTTGGCAAGAGTATCTGTCATATTAGTACATTTGTTTTTCAGAATATGGATTACATCAGACTTTCAACAAAAACAGTTGGCTAAAGTATACAATACAGTTTATATGCCTGCATATTGACATAGGACTTGCACAGAAATACGTGCTCAGTTGCTTGTTCTGACAGTTAATAGGTATGATAACCTCCACTTGAATGCTCATTACATTCAACAGAAATTATGTAACCATCTGTCTCCCTCCTCAGAAGATATAAGTAGGAATCCAGTCATGTTCATCTTTGATTCTGTAGCATCTAGCATGCTAATTGGCACATTGGAGACACCTAGGGTATGTATGATAAACCAAAATATAGAGCTTAGAACTTAACATGGAGCAACCCTTATGACAGTCAGTTTTTTGATAATCTATGAAATATACATAATAAAATCTTCATTTAAGCCTCATAGAGTTTAGTGAAGCTTAAGTGAAATAATATGAAAACGTGAATTACTTTTGTAAAGTATTAAGTACAGTAAAGTTTAAATTTGAGAAAGGATTTTTATTAATATTAATAGCCCTACCATTTCAATTTGTCTTTTAGTCTACCATGCTTCCTAGATTCTTGATTTTTGTCTTTGAATATTCAATTTGTGCTTCTATCTAAGAGTTTACATCATGTATCCTGTACATAAGTGACTGCAAGGCAATGTGAAACAGACTGCTTGTCATGGATACAGCCACTTATAAATTAATATCGTCATATCTAAATATAATAAGAAATATAGTCTTAAGTTCAGTCCAGTTTATTTCCTGGAAGACTTTGCTCAAGAGCCATCTACATTCATATTGTGCAATAGTTGGTAAGCCAATGAAACTGCAATAAATTATATATTTATTGCCAAAGGAATGAACTCTTCATTGCAACATGATTCATAGTTGTCTCTTCAACTGTATTTCTATTCAGAAAGCCTTGTTTATTTATTTATTTATTTATTTATTTATTTATTTATTTTAATATATGAAATTTATTGTCAGATTAGTTTCCATACAACACCCAGTGCTCATCCCAAAAGATGCCCTCTTCAATACCCATCACCTACCCTCCCCTCCCTCCCACCCCCCATCAACCCTCAGTTTGTTCTCAGTTTTTAAGAGTCTCTTATGCTTTGGCTCTCTCCCACTCTAACCTTTTTTTTTTTTTCCTCCCCCTCCCCCATGGGTTTCTGTTAAGTTTCTCAGGATCCACATAAGAGTGAAAACATATGGTATCTGTCTTTCTCTGTATCAGAAAGCCTTGTTTAAATGTTATCACAACCAAGACTTGATGTTGGTGGCCCATCACAGGTACTATATTCCTATGGCAGTTCCCATTTAGTTTCTTCTTGGTTCTGAAAATCCATCAAGAACTCAGAACAGCTTGATTAATGTGGAAGAATGTCTTTGGCTCTAGATATGAATTAATTTAGCTAAGTGATAATTTCTTGAATTATTTTGAAGATACAACAGGTGGATTTTCAGGGTTTTTTTTCTCCTGCAGGGCACAAATGTGTCAGGTCCCCAGTAACTGAATCCTTTCTTTTTTTCAGTGATCTAAAGTAGGGTTCCATACAAGGGTGAGTATTTTATAGCCGAACCTACCATTTGCCCTCTGGATATCATGCTACCTCCTTTCTGGGATACTTGGAGTGAGAACATATAGTGCATGGAGTCTTTATCATTAGAGCTGAATTGTACTACACTTTTGTATTGTGGACTCTCTGAAGAAGAAAAGGATACAAGTGACCTTGAGTAGACCGAGACTCCTCTCAAGATCAGCCTGAACTTGGAGTTGTTGCAGCTCCAGAGGAGGGTAGTAGGAATGGTGAAGGAAAGACCAATGTGGATATGGTCAGCAGAAGATGAGATGTGCTGGCTTTCTAGGCCCTGTTGTCAGGGAGGAGGGACTAGAGCATTTATTCTTTTATGTTTTCATTGTTTTATTCAAAAAATACAAATTTATTACCCGCTGTTTATACATTACTACCCAATGCAAACACTGGGTTACAGTGGTGACTGTGATAGGTCTCTGTTATTATAGAATTTGCATGTTGCTTTTTTTTTTTTTTTTTGTGGGGGAGCACTAACAGATAGATAATAAATAGATTTAAAAAAATCACCAGGCAACAAAAACAGCCAGTAATAATGTATGCAGTGCAAATAATAAAAATAAGCAATGTGATAATGAGTGTCAGGATGTCTACAGTGATCAGCTGATGGGAGAATCTTGCTGTGAAGGTGATGGTTACTTGACATTTAACTGAGAAGCAAGAGCCAGCTGTGGAAAAACTGTGGACATGACATTACCATCAGAGTGTGGCTAGAGCTAAGGCTCTCTGGGAGGAATGCACTTGGTGGTTTGGAGCAAACAAAGAAGGCCCAAGTGGCTGGAAGAGAGTGATGTGGCAAGAATAGGAGAGGAAGTTGAAGAAAGAAAAAAATGAGCCGGGTTACGCAGTGCTCTGTAGACTAGGATAAGGCACTTACGTGTATGTGTGTATATATAGGGAACCATTAGGAGTTAAGTAGGCAATACGTGAGTAAGTACTATGTTGTGCTGACAAAACCACGTTGTGCTATTTTGTGTGTTGACTGAAATATAAGTTGAGTAAGGAGTGTGGCACTTGAGATATGGCTTGAGTTGTTGGTGTCTGACATGGGGTCTAAATAAGCAGAGGATTTGAATTTAAAGCTAGATTCCTCTTTTTTTTTTTTTTTTCTGATTGCAGAGATTAGCTTCCTTTGTCCCACCAGCAGTGAGACGTGTGATACTGACACAGCATGGAAGGTTGGTGTGGAACCTTCTCCTGGCTTCAGAAGAAGGAGCTTCAGTGTCTCATTACACAGGAGAGGTTAGACTCTGATGTGCACAGCAGGTAGGGTTCTGCAGTAAAGCTATGCATATCCCTCTACTTTGTTCCCCCCCAGACATTCTCATGGATATACAGCAACCTGGTCAGTCATGTCATAGATACAACACGAGTATCTACTACCATCCAAATGCTTGAATATTTCTATGAGTGAGCACTTTAGAATTCAAATAACAAAGACTCAGTGATACTTTGAACTACTAGTGGCCTAATCCTTTTTTTAAACTTCAACAAAATACTGTCTTTGCTTATAGGATTAAAAATATTTAGAAAATGCTCTCAATTCAGTGATTATTATTCACCTAGTGAGTTAGTATCTATTGCTGCAGGCCTAGGGAGAGAAACCTTGCTGCCCATGGTGACAAAAGAAATTCTTGGCATAAAATATTGTTGGAAGTTTTCAGTTCAGTCTGTGTCTTTAAGAGCTTTGCAATCTATTTATATTTAATCCTTCATCATTCTTATTTTGTAATCATATGTAAATGCCAAGAATTGAAGATGTTGAAAATTAAGTTGTAGCAGATTATGTAGAAAATCTCAGGGGCAGTTATGTAAAGAATGGATAACCTCTGATATTCTGCTTCTCTCTTTTGCTAATTAATCCACAAAATTATTCAGGAAGAAGGAGATGGTAATTTGAATGTGCTTCTCCTTACCATCAGGACTCTCAAATATAGTTATGTACGTACTCTATATGTATTGGTGCATATAATAGTTCTTTAAACTTCACTATATTAAATGTATACTGAAATCATTTAATATGGTGGAAAGACAAAAAAGAGAGTCTGTTCAAAAAAAGTCATAGTCCAAACATAGAACGATCTACAGTAATGAAGAGATTTTGAGCAATTTCTGTTGTATAAAAAAAAGTGAATGCATTTGATCTTGACAGTTCACAGATTCACCTGTGAACAACATGCATGGTCTAGTATCATATGATTGCTTTTATTTCTCTGTTGGATTAGCTATATTGCTTGATTCTTATTATATAAATGAAAATATATACTTAAGATACAAGTACTTTTTATTTGTAATTGATCTTAGGATCAACTTAGAGTAAACATAGAAGACTTAATTATGCTTAAAGAACAGAATGTAACTATCATAAAATTCATGAATATAAAATATATTTAAAAGTCTATAAAAATTATTGGAATCTATCTTTCTACCCCAGAGTGTAATAGCAAGGAGAGGAAGTGGAGAATAACTCACAGCCCCAAGTTTTCTTTTCTTTTCTTTTCTTCTCTTCTTTTTTAAATTGAAGTATAGTTAACACATGGTATTACATTGGTGTCAGCTGTACAAATAGAGATTCCATAAGTTTATAGATTATGCTATGCTCACCACAAGTGTAGCTACCATCTGTCATCATACAGGGTCCAAGTTTTCTAATCTTTCATAATAGAAAGTTAAGAGATATTGTCTAAGATTGATGGAATAATAAACAGGGATATAAGTATACTATTTGGAGTTTTTAAGGTAACCAATAGAACAAAATATACTTACTAGAACTTGGAAGAATAGATGGGAAGTTTCTAAGGGACTAAAGTTCTCATCTTTCAAGTGGGAAGTCAATGTGCTGCAGGCCCCTCCCCCAATGTATGCAAACCCTGCCAACACATCTCTTGACCCACATGTTGTGCAGGACCTCAGTTCTGGCAGTGTCTGGGGCAGGTCTTATTTGCAAGCAGCCTACCACACACCTTGTTAAAACATGCCCCACCCCCGCTGGGGATCAAACACCACCCACAATAGACAAAGAGAGCCTTTGCAGATAACTGGACTGAAGGAACAAGAGGCTAAGACTCAACAGCAGAGCACACAAAACATACATAGGAGACACCCCTGAAGTGACAGGCCCTGGGGAACAGGGGACACTGCACTGCAGGGCACTATAGGACCTCTACTTCATAAGGCTATTATTGTTAAGAGCAATAGAAGTACCTAACCTTCCTAACACAGAGAAACAGACACAGAAAGTTAGATAACATGAGGACACAGAGAAACATCTCCCAGATGAAAGAACAGGATCAAACCATAGCAAGAGACCAAAGCAAAATGGATGTAAGTAATATGCCCAATAGAGAATTTAAAGTAATAATCATAAAGGTACTCACTGGGTTTGAGAAAAAGGTGGAGGACATCAGTGAGACCCTTAACACACAGATAAAAAAGAACCAATCAGAGATCAAGAACAGAATAAATGAAACTCAATATACACTTGATGGAATAAAGAGCAAGTTAGATGAAGCAGAGGAATGAATTAATAACCTGGAAGACACAGTAATGGAAAGTAACAAAGCTGAGAAAAGGAGAGCAGAAAGAAAACTATATGCAAATTAAGAATAGTCTTAGGGAACTCAGTGACTCCATCAAGCATAATAACATTCATATTATAGGGATCTCAGAAGAAGAAGAGAGATAAGGGGGCAGAAAGTTTATTTGAAGAAATATTAGCTGAAAAGCTCCCTAATCTGGGGAAGGAAACAGATAGCCAGATCCAAGAGGAGCAGAGACTCCCCCAAAAATTCAACCCAAGGAGGTCCTCACCAACACATATAGTAATTAAAATGACAAAAAGCAGCGATAAGGAAAAAATTTAAAAACAGCAAGAGAAAAGAAGACAGTTACATACAAGGGAAGCCCCATAAGGCTATGAGTGGATTTTTCAGTGGAACCTTTGCAGGCTAGAAGGGAAGTAGCATGATGTATTCAAAGTGATGAAAGGGAAAACTCTTCAGCCAAGTATACTCTGTCCAGCAAGGTTATCGTTCAGAATAGAAAAAGAGATAAAGAATTTCTCAGATAAGCAAAAACTAAAGGAGTTCATGACCACTAAACCAGCCTCACAAGAAATATTAAAGGGGACTCACTGAGTGGAAAGGAAGATCATAAATGAGAATATGAAAAAGAAAAACACAAAAGTAGTAAAAATAAATATTTCTGTAAAAATCAGTCAAGGGATTCATAAAATAAAAGAATGAAAATATGACATTATTTACCTAAAACGTATGAGGGAGAGGAGCCAAGAATGAGTTTAAACTTAAGCGACCATCAACTTAATATAGACTGCCATATGCAGAAGAGGTTATATACAAACCTAATGGTAACCACAACTCAAAAACCAGTAATAGATATGCAAGGAATAAAGAGAAAGGGATTCAAGTATATCAGTAAAGAAAGCCAACAAACCATGAAAGATCAAGTGGGAAGCCAATGGATCTCTAAAGATCATAAATCAAGGAATGGAGATAAATCCTATTATTTGTATTATGATTATAACCATTATAAGAACTATATTCAGAAATGTTAGAAAGAGATTTTCTCTGAGGAGTGAGACTTGGCATAGGTGAGAGACTTAATTTAATAGCTCTTTTTAATATTTTTCAGACATGTGCATGCATGTTTATAGTAAAGCTGTGCAACTAGCTTAATTAATTCACTGCTACAGTGAGTATCTATGAACATCTTTACACATGTGCAAGAAGGATGAATTCCTGTTACTAATATTTTTGGTACTTATAGAAAGTTCATAATTCTCTTAAAAAATAAAAAAAGTATGAGTAATTTTGATATTTGACTTTTCTGCTTGATGAGAAATCTTATTTCATTGTTGTCTTAATATTTGTTAAAAATTCCCAGGGAGGCTGAATCTTTCCTCATGTGCTTATCAGCCATAAAACTCTATGGGTGATTTACTTGGCTTTTACACTTTTCCTGGCTTTCTATTGACTGATAGAAGTAGATGAATTATGGTACTTCAGTATAGTGAAATAATGTTATGTCAGCATTAAAGAGGATGGGGAAATTATATGAATAAAATAAAAACATGATTATTCCATGTTTACAATATGCCATATTGTTAAGTAAAAGTAATGCAGAATGGTATGTAAAAGTATGATTTCTTTTTTCATTTAGATAATAGGTAGACAAATAGTATAAAAATCAACTATTGAAATGGCATTTTTTTTCTCCTAACTCCTATCTTTTAGAACTTGAACTTTCTTCTATATCATTTCTTCCTCTTTTATTGTTTCCTATTATTTATTCACATTTCATTTTGATCTAATTATATTTTTAATAACAACAATTATATCCAAAGCTCTAGTTGGGGAAAATCTCTTTTTTATTTAAATCTTCTATGTATTGTCTTATAATGAAATCATTTTTTGTCACTTGCTACACCTTCGATAAGAAATAGATCTTACAAAACAATCTCTGTTGAAACAGATTTTAGTACTAATACGCAGCATTATTTAGAGTGGAATTTTCAAACCCAGATGTGACTCAACATCATCTAAAGAATTTGTAAAACATAAATTCCCAGTCCCATCTATAGAGATTCAATATAAGAAGTCTGAGGTGGGCTTCAAAATTTATATTTTTAAAAGTTCCCAATTGATTTAGATACATGATAAGTTTAGGAACAACTAATTTAGAACTCATCAGAAATAAATTTCTTTTTCAATATATTTGAAGGTTTGGCTCAAAATACTCTTTTTCTACTTCTTCAGCATGGAACTTGTCATCATTTTTATTTTGGAAGTTGATCAACTCTTTAATATATTTGATATTTTTATACTGGCATTTACTGGAATTTAGAAAATAATCCAAATATTTCAAGTGTTCCAGTGTATACCTGTATCTATTTACCATAAAAATAAGCATTGATTTCCTAAGATAAAATAAAGTTAACTGGTAGTCAACTGAAATTTAAGTTATGGGCTTAATGAGAGTCAAATCTAAAAAGAATTAGTTCCATTCTACCTGTTTTTCTAAATGCTCATTTCAAGGAAGTTGGGTTTATTGAAATTAGCTCATATTTGTCATCCGGAGGAGGAAGAATGAGATTCCTTCCCATGTTGAATTTCCAACTGCTCCAATGCTCACATCTTCAGCTGTAAGAAACAATTGCCCCACAGTTTCCATGGTTCAGACTCCTCCCTGTGTTTCTCTTCACAACAAATAACCTCTCTTCTCGATGTTGGTATCTAGCATGGTGCCTAGAAAGTAATGGGGCTCAGCAATGCTGCCTCACTCTGATTTCTTTGTTTTTGGTTACTTCTCTGGAATACTTCTTATTCCCTTAGGCCTGTCTGTAGCCAGTGTTCTATAGATACCTTGCTGAGATATGTGATCTTGTGGCTCCACATATGAAAGTTCGTAGAAGACAGATATTTTCTACCATGTCTTTGTTTCCATCCTGTGTCCTGTTGCCTAGTTCAGAGTAAGAATCAATGTTGGCTGAAATGAACTGAAATTCTACACTAGAGAACATGTTCTATAACTTTCTGATTTTTTTAAAAAAGATATAGTTAATAATGTGATGTAATGGCTGCAAAATGGATTTGAATTTAATAGATTCAGATGGAATATTTTTGAAGATTAAGTAGTTTTTAATAAAATCGACTTTATTATGACCTCCCAGATTACATTTTCATTCAGAAATCACAAGAAAACTTTAATTTTCTGTTTACCCTTTTTGATAGTGATTTACACTTTCTCTTTATAGATGGAAACTAAAGGGTAACCTATAGCATATTCTTTAGATGTAAATGCCTATTGAGTACATCCAAATTATTAAATGTTATTTATAGGACATGAAAAAGAAACATGCAATTTTGAAAATATATATTTAAAATATATTTGTTTTTCAAAATTATTTCTTCATATTCAAATGGCTGTATTTTAAAGTATGAAACAGCAATAAAAAGTAATACAATACTAATTATTTGAAGTCAAAGTAAACATGTTGAACCAGTAGATATTTCTTCATGTTATGAAAACCAGGAGCCACTGAAGAAAAGCTGTTGAAAGAATTTGTAGACCACAGGGAAGCCATTTAGCTTCTGGTTCCTTTAAGTTCCAGTTTGAAGACTCTTATTTAAGGACTATAACTAATCACATCTGTCATGAAGTACTTGAAAGTCAGTACTGATCCAAAACAACAAATAAATGGAGAGAATTTCTGCTGAGGGGAAAACCAATCATGGCTTAGTGAAATCTGGAGCCATTCAAGGAATGTATGACTAGCATTGGCCACCAAATCGTCCAATGCATTAATTATTTTAATGGTGTGGTCAGTGTACAGTTTGACAATACCATTTGAAAAAATAAATTTAACTTATTTTATGTTAATTTTTTTAATGTTTATTTATTTTTGAGAGAGAGAGAGAGAGGCAGGGTGCAAGCGGGGGAGGGGCAGAGAGAAAAGGAGACACAGAATCCAAAGCAGGCTCCAGGCTCTGAGCTGTCAGCACAGATCCTGATGTGGGGCTCGAACTCATGAATCGTAAGACCATGACTTGAGTTGAAGTCAGACACTTAACCGACTGAGCCACCCAGGCACCCCTAACTTATTTAAAATAGTTAGATAATCTTACAGTATCTAGTGTTTGCTTTTGAGTGAATATCCATGCAATTGTTAGCCTAAGTTCTAGACACCGCTGATGAAATAAAAACAAATCAATGAATCAATGAATCAATAAAAAACATTTCTAAATACAATTTTCCAATTTTCCCAAATTAAAATGTTTAAGTAGGTTCAAGTGTAAATAATTTTAGCTTGGAGTTATATCCTATGGAAGAGTAACTGGGCATTTGAAATAAATCTTTTTTTCCTCCATACAATATTTTGGGCGGGTATACCTCTTGATGAGGATTACATTTTATTGGATATTTTTCATTTACTTTAAGAACGAAGAACCTTATTTAGAAACAAAGGTATAATTTTTTTCATGTTGGCTAGCCAAAAACATTTTAAGTTGGGTTGTTCATCAGGATATGAAATTCAGTTTCCCCAAATTAAGGCAAACACTTTTTAAAAAATGTTTGTTTGTTTGTTTATTTATTTATTTATTTATTTATTTATTTAGAGCAAGTGTGTGCAAGCAGGGAAGGGGCAGAGAGAGAGAGAGAGAGAGAGAGAGAGAGAGAGAGAATCCCAAGCAAGCTCCGCGCCTCAGCGCAGAGACTGACCTGAGGCTCAGTCCCATGCACAGTGAGACCATGACCTGAGCTGAAATCAAGAGTTGGATGCTTAACTAACTGAGCCACCCAGGTGCCCCTTGGCAAACACTTTTTAAATATTTGTTTGAATCATTAAAGACTTAGATGTCAAATTCATTTTGCAAGGATAGTTTTGAGTTATTTCAGTAATTGGAATTGCTTCAAAGTGGGAGGTAACCATTTCACAATATATCTGCTTGATCCTAAAATCATGTAGAAGTTAATGGAAAGGAGATTTCATGGATTTTAATCCTATTTCTCAGCCAGAATGCATCCACACTGTTTCAGTGTTTAATTGCCTCCTCTGTGAAAGTGGTTATTTGTTAACATGTGATTAATTTTCCCAGAATTTCTAATTTTGAAGTTGATTATAGTATCTGTCATTGATAATTCTGTAAGCCTAACAAAACTACCTCTTTGCCTTGGTCCTGCTTTAACACCTTCAGAAATGATGGTGATAGTGACCAAAGCTTCTTGGCTCTGACATGATGATTAGTTACAGTAACATAATAGACAGAATGTCAATATGGTACCAACAGCTTGTGTGGTTAAGTTGTAATAAGCCTGGCAGCTGGAAAGTAATAATTCAGAAGACTATTTGCCTACATTTTGTGGCATGTCATGGCAATTACTTGGCATTACATATGCTGACAACTTGAGATGATGACTTATTTTTATTATAAAAAGAGAAGAATTTTTGTCATTACGGTTGGGGAAAAATGAATTATGGAGCACTCATTCCTCTCCCACTGGGCTTTAGCCTGGGAAGTTTCATTTCTAATTAGGCAAGAACTGGGAATATTTTAATACTTTTGCAACTTGGATGTATTTACTTGGAATATTTAAATTTAAAGTTGAGGCCTTAGTACCCATTTTTGCATTACTTTTAGTGGTTATTAATTTCTTCTAGTAAACCAATGTCTGAAGAAATTAACAAGGGGAATAGAAAGGTTTTTTTGTAAGATTATTCTGGGAATGTTCCTCTTATATCGTCTGAATTAATTCAGAAGTTATTTAAACCCATTTAAACCTTGGTGGCTCCTGGGAACTGTCTTCTGTTTACCTCAAGACAAGCCCCTTTATGAAAATGTTTTACAGCATTTACCTTCATTCAGGACTGATTATGCCCTTCATGTTCTTAGAAATGGTATAAATATAGTTAAATCTTATTAAATCCCAAATTGCTAGATTTAGATATACTGTATCTAAGATTCATATTAAATTCTTAGGAGCAGATGCGAGGTCTATTTTCCCAGAATTTCTACAAGGCCATACAAAATTAGGTCTTAATAATTTTTCAATTGACAGTGATTTGTATTTTTTATTTTCACTTCTTCTTTCAAGTTAGAAGATGCCCATACTATGCGCCAAGTAGATCTCATAAGCATATGGGAGAAGTTCATAGTTAAACTCTCTTTCTCATGCCCATCTTAGAAATAATGGACAATTTAAATTTAACCAGGCCTAACTCAAATGAGTTTTCTTTAAACTAATACATGTGTCAATTACATTTCATTAATTTAAATATTTTTCCTTCTCTGTAGCCTTGTTCTAAAATGATTTCAGGCAGTTACCAAAATGCATACAAATAAGACCAAGAAAAACGGGGGTTGGAGGAGGGATTAAAAAGTAGACTAACAAATCTGGGAGAACCAAAGTGAGAAAAATAAGATGAAACTAAGAGTGTAATCAGTCAACTGAGCTGTGAGGATGATGAGTATTTTCTAGCAACAGGAAGGAAATGCCTCTTGAGTTTTCTGGCAGACCATTATAACATAGAATCATGAGTTGGTGAAATATCTGAGTGTCCATATAATAAGAGCAAAGCAGTTTATCAGAAGAGTAAAACAGTTCTCCATATTGAATCTAGAGAAATATTTTTGCAGTATGTTCTCAGAAAGAAATTAGGGTGCAATGTGATAAAAACTGTTTTCTAGAACATTCTCTTAGCAAATACAAAAGTATGTTTCAGGAAGCTGTTTCTTATAATGTCCCTCAAAGTGGATTAGAGGTATCAGATCATAGAATAATTAAGGGGAAAAAAAAGAAAAAGTAGAAAGACTACAGGATGGTAAAGCAACATGCAGTTTTCTTGGGAGTCTGGCTTGATTCATGGAGAGCATAGGGTAGAGAGAAATTTATCCATATAGTCACCACCTGACCTCAAAATGTCCTATGGCATGTCATTAAATGCTGTCCAATTACATTGTATATCCATTCCTAACATCAAAACAAGTAGTGAGTATACTTTGTAATTATCTGTTTACTTTAAAGCATACTTGTTCTGGGGAGCTTGGGTGGCTCAGTTGGTTAAGCATCCGACTTCGGCTCAGGTCATGATCTCACAATTGATGGGTTCAAGCCCCATATTGGGCTCTGTGCTGACAGCTTAGAGCCTGGAGTCTGCTTCAAATTCTGTGTCTCCCTCTCTTCTGTCCCCTCCTGCACTCATGCTCTGTCTCCCTCTGTCTCTCAAAAAAATAAATAAAAATGTTAAAAAAAAGATTTAAAGCATACTTGTTCTGAAAAATTAAAAATAATACAGGCTTGTATTAAAATAAAAAGTTGTAATCTCTCCACTTGTATTCTCACTTTCCAGAGTTAACCCTCTTAACTATTTTGGGTCTATCAGAGCATTTTCTAAAAGTATAATCTATTTATCTCTATTTAATTTTTAATAAAGTGGAATAATAACATATCTTTATGTTTTATAGTTTCATAGTTTTTTTTAAAGCTGACTCTATATTCTGGACTTCTGTGCCTCCTGGCTTTTCCATGCCTTTCCTAAATTAGTACAGTTTACCAGCTGTGTGGCTTGGGCAAGTTATTTAATCATTGTGAATTTCATTTTCTCATTTGAGAAGTAGGAATAATAAATAGTATTTAATTTGTAGGAGTGTTATAAGGATTAAATGAGGTACTATGTTTACAACATTTATAATAGTGGCTGGTACTATAGACCACTCAAAAACACATTATTATTATTATTATTATTATTATTATTATTATATAGTCTTGCTTTTACTGACTGCATTCTGTAAAGTATAATTTATACTTTATATAATCAATTTTATATTGTTGGATACTGAGATAGTGGAGCCTGTGTGGTTGTGTGTGGTAAAAGTACTTAACATGAGTTATACTCTCTTAACAAATGTTTAAGTGCATAAATACAGTACTGTTAACTCTAGGCACAATGTTGCACAGCAGATCTCTAGAGCTTTGTCATCTTGCATAACTGAAACTTTATGTCCATTGAACTTCAACTCCTCAGCCCCTGATAACTACCATTCTACCTTGTTTCTATGAGTTGGACTCTTTTAGATACCTCATATAAGTGGAATATGATACTTGTCTTTCTCTGTCTGGTTTATTTATGTAGTATAATGTTCTCCAGGTTTATCCTCTGCTATCCCATACAATAGGATTTCCTTCTTTTTTTAAGGCTGAATAATTCATTGAAAGCTGAAATAGTGGGACCTAGATTTTGAACCGGAATATACAATAAGATGGTTTTGCATGTTTAAAGAAGAGATCATGGCTGGTTTGAAAGAACTGGGGAGCAAAGTAGGAATTGGCTCAAGAGGAGGCATAAGGGACCTTGCTAAAGGGATTCTCCAGTCAGTTTCCTGTTTCTCAGTACAATCACATTTAGCTTTCTAGAAAAAGTGTTGTCTTTTTTTCCCTTAAAATCCCCATGCAAGGTCTAAGAAATGCCACAATATTAATTTTAGCACTCAGAAAAATTTTATAAAAACAGAGAAGTAGCCACCCTGGGCTCCACAAAGACTGAGCAGAGAAAAGTATACAATTAAAACAAACAAAAAGCTCACAGCTTAATCTGAAGCACCAACGGACCCTCCCTTTACTCATGAACAATGGGCAATCCATTATAAGCACACAGTGTGGCTTGGCACAAAATTTAATTCAAAGTATTAGACAGTTCTGCTAATTCCTTGCTTATATTTTAAAGGTATTAATGGGGCTTTCAAGAAACTAGATCAAACTGATTGATTTCAGGGTTGAATTTACTTGCCTTGAGCACTGAGCTTAAATTGTCAGAGGTTGGTGAAAAAGATACACGGACATAGTTGTGGTAAGTTGCTATGGGCCTTTTGCTACACGCTCAGCAATCTCTAACATTACTCAATGCTAACTAGTCAGTTTAGTTAACTAAAAATTCCAAAAATGACTATTTATTGAGCAGTAAATATGTGCCACGCATTAATGCTAGGTGCTTTACAATTCTTCTCACTAATGTTTATACATTGAGTTGAATAGTGTCTCCACAAGAATGCATGTGAACTTCAGAATGTGACCTTAACTGGAAATAGAGTCTTTGAAGATATAAGATGTTAGTTAAAATGAGGTCATACTGGAGTAGGATGGGTCCTAATCCAATGACTCATGTCTTTATATGAAGAAAAAAGAGAGACACAGAGATACACAGACATCCACAGCAAGGATGTCATGTAATGGCAAAGGCGGAGATTGGAGTGATGACATGTACAAGCCAAGGAACACCAACCATTGCCCACAACTACCAGAAGCTAAGAAAGATGCGTGGGATAGTTTCTTCTTCAGAGCCTTCAGAAGGAACCAAGCCTGCTGACACCTTAATTTCAGACTTCTGGCCGCCAAAACTTTGAGAAAATAAATTTCAGTTTTTTTAAGCCACCAGTTTGTGCTACTTTGTTACATCTGCCCTAGGAAACTGATACAATTCAATTAACACTTCCAGGTAAGTGTCAATGTCTCTTTTGAACAAATTTTAAAATATGACCTGAATCCAAGTCTTATGCTGACTCCACTGTCTTTTAACCAAGCTCATTAAACAGTACGGAATAATAATTAGGTGGTCCAATGAAAAATATTATCCAAAGAGTTTATGCTAATTGACCCATACACTGTTTCATTCCAACTCCAGGAGGAATTCCCCTCATCTTGAAGGTCAGTACTGCTTCAAGTTGATTATTACTACTTTGCTAAAACCTGTGACCCAGGGAACGGCCGAAGAGAGATGGTTTTGGTGATTTCCAAACCACATTAAGTTTCCTATGCTTGGAGGAGGGAAAGTTAAGGATATTGGAAGATGCATGCAAGGCAAAGAATGTGCACATTCTGTGTCAGATTCCCAGAAGAATCTGCTACAGGATACCAGGGAATGAATGGGAATCCAGCATTGAGAACTCCTCTGCTGTCTGTGGATTACCATGAACAGGGTTGGGAAAAAAGATGGTAATCCTAAATGTCACAACAAAAGGTTATAAACATGGGCACTGAGTCATGTGCAGTCATATATGCAGGGTGGAACAGGAAGAACCAGGAATGGAGGTCTGACTTGGCCCAAGGAACAAAATGGACCATATGGCACTCAGACAAGAAGTCACAAGAAGGAGTTGGTCTGGAAAGAAGTGTGTGAACACCATATATCCTGAAGGCAATGCCAAAATTTAGATTCACGCTGAACTGGAAGGTGAAATAGCCAGTAAATGGGGAAGATCAGGGTCAAGAGATTCAGGATAGAGGACAGATATAAATTGAAATAGACTAAATCTATGACAAGGGGTCAAATATCAGAAATTCAAGTTACATTCATAGAACAAATAAGGATGAACCATTTATCGTGTCCTTGACAAGTTTGGGGCTTCTGACAGAACTGTGTTTCATATGTTTAAGGGGTTTGTGCAGGTGACAGAAAGCTTGCTCTCGGTTTTTTTCTTATTATAGAAACTCTGCGCTGATTATATAATGCTTAACCTGTATACCCAGTTTGTATATGTCTTAACCTCTCTGCCTGAAGGTATGCCCCTGTGAGTATTAATGGATATCATTTTTGAGCACCTACCGTGTGTCAGGCACTTGCCAGTGCTTCACACACATTGTGATGTCATTCTTTCTTTTTAATACAAACAATCCTGAAGAGTTTAAATGTAGAGAGATAAGTAACAACTGTTTTTTGTTGTTATTATTGGTCTTGTTTCCATCCCACCCTTCATGCCTTATTCATTGCCATAAATATCTGGTCCTTGTAGCAATAGTGTGTTGGATGCGATGGGCATACTTTGTATACACACAGCAGTGTAGGTATGTGCTGCTTACTAGAGCAGGGTCTTTGTGGCTGGGGATTTTGGCAGTTGTGGAAGACTACGTCTTCTGGGGGAGATTATGGTAAAATGAGGTAGAAGACTGAGAAGAGAAGTCCAGAGTCATTCTATGTGATAAGGTGCCTGAAGGTGTTTGCAGTGGATTTTATCATATTTCCCACAAGGGCAGGGATTAATGTCAGAGTGTGAATTGCCTCAGGTAGAGAGTGAGAAGCTATTCAGAGAGGGAGTGCCTCAGGGAGGGTGGAAGGGTATTTACAGAAATATCTTGACTCTTTCCTCATAAAACTGTAGGGGAGAGAGAACTTTCATTGTTTCCTCTGAGGTTCTTCCAGCTGGTTTAGGAATTAAATTGACATGAGACAAATTAACAGAAGAAACAAAAATTATTATGTGTGCATGGAGGCCTGATAATGAAATTGAGACCCAAAGTAATGACCAAGGCAGTTTGTTTTTTTTGTTTGTTTGTTTTTTCAATATATGAAATTTATTGCCAAAATGGTTTCCATACAACACCCAGTGCTCATCCCAAAAGGTGCCCTCCTCACTACCCATCACCCACCCTCCCCTCCTTCCTACCCCCCATCAACCCTCAGTTTGTTCTCAGTTTTTAAGAGTCTTTTATGCTTTGGCTCTCTCCCACTCTAACCTCTTTTTTTTTTTTTTCCTACCCCTCCCCCATGGGTTTCTGTTAAGTTTCTCAGGATCCACGTAAGACTGAAAACATATGGTATCTGTCTTTCTCTGTATGGCTTATTTCACTTAGCATCTCACTCTCCAGTTCCATCCACATTGCTACAAAGGGCATATTTCGTTCTTTCTCATTGCCATGTAGTACCCCATTGTGTATATAAACCACAATTTCTTTATCCATTCATCAGTTGATGGACATTTAGGCTCTTTCCATAATTTGGCTATTGTTGAGAGTGCAAGGCAGGCTGTTTTTATACATTTTAGACAAAGCGATAATTTGTGAGGAAATTTACAGGATGTAGAAAAAGAAGATGCTTGGTAGCTTTAAAATTTTTTTAACTTTGTTTTATTTATTATTGAGAGACAGAGAGAGACAGAGCACGAGCATGGGAGAGGTAGAGAGAGAGAGAGGGAGACACAGAATCTGAAGCAGGCTCCAGGCTCCGGGCTGGCAGCACAGAGCCTGATGCGGGGCTTGAAGTCACAGACCGCGGGATCATGACCTGCACCGAAGTCGGACACCCAACGGACTGAGCCACCCAGGTACCCCTTGGTAGCTTTAATTAGTAAGGAATTGTAAGCAGAATTTGGGCTGAGGTAGTAGATTAGTAAAACAAACAAACAAACAAAAAACAAACCAAGATTTGTTTCTATAGTTTTCTTAGCTTTAAAGTTCCTATCTCGGGGTGCCTGGGTGGCTCAGTCAGTTAGGTGACCGACTTTGGTTGGGATCACGATCTTGTGGTCTGTGAGTTCCAGTCCCGCATCGGGCTCTGTGCTGACAGCTCAGAGCCTGGAGCCTGCTTCGGGTTCTGTGTTTCCCTCTCTCTTTGCCCCTCCCCTGCTCTCTCTCTGTCTCCAACTTAAATAAGTAACCATTTGGGGGACACCTGGGTGGCTCAGTCGGTTAAGCTTCCCACTTCTGCTCAGGTCATGATCTCAGGGTTTGTGAGTTCAAGCCCCCTACCCTGCTCTGTGCTGACAGCTCAGAGCCTGGAGCCTGCTTCGGATTCTGTGTCTCCCTCTGTCTCTTTGCCCCTCCCTTGCTCATGCTCTTGTCTCTCTCTCTCTCTCTGTCAAAAAAAAAAAAAAAAAAAAAAAGTTCTTATCTCTTATCATAAGGATGTCTTTTTATTTCGTGGTACACTGAGGGCAGTTTTCATATGGGAGATTTATTTCCTGCTTTCAGGGGGACAGAGGAGGGTCTGTGTGTCCTTGCACCAGCTGTTTCCCAAAGAGCTTGGGAATATGCCATTGTGGTACATTTTGGAGTAGCCTGCCCCGGGCCCTGACAAAACCTTACCAAGTTAACTCCCATTCCAAATAAAACATCTTAGGTACTTTCCTGTAGCTCTTCAAGATACATCAGTACTACCTTAAGAGTATAGTGTAGTTAGAAATTCAAACATGAGTTTAGCCATTTACCAGTCACATAAAGCTTGAAAAGTTACTTCTCCTTTTTGAACCTCAGTTTCTTTATCTGTAAAATTAGATAATACCTACCTTGCAGGGTGTGTGAGACAGTTATGTTTTCAGGCTGGCAATGAAAAGTATTTAGTAAATTGTAGTTCTCCAATTATCCCAAACTATGCACCTTTCTTTCTTTCTTTCTTTCTTTCTTTCTTTCTTTCTTTCTTTCTTTCTTTCCTTAACAAATGCCTTAAGAATATGAAAAGTAATTTTATAAAAAAAAAAAACAGTTAACTTTCTGTATACTAAGAATTATACTAGATTATAGAGATATGAAGATGAGAAAATCAAGTGTCTATTTTTGATCAACACATAGTCTTATAGGGACAAAAACACGTTTAAAAAAGTGAATATAACTAGTAGAGAAAATTCATGCTTAAGCTTCTGGAGAAAGGAACACAAAACCTAATTGAAGCAGAATTTCTCAGTATTGAGGTCATACTGAATTAATCAACCAGGAAAATGAAAAAAAAACCCTTATTGTTTGATATTTGAATTATTAAAACTTTTTTAATATGACTCATTAAATTAATTCTGAGAAGTAGTTTGCTAGAATTTATTTGGTACAAGTATTTTAGGTATTCTTAGCATATTAAAAGATATTTTAGCATTTATTTTGGGATATTTGGTAAGACTTCAGAGTGCTTTAAACATTTATTTTATTATTTGAAAAAAAATTTTTAATGTCTATTTTTGAGAGAGGGTGGGGAGGGGCAGAGAGAGAGGGAGGCACAGAATCGGAAGCAGACTCCAGGGTCCATGCTGTCAGCACAGAGCCCAACATGGGGCTCAAACTCATGAATGTGAGATCATGACTTGAGCCGAAGTCGGTCGCTCAATCGGCTGAGCCACCCAGGTGCCCCCAGAGTGCTTCAAACATATAGAAAAATGTTCTGTGTAGGGGCGCCAGGGTGGCTCAGTCGGTTGAGCGTCCGACTTTGGCTCAGGTCGTGATCTCATGGTTCGTGAATTTGAGCCCCACGTCAGGCTCTGGGCTGACAGCTCAGAGCCTGGAGCCCCCTTCGGATTCTGTGTCTCCCTCTGTCTGTCCCTCCACTGCTTGCACTCTGTCTCTCACATTGTCTCAAAAATAAATAAACGTTAAAAAATTTTTAGAAAAATATTCTATGTTGAGACTAGAATTTTTAAAACATATACCATAACCATAATGCAAATGAAAAAAATTTAAATATTTTCTAATTATCTGCATGTTCACATGTTTCTTATATGATTCAGATATTAGATGCCAATAGTGTGTATTTTTACTCCTGGATTCCTGGGGAAAATATCATGAAAAGGAAAAAATTATTATAGGGAGACAGAAATGAAGAGTGACAGATTGTTAGCCCCCCCTCCATCCCCCACCCCCCTCACCCCCCGCCACACACAAAATCTCTGGTTCCCATATATCTCAACACTTACATTTCAACTCTTACAACTGTTTTCTCTTTACTCCTCATCAGGAGGGGATAGTAAATGTTGAAAATCTGAACCTATTCTTCAATATCATCTCCCTCTGTTTGCAACCTTCACCCAAATCCTAATGATGAAATGATAGCTCTGAATGGTAGTTTTTTATTTAAAATTTGTATTTTATTTTCAGATAAAGCCATGTAAAAAAAGGTAGTTTTTTATTTTAAATTTTTATTTTATTTTCTGATAAAGCCATGTAATCCTATCCTTATGTTACTTTTAAATACATGTTCATCTATTTAAACCACTAATTCCTAATTCCTTTCAAAGTAGACCTTTCTGAAAGATTATATCAGATCATGATAGTTCTAATTTTAACATTGATGAACAAGATTCAGTAGTACCACATGAAATATGTTACATTCCAGAGGAAGGATTAGTTTGAGTCTTTTAATTTGCAATTTTATTTTCTTGAGCCACCACAACATGCTTTATAAACAGCAGCTTGCAAAAAATGTGGGTACAGGTTCTAATGAGAGAAAAACAAAATGGCTTCCTGGGAACATGAGTTGTGGCTTGACTCCCATCAGGGGCCAAAGCAAATATGAGCCCACAAAATGAAAAGGGCTGTGTCTGACTTTGAATTATTGTTATAGTCATTGTAAAAAAACTCATTGTTCACTAAGCAAGATATAAACTATTCAAATTAACTGGATGTGTTACTTATTGGAACTAGGCAAAGACTTAAAATTCAAGCTATTTCCTTGTGCCAAGGATTGACTGTACTGTTCATGTTCTGAGATAAACATCCTTAACATTGTTGGCAATTTGCAAAATGTGAAGGGTGTACTTTTGGACTTTGGGATACATAGCTGTGGTTTTGAATTCTCTTTCTGTTGTTTAGGTGTATATCCTTAGATTTTTAAATCCCTCTGAGTCCCAACTTCCTTACCTTTGAAATCACTAATTACCTTGTTAGCATCGTGAAGATTTAGTGAAATGACATAAATAAAATCTCCAGTAGACTGCATGGGAAGGAACAAAAGGAGAGCCAAAAGGAAGGGCCAGAGAAAATGGAAGAAGCCAGGAGACTGTAGTGCCTTTTTATATGCCTGAACACTATGCACGAACCTATTCTGAAACTTACCTACTGTCCTTTGATTTTTGGCTTATTTTTCCATGTCAACAAACAATGAACTTCTTAAAGGAAGGAACCTTTTTTTTTTTTCTGACCACAGAATCTGGTATGGGGACTGACTCCTAGTCTTGATAAAATTTGCTTGTTAACTGAATAATAGACTGGTCTCCCAGACACTATGATCTGAGAGAGATTTTGTCACTAGAGTTAGCTAGGCCTTGGGACAACTTATTCATGGTTAAAGCATAAGCTACTGATCTCAAATTCTCTTTTAGTGACCCTAGATTAATGTGAGAGTTCTTTTTTTAAACTACAGATTTGAAGAACTATGGAATCTATGAATCTGTAGTTTTGACAGTTTCCAAGTTATTCTGATATGCAGTCAGATTTTCTCTTGGCAATTCTGAAGTTTTTGTCATTCTTACTCTGCAAAAGTTTAGCATCAAAGAGCCCAAGATGAACCAGCCAGGAACCAGCGAGTGGATAGAAAATAGTTCAGGCCATGAGGGAAGAGGATTCTGAGATATCTAGGAAGGCATGGATGCAATAATCATTTTGGATGGTGCTTGCCAAATTTATCTGATTATTTAAGACAGGTAATCAGAATAGAAATTGGAAGACAGTCTGGCAAGGTTGGAATCCTACCTCCACTTGGCAAGTAACTTAATCTTTCTTACCTCAGCTTCCACATCTGTAAAATAATCATACTTCTACTTTATAAGGTTCTGGGAAGACTAAATGAAATAATCTATACAAAGCATAGTTCTTGGCATAAGTATGTGCTCAATTCCTACCTATATCACCATCATCATCATTTCATTATCTTTCCAGGACCAAACAAATCTTATCTCCACCATGAATTGTTACTTGACATTTCCAGTTCATAAATATTTACTTTGAAACAACTTATAAATTAGAATTTTGGAATTTAGCTCTATATTTCCTTGCATAATGCCATTTTTTCAGCAATGATTTAGTTGTCTTATTCTTAGAGCTTTATCTTGTGAAGAAAACATCTGCTTACTGACATTCTATAGGAAGTATATCTATGTTGAGCTGAATGTACAGTGGGTTTCACAAAGCACATTAGATGGACAATTCTATTCTACAAAACAATGTCAATTATAGCCAACTCCCATATTATAGAACATCAACAACAAAAACGGGGGTACTTCTTACCACTTTGTAGCATGTGCTTCCAAAATTAATTCCAACCACTGAAACAAATCAAGAGAAAATGCTTTGGTTTAAAAAGAAAAACATACACATGTTATTGTGGTCAGAATTCTAAACACTGGTTAAATTTCTACATTTTCAAAAGAACTCTATGGCAACTCTGGATTGTGCAAGTATGAGGCAAACTAGAATTGAATTTGCTCATCCCCTTTTAACTCCAAACTTGCTGCCTGCTCCCCACCCCCTCCACACAGCTGAAGAAAGTTTATTTTTCTTTGTGAATCATTTTGTATCAGAGTGAGTCTAAAGTAGATAGACTTGGGGTGCCTGGGTGGTGCAGTCGGTTAAGCGTCTGACTTCGGCCAGGTCACGATCTCGCGGTCCGTGAGTTCGAGCCCCGCGTCGGGCTCTGGGCTGATGGCTCAGAGCCTGGAGCCTGTTTCCGATTCTGTGTCTCCCTCTCTCTCTGCCCCTCCCCCGTTCATGCTCTGTCTCTCTCTGTCCCAAAAATAAATAAACGTTGAAAAAAAAAAATAAAGTAGATAGACTTAATATTAGTCATTGCCTTTAAAATAAGTTGAGGTTTCCCTAATTTATGCATACAAGGGTAGGCACACATGCACAAATACAGATATTTTAATAAAAAATAATTTTAATTCCATGAGTTAATTCTGTTTGCTTTACTTTGTTTAGTAGAAAATAGAGGAATTAGGGAATTACTTAATTATGTTTTTAAAAAATTTGCTTTGGTCAGAAACATTTTAAAAATCGATAAAATGATTATAAATTCTGATTATAAATTGCATATGGGTGGCTCCGTTGGTCGAGCATATGACTCTTGATTTCTGCTCAGGTCATGATCCCAGGATCATGGGATGGAGCCCCATGTCAGGCTTTACACTGTCCATGCTGAGCATGAAGCCTGCTTGGGATTCTCTCTCTCTCTCTGACTCCCTCTCTCTCTCCCCCTCTGCCTCTCTCCCCTGCTCTCTCTCTGCTCTCTCTCTCTCTCTCAAATTAAATTTAAAAAAAAATCCTGATTATGAAAGTATGTTATTTGTTAAAAAAAAAAAAAAAAGGAAAATGGAGAAAGAGGAAAAAAATTTCACCCACAATCCATTTACAAAGAAAACAAAGGTAAATTTTTGAATATTTTCTGTCAGTATTTTCCCATGCCTCCATTCTCTCTCATTCTCTCTCTCTCTCTCTCTCTCTCTCTCTCTCTGTATTTATAGACACACACACATACACACACACATACACACACATACAAACATTTCACCAATTATGACCATATAATGTCTTACTCCTACTTTTTCATTTGATGTTATTGCCATTCTATGCCAGCATAGATCAAGGGCAATAATAAATATTGCTGAAATTCTGTGTAATGTTTAAACATGCATTCAGAAAGAAATTGGGTTGTAAAAGGCACGTGAGCTGTGGGGAGTTCTTTTACTTCATATCTATATTTAACCTATAGTCATAATTTACCTGATCCTTTTCCTAGACAATTTTTAGATTAAGTGATTTTTAGGCTCAGTGTTTTTAGTCAAAATTTTAATTTTAAAATGCATCAGTGAAGTTTAGCAAAAACTGAATTGGTCCTATGCCGTGCCTCTGATTCCTTACATTTTTTTTCATAGTTCTTTTAGTAATTATCATAATATAGTATTTACTAAACATTGGCACTAAAATAGTAGTGTGTGGGATAAAACCAAAAATTATTTTAGTTTCCACATCTCATCTGCCTATGAACATGAAAAGATTTCTATCACTCCTAGTGGAAATTATCTACTCTAATTTACTAGTCCTTTGAAATAATAGATATGTATTTATATTTAGACTTCTCTATCTTTGACCAATATGTGTTGTACTAATAAAAATAAACTCATTAATTTGTACATTATGCTGTTCTGAAGTGAGAGTGTGGCTGTAGTGACTTACTCGAACTGAAATACTCCCCACTATTGTTCCTGAAACTGACAGTAACTCTCTAAGGAGGCTCTGCAGTGCTAAATATGCCAGATAACTTCATAGATTCTAAGTTAAACTTTTAAGTTAACATATTCCTTTTTAGCAATGGCACCACATTGCGTAAGATAATCCTAGCCTGGTGGTTTTGAAGCCAAAAGCCCGAGTCCATTTCCTTATCAACAGAACTCAATATAATGAATGAAATGGGAAGAAGTGCCTTCATAAAAGCCTCCCTCTATTCCCCTCTGCCTTGGATGACTCATCCCATAAGCCAGAGTTTTTCTTTCCTGCTACGGCAGAAATCTTATGTTAGATTGTCCTTACAATTTATTTAACAGCTGCTAAGTGCCAATGGTACTGACAAGAAATAAAAATTAGGATTTGTTTTTGTTTGCAAGGTACCATATCCAAATAGCTTTTCATTGGTAAAGTGAAGACTATGCTTGCTATATTTGGAGGGCTTATTAACTCACAAATAATTGGCTTTCACTTGGCAAATTTTAGCAAAACTATATAGAAACTAGCAAAGTAGATGATATTTAAGGCAAAGCAAACTACCTGGATTTTTGATGAAGCAATTACTGCTATTAAAATATATGCTTTTATTAGTTGTCAATTAAGGATGCCAGCAACTGAATAAATTATAAGTAAATTAATTAAATAAGTAAATAATTAAATAAATTATAATAAATAAACAAATAAAGCAATTAAAATTCTTCAGGTGCAGGTAGCATAACCACCATTTAAAATGAACTTTTCTCCAAAGGATTTCATATAAATTATTTTGATAGATCTGAAATACACCAGGCAGACAAAATAAAATTGAATATGAATGTCTGATTTGAAGTTGCATGTGTTATTTGTACTTTTCCTCTTAACCTCTAAGGAGCTTAAAATATTGACTTGTATATAAAATAATGAACTTTTCATAGTTGTTTATGTCACCATCTCTTTTAGTGAGATAAAAACAGAGAGGGAGGCAAACCACAAGAGACTCTTAAATACAGAGAGCAAACTGAGGCTTGATGGGGGTGGGGGTGAGGTGAGGAAAATGGGTGATGGGTATTAAGGAGGGCACTTGTTGAGATGAGCACTGGGTGTTATATGTAAGTGATGAATCACTGGAATCCACTGCTGAAGCCACGACTGCACTGTACATTAGCTAACTTGGGAAAACAAACAAACAAACAAACAAACAAATAAATAAATAAATATCAGGCTGAAAATTAAAAAAAAAAATAAAAAAATATAAAGTGAGATTGATTAGATTCTAAATAAAACTAAATGCAATTGTGATATGAGTAGAAACTCATAAGCTTATTACTTTATTAAAAGTGGAAATCACTGAGTAGCTTTATCTGTGGCTCTGATACGTGGAAGGCACCTTCCTGCATTAACTACATCAATTCACTAAGATCTCTCTAAAATATGCACAACAGAACCAAACATTCTAACTGGTGATTTTAAATAAAAATTATGACTAAATAGAGTATGCTGAATCAAATCTAGAATTCAAACTCACAAAAAAGGGGCAAAAGTATCTTAAAGGACAAGCTATTTAGTAAATATTTGTAACAAGGATACCTTTCGATACTATATGTGTGCATTCCTATGAGCAAAAATAAATGAATAATTGTTTCTTACGGAAAGAATATGTCTTGAAGTGGGCCATGCACATGAAGCCAAAACAAATACCATTTGCTAAAAGGAAGTGGCCTGTGTGTAACTGGGAATGATTATAATGCTGTAAAATAAATCATTGTTCATCGAGTAAGACATGAATGATTTCAAATGATTGAGAATATTATTTACTTGACCCTATACAGAGCTCAAGTTAAAGGTTATATATTCACTGATTTTTTAATGCTAAGGACTTGCTATGGTGTTAATGCTTTCTGTGGTGCCCTTTACAGAGTTAGTGCTGCATAAAGTCTTTCTAAGTAGTTCATGCAATGAATACCTTTTGGGGACACACTGAAAAGTACTAGGAAATAGTTTAATTCCTTCACATATCAAAGAGAACTTATTGGAACTTCAGTTCTGCCTTCGCTTAACCGTCTGTCATTGGCTGACTTATTCAACATCAATGAGCACCATTATTTCTAAAATGGAATTAATGGTACCTACTTCTTAAAATATTGTTAAGATTAAAGAGGACACATGTATGAAAACATAAAATAATATTTCAGAGTAATGCGACTCAAGGAAAAGTGCGTGAGTCTTATAATTAGATACACCTAATTTTACACTCAGCTGGTAAGAAATTGGGTTATTATTGGTTCCAACATTTTACTTCCAATGTGACATCTTTATACATCATGTCTTTTGCCATGTAGCTTGGCAATGTTCCCTGCTATGGCTGGAATAAATTTCCTTGCATGTTGGTGTTGGGCTTGGCCATAGGAATTTGCTTTGACCAATGGAGTATTAGTGGAAGTGTCAAGGCTGTGAGAGGCAACGTGTGTTCTCTCTCTTGTGCTTTCCTCTTTGCACGAGGAGAATATGCTCAGGTTAGTCTGCCATTTCAACAAGATTGAGGAGGCATGTAGAGTGAACTGCAATTTGGAGCCATAACTTGTCTTTAGACCAGTTAGTGATGAATGAATGCTAGTTATTGTTGGACGTTGAGAACTTTGAGTTGTTTGTTATCCTGCACAACATTAGCATCAGTTGACTGAATTGAATATGGCCCTATTCAATTACTTGGAGTGCAGAATTTGTTTCTTTCCAAAGCTGTTCAGATAGTTTTACATTTGCTCTCTTCACATGTCAGTAGTGGCTATAATCCTCTACATTTATGTAAATCTGTGGACTTAGGAAGCAAAATGTCTCTCAACATTAGGCTAGGTACCTAAGCATAACTGTTTTTATGTATGTTTCCCATATAGCTTGGTATATTTCACTATATTTATTTATAAGTATGGAATGCAAATTGACTGATATTATACATAGTTCGTTTCTGTGATAGTACTCATGAAATTACCTATGCCAGATATAATTGTGCTCTGAAGTCAAACCTGCTGACATAAGGAAAGAAAAGACTCAAATAATCTGGGCACTCTGAGTCCTCTGGGTCTCTCTTTATTGGTAGATATTCAGTGTATTGGTTTGATCGTGTTGTTGAAATATGGGGATGGGGGCGCCTGGGTGGCGCAGTCGGTTAAGCGTCCGACTTCAGCCAGGTCACGATCTCGCGGTCCGGGAGTTCGAGCCCCGCGTCAGGCTCTGGGCTGATGGCTCAGAGCCTGGAGCCTGTTTCTGATTCTGTGTCTCCCTCTCTCTCTGCCCCTCCCCCGTTCATGCTCTGTCTCTCTCTGTCCCAAAAATAAATAAACGTTGAAAAAAAAAAAATTAAAAAAAAAAAAAAAAAGAAATATGGGGATGGGGGTGATAGGGTGGGCTCTTACATGCATACCCCTAAGTTGACAATGTCACCTTTTCTGTATATTAAAGGGCTGAAATAAGCTACAGTAAAAAAAGACCCCAAAATAGAAGGTGTAAGAATATAGATGCTTATTTCTCTTATGTAGTGGTTTTGAAGCGAGTGGTCTAGAATAACTCTAATCTTTGTGGTCACTGCTGTAGTCAAGTGCTTTCTGAGACATACTCTGCCCTCACCATCACTATTGAGAACTTAGTCACTTGGCCATATCTAACTGCAAAGGGGCTGGGACAGGTCGTCTCCAGCTAGGAAGCTAAGTTCTCAGTTTCAACTCTATTACTGTGAAATTCTGCAACACCTACAATGTATTGGAAGAAAAAGGATCTATTTAACCTCTTCCCCACCTAAATAGAATCCCCTTTCACCCTTGGGCCATTGCAACTTCTTTATTGTTTCTAAAGTTTGGGGATCATATGTACAGAGCTCCAACTTCAGTTCTCTGCTTTCTAGCCATGTGACTTTGAACAAATTACTCTGTAGTCTCAGCTGCCTTATCTTTAAAATGAGCATTAAATACTCATAATACAATAAAATATTTGTAGAAGCACTTAGAACAGTGGCTAATGTCCTATTGTAGTTGTAGTCATTGTATAAGCTTCATTGTAATGGCAGGGGACACTCACTGATTGGTAGGTACTACTAATGCTGTTGTTGGAGTCAACCTGACATCTAAATTCCCACATGAATGAGATCCTAAGAAGGGCTCTCACTTTATTGTTTACTCCTCCCCCTCCCCCCACCCCCGCCCCAACACACACCAGTTGCTCCTCAAACCATTCTCCAGCACTCTGGGTACATTTAGTGTGTGATACCTAGGATTTGGGCAGGATGAGCCTTTCTGGACCTTCACCTGTCCTAGGAGCCTGATTTCTGAAGTTTTGCTCCTTCCTGCTCTTCAACAGCTCCGGCCCAGAGTTCAGTGCAAGCCATATAATTCTCTGCAGGTGTCACTTGAGCCTGCTTGAGAAGGATAGATCTCTTCTTGCAGAGTCCCAACAGCTTGACTTGGCAGCCCCTGACAACCCCCTAGGGGTCTGTGCTCAGATACATTGCCAAGAGGGCCTACCCAGGCAACTTTACAATGGGCCTGGGCAGGGCCTCACAAACCCAATTTGGCTCCAAATGGGCTCCTTTCTTGCTATTCTCTAATGAGGTGGGGTGGATTTCATCTCGGTTGCTTAGGGAACTGGCACCCTCAGAGAAGGGGAGCCCAACTGAAAAGTTTCCTAGCCCGTATGATTTTGCAATTTCTGGTGGGTAGAAATTATCTTGTGCTTTTGCTCCCCAAGTTTAGTAAACATATTACCACTACTTTCATCCACACACTCACTAGAGCCACACTATCCAATATACCAGTCGCTAGCCACATGTGCTACTGGGCTCTTCAAATGTAACTAGTCTTACCTGAGATGTGTTGAAATTTTAAAGATGCACTGAGTTTCGAAGACTTACATAATATGAATTTTTAAAAAAATATTATTAAATAGTATTTTATATAGATTATGTTGGAAGGGTATTTTAGAAATATTGAAATAAATAAAATATATTGTTAAAGCTAATTTCATTTGTTTTTCATTTTTGCTTTAAAAAAAAATATAGCTACTAGGCAACTTAACATATGTGGCTCATATTTATTTCCATTGGACAGAACTGAAATAGGCACTATGGACCCAAGCCATGTAGAGATATAAATTTTAATTCTGTTTATTTCCCAGTAAAGTTGAAGACAGTTCCAAATAGGCAGGCGTTTTTATCAGAGCAAGCACATAGTAGAAATGTAATTTTCCAATGCAAGATAAATTGTATAAAGACTCTAGGCTGATCCTAGGAGCTTTATTCTTGTTGATCGAAATCATAAAGAAGAAATATTTATGGTCAACATTACCTGGCACTGTGTAAATTGTAGTTGAATTCTGTAGATTTCAAATGACATCCATAAGAATAATTCAAACAAGAAATGATTTGGGTGACTCAGTAAACCTTAGTTTGCAAATTAGAAATGATGAGATATACAATTTCAATATTAACTGTCAGAACATGCATTTTTAAAATACTCTTGTCATATACTTTCATGTTTAATCAGAAGTAAATATCTTAGACAATATCTAAGTAAGCCTTAGGAGGATTCTAATTAGCTGAGGATATTCCTTTCTAGTTACTCTCTCTTTGTATTCTGATTGACAAAATAATTTCATTGTCATATTAGAGGTAAGGAGACTTACATGTGTAGGAACCTGGTTCTGAACTGAATTCTATTAGGCATAGGGAGGTATATATGATCAGGCTAATAGCTCTTAAAGGTTAAACAGCAACAGTATCATTCTGTCAACTTTTAGAAACTTGATTTTTTATTTTTATGTCTGTGTACATCAGGATACAATCAGAAAAGCAGAACCACTAGGAACTAGATTCACTCACTCATTCATTCATTCATTCATTCATTCATTCATGTATTTATATTAAGGGCTTTGTTAATGGGGGTTTGACAGTGGAAACTGATTAGCAGGCATTATGAGGCCATTGTCCTTGTGTCTGATGCTAAAGATTGAAGTTTACATGAATAAGGGAAGATGGCATGAAGTGGAGGAGAACAGAAACAAGCGGGAACCCCTAAGCATCAGTTCTTATTGCCTTTTACTTTGATGGCAAAGGTTTCTGGCAGAAGCCAGGCCCTTCATCATGGAGTCACAAAAACACACACATGCACATGCACAGCATGTGAAAAAGTTGGAAAAGCAAAAGGAGAATTCAGTAGAAGGTGGAGCTGTTGTAGACCCTGCCCCTGACTCACACCAACGAGGTGAACCAGAGAATGAATGACAATTTGTATGACCTACACCAATGGCTGCTGCTTTATTTCCACCTCCA
Organism: Leopardus geoffroyi; assembly: GCF_018350155.1. NCBI lineage: Eukaryota > Metazoa > Chordata > Mammalia > Carnivora > Felidae > Leopardus > Leopardus geoffroyi. The sequence goes on from NC_059326.1 coordinate 207,094,779, forward strand.
AATCAGAGTCTCTGTGGGTTATCATCCATGGAAAGATACATAGAAGGGAAGTCTGGGAATTGTAGTTCAACCTAGCTAAGTGGAAGCAATATAAAACCACTACTGTGTCTGTCTATGTGTGTCTTTCAAAAATGTTTCTCAGGGGCACCTGAGTGGCTCAGTCGGTTAGGCGTCGGACTTCGGCTCAGGTCATGATCTCATGGTTTGTGACTTCGAGCCCTGCGTTGGGCTCTGGGCTGACAGCTCAGAGCCTGGAGCCCGCTTAAGATTCTGTGTCTCTCTTTGTCTGCCCCTCTGCTGCTTGCACTCTGTCTCTTGCATTGTCTCAAAAATAAATAAACATTAAAAAATTTTTTTTAAATGCTTTTCAATCTGTCCTCCATGCATCAGCATTATCAGGTATATACAAGAGCTTTTCTTTGTCTTTCTCTCTTCCTTGTGTACATGTTTTGAACATGTTTACATTGTCTTCTTGGTAGATCTCTTTGTTTCTGTTTCTTTTGGGCCCATTTTTTTTTCTTGTTCTCTGACTTTTCTTTCCTGCATCTTGGCCTCTTGGCCTCTTGCCTATTTGTCTCACTCTGTTCTTTTATGATCAAAAGACTAAATTGCTTTTCCAATTTTTTAGTCCAATTAGTGAATGTAGTTTTAGGATCTCTGTTCTTAACATTCACAGGACAGCTTAGATTTATTTCTAGAAAAAAATGACAAAAAAAAGTTGAATGTCATTAGATTAATGTTTTTTTAAAAAACATTAAATAATGTTTTATTATTTATTATTATTATTATTATTATTATTATTTATTTATTTATTATTATTATTATTTTTTTTTATTATTTCTGCCAAGGTAAATAACCCCGGCAGAAATAGTCTGATCAATATTAAAAGTAATTGATTTCAAACTTTAATGGATGTTTCAGAGCAGCTCTCACAGCTGCCAGGCATCACCTCTTGCCACTGTAGCATTTGACAAATACTCTGGTTTTTAAAGGGTACTCACTACCTCATTTCACTGTTTCACATTTTTTATGTTAGAGAATGCCTCAGGCAGTCAGAAGAGATAGCCACCTCTAAAATTAAGGAATCTCTAGAAAGTGTTATTTTCCAATTTTTTTTTCTAGAGATGTTTTGAAACTGTCATCTATTTGGAACAATTACCAAACTTTTAAGCATACATCTGCCCAAGTGGAATGTTGTTATTATTTTGTCACATTCCCATGTGGACCAGAGGAATGGGATATTTTTCTTCTGTTTCCTAAATGTGTGGGAGTTTGATTTTGAGAGAAGGGTCATTTGAAAGCACCAAATGTTGCTTAATGTGGTGCTGGGGGCATTGGCCAAGAGGGAAGATTTGGACTTGCTGGAGAACAGCAGAGAGCAATAGGGTGCTTGGGTGGAGAAAAATACATGTCAGGGGACAGGCAAGATGGGAGAGTGCAAACGAATTTTCTATGCATCTTAGCTTAGCTAGGACGGGCCCTCTACTGCCTTGTCTTCAAAAACTCACATCTGAGGGTCGCCTGGGTGGCACAGTCGGTTAAGCGTCCGACTTCAGCCAGGTCACGATCTCGCGGTCCGTGAGTTCGAGCCCTGCGTCAGGCTCTGGGCTGATGGCTCAGAGCCTGGAGCCTGTTTCCGATCCTGTGTCTCCCTCTCTCTCTGCCCCTCCCCCGTTCATGCTCTGTCTCTCTCTGTCCCAAAAATAAATAAACGTTGAAAAACTCACATCTGAAACCTGTCATGAGTTAGATGTATCTGGGTCTTGCCTGTGTGGGTTCAGGCCCTCTCTGGGCAGGTAGTGTAGACCTCAGTTCAGGGTGGAGGATTGTTCACGACAGCTGGGCTTCTCTCTTATGTACACATAAATGGCACACACGTACCCACCCACAAAATCGTACTGGGAAAGGGTGAATTATAATTATCATACTGCTAATTGCTACAGAATTGCAGAATTTATAGTGTTTTCTCATACATTATTTCAGAATGAAGAGAATAAGGAGTCAGTGACCACAGTTGAGAGGAAGTGTGGAGAGAATAGATAGGAAAGAGTAAGGAGATAAATGGAGAAGAAATATCCACATATGGGGGGTACCTAAAAAGTAAGAAAATGCAGAGAAGAAACAGAGAATGCAGTTAACTGAGGGAACTTGTTACCTTATCACAAATCTAATCAACTGATGACTGATGTTTCCTGTAAATGCCTCTAGGCATCTTGAAAAGAGATGCAGCAGATTGGAGAGTATTGCAATTTCACAGTCTAGACTCCAAAATTAATTAAGAACATTTGGGGAAAAAAATAGTTCAAAGATTTCAGAAAAGGACAACTATGCAGGCTGCTTTTACTGAGCCCATGTGAATTGTGGTCTAAAAACAAACTTCAAGCTTTGCAGGGTTTGAAATACTGATGAAGGCCCAGATGTGTTCCAAATAGCTCTTTGGCCATGGAGAAGGAGAGTTGGACAATCAGTGGACTGTCACTTCATTCAGCATTCGAGGCCTTGGTGGGGGCAGGGGTTCATGAATTTAAGCAACCCAAGGGACCGGATGCCTGACTATGCATGCAAAAAACAGTAATAGTCCAACTGACCTCACTGACACAGCAGTCATATGACTCAGGTTGGACTGCCCTGTGAAGTATGAGTAAATAGCACTGTGGGTCCCCACCATGCTGCCCAGGCAAGCTGACATCAAAGGGAAGAAAAATAACCACCACCGGTCCTCTCAAAGGATTGACATCATCTAGTTCCTTCAGAGTAGTTCTTGTGTACATTAATTGCCTTTCCCCCTTCTAGGTTGTGGTAGTTAGATCAAAATTAGAATAATGTAGATCTTAGCAATGAAGTTGTTCTTTCTTCTGTAGGGTTTTCATATTTATTACTATTCTCTTCAGTGTCTCTTTCCAGGCACCCTTGACAGGTAGAATTGGGGCATTCAGGACAATGGGCTTCATGAGACTCTTCTCAGATTTAGTCTGACCTTTTCAGTGTCTGTGGGTCTCCCTGATGCAAGAGAGAGGGAAATAAATAAAGTACATGTTTTCAGTTCTTACTGAGCCCTTTAATGTAGATGTCATAACTGGGCTGTGCTTCCTCATCTTCCTCATGAGGTGATTAAGCTGCGTTGTGTATAAATCTACTTGAGTTTTGATAACATGTGGCAGAAACAATTTTAAAGCCTTCTGTAAGAACTCACAGAATTTCTTTTTGTAATCAGCACATGCTTCTTTAAAATTACTAGCAGATTCGTTCAACATTATGGTGACCTCCAAAACATGAAGATAAAGCTTTATTCAAGTAGGAAGAACTTTGAAGAGCTTTTTATGTGTCTTTTACAAGTCAATACTTTCATTGGAGAAAAAGGAGCCAGTGCACAGCTTATCAATAAGAGTAGGTGGATGGATGTTGGGAGGGCATGGGAAAGGTGGGGGTGTGCAGAAGCTGTGACACATAGAATAGCTAGCAAAATGGCTTCTCTGTCATGGCTAGGAAGTGTCTGGGTCCAGGGGGTATGGTAGAGACACAGATGCTGCCTGTTGATTGTCTCTGCAGAAATGCATAAAAGTCAGGTCATGTGAAGCCTGGGGATCAGAAGACCCAGTTCAGGAGACAAACTGCCTTTTATCCTGGTGAGCTAGGGCCAGAAGGTTGGTGGGGCCAACAGGGTGGAGATGGTAATCATATCTTCTTCAATCATATCTTCTTCAGTTAAAGTCCCAGAAAGGAGCTCTTAGTGGAATTCAATCTTATACTAAATTGCTTAGGACAGACACCTAGGAGGTTTAAAATGAGTTTCGTATATAGTAAGAGGACAAGAGTTCCTTTGGTATCATACGTTACGTTGTGTCTTCATAAATGCTTGATTGGGTCAGATCTACAGGCAAAATTCTTTCCATTGAAATCTACAAGTGAGGGTAAAAAAAAGATAGCAATATTATTTTTCCTTCACTTCTTTATATTCATGATACTAAGGAACAATATATAATTGACTTTAATCTGGTATGACTGTTTGGGGACTAATCATTTATTTCAAGGATAGATCTTATTTGGATTTGGTTTATGTGTTCAATCTTGTACTGTTTCATTTAGGGAGGAGATACAGAAGTAAACTGAGTAGGCATATTCTTAACTTATTTTGCCATGTTATCCATGATCATATTTCTGTTGTTTTTTTTTTCCTTATAATTATGCTCATTATAGAGATTCTGAAAATTACAGAATATAATTTAAAAATCATAATACCAATAGTTTCACCACAAGAGGCCATTGCTATTAATATCCGGAGACATTGTTTTATAGTTGTTTTTTTTGGTTCTGCAAATCATAGAACGTATTATTAACAAATTTTTTAAATTTTAAAATGGGCATAATCCTTATTTCCCCTTATTAAAGAGGACTGCAGTAAGCCAGTATTGATTCTTAGTGATTTTTTAAGCAGACCAAACTTGTCTCTGATGTCTCTAATCTTTTCAGCTTTACCTTCCTGACTCCCTACTCTAAGTGCCTTATATGGTGGTGCTTTTATCCACCCTTCCCATTATATCATATAAACTACTGTGCCTCTATTTGGTCTGTTGTTCCTTTGTAAATAAGCTCCCCCCACCAAATCCCATAGTCCAGCCCCAACCTTCAGAAACACATATTCACATAGGGGTTTTTTTTTAATACCCAGAACCTCTTGACATCAAAACTTAAACATATGATTCACTGATGATTGAGATGGATTAAGAGGTCCCCAAATCCCACTATGTTGTATTTAAAGTCCTTAGCTCAGGGCGCCTGGGTGGCTCAATTGGTTAAGCGTCCTACTCTTGGTTTTAGCTCACGTCATGATCTCACGGTTCTTGAGATCAATCCCCGCATTAGGCTCTACACTGACAGTGCAGAGGTTGCTTGAGATTCTCTCTCTCTCCCTCTCTCTCTCTCTGCCCCTCCCCTGCTCATGCTCACTCTCTCTCTCTGTGTCTCAAAATAAATAAATAAACATTAAAAAAAAATGTGAAGTCCTTAGCTGAAACTTCATATGGGATGATTAGAAAGTGTTCACAACATTGGTGCTTCAGAGAGCCCCTGCCCCTTTCCCTTTTAGAGTTAACTAAGCCTTTAATTTAGAACTTACTTATGAAGATATTGTATTGCTATCTGGTATTGTGTATATTTTCTCTTGTTTCTCTTCTATAAACAACATCTTATCATCTAGCTGGCTCTCTATGTCCCAGTCTAGTGAAGGAGTTCAGCTGGTATCAGTTCAGCTACAGGAACAAGGTTTAACCAACAAATAGGAGTCAACCTTGATTCCTCTCTCTCTCGTCTGCCCTCCTCACATGCTTGTACACACATGCCCTTCTTTTTTTTTAATTTAATTTAATTTTTATTTTTTTAATTTTTAATTAAATTTTTTTTAAATTTATAGACAAATTAGTTAGCGTATAGTGCAACAATGATTTCAGGAGTAGATTCCTTAGTGCCCCTTACCCATTTAGCCCATCTCCCCTCCCACAGTCCCTCCAGTAACCCTCTGTTTATTCTCCATATTTATGAGTCTCTTTTGTTTTGTCCCCCTCCTTGTTTTTATATTCTTTTTGTTTCCTTTCCCTTATGTTCATATGTTTTGTCTCTTAAAGTCCTCATTTGAGTGAAGTCATATGATATTTGTCTTTCTCTGACTGACTAATTTCACTTAGCATAATACCCTTCAGTTCCATCCACGTAGTTGCAAATGGCAAGATTTCATTCTTTTTGATTGCTGAATAATTCTCCATTGTATATATATACCACATCTTCTTTATCCATTCATCCATCGATGGACATTTGGGCTCTTTTCATACTTTGGCTATGTTGATAGTGCTTCTATAAACATTGGGGTGCATGTGTCCCTTTGAAACAGCATACCTGTATCCCTTTGGATAAATGCCTATTAGTGAAATTGCTGGGACATAGGGTAATTCTATTTTTAGTTTTTTGAGGAACCTCCATGCTGTTTTCCAGAGTGGCTGCACCAGCTTGCATTCCCATACACACATGCCCTTCTAATCCATCAGCAAGTTCAGTCAGTTAAGACTTCAAAACACATCTATAATTCAGTACAGGTTTCTCTATCCACTAGCACTGTTCTTGTCCAAACTCATGTCAGGAACAATTGGGAAACACTTTGAAATGAGTAAAGAAAGATTACCAGATGTTTTGTCTAGCACATTTTTTCCTGGTTATCTGTGCCTTTTATATATAAGTTTTTGAGCTATTTTACAACTGTTTGAAATTGTAGAAAACTGATAGTAATACATATGATTCTTATTAATACAAATGCAACTGGTTCTTGTCCTGTGGGTATTGGCCAGTTTTACATCTATCATATTTGAAATTCATGTCTGCATTGCAGATTGCTAATACATGTGTGTTCTTTGACTTCTCTTTTGAATTAGTTGTAACATTTTACTAATTTCTTCATTAATTAATGAATTTAAAAATACCATCTATGACACATGTTTAATTTATGTTTGTTTGTATGAGAGTCATGGTTTTATCTTAAACATTATTCTTGAACACCGTTTTCAGTTCTTTCCTAGATTATATTAGCCTTCTAACTGGTTTGTTTTCTCTCTGTTATTGTTCAAACATTTCTCCATAGACAAACTTGAGTGATCTTTTCAAAAATTAAAATCAGACCATCTTGCTTTTCAGCTGAAAAATTTCCAAAGGCGTCTTATTGTTCTTATAATAAAATCTGAACTTCATAACATGGTTTACAAAACTCTAAAGGATGTGGTACTTATAATTTCTCCAACCTAATCTTACATCCTTCTCCTTATTTTTCACCATACTTCATCTATATTGGCTCCATTTCTGTCCCTGAAATTATCAAACCTTTTCCCACCTCAGGACCTTTGCACTTGCTTATCTCTGCCATATTTTATCTTAGACATTTTCCTGGTTGACTCCGTGTCATTTTTTTAAGTTTATTTATTTATTTTGAGAGAGAGTGAGCATGAGTGGAGAAGGGGCAGAGAGAGAGAGAGAAAGAGAATCCCAAGCAGGCTCTGTGCTGTCAGCATGGAGCCCGACACGAGGCTCGATTCCACGACTGTGATATAATGACCTGAGCTGAAATTGTGAGTCGGACACTTGAGTCATTTGGAAAGCCCCCGGGTAGAAGGGAAGTGATGTGTTGTGCGTGATCTGAGGTGAGACGCCATCAGGTTGTACTGGTGTGAAGGTCTGGGTGGCCACAATAAGAGATAGATGAGGTCAAGAGAACTTGAAGGGATGTAAATAAATGTTTAAAATACAGGGGAGCAGCAATATTAAAAAAGGGGAGGGGAGAGGCAGAAGACAGGGAATAAGACAGAAAACAATTAACCCGCTGAGTGAACTTTATAGAATGCAATCCACCTCTTACAACTTCAGACCTTTCAACTGTGAAAGGATGGAACTAATGACTGAACAGTGGAATGATGCAGAGGTCTTTAAAAACATTAATGCTTAGGTCTTGCCTGCAGATATTCTGATTTAGTTTGTCTCTAGTGCAACCCAAGCATTGGGATTAAACTCCCCCCACCCCCCCCCCCCCGCCCAAACACACACACAAAACAAAACAAAACAAAACAAAACAAAAAAAACCCAAACAGCCTATGGGTGATTCTAATATGTAGGCAAGATTGAAAATCTTCATTTAGAGCCTCTAAGGGCTCCTTCAGTTCCAACATGTTATTATTCCATCTGCTATTTTTAAAACTTCTAAGGAAAAATATTCTCCAATCATCTTTAGCCGGATGTGTTTTATAAGAACTTTCAAATTCGGTGAACTTCTACTTCCATTCCTCCTTTAACAGCCTTATCTCAGTTAAGCAGATGATTGTGGATGCTTCAGTTTAGGCAAAGTATAAGCTAAATGAATGGTTTCAACTGGCCTTTGGTTAATATATATATATATATATATATATATATATATATATATATATATATTTTTTTTTTTTTTTTTTTTTTTTTTTTTCTCCAGAATAACTCTGTTGCAATTTCTATTGGCTGCATAGTATAGTTCTGCAGAAAGCCTGCCTGGTGATCTTCCTCTTGCCAAGTTATTTTGGAGAAATTGCTAACTGGAAACTCTTTTTTCCAATTTTGCAATAATTGGACTGATTTTCAGTTACTTGCCTCTAAAAATATGAAATACCAAATAGATATAAAAGATTTAAAAATATAAAATATATGTGATGTATAAAGAAGGAAGATATAAAAAAATGTTCATGCGTCGACTACCCATTTTAGAAACAAAAAATTAAGCCCAAATCCCCTGTGGATATGCCCTTGTATCGTAATTTATTGTATTACTATCACTCAAAGGTAGCCTCCAGTGTGAATGCTGTGTATGCATGTGATGGAGAGAGAGAGAGAGAGAGAGAGAGAGAGAGAGAGAGAGAGGCAGAGAGAGATATGGAGACTATGATGGAGAAGTCTGGGGGGTGGGGTGGAGAAGATCACTACACGAGGCATTTATGACCACTACTAAAATAGGTGTACACAAACTTTCCCACACTTTAGACAGAACTCAATTACATAGTCTCACCTGTATGGTCGTATGCCCAGTATGAAAATAAAATGGTTTTCAAAACACATGATATATTCTCTGCTATACCATAATACTTCGATGAACATTCAAATTGTTCTTTATTACGATTGAGCTGCTATAGACATTCTTTTATAAGTCTCTCAGTGTCCCTATGCAAGAATGTCTCCCAGACAGTAGCTTTTGAACATTTTTGTTTTACCATAACTCAGTGTAAGAAATGTATTTTACGCCATTTCCCAGTATAAACATATACCCACATAAACACTTAAAACTGGAGGGAATTTTCACCAAGAAATAGTTAGCCATTATTCTTTAAATAAGTTCACCAACTTAGAGTTCTCAATTTTTGTTGTCTTTAACCTGTCTAAACTTTTTTTTAATGTGTATTTATTTTTGAGAGACAGAGGGAGATAGAAAGCCTGCGTGAGCACAGTGGGGGAGGGGCAGAGACAGAGAGAGAGAGAGAGAGAGAGAGAGGAACAGAAAATTTGAAGCAGGCTCTGCACAGAACAGCAGAGAGCCCCCTATGCGGGGCTCAGACTCACAAACCATGAGATTGTGACTTGAGCTGAAGTCAGACGCCTAACGGACTGAGCCACTCAGGCACCCTGTCCTGTCTAAACTTTAATACTATTCTCCTTGAGCAGAAACAGCTGAAGGCTAATCCTGAGATGTTTTTTCTTTTAGATTCATCAGACTTTTCATTTATAGCTTTCCCATGAAAAACAACTCACTTAAATCAGAAAATTGGATTTTTTCCACATTTCTCTTTGTTACCAAGATTACCTGTACTTTTCCCTGAATCCAGGTGGGGCTGTGGATGAACCAATCTAAATGAAGGAGTTTACTCAGGTTTCACAGGACAACACTGATTTCATGATCACAGCCTGTTTTATTATTAAGTTTTGAGGGTTTTTTTTTTCTCAATTTTGTCACTGGGTGCAAGAAATACTGTATTGCTTTAATTTGAATTTTCTTGTGGAATGTATGAAATGAACTTTTTATTTTCCAAATGTTTGTTGACCAGTGAATGTAAATATGGATGTATTTATACGTATTTTTAATCAGAAATTTCTTAAAAAAATTTTTTTAATCTTTATTTATTTGTGAGAGAGAGAGACAGAGCATGAGCAGGGGAGGGGCAGAGGGAGATGGAGACACAGAATCTGAAGCAGGCTCCAGGCTCTGAGCTGTCAGTACAGAGCCCGACGCAGGGCTTGAACCCACGAGCTGTGAGATCATGACCTGAGCTGAAGTCAGACCCTTAACCAACTAAGCCATCCAGGCACCCCTAGAAATTTCTTTTAAAGTCCTTGGCTTCTTCCCGTTTTTGTTAAATGCTTACATTTTTTCATACATTATGAGCTTGTTGTATAAACCTGTTAATATTTATTTATTTATTATTTTTTTTTATATTTAAATTGTACAATACGATGATTTAATATATGTATACATTATGAAAAGATTCCCCACATGGAGTTAATTAACCTCACATATTTAACCTTTTTCTTTTTTTTTCAATATATGAAATTTATTGCCAAATTGGTTTCCATACAACACCCAGTGCTCATCCCAAAAGGTGCCCTCCTCACTACCCATCACCCACCCTCCCCTCCTTCCTACCCGCCATCAACCCTCAGTTTGTTCTCAGTTTTTAAGAGTCTTTTATGCTTTGGCTCTCTCCCACTCTAACCTCTTTTTTTTTTCCTTCCCCTCCCCCATGGGTTTCTGTTAAGTTTCTCAGGATCCACGTAAGAGTGAAAACATATGGTATCTGTCCTTCTCTGTATGGCTTATTTCACTTAACATCACACTCTCCAGTTCCATCCATGTTGCTACAAAGGGCCATATTTCATTCTTTCTCATTGCCAAGTAGTATTCCATTGTGTATATAAACCACAATTTCTTTATCCATTCATTAGTTGGTGGACATTTAGGCTCTTTCCATAATTTGGCTAATGTTGAGAGTGCTGCTATAAAACCTGTTAATATTTAAATGCAAAAAATGGGTATATTTTATTTTACGTGCAATTTCATTGTATATAGAATATATAACATACATGTGTGCATTTCTTCATTTTATAATGACCAGGACAGAACTATAATTTAAAATTATTAATGAGGAAGTAGTAAGAAAATTGGTTTAAAAAAAAGTGAAAATGGGTGCTGAGACAAGTTAACAAGTTTTTGCATTAAACCATAAGAAAAGGTAGTAAAATGTGAAATGTAAAAAGAGGAAATATTAGAAGCTCCAACTGAGTTGTTTTCCAGAAATGTACAAGATTTGGCAGTTAATTCACTGCCCATAAGAGGAGATGTTACCAATGTTGGTTATAAGTTATTCTGTCTGTTGCCTGGGAGGAAGGTGCTGACAAAAAGAAAAAGGGGAGTTGGTATAAGGAGCAGTTTTAAGGCAGAAATGATCAGTTTGGGAGACTTGAAAAGTATAAAGCAGCAGAAAAAAATTCCCATAACCCTAGAGGAAAACTGACATAAGATTTTAATGTATAGCCTTTTAAGCTACTCAAAGTATACCTTACAGAGCTGAGATATTGTTTTAAGTACATTTTTTAAAACCATTTTTATACTTAATATGAGTATATGTTCATGTTAATAAACATTTTTTTTTTAATTTTTTTTTTTCAACGTTTATTTATTTTTGGGACAGAGAGAGACAGAGCATGAACGGGGGAGGGGCAGAGAGAGAGGGAGACACAGAATCGGAAACAGGCTCCAGGCTCTGAGCCATCAGTCCAGAGCCCGACGCGGGGCTCGAACTCACAGACCGCGAGATCGTGACCTGGCTGAAGTCGGAGGCTTAACCGACTGCGCCACCCAGGCGCCCCTAAACATTTTTTATAAATAGCTATTTAAATATGTGTAAGATAGTCTTATAGAAATGTACCATTTCCTTAATTTTGACAGTTTGATTAATTTCAGTTTGTCATTATTTTTTAAAGAAATCAGCATAATCTGAAATATTTTAGTGTATAATTGTTACTTAAATTTCTGATTAATACCTAGAATCTCAAAATTGTTATTATTACAACAGTTATGTTTGTTTTAAGCTATTTGTTATATGGCTTCTACTCTCAGAAGAATTATGCCAATGTGTACTCTCTCAAGCAGTGTGTCAGAATACCTGATTACTGTGCCTTCTTCTATACTGAATACTCACATTGAAACAGACAACAAAAAGAAAACTGCTAATTTAGCATGGTGAAAAACAGAATATCAGCATCACATTATTGCTTTATTTTTTATTTATTTTTTCATCTATTCTAATACTCTGAACTTTAACATTGTACATGTGTGTGCATGTGTGTGTGTGCATGCATGTGTAAAAATTGTTTATTTTGGCTATTGAGAGTCAATATTTTAAAATCCATTTTAAGTATTTTATATATATCAAGGATTTCTTTTTTCGCTTTAACATTTTTTTGCAAACACATTTTTCCATTTGTTGTTAAAGAGATTCATGTTTCAATATGCTAATTTTATGGAATTCTTTATTATGGTTAAAATATTTATTCAGAGAAGTAAAATAGTAGGAGCCTCAGGGAATCCTTGGATCAGCAGGTGGGCAATAGGCTTTTGAAGCCCCATAATAAGGGATGGGAACATTTAAAAAGGAAATGGAAGGATGCCAAGCATAAATGTTGTCTGTGGATTGCCTACAATATGGTAGGCACTTGATAAATATTTGTTGGTTGATTGCTTCTAAATACTGTTTCAGATTTGTCTTACATCTGTCTTTCTTCCAGCCAAGATACAGTAATGGATTTCTAATGTTCAATGAGGGCAAAGCATTTCTGTAATTTACAATTAGGTACAAGTTAGAAATCTTTCTGCCTCCATGCTTTGAGCCCCAGTGGTTGCCAGACCTAAATAAACTTTGGTGGATCATGTTCTTAGCCATAGCAAAAGCCTATGACTTTGTCTCTTTTCTTTGTAGCACTAAAACTTCCTGGTATAGTCTTGTGTGTGTTATTAGAACATAGCAGCAAGAGGGGAGCCACTGGTTTTTGAGCCTGGGCAATATTTTAATAATAGAACCTACTAAGTAGAAAAGGAAAAACGGGATGTCACCAAGAGACTTCTTGGTAAAGCCAGTAGCTTTGTTTTTTCTCCCACATTATACTGTATTTGAAAGAGATAAACAAGTTTGCCTTAGATGGTTTTCTCTCTTTATAAATAGGCTGCTCCAATATACTTGATGCAAAGTTTTGGTTAGCATGATGAATCCAGGCTTTTTGCTATTGAGCATTTGGATTCGTTCTTAGATATGGACTAGAATGCATCTCCAGCCTTCTAAGATTCTTCTGGTAAATGATTGCAAAAAAACAAAACAAAACAAGGCAAAAAACAAACACAACAAAAAACACCTAATTGTGTGAGATAGAAGTGATTTTTCTGGTATGTTTTCCATCTTCACAATTGATTATGCATGAAGAAATGGCTGTAAATGGGCGCTAAGTGTTGTACCTGAAGGAGCGTGTTCTCCTATTTCTTCAACCTAGAATTCCCTCATTCTTTTTTTTTTTTTTAATTTTTTAATGTTTATTTATTTTTGAGAGACAGAGCGTGCACATGAGCAGGGGAGGGACAGAGGGAGGGAGACAGTTTCCAAGGCAGACTCCATGCTGACAGCAGAGAGCCCAGTGTGGTGCCCCAACTCATGGAACCGCAGGATTATGACCTGAGCCTAAGTCAGACGCTTAACTGACTGAGCCACCCAGGCGCCCTTAGAGTTCCCTCATTCTTAAAATAACCTTAGGATGTGTTCCCTCCAGTATCAAAGCTCTAATATCCTGCAGCCTTGTTTTCTTCCCTGGGCCTCTGCAGATCCTTTCTTCTTCTCAGAGTCTCTGGGTCTCACAACCAGGGCACTTGGCAGTCTCCAGGTCTCCTGCATTCCTTGTACACAGGCCTTGGAGGAAATGGAAGTGTTGCCATGTCCTTAAGGACCTAGTCATTTACCTCTTTCAGTGCTGGACTTATGGTACTGGCGACATTGTGTTATGTGAGACGCCAAGCTGTTTGGGGACCACTCCCTCACAATGCAGGCCCATTGTCTTCAGGTGCCCCTTTCTCTATCCAGGACTTTCCACGTGCTCCCAAATCCCTACAGATTTCAAGAGGGGAAAAGTGACTGTGTTAGTATTTGTCCTCCGTGCTCTCACTCTTGTTATCTTCCTGAATCTTTCCATGTTGTCCTTGCTTTCCCTCCACCCCATCTTTCCCATTTCTTCCCTAGGCTTCTGTAAATTTCCCCTACATCATAGCCTGAGATCTTCCTACCTGTGTCTTCAATCAGACCTGCATCCCAATAGTTAATTATTGTAGATTAATCTATATAATCGGTTTATTTTCTTCAGTAATTCCAAGTCTTCAAACCTCTTCTTTGCTTTAAATTAAAAAATTATCTTATGAAAGTCAAATCTGAATATTAGCTCTTTGTCTTTGAATTCTTGCTATAACAGCATCATCCTTAAAATAAATGAATGTCTCTGCCTGACTAAAAAAAGAATGGTACAAAAAAGTCAAAAGAGAAAAACATATTGACATTATTTAGTAATTTTCTTCATTGCCCCCTTTAAAATTATTATAACTTGAGTGTCTATTATTATTTATTAAGATATCAAATTTCAATTTAAAAACAAATTTGAAATGAAAATGGTAAAGTTTTACTTGTCATTAATTAATGCACACTGGCTTTTTGATAAACTTATTGTATCATATTTGATTGTAAATGTATCTGTGCATCTGAACATAATTTTTCTTTTTTGGATAATGACCTGCTTGAAGCTTTATCATCATTATATTAGCTTTATTGGCAGATAATTTATAGAATTTAAAATAAAGTTATTTTACTTGTACAATCCATTGACTTTGGAAAATATATATTGTTGGTGGAACTACCACCACAAACATGATATAAAACATTTCCATCACCGAAAACATTCCCTCATGCTCCTTTGCAATCAACATTCAGACCCTAACCCCTAGCACAGGTATTGATATAGTTTGGCCTTTTCTAGAATTTCATATAAATGGAACTGTACTTTCTGAAGACTTTTTTGCCTGGTTGATTTCAGATAGCATAATGCATTGGAAATCTATTCATGTGTTGCATGTAGCAATTATTTCCTTTTTTATGCTGAGTAGTATTTCATTTAATGGCTGTATCATAATTTGATGAGCATTTGGATCGCTTCCAGCTGTGGCCATTGTAAATAAAGCTATGAAGATTCAAATATAAATTTTTGTATGGAGAGATATTTTCATTCCTTTTGGGTATGGGAATAGGATTACTGAGTTTTATGGCAACTGGGTATTTAATTTAAAAAATTTTTTCTTAATGTTTATTTATTTTTGAGAGAATGAGACAGAGTGCGAGCAGGGGAGGGGCAGAGAGAGAGGGAGATACAGAATCCAAAGCAGGCTCCAGGCTCTGAGCTGTCAGGACAGAGCCTGATGCTGTGCTTGAACTCACAGACCAGGAGATCATGACCTAAGTCGAGGGCGGACGGTCAACCAAGTGAGCCACCTAGGCGACCCTAGGTATTTAATTTTTAAAGAAACTACCAAACTGTTTTTCAAGTGGCTGTTTTAGTTTCAATTCCCACAAGTGATATATGAGAGTTTCAGTCACTTCATAGCTACACTAACACGACAGTTTCAGTCATTCTATTTTTCTTATTTAAAAAAATTGTTTTAATGTTTATTTTTGGGAGAGAGAGAGAGGTAGAATGTGAGCAGGGGAGGGACAGAGAGAGGGAGACACAGAATCTGAAGCAGGCTCCAGGCTCTAAACTGCCAGCACAGAACCTGACACTGGGCTTGAACTCACAAGACTAGGAGATCATGATCTGAGCTGAAATTGGACACTCAACCAATTGAGCCACCCAGACGCCCCTTTAGTCATTTTAATTTAAGCCATTGCCCCTTTAGTCATTTTAGTTTAAGCCATTGCCCCTTTAGTCATTTTAATTTAAGCCATTGTAGAGCATACATAGTGTTCTCTCATTGTGACTAATGATTGATTATATCAAGCATCTTTTCAATGCTTATTTGCTCTTTGTAATGTATTCTTTACAAAAAGTCTGTTCACATCTTCTTTTATTTATCTTTGAATTGCATTGTAAGCATTCTATACGTAGTCTAGGTGCAAGTATTTTGGTGGACATAGATCTTGCAAAATGTATTCTCCCTGTCTGTTCCTTTTCATTTTCTTAACATGTCTTACAAGAAGCAAAAGTTTTTTTTTATCGATGAGATCTAATTTTTCAATTTTTCTTCTTTATATGATTGATTTGTGTGTGTGTGGCCTAAGAAATCTTTAACAAATTCAGGGTCAGGAAAATATTCTTCAATTTTTATTCTAGTAGTTAGATAGGTTCAGCTCATACAGTTAGGTCTATAACCTATTCTGCATTAAATTTTGTATGTATAAAGTTAGGGTTGAGTTTTTGTTTGCTCTGTTTTGTTTTTTCCACATGAATATCCAAATGTTTCTGTACCTTAGGCTGAAAAGACTATCCTTTCACCACAAAATTACCTTGGTATCTTTGCTGGAAGTTAAATGTTTATATATGTGTTAGTCTATTTCTGGACTCCATTTTCTGATCTATTTATCAATATATGGTTATGATTATACCAATATCATACTTGACTACTATAGATTTATAATAAGTCTTAAAATCATGTTGTCTTTTACTATAAATCCTCTAGCTTTATTCTTTTCAAAAATCATTTTGGTAATTCTAGATTTTTTGTATTTCCATATAAACTTAGAATTAGCCTATCAATTTCTCCAAAAGACCTGCTGAGATGTCAGTTAGGATTGTGTTGTATCTTTAGATCAACTGGGTGGAAATTAACATATTAACACTATGGAATCATTCTATTCATAAATATGGCGTGTTAGCTCAGGCTGCCTTAACAGAACACCACAGACTGGGTGGCTTCAACAACAGAAATCTTGTTCCCGGTTTGGGAAGCTCAAAAAACCAACATCAAGGTACTGGCAGGTTTGGTTTTTGGTGATGCTTCACTTCTTGGCTTATAGCCAGTCACCTTCTCACTGTATCTTCACATGGCCTTTCCTTGTGCACATGTCTGGGGGAGGACAAGATGGTCAGAGAGAGAGAGAGGGAGAGAGAGAGAGAGAGAGAGATGTTGTCTCTTCCTTTTTTTGTAAGACACCAGTCCTGTCGCATTAGGGCCCCAGCCTGCCAACCTGTCAAATTATTCAAACCGGCCAATCACATCGTCCAATAGGAAACAGAGGTCACCCCACCCTCTTGTTACTACTAAGTTTACCTCCCACAACTATTGCTTGTTAACTCAGTTCTCAAGCGCAGCCCACCTATAGTTCTGCACGGTGTGCTTTGTCCTCCTCCTCTGTGCTGTGAGTGCATGCAGCTAACAAACTGTCGTCTAGCTCATCTTTCCAATGTTGGATGTTGAGTGTTTGGTCCACTCCTAACCCTAGGGTAGGAGCTCCTTCCTCACTAGTGGGATAAAGAAGAGGTGATCAAAATAAGAAACATAATTGGTAGTTGATTTTATTGTTTTCTTTGCTTGTGTGATAGACTAATATATAAGGTTTTGCATTTGTATTTGTCCTCTCTCCATTTTTCTCCCTTCTCCTCTGGTTTTTATTTCCTGGCCCCAGAAAATCCGTAGAGTGGAAAACAGAAGTTGTTGGAAGCCAAACTATTTGCCTGTGTTTTGTGAAAACCTGAGCCATATAGTTGAAGAGGGTGAAATACAGTACAGAACGATGGGATTGTTTGAGGACTGCAGGGGTTGAAAAAGAGAACCTATGGCTTTGACATTTACCCCAGGACTCCACAACTTAGTCCAGTGGCCAATCCTGGAAAATCTTCTATCCTATGCTCTCTTGGTGTGACATGGAAGCAGCAGTTATTGCTTGAGATAGGCGATGAAGATCAATATGGAAAAGAGACTAGAAAGTCTTTCTATAAAACTTCCACTGGCCTGATCTTAGAAATAAAGGTGAGATTTAAATTGATTTAAGAAAAGTAAAGAGATTTGAATTTCTTGAATATATGAGTTTATTTATGGCTTATATTTTCTAAAATTGCCAGGATTGTTTCACATGCTTGGACTGGCTAATGAATAAGTAGTCCCTGGCCATTGAGTAAAAGTCTTACAGCTTTACAGAAATGATAAAACAGTCAAAGAAAACCTTGGTGCTACCAAAATGAAGGATTATATATCCATTTACCCCTTCTCAATGAATACAAGTGAGGGAATTAAGTGTGACCATCAACAACTATTCGCAGCAACAAGTAGACTAGGATGTTGCAAGGTGAAACCCCAGGCCTCTATAAACTGGGATCCAGTTTTGGTGATGCATAGAGTACCCCTGTTACAACAGATACTGTTTTCTTTCTAAGTATGAAAGCTTCTTTGGTCCAGATGACAGGTGGTTGGAAATATTACCTTTGTTTTTGGCAAAGGCATGTAAGACCTAGACAGGAGAGAATGTTTCGTATATCCAGTTCAGAACCTATTCTCCACAGGAAACAAGCCTGTCAATCAACATCTACCGTTACTGTTGGTTATTACTTTGAGATGCTCTTTCCTTGGTTTTGAAGAATGTTATCAAACAGCAAGAAAAGTTAGCTAAATTATTACAGAATGCCCAAAAAGAAGCTCCGAACAGTGTTTTCCCTAGGGCTTCTACGTCCGATGGTTGGCTGCCTTTCTCCATCTGAGCAATTAAATGTTGTATTGTAAAAAGAGAAAACTGTACTGGTATTTTAGATTTCAAAACAATTATGAAATTTACCACAGAATAAGGTCTGACTATTGACTATTAGCATTTCTTTGGTGCATTTCCTTTTATATTTCACCATAAATATCGTCTGCAATGTTGGTGAGTAGGAAAGACTGTTCTTGCTCTCCACTGCCTCACATAAAGTAACTTTTTTTTATACTCCCTGAAGTTTTTCTAGACTTAGGTTCATCAAATTGTAATCTTTGATGATCTTCATGCAAGTATGACTAAAATGTGACAATTAGGATAATCTAAGTGTCATATTTAGTAGGTTTGCCATTGATTTTTTAAGTTTAAAAAGAGTATATTTCTGGAAAATTCTGAATGCATAAAACTTACAAGTTATTATGTTTTATGGCTCCAAGATATTTTAGAGTCACAGCTGTAGTGAAATGAACACTGGATGATGAATCAGAAGTGCTGGATTTGTGTCCTGGTTCACCAATTCCTATCAATGTGATCTGTTAATTGTTTTTTTTTTTTTCTAAAAGAAAATTAGAAAATTTCTAATTGAAATATAGTTGAGGCGCAATGTTGCATTAGTTTCAGGTGTAGAACACAGTGGTTCAGCATCTCTGTATGTTATGCTATGCTCACCACAGCAGCTACCATCTGTCACCATACAAAGCTATTACAATACCACTGACTATATTCCCTATGCTCTGCC
Organism: Leopardus geoffroyi; assembly: GCF_018350155.1. Taxonomy (NCBI): domain Eukaryota; kingdom Metazoa; phylum Chordata; class Mammalia; order Carnivora; family Felidae; genus Leopardus; species Leopardus geoffroyi. The sequence continues at coordinate 207,113,820 of NC_059326.1, forward strand.
TTTATCCCCGTGACTTATTCATTCCGTAACTGGAAGCCTATATCTCTGACTACCCTTCATCCATTTTGCCCGTCCTTCCACCCCCTATTAATGTGATCTTAAGTATACTTTCTATGAACTTCATCTTCTGCATCTGTGCAATAGAAATTCAATCTTGCCTTTTTTTAAAATTTACATCCAAATTAGTTAACATATAGTGAAACAATGATTTCAGGAGTAGATTCCTTAGTGCCCCTTACCCATTTAGCCCATCCACCCCCTTCCACAACCCCTCCAGTAACTCTCTGTTTGTTCTCCATACTTAAGAGTCTCTTACGTTTTGTCCCCTTTCCTGTTTTATATTATTTTTGCTTCCCTTCCCTTGTGTTCATCTGTTTTGTCTCTTAAAGTCCTCATATGAATGAAGTCATATGAAATTTGCCTTTCTCTGACTAATTTTGCTTAGCATAATACTCTTCCAGTTCCATCCACATAGTTGCAAATGGAAAGATTTCATTCTTTTTGATTGCCGAGTAATACTCCATTATATATATATACCACATTTTCTTTATCCATTCATTCATCGATGGACATTTGGGCTCTTTCCATACTTTGGCTATTGTTGATAGTGCTGCTATAAACATTGGGGTGCCATGTGTCCCTTTGAAACAGCACACCTGTATCCCATGGAAAAATGCGTAGTAGTGCAATTGCTGGATCGTAGGATAGTTCTATTTTTAGTTTTTTGAGGAACCTCCATACTGTTTTCTAGAGTGGCTGCACCAGCTTGCATTCCCACCAACAATTCAAAAGAGATCCTCTTTCTCCGCATCTTCGCCAACATCTATTGTTGCCCGAGTTGTTAATGTTAGCCATTCTGACAGGTGTAAGGTGGTATCTCATTGTGGTTTTGATTTGTATTTCCCTGATGATGAGTGATGTTGAGCATTTTTTCATGTGTTGGTTGGCCTTCTGGATGTCTTCCTTGGAGAAGTGTCTATTCACGTCTTTTGCCCATTTCTTCACTGGATTAGTTGTTTTTTGGGTGTTGAGTTTGATAAGTTCTTTATAGATTCGTCAATCCTTGCCTTTCTAATCTCACACTTTATTATGAGGATCCATGAAGATAACAGATGTAAAGATGTTCTGTAACTAGTGAAGTATTCTATAGAGTTGGGTTGTAATCTACTCCAAAGCTGTCCTTTTATAGATGAGGAAACCAAAGCCCTGGTTTCTTAGTTATCCAAGGTCAAATAAATAATTCTCAGAAAAAGACAGTTTTAATACAGTATTTCAGAAGCACTCTGCTAAGTCATCTGGATATTCTTCACTCGAGATTGTATATTCTTGTCCTTATACCCAGATCTGTTCATATAAAAAGTAAGTAAAATATCAGTCATTTTTACAGTAGTGAAGTATCTCTCTCATACCATGATTGTTTCTAGTTATCCACTTGAAGCTAAAAGAGGAATGAATTTTAAGGGACATATGTGATTTTTAGTTGCAAGTATAAACACACTAATTCCCTAGGCTCCCTGAATATAGCAAAGTCATGTCAGGTCTCCGTAAACTATGGGAGATGCCATTGCTATGACTTCATGTAATCTGTAAGAGGTTTCCTTTCGTTTACTTTGCTTAATAGAGAAGGATCTCTCTCAATACTTTCTACTGTTGAATCTACAATACTTATAACACTACCTAGCATATAATAGGATTCAATGGATATTTGTTGAAAAAATGCTTTTATTAGCAGAACTCAAACAAGTTACTAAACTAAAAGTCATTTATGTGTATTTGGAAAGAATGTGGTTGATAGATTAAGACATATTGTATATCAACAATTTTAAAATGATACTGGGAGACAGTAGGAAAAAACCCTTTCTTAGGATTTCCTTTTTGATGTCCAGGCAGGTGGGAAATGAGTGGGGAGAGCATTGAGAGCAAAAAACAGTGAGAATTCAAGTTTTACAGAGAAAGAATAAAACTTGACTCTGTAACCTCAGGCAGCAAAAGACTTTGAAGGAGGTAGAACATATGGGGACATGTCAATATCATAATTGGCAATAGGCAAAATATAGGAGGTTTTTTTCTGAGACAAGATGTTAAAACAAAGAAAACAGATGAAAGATATGAAGATGGACACATGCAGAATTCTAAAAAAACAGTTTCCCAAACTATATTATTTTACATAAATATATATGTATATTGTGTGTGTATCAAATATGTGTAGTATGTATATACCAAAGTTATTCTATTCTTTATATGAATTTCCACCAATATGAAAAGGCAAAGCAATATTAAGTTACTTTCTTGGTTTCATGTTTTTCAGGAAGGGACAGGCGCTCATCTGATAAAGACTATGTATGGCTCAGCTGGTTACCTAATCTCTTGCAAACTCAGTTGCCTTATCTCTAAAATGCAGATAGTAATAATGAGATTTGTTGAGATACCTAAATATGTAGGTACCCAGCCTAGTGTCTTAACATGTAACCTTCCCTTTTATTCCCCCTTCGTCCTTCCCTCTTCTTTCCTCTTTCTCTCCCTCTTTGAAGAAAAAGTAGCCCTTCTGTACTTAAAAGAACCATATATACTCCGTGAATACTAAGGGACAATTTGATTTAACCAATATTTATTAAACATCAAGATCTCTAATATTCCATTGGGTATCCCTTGATGAGGAAGCAAAAGCCGTATGTGATGTGATCCCTTAACAATATTTTGGGGGAGTTGAGATTTATTCACATGACACAAAGAGCCGTAGATAAAGGGCACGGTGTTAAATGAAATATAGGAAACACCATATAGTACATAGAAAAATTTCTGTGGCCAGATGTGGAAGGAGAACAAGTGACCCTACTTACCAGTTACAGTTGAAAAAACTGGGGCTAGTGGACTTAGGCAATCTTTCTGGGAAATTTGCTGCTTCTGCAGAAGAATGAGGGAGGCAACTTTCACACGACTCATTGACACTATCTCTATATTAGACTATCATCTCATCTGTGTACCACACTTATAAATAAAGTAAGATAAATTATTATGTTAAGTAGATACTAGATACTTTGGAAGAGGATATATTTATTCCAAAAGAGTTGTTGTTGTTGTTGTTTTTTTTTTTTAATTCTCTGAGGTCTTAAGAATTTCTCAAATCTCCAATTGAATGTTACCCAGTTTGGGAACAGGATATTTACAAGATATCACAAAATTAAGATATCCCAGTAGAGAAGGGAGCAAATTAAATATAATCCTAGAGAAATAATTTCCCCAGTTTTAACCTTCATCTTGCTGTCTTTGTTCTAAACCCCATGCTATTGGTTACAACATATCAGATTAGAATTAAACGTCGTTTCACCCCTTGGGAAACTTCTGCTATGTTAAAAATGTAATTAAACGTGGAAAATATTACTTTTGTGTTTTGTTAGCTTTCTATCTCTGCTATAAAAATACTTGAAAATACCATCAGGCCAACCACACTAAGGAGGTACCATGCTGCTTCTTAGGGAAAATTACAGCTACTAGACAGTCCATGTTTAGGGGGATATTAAGATATATGAAGGTACTTACCAGTGTTGAAAACACCTTGTTTGAGAGTTTGAGATCTGTCAAAATATGCAGAGACTCAGAGCACTGAGATACCATTATTGGAAAAAATTGACGTGCATGTATATGGACCTTCTTTGCTAACCTAGGCTAGTTTTTGGAATAGTTGTTTTTATACTCCAAGCAGCAAAAATATATAAAGCAACAGTGGCAGGAAGAAAATATACAAAATTTCCACTCACATAACTTTTATTTTATGTCTTTTGTTTTAACAAGTGTAAAATTGTTTTGGAGCCCAAACAGTATATCTCGTGGGTCAGCTTTTCATAGGGCATTGTAACAGGATTTATGGACCTCACAAAAGCACAGGGGTGGGCTATAGATCACACACACACACACACACACACACACACACACACACACACACAGAGTTATTCAAAATGTCAGGTGATCCACATAAACAGATGTTTCTGGTTTAGGGACCATTGTTCAACTTGCTAGTATCATAGCCCAGCAAGGTGGATCCATTGTACAATTTGGATTCATTGTAATCTGGATCCAAATGCAAATAGTGGAAGTGTCAACACTTTGTTAATATTCTGCTGGTAGATGAGTTGGCAGCCTGGGCATCTGGTTAGCTTGGAGAGAAGCTAGCAGCTATACTTCTCATTAAGTGGGTATGGCTTGACTTGCCACGGGGCTGGCAGGCATTTTTAAAGCTGAGTTACTTTCATAACAAATGCCAGATGCCAGCTAGATTTGTAAACATGAGCCAGGTTTCAAATAAATCTGGTTGAACTTGAAAATATTAATGTGCCCATTGGAAACTGCATTCTACCCACATAGCTTTCCAAAGCTTCACACATGCAGTTTAAAGAATGAATTCCTGGGGCTCTGGGGAGAGCTGGGGGCAGGGGTTGGAAGCGTGTGATTTAAAAGGAATGGACTTGGTTCCTGCAAGTCAAAGGGGCTGGAATGCAAAGAAGGAGCACTCCTGTTTCAAGAATAAAAAAACAAAACAAAACTTTGTGATCCTAAAGGATCATTACAATGAAACCAGGAGAGTTTATCTCCTGTTTCTCTCAATGTCAAGTAATAGTAGACTAGAACTGAGATGTGAGTTGTAGACTGTGCTCTTTCACAAATGATGTGAACACTCCATCTTTCTGGGCCTTAGTATTTATTACCATGTACAAATGAGTAGAGTAATTTTTACTACCCTACATATAGTTGAAAAATTATAAAGGGTAAACTGAGATAAAACCATGAAGTTTTTATCACTCTGATAGTTCTCTGGGAAGCTTTAGGGACATCATCGTATTCCCTACAAATATCCATTTTCTTCCATTGTTATATATGTTTTAAAATGTGTTTTGGAGGGGCGCCTGGGTGGCGCAGTCGGTTAAGCGTCCGACTTCAGCCAGGTCACGATCTCGCGGTCCGTGAGTTCGAGCCCCGCGTCGGGCTCTGGGCTGATGGCTCAGAGCCTGGAGCCTGTTTCCGATTCTGTGTCTCCCTCTCCCTCTGCCCCTCCCCCGTTCATGCTCTGTCTCTCTCTGTCCCAAAAATAAATAAACGTTGAAAAAAAAATTTAAAAAAAAAATGTGTTTTGGAATTTGTTTGATTTTAAATTGTTGCCAAAATGAGATAATGCATGAACTCATTATTGACTTTGACCACACACATCCTGTGCATGTTTTTCGTATATGAAAATAATTGAATAGACCTGAGAAGTGGAAATTTACTGCATAGGGAAAGAGGTCAGATACTTATAAATAAAATCTTTCATAAAATGGTACACTAAGTATTGCATATATGGGATAGTATATGAGGACATCAACTAAATCATGGTTAAGTTCTGATTTTGCATTTTGTGGTTAGGTGGCCTTAAGAAAGTCATTTTGGTATTCTTAGCCTCAGACTCCCACATCCATGTAATGGGGCTATGTTTCAAGAGTAAGAAGACATATGCATGTCAACTATTTAATATAGTTCCTGGCTCATAGAAAGCCCAGTATTAATGTTAGCTATTAATACTAGTTATTATTTAGAAGACTGTTTTCCATTAAGCTTTCAAAAATTGGGCAAACTGAATAATACCAGTTCTACTGAATAAAACTAAATAAACACATAATCAGCATGATCATTTTAGCACAAAGTTGAAGTAAAGTAATAAATATTTAAATGGAACATTTATCAATTCTGTTTACCTGTTCTGTTAACACTATGCTTCAGGATTACAAAGATGAGTAGGGCATAGTCATAGTACAAAGAAGTTCATGTGCTTGGGGACACAGTATGACCAATGACTTTATAGTATAACTAGTGATCTGATGGACCTGGCATTGAATTTCAGAAAAGAGACTCCTGTGTCTGAGTCAGCAGCATCATGAGGCCAGGGTAGGAGTTCAGTGTCCAGAGAGACTTCTTAGATGAGAGGATGTTTAAGCTGAGTCTCAGTGGTAGCAAGGGGCAGGATATGATTCCCAGGCAGAGAAACAGGATTAGCCAAGATGCAGAGGACTAGAAAAGCTTGGCAAGTTCATCAATATAAGTAGGTGTCAGAATGCCTTGTAGGAAATACTTGGGGAAAGAGAATGGACTGTCCAGAAGAGGCACAGAAAAAGATGTGGGTTCTGTGTTGAAGGCAGACTTTTGGCAAGGTGATTCCGATCAGAAATGATTGGAGAGAGGGGAGGAGGATGGGCAGAAGAAAAACAACAAAACAAAACAAAGACCCTGTAAGGATGTTATTGCACTCCAGGCGAAAACGATGATAACGTGAACTAAAGTGGTGGCAGATGAGGTGTAACAAATGACAGAATGAAGAGAGGGATCAAGGTGGCAGACTCAACTGGCATGTGAGGAAGAACATAGAATGAAAGACGAGTTACAGATTTCTGGCTTGGGCAACTCAGGGCACAAATAACAACCTGTCCCTTAGCATCCTTCAGGCACATTTTTTTTTTCTTTTGATTTCTTCTCATCTCCATAACTGTCTTGGTGCCTAAAGCTTTCAAAAGGTATTGTGTCTTAGAGCAATTTCCCAGAAAACAAGCCATCACTGTATCAAATTCAGAAATCCGAGCAACAACCTTGCTTCATTCATCCACTCTCGGGGACATTGGTGATCTTTCCTGCACATTAAAATTCAATTTGATAATTCTTTTTATGTAACATACACCTAAACCAAATGTGATCTTTGGGGTAAAAACACATTTTTGAAAAATCCGAAGGCTGAATTGAAAGGATGTAGGTGAAAACCTTCAGATCAGTATAATGTAATACCCGACCTTAATCTTAGTTCACTTTTCTAGCCCTCAGTTTCCTCTTTTACAAAATAAGTGTACATTGGTCTAGAGTTTTTTTTTTCTTAACTATTGGGGCTTAGAGAACTCTTAGAGAATGTGTCTATATTTCTAGAAATATGAACAAACCTAGGTATAGAAAAATAATCATTCAATTTCAGAGGGGATCCTGGATCTTTCTTAAAGTCTGCAAATGAATCCTAAAATAAAAACCTCTGATCTAGATGACCTATGAGGCCCTTTATAGCAATCTATGCTAAGCAGAATGCATTTAGGAAGACAGGAAGCCAAGGGATAGGAGAGACAGAGAATATTTGAAGGAAACTATGGTCCTATTCTTTTACTCCTCTTCCACCTCCTCATCATGATTATGTAATCATATATTATTATACATTATTGTTAATTATCATTTTAATTATTATTATTGCCTTGATTTAGTACATTGAATTTTAATGGGAAGTGAACTGTCAGGTTAACCTACATCGTCAATACCTTAATGTGCTTCTTTCTTTAACTTATCTCTTGAGATAAAAATCTATTTCAAGTGTCTAAGCCCTAACCAAAACAAACTGAATCAAATAATTCCCTCCTTTTCAAGATAAGATTCCTTTTCTCCACTTGGATATGCATGTTTTCTTAATAATATTTCTGTTTTTAAAAAGTTTATTTATTAATTTTGAGGGAGAGAGGGCACAAGTTGGGGAGGGACAGAAAGAGAGGGAGAGAGAATCTCATGCAGGCTTCTCACTATCAGCGCGAAGCCTGATGTAGGTCTCGAACTCCTGAACCATGAGATCATGACCTGAGCTGAAGATGGACGCTTAACTGACTGAGCCACCCAGGCGCACCTTAATAATATTTCTAACAAAAAAACATCTAGAAATATTTGTGGCACGTTGTACTGGTAGAGATGTACATTTGGGCTGGACCACGGCGTGTTGGATGTGTAAAGAAAGATAGTGAAAAGTGTTTGTCAATGTCATTTTCTAACTTGATTAAACTGTCCTTACAAATTACTATTTTAGTTACAAATAAATAATTATAACTGTCAGGTTGGAGAGATGGTCAGCTCTTGACAATGTAGCATCATACATCTTGACAGTGTAACATCATAGTTGGTTTTTATGCAGAGGAGAAGGAGAAATGAAAAAGTACGCCTTACATGTATACTTGTGCTTTTATTATTGCTCAACAAAATAACAATGTGCATTTATTTTTCTCTCCAAGCATCTAGTTATGAATCATTTTCCAAGTTGGGAATTTTCAAAATTGAACCACTTTTAAACAACCCATATCAAGTTCTTATTTGGTTATTTTTTTGGTAGACTGAAGTTTTCATCCTCTTTATAAATCTAAAGTTAGTTGCAACTTTGATTTGATATTTGACTCTCGAATAAGCATCATAAATGTGGTGACAGAATTATGTATGAATTTCAAAAGTTATATTTAGTACAAGATCTTCACCAACTTTTAAAAGTTTAACATATTGTGGTTTTTATTTAGTTTAAAATGGAAAATGCACTTAGATTCTCAGTATTCCCAGGATTTAAAACAGTCAGTGAATCACTGAAACAAACTAGGAAAATTCACAATGTTGATGAGGAATGCACAACAAATATAAGAATATGAAAATCACTAAGAAAAGGAAAACTATTTCTAAACAGTGCTTTATATTCAATTGCCTTAATTTTAGGTATGAAAATAAGCCATGTGATACATTAACTTTTTTAAAACTCTGAACATGTACGTGTTTGGCTATTCAGAATAGCGTAAGTTAAAATTTGGCAAACAGCTGCATAATGTTTGCAAAATTGGAAGGACTGGAAGGAATAAACTTGGTGATTAAGAGCTGTGGCGTCAGGTAGAGATGGATTCAGACCCTGGCTTCGTCTCTTACTGATCAAGTAAAAGTGGGAAAGTTTCTTAACTGTGAGATGGAGATAGTGTCCATTTTTTATAAGATTGTTTGGAGTATTAAATAAGATGATGTGCATCACCTTGTTTTAATGGCTCTGTAGGACTTTAATGCTGTTGGAATGATCTGCTTCATTCCTTCTGTCCCTCCTAGAATGTGAACTCTCACGCACAGAGACTTTACCTGTCCTGTTGACCATTGCATTCCTTTTTTAAAAAAAAAATGTTTGTTGAAGTGTAGTTGACACACAATGTTACATTAGTTTCAGGTGTACAACATAGGGATTCAGTAGGTTATATGTCATGTTGTGCTCACCACAAATGTTGCTACCATCTGTCAACATACAATGCTATCTATATTCCCTATGCTATACGTTTTACTCTTGTGACTTATTCATTCCGTACTGGAAACCTGAATCTCACCCTCCCTTTCATCCATTTTGCCCATTCCCTGAACTGCCCCCCCCCCCGGCAACCATCCGTTTCTTCTCTACATTTATGGGTCTATTTCTGCTTTCTGTTTGTTTATTCATTTGTTTTGTGTTTTAGATTCCACATGTACGTGAAATCATATACTTTTTGCCTTCCTCTGTCTGGCTTATTCCACTTAGCATAATACCCTCTGGGTCCCTCTGGGACCCCAGTGGGGTCCACCCCATTGTCCCAAATGGCAATATCTCCACCACGGCATTTCTTAGTATAGTACCTGCACATTGCAAATGTTTCATAGATATTGAATCAATGGATCAATGTTTAATAACAAGCTAAAAGGATTTTGTATAATTTTTTTGCAACAATGTGAGTAGGGGTAGGTGGTAGTAGCAGAATAAGATATCAAAGAATATAGATCTAACAATAGCATATTAAATACATGGTTGGGAGATGAGGTGGAGATCAACACTAGAGGGAGGGATCATTATTTAAATCTGCTGTCAAACAACTTTGGAACAATAAAAAAAGTTTCAACAACCCTCACTCTAAAATAAGTAGCTTCACATTAAAAGCCATGGCTTTTTGGTTTAATGCTTGACAATGATCTCATCATTCTTAAAATATCACTCCAAGATCTAAGTCTCCAGACATTTCTTTTTAGAGAGTAAAGTGGTTGTATGAGAAAGGCATGACTTCTGCTGAGTAGAAGTTACCCACTGATTCATCGGTCTTCCTGCTTTTGAGGAATAGAGAAAATGCTGAAATGTCATTTCTATACGCATGTTGTAGTCTCTTTGAAGTTTGCACATTCAGTCTGTTCCAAGCTGGCCCTTATTTTTTGTTTTTTTGGATTTATGTGATCAGAGGATTGAGGGGCCATTTCCCATCTGGCTCATGCATCTGAGCCAAGGCTGAAGTGCCCTTGAGATTTCAACAGGAGTGCTGAATTTTGCAAAGTTATGCCAAGTTCACAACAAGATGAAAAACGAGCCATGCTGAGTAATTGGCCTTATTTTCAGAGTGTCTCTGTGAAAGAGGAATATATGGAGAACTGCTTAGATAAGAAGCTGAAGGTTTTCAGTGACCACGGAGATTTACGCTGATGTAACAACAGATCTTTCTTATTCCTAGATTTGCCTGAATAGAGAACACACTTATATTTCCTTTCTCCCACCTACCTAGAGCATTATTTTACTCTTCTTAATCTTTTGTCTATTTCTAATGTCTCCTCTCTTCACATTCCCAGCTGATTAGCTCAGCTGATATCTCAGTCATTGTGACCTACCAGATGGGAACTACTATTCATCTCTCCATAAATCTATCATCTACTTGCATGCTTACTGCTTCTGCTCTCTCTCTCTCTTTCTTTCACATATGTCTTATATATGTTATACATAATTATATTTAAATATATACTTATATTTATGAATTTGTGTATGTAATAGATAGCATTTGTGGGGTGTGTATGTGTGTGTGTGTGTGTGTGTGTGTGCGTGCGTGTGTGTAATAGACAAAGGGTCCCTGCCTCCCACAGAGATTTCCCATCCTCCTGGGATCTAGATCCCATTCCTTCTCACCTGCTTATTAACCTAGTTCCTCCAGCTGTCTCACTCCACCCCTGAGCTCTTGTATACACTCAGTCCCTCCTTCTCTTCTGAACTAGTTCTGTGGACAGACAACTCTTCATAATCTCTTCTTCCTTGTTGTCCTCCATCTTTAGCTAATAGCAATTTCCATGCAACTCTTAACAGAAAATTTCCTATAGGAGCTCTCTTCAGAAGCTTTTGCATTTTGCACCTTCCATTCTTCTTTTCATGGCTTTACTTTAAAAGTGAGATGACTGAGCCAAACTTATACAAATGTAAAACTTGAATGAATTTTGCAAATCTGCCTTCAATATACATTATACTAAGGCATATATTCACCAAGAAGGGTATTCCCACCATATTCCTGAGGTATTGAAAATGCTAATGAAAAACATTTTATCCCATAGTGTAGAAAAAGCTCTACGATCTTGAAAAAGTTTTTTTTTTTTAACAGAAATTAAACTAAAATTAGGAAGGACTCACATTAAAATGCCTTGATTTACTTCAAATGTTATTCTATTTGTGCTTGTAATATAATAACTTTGGGGAAAAACATGTAAAGTAGGTTTACAGATATGTCTTCATTTTTTTACATGTTTCTGAAAATAATAAAACAAACCCAAGAAAGTCTCACATATGTTCAGGCTCATATCTATCTGTATTATTCAGCATATCCCCTACATTTACAGATTTGGAAATTTGTAAATTATTTTCTTGCACAAGCGTTACTAATTTATTCTCTATCCAGTAGCATGGATGAAATGTGCATGTAAGTACTTTTCGATGTTATAATTTCTCAAGAAACTAAGTAAAAAATATAGTCAAAATTAGCTTATTATGTTGATATTTTATTTCAGTGTGCTTCAATGCATAATTCATAAGTATGTCTGTCAACTCACAGATTGCATGGGCCCTTTTAGTGTGTTAAATGAATTTTTCAATAAGTCTGGAAGGCATTAGCCCAAATACAGTTTTTCTCAGCAAATTGAAAGCTAGAAATAGCATTTGTGAAGTTTGTGATCCATTTTTTATGCTTAATAAATTTGACAGCTTACTTGCTTGGCCAAATAATTGGACATAACAGCTGAGAACAACCTTTTAAAACAAATTAAACATCACAATTCCATCATCTTTTATACATAAATACTTTCTTGTACAAAAATCTGGCCTTTGAAGATATTTAATAAATGATAATATTTGTGTTTCAATCATTTATAATTTTGAAAGTTTCTTTTGAGACATATTGCAACTTCCATTTTCTATGCATTGACGTATCAGACTGCCAAAGCACTCTCAGCACGTATGTTCAAGTTGCCAATTAATGGCAATTAGCGACAGTATGGATTTTCACAAGGTTCCTATGGCCAAAACATTTGGTCATAAACCTATCGTGACAGATATTCTGATGAATGTTCAATTGTTCTGAAGACAACTCATACACAAACCAAATTGGAAAAAAAAATTTTTTTTAATGTTTTTTTTAATGTTTATTTTTAAGAGAGAGCACAAGCAGGGGAAGGGCAGAGAGAGAGAGAGAGGGGTACAGAGGATCCAAAGTGGGCTCTGTGCTGACAGCAGAGAGCCCAATGTGGGGCTACAACTCATGAACTGTGAGATCATGACCTGAGCCAAAGTCAGATGCTCAACTGACTGAGCCACCCAGGCGCCCCAGAAATAAACACTTTATAAGTGTGAAAAATTTAAGTTTTGATGAGAAGTTGAAGCAGCCAGAGGAATTTAAATTTGTTCATACATTTTGAAAAACAGTTTTTAATTAGTAAACAAAGTTGAAGATGTGTATGTTATTCAGAAATTCTAAGGATACACTCACAATAGCTTATTTGCACTAGGTTATGATGAAAAAACAGTAGCACTGTTTGAATATGAAAAGAAATTGAAACAAATAACAAAGTCCATAAAGAGTTGAAAGAATAAATAAAACATGAAACTTTGATCTATAATAATTAATACAGAAATAGAAATATTACACAGCAATAGAAATCCATAGCTGCGTGCAAGATTAAAAATTAATGTCAAGGCATATTTTAGAGCAGAAAGGCTAATTTCACAAGATTATACAGAATAAAATATATTTACATGAATATTAAAAATATGCAAAATGAAGAAGTGTCTTGTTTAAGGATAGGAACATTCCTGATAATACTCTAACAATAAGCAAGAGGAAGATGAATATAAAATTTACAATAGTAGAAGACGGGAGGGAAAGAGCAGAACAAAAAAAAAATAGAAGTAGTGGATATTCAGGTATTGATTGTATTTTTACTTTATACCTTTTTTATAATTTATAAATAGTACATGGTAGCTGTTTAGTATGTAACAGAAATAAATTTTCAGAAACTCTGTTGAACATTTTAGGAATTAGCAATTGGGAAACAATTTTGTTTTGTGTGTACATCTTGGCTCAGTAAGTTTGTTGCTTGGCAATAAGTTTGCTAACTTGGAAACCAATTCAGTTAACTCAAAAAAGAGGTGGGATAGAAGCAGATCTCCCTTTTGCTCTTCTTTTTTCTACCTCCTTCTCTTTCTCCTGCACATTCTCTCCTGTGTGAGCTCTTGGATTTGTCACTTACCCTCCACGACCAACTTCCTCTGTTATCCACAGTTGTCTTTCTCAGTGCACTGACCCAGTCCACATCATTACATGTTAATTCTAAAGTGTGCTTACTCCAGCTGTCTACAACCCCTCTGTTTCTTGGTATAATCCAAAGGAAACAGAATGATGACCATTTTGACTGACTTGGAGCCAGTTGCCTACCATTCATCCAATTAGCTGTGGCCAAAATGAAGGTGATGGGACAAGACAATGTGCATCTCACACAGGCGGAGGCCTGGAGAGATACTCTGAGAAGGGAGGGTGGGATAGGGCAGCCACTTAAAATATACTCACATTTATAGTATATTGAGTCTTAAGTTTCTCCATATGGGGCTCATGGTGCTTCCAGTCGTTCAATCTGAAGTAAATATTGTCAAGGATAAACAAACATTTCCCTAATGGATGTTGTGGTCTCCCACCCTCTGCATTTCTGTATTTTAAGCTGATGTTCTGCTACTTCAGGAATTTCAATTAGAGATCAGGAAAATAGGAATTGAAATGTCTTCCCCTGAGATGGCTAGTTCCTGATGAGGTGTTGCAGATTTCAAAGAGCTGTCTAACAACTCATGCTTTGTCCCTAATATTAACCCCTGCCTTATCTTTCTTTACACAAGTTGATAGTAAGGTAGAAGTGGTAAGCTTCAAAATCTCTTTCTCTCCTCTGTGGGTCACTTAGATAAGTCAGTTTGATGTGATAGAGTCCTCACTTAACCCATTGCTATTGGCTGCAGGAAACAAAAAAGGACCAGTTGAAAGGGTATGGGTGGATGACCAGGCAGCTACTTTTCTTTAAGTTTATTTATTTATTTTGAGACAGAGAGAGAGAGTGAGTGCGAAAGAGCATGAGCACGAGTGGGGGAGGGGCAGGGAGAGAGAGAGAGGGAGAGAGAAATCCAAGTAGGCACCACTCTGTCAGCGCAGAGACCAGCAAGGGACTTGAACTCATGAACCATGAGATCATGACCCGAGCAGAGATCAAGAGTTGATGCTTAACCAACTGAGCCACCCAGGCGCCCCTCAGCAGCTACTTTTAATATGGAAAAAAAAACCCACAACTCATTGTGGGCAGAATAGCATACTGCCTCTCGTGCTGGACATGCATGTGGATACTCTCAGATCCCATTATTCCTTCTGGACTCTGCTATGTCATTTTTGTGAAATGAGTCTACAGATTGCATTTACCAGCCTCTTTAGACAACTTGATTCCTGTTAGGTTCTACCAATAAGAGGCACTGGATGGGGAAGGTAGACGTGAAACTTCCTGCTTCAGATTTCAATAGTGTGACAGTTGCATTGGGAGTGGGGTTACTCTTGGTTACAGGAACCTTGGCAGGGGTCCCACCTTTGGTAGGTTCCAGCTTTGATGGACGCAACACCTCTTCAACGATCTAGGAGTGACTGTGGCCGATGTCTCCAACAGCAGGCAGCAGGTGCAGGCTAATGACCCTCTCCAGCTCCTCCCCACCCTCCGTTTCAGCAGCTTTGCTTAAATGTCACTTCTTACTTTCTGCTTCGATAGTGCCCTCCCCTCCATTGACTTCTTTTTGTTTGTCCTGCTCTTCCAGTTCCCTGTGGTAAAGTCATGTTCTAGAACCACTTGGGATGCTTTTGTTTTCCTTACTAAGCCCAGATTCATACACTGCCACTGTTATTTTCTGTTCAGGTCAGGTGGGGGCTTTTGCAGCTTTACTTTGCCCATCTGAGAGGTGAGGCCAGTATGCATCTGAGAAGAGGAATTTTGGAGCAAAACTAGAAACTAGAGAGAACTCTGTGGATGTGGCCTTCTCAGAGTCACCTTGCTCTTTAAGTGGTAACATTTCTAGGAAATAAGAAACCCATGCACACTGTATGTACATTGGTTATGTTCATTGGTGTTAATCCTTATAGTATCAGGTTGAATTTTCAGAAATTCAAATGGAATGTCTTTCACAGAATTCTTATTTTCAATTCTATGAAAGTGAGGTTTTTTTAGTAGAATGATGACTAAAATGGCTAATAGTGTTTTAACTCTTCCTAAATTGGGTCTCTATGCTTGACAGAATTATTTTATCAAATTGAAGTTTGAGGGATTATATAAAAACTAGGCTTCAAAATTTGACCATAAAAAAATGTACCACCTCAAGACAAGAATCGATGATTTGTGAATCACTTCCCCCTAGAGGCACTGACAGTCAAGCATGAAATTTTATAAATGATTGTCCCTATTTTTGAATAATCCATCCAGTGCTCAACTTCAGACTATTTTTTAAAATCTAATTCCACTTAAGGTTATTAGCTCAAAATCCCTTCCATTTTCGTATTGCAGAAGTCCTCTCCACTAAGGAAAGGCAAGTTCAAAAACTAGTCCTTGAATATGCTTTTTATTTCCTCTGCTATTTTCCAACCAAGAATTTTCATGCCTCTTTTAATTTATGATGGACAAACGAAAATAAGAGCAATCATAACAAAATGCTGTTTGTGGGCAAGTGTTGGAAAAAGTGTTATAAACATGGGAATGACTAAAGCTGATGCCTACGTCTTCACTCTTCACACAGCCATCCAAAAATAGCATGCATGAGGGCATATCTCCAAAGGGAAGTATTTGTAAAGATGTTCTGGAATTCTATCCAAGTTCATGAGAATCTTTAAAGATGGGGAATCTCTGAATACAAATGCTTCTGAATTCTCAAGTGTTGTGCTTGGAAGAAAACTTTCAAGCCATAAAATTCAAAACTGTAAAAAATAATGACATGAAAGTGAGGACCACTAGATGAATGCTAGCCTAACTTGGATCAGCAGAAAGAAGCAGTGTCAGGATTTGTAAATACAACGAAACAAGTAGAATCTCATTGTATTCAACTTCACAGTAAATCGGTGGGGACAACGACCATTATTAAAACCTTCTATAGGGGCGCCTGGGTGGCGCAGTCGGTTAAGCGTCCGACTTCAGCCAGGTCACGATCTCGCGGTCCGTGAGTTCGAGCCCCGCGTCAGGCTCTGGGCTGACGGCTCAGAGCCTGGAGCCTGCTTCCGATTCTGTGTCTCCCTCTCTCTCTGCCCCTCCCCCGTTCATGCTCTGTCTGTCTCTGTCCCAAAAATAAATAAACGTTGAAAAAAAATTAAAAAAAAAAAAAAAACATACAAAGCTTGGAGAGTATGAAGAGAGGAAAAGGCAATCCAAGTGGAACACTTAAAGGAAAACATAAGTAGCATACTTTCATGAGAAGATAAAGTGCCTTTTTTGACAAACACTTAAAGTACCTGCAAAAGGCACAGAAAGAGGACAGAAAATGCTTACCTCTTTATTTTGGGGTCAAGGCATGGGTTTATTTTTTGGAAAGCAATAAACGTAACGCAATGCAACAGAATGAGCATGAAAAGTATAAGCAAAGGGCCAGAGAACTGAAATGGTATTTGACATCAAGTGACTTGCCCGTCTATATCTGCTGGATTTTAGATTTATTAAAAGGTGTAAAAATGCTTTTAAAAGTGGGTATGCGGGGCACCTGGGGTGCTCAGTCGGTTAAGCGTCCGACTTTGGCTCAGGTCATGATCTCACGGTTTGTGAGTTCGAGCCCCGTGTCAGGCTCTGTGCTGACAGCTCAGAGCCTGGAACCTGCTTCAGATTCTGTATCTCCCCCTCTCTCTCTGCCTCTCCACTTGTGCTCTGTCTCTCTCTCTCTCTCTCTTTCTCTCTCTCTCTCTCTCAAAAATAAGTAAAATGTAAAAAAATCCAAAATTTAAAAGTGGGCATGCAAGACCATCGGCATATTTAGGACTAATCACCAAAACTCAGAGGGAAATTGCCTCTCACATCAGACATTCTTACCTTTATGGTTATAATTCTCAAATGCATGTGTTGCTGCATATACTTTTTGAAAATAGGAGCAATTTACAGTCACATTTTACTTTCCAAGTCAATAGTGGTTTTTCTGAATGGAAATGCAATTTACCTTTTGTGTCCAAAGAACTTCAAGGAGTTTAAAACATGTCTCAGACACACACACTTCTAAATTCTTATCTTTAATGCAGAATAAGAAAGTTCTCCATGGGTGAAAGTTTTTTAAATCATATAATCTGAATGTCCTGGAAATTTTTAAATGCTTGTGTATCATGAAAACTGAACACTCCCTCAATACCCTTATCTGGTTTAGATTTTCATTGGTTTTTATTTGAATTCAGGAGAAATTATCTTAACAATCGAAGGAATTGCACTCCTCGCTCTTTGGATCAAGATGCAAACAAATAATTTCTTTTTTTCCATGGAAAAATCCAAGATAGGTTTTTCCCTGGTCAGTGAAACTGAAGGACTCTTTTTTAGCTCTTTGGCTTTGTTTCCTAAATCAAACATGCTGTTTGTCACTAAAATTAACCATTACTTATCATTGACTAAACCAATAAATCTGGCAGAAATCAAGTAGGCTACACAGCAAGTTGAGTAAAATCTAACAGAGCCATGCCATCTTTTTTTCCTGGGAAAAAGAAAAACTAAATCGTGGAAAGTCATTCAATTTGAGTTGTTTTTCTCTATTGAAAAGAAAACATTTTGTTTGTGTACAAATCCTCTCATTTCTAGCTTATTCTCTCTACATTAGAGATACTTATTTCACTCAACACACACACGCATAGTCTAATTTGTCTTTTATTTTCTTTTTTTTATGTTGTTAGAACATTTTTATTTATTCATTTATTTTTCAATATTAAATTTATTGTCAAATTGGTTTCCATACAACACCCAGTGCTCATCCCAACATGTGCCTTCCTCAATGCCCATCACCCACTTTCCCCTCCCTCCCAACCCCCCCCCCCCATCAACCCTCAGTTTATTCTCAGTTTTTAAGAGTCTCTTATGATTTGGCTCCTTCCCTCTCTGTAACTTTTTCCCCCTTTCTCCCCCCTGGTCTTCTGTTGAGTTTCTCAGGATCCACATTCTTTTATTTTCTTTTTAATGCTATACCCAAGTAGTGTTAAATCCTACTGTTTTCTCCTTCACTATGTTTTCCAAATACATTGAAATGCATTTTAAAATGGTAATAAAGGGTTAGGCTTTAATTTTTGTGCATAGTTGGGCATATAAAATGTACAGATTCTTTTTAACTTTCTATTTCTCCTATTCAATGCAATTTGTCTAATCAACTAATTGTTTTAACCATTTAATTTTAGAACTCATCTAATGATAAAGCTTTTCTCTAATACAAATAAATGTTCCCATATATACACAAAAATGAATGGAAAAACTAGTGTATTTATTTCTCTTTCTACCATTTTTTAGGTAGTTACAAATGTATTCCAAGTTTCCAAGTGGTTGGAACCAAAGAAATTAAGCCAGATAATAGGTGTGCAGAGATTAGGGACCTGTCTCTTGGCCCCAACACTTGTATCTTATATCTGGCTGTTACAGGGAAGTGATGGGCTGAGTTACTTTACATTCTGCCACCATCAAGACTTTACATCTTCTGTTGGTGGAAGCAGACCGCGAGCATCTCAGTTTCCATCTCATTTCATTCTGAAAATGACAGAATAGTCACTTCAGCAAGTACTTGGAAACTGTGAACATTAATGAAAGTTAATAAAATATTTCAGGAGCCTTCAATGAAAGGTATGACTGAAAAATAAAGTTCTATATGGTTCCATCAGGCAGGAGTTGTGACTTGTCATTTGATATATTTTTCCACCTATCCTTGTTTGCTTTTAGGAACTACTACTAACACAATCTCTTTTGTTGTTACAAATCAAGCTAGAAAGATCATAGAAAACATCTTGATATCTCGATAGTGGTTATCTGAGCACATAGAATCTCTTTTGAGGCTAAAATTTAAATTAGAGAGCAGAATATCTTCATGAAATGATACTCCCAGAGTTATAAATTTAAGCTTTACTATTATGAAAAATGCAGAAAAATAATTTAAAGAATTATCTCGTATATTCAAAATTTGAGGATATGAAAAACTACTGGTGAATTTTTGCAAGCCACTTACCTAAGCTCCCATCGTGTTACTACTTTACACATATAAAGCTTAAATAAGGGGCACTTCGGTGCCTCAGTCGGTTAAGCCTCCAACTCTTGATTTCAGCTCCAGTCATGATCTCATGGTTGGTGAGTTCAAGCCCCATGTTGGGCTCTGTGCTGACAGTGTGGAGCTTGCTTGAGATTTTCTGTCTCTCCTTCTGTCTCTGTCCCTCCCCTGCTCCCACTCTCTCTTTCTCTCTCAAAATAAATAAACATTAATAAAAATAAAAAAATAATATATTCATGAGAAATGACTACTAAAATTAATTATACATACTTATGATTAAAATGTACCTACAGAGAATATACAGTAGGCAGAAATGTAAATGACAGTTTCAGGGATGCTGCATTTATGCTGTGGTTATCCATTTTTCTACAGAATTGGAAAAGTTAATGTAGTAAGGTATTGAGCTTTTAATCTGCTTGAGAGTTATTTTGCATACAAATATATTAGCTTCCTTCTAACTTGAGAATAATTTAGATAAATTTATATGAAATATTGAACAAGTAGAAAGGAATATTTAGTGCTATACGAATTTAGGGTACTTTTTTGTTGTGCGAAGAGACTTGATAGTAACAAAGATGTCAATACCCTCATTTTGGAAAGGCTCAACCTCTCCTGACATGCATCACCATCTCTATGATGATGACTATCACCTTGGGATAGCCACTCCTTCCTATTCTGCACCATATATTCAACTCACTCTAGATATCTTCACTTGAATATACTTTTATCCTTTAGGCATAGCACTAGGAACTGAGAGCTTTTCCTGAGCTTTGGGAAACTTTGAGACTGGAAAAAAACATGTCACCAAGGTATGAAAAAGAAAACATCAATATCAAAACAACACATGGTATGATGTCAACTATTCTGATAGTCACAAGCCAGACATCACAATGTTTTAAGAAAATTGTATTTAATGTGAAATGAGTACATTTTGGACTTTTTGTTACCATGTAGGATATGATTTCCAAAAGTAAGACTAACTAGTATTGATGAATGGCCTTTAATGACTTTTGCTCAAATCCAAAATAGTGAAACAATTCTTGACTTCCTCTTTCATAACATTCTTACTCATTGCTCTCTCGTGGCATACAAACCAGTGTAGCACCCAGAAGTCTGGCCTCCAGAACTGGAAAACTAAAACCACACTCCCCTTGCATATATCTAAACATTCTCTCCCAGTCTCTCCAGAACACAATGCCTTTTTTCCATTTTGCCTGGCTCTTCTTTAGTTTAGGTCCTCATCTTTCCTAACCGTGAGGATGTGGGCTCTAGGTTTCTAGACTCAATTCCTTTTGCCCTAGTAGTTTTCATACTTTACTATCAACAGCACATGGGGTGCTTTATAAAAACAAGGATTTATAGGCTCCATTTACCAGTTAGACTGTGATTCAGTTCATTTTGGATGCTGCTTGGGAACCTGATGGCTTATTTGTCTTTTAAAAATCTCCCCAGGTGATTTTGACCCATACATTGAGAAACATTGCCAAATTCCTTGCCCAGGAAATAACGAACTTTTTTCCCCCAGAGCACCTATTTCATTTTTGCAGCTTACAATAATGCATTGCATTCAGAGTAAAGATCTGGCTTCTCAAAATGATGCTCAAGGCTCTCTGTGCTTTAACACTTGCCCGTATCTCATACTAGTTTTCCAATACAGGGAAACTGCTTCTTATTCTATTTCACATACTCTTTACCTGGCCTGAAACTTCTCTCTCTTCAAGGCCCAGGTCAAGTGACACTCTTGCCTGGTCTTTCCTGATTTGTCTAGTCTGGATTAGGAAAGATTAGGTACTTTCCTTCAATTGCACTCATGCACATTTCTACTGGTCTCAAAATATTTGGTCTGCTTAAGTCTCTGTCTTCTATACTAGTTTATGAGCTCCTGGGCAGTGGGGACTATTTATTGACTGTTTAAATAGAAGCATCTAGCATACAGCCTGGAAGCTACTCAGTGCTCAATAAATCAAATGAAAATTTTCAAAAATTAAAGTTAATTAATCTGGTCCTCTTACGTTATGTCCTTATATGCTTAGAGAATTACAGCAAAGGAACACCGGCCATGGTCTATAGGCTAGATTATGCCAAGGTAACTATTTAACTTCCAAATCTCAATAGCTTAACTCAGTAAAGGTTTAGTTTTTGTTCGTGTTACATAAACAATGCAGGTCGGTTTAGGGTTTTTTGTTTTTTTGAGGTTTTTTGAGTTTTTGTTTTGTTTTGTTTTGTTTTTGTCTCATATAGCTACTCAAAAGCCCAAGCAGACAGGTGATGTGACATTTCAGCATAAGGCATCAAAGTTTACTTAGGAAGTTTCTTTTGACTATTTTAATATACATGACCCATGCCACTTTTTTTTCATAATCTATAAGCTAGAACTTGTGACACCTACTCATTAATATTCAGTGAAGAGTAAATTTCTCTGCCACAAGACTTTATGTAAGGAATTTCAAATCTCCCTCTAACTGAGCCCACAATCTATTTGGAGACATCTTTCTTGACGTTGGCTGTCTGTATTGTTTACATATATTGAAGACTTAGAAATCAATAAATCAGAACTGTCTCAATTTGAAACTCTTCTAAATTATTTCATTTATGAAAGGTAATCAGGGAAAGAAAGAATAGTGTAATTATTAATTTCCTTTGGTTACATCTTTATTTAAAATAGATAGAATTAGTAAAACCTGCCAGCACTTTTTATTCATTTTTATATTTTTCATTTTTTATTCAAGTTAAGTTTACTGATCCTATTTTTTGTGTTTAATTTGTATGCCTTTATGTGATGAAGTATGAAATTTATACCAAGCACATTCAGTCCCTCAGTATAAGGATCTTGGGGGATGCCTGGGTGGCTCAGTAGGTTAAGCATCCAACTTCGGCTCAGGTCATAATCTCACGGTTCATGAGTTCCAGCTCCATGTTGGGCTCTGTGCTGACAGCCCAGAGCCCAGAGCCTGCTTCGGGTTATGTGTCTCCCTCTCTGTCTGCCCCTCCTCTGCTCATTCTCTGTCTGTCTCCTTCAAAAACAAATAAACATTAAAAAAATGTTTTTAATATAAGGATCTTGGTGTTCTTTCAAATGTAGGTGGCCTTGTTAATTCTTAGGCATAGCATTCTGGGAAAGACCAACACAAGTGGATGTAATTTTCTGCAAATGTAGAACATATTTCCTCAAAATATACTGTTTGACTAATTGTCATCTCTGTTATAACTCACAATATATTCGATAGCTTAATTTTATAGATATTTGGAGGAGTTGGGTTTTTTTAGTTATCAAGACTAATTTTCAATAAAATAGATTTAACTCCTTGTCTGTTAAAGTGTAACAGTTCCTGGGAGCTGAGGCAGGTGCAGCCAGCCTGCTGGTTTCACCCACCTCTTACTGATTAATCTACTGGTCAATAACAGCACAAGATACCAAGTCAAGGAATGATGCAAACTGGTGCTAGCAGTTGTCAAAGATGTTGATAAATGTTTTTTTCTGTCACCTAACTCTCCACTGGTCTCTTCGATTCAAAGATATTTTGTCAGTTGGTAACAGCAGTGATTTAAAAATAAGAGAGTTTGGATGGCATTAACTTTAACTTATCAACTCAAAGTTGTGTCATCATTGTAAAGTCAACTGACCATTTTGAGCAGAAAATCAGACCAATTTTGTGGAAGTTAATGGTACTGATTGTCGTGTGTGTCCCATCCTTGCTGAATGAAATAATTATTTATAATACATTCCAAATTACAATGGAAACTGAGGAACAACCCAGTGAGAGGGCTTAATGTATATTACCAGCAATCTACAATTGGAAGAGAAATATAGATTTGAACTGTTACTCTCCTAAAGACAAAATAGAGGTATTTGGGTGGCTTAGTCAGTTAAGTGTCCAACTTCAACTCTTGTCATGATCTCACAATTCGTGAGTTTGCCCCAAGTCAGGCTCTGTGCTGACTGACAGCTCAGGGCCCAAAGTCTGCTTTAGATTCTGTGTCTCCCTCTCTCTGTGCCCCTGCCTTGGTCACTCACTGTCTCTCTCTCTCTCTCTCTCTCTCTCTCTCTCTCTCTCTCAAAAATAAACATTAAAAAGAAAGAAAGAAAGAAAAAACAAAGTATATTTATATTGCCCATCTTAGTGATTATACTTGGACTGTTTTACTTTTTTTTTTTTTTTTTTTTGAAAACCAAGTGGGAAAAATTTAAGATCCGGAGTTAATGTGAAGAGAAATCAGAATCTTTCTTTTGACAGCATGGCAAGTCAAAAAATGTGGGCCCTTCTTCCTAATTTATGGCTACATTTAGGTCAGTGTTTTTAATTCCACTGTAGTGTTTTCTGAAATGTAAGTTTTCCTACAAGGGAAGCTCTGTGATCAATAAGTGTGAGTCACATTGCACATTCCATCTAGGGAGACTTAATATACATTTGCATATTCAAGAAATATTAAAGGACTTTTTTTGTAAAGAATTACATTTAATTTTACTTAACCCAACAAACACACAGCTTTTCTTTTTTGTTCATTACATTTATTAACATTTTCCAGAGCACAGGTTTCAAACGGCACTCTGCTATGTGCAGTGAATTATGTGTGTGTAAATAGTGAAAGAGGAATTAGCAGAAGGTCCATCCTTCACCGGCTTTGGTCCTCATAGGTGAGAGGAATGCAGTGATGGACCACCTGTTGTGGTGAGTGATTAGATGTGGAAATGCAATCAACATGTTCTTGGTTTCCATCATCTTTCCATCACTTGTATGACTCAGTTTGTTTAAAAACTCATTTTATCGCTGTTTTTTTGAACTGTCACATGGAAGAGGTCCAGCTCATGCCTGATGCTCATATAGCAGAGTAGGAATATTGCACAGGGGGGTTGTTTAACTTGGCATCACAGAGTAAGTGACTGTCTGAATTTGCACATTTATGGCACTTATTACTTAGGACACAGGTGGTTGTCCTCAATATGAATGAGAACGTGAGCTGCTTCTCATTTCTTCAACATGAACTGATCATAATGTTCTTTTGCAAAACTCCTTTTTTTTATTCATAGGAAGTATCATTTGAATCAGCTCTTATGTTCAGTATAGTCGTTTCCAGGGATATACACTAGGATTCAAATATTCATTAATGCAGCAGGGAGTATGTGTCTTTGGATGTATTCTTACTTTCTGACTGTGATTTTGATGTTGCTTTTAGGGAATAAAATTGAGTTACTCTTAATGTAGATGACTACATCCTGGGTATGAATATGGGTAAATCAGTTTGATTAAGTCAATCCGACTTCAATATAGTAAATCCAAGGGAATGATTAAAATATCCTACATGGAACGAAACATTATACTTATGTCTAACCCATCAGAAAACAAAAGTGAAAACAAAAACCTCAAAAAGACTGTCAAGTCATTTTGGATACAAATCATATTTAATAGAGCCCTTTTGCCCTGAAGGATTCAGTTATAGACTGAATGTTTGTGTGTCCCTAAAATTCATATGTTGATATCCTAATCCCAAATGTGATGTTATTAGGAGGTGGGTTTTTTGGGAGATGATTAGGTTATAAGGGAAGAGGCTTCATGAAAAGGATTAGTGCCCTTATAAAATAGACCACAGTGAGCTCCCTTGCTCCTTCTGCCCATGTGTCATAGACACAGCTATGAACAAGAAAGCAGTTCCTCACCAGACATGAGATCTACTGGCATCTTTGATCTTGATCTTTCCAGTCCCACAACGATGAGAAATGAATTTATGTTATTTATAAGCCTCCGAGTCTATGGTACTCTATTATAGCAGCCCAAACAGCTAAGACAGGTTCTGAGTATTATTTGAGTATAAATAAGGAAAAGATGTTTCAGATTCTGTGTCTCCTTCTCTCTAACCCTCCCCCGTTAATGCTCTGTCTCTCTCTGTCTCAAAAATAAATAAACGTTAAAAAAATTTTTTTTAAAAAAATAAGGAAAAGATCAGAGTGCTTTCACATTTCCACTAGTGACATCATAACAGATGCCATCCTTTTTCATGTGCAAGGGCATGCAATAATTATGATTATATTCATTAGTATGCTCACATCCTTGAGGGTAACCAACATGACTATTATTCTATACCCTGTAGATGTGCTTAGATATTAAAAAAAATCTGCCAAAGGTGAACTCGGAATCAAGCATTTATAATTTAAGACCACCAGAAAAAGAGATTCTGTTTTGTTTTCTAAGAGAAAAGATGCAAAAAAAATTTCACCTGACTAGTCACCATAGGAAAGTTTTATCAGTTGCCTGGGTAATCTATTTCAAGGTTATCATATCAATCAAAATTGCATGGGTAAGGAAAAGAACAAGCAGTGAAAAGCTTGCTATTTTGGTACAGAAAAGAAGGATTTTTTTTTCTATTCTAAGAAGTGATTTATGGCCTGATAAATAGAGTTTGGGAGCTTTATTGCTTCCATTTCCCATCTTCTGTGCATTTGGGGTAAACTTGCAAGCAATGCATACTGAAGAGCTTTTTACATTAGCTAATGTTCTGTTGACAACTATTGTACAAAATGGCTGAGTTGAACTGCTTAGCATGCTTCGTAATAGCACATTTACTGCTCTCCAGCCATAACTTGGGGCTGCATCTTAAATTACTAAGAATCTGGACAAGCAGTAGACAGAAATCAATCAAACTTCCTTGATTTGGAATTTTACTTGTATGGCTAATTCTTTGTGTTTTTATTTCTTGTTTGCTTGTTTATTAACTTATTAATAACTTACTTATTCATATAGTCATCCAATAAATATTTATGAATGGATTGTTTTATACTGACATTGTGTGCTAGGTTTTAAGGATCCAATGAAGATAGCATCCTTGATCTCTAATAGCTTCCACTTTAGTGAGGAGCAGAGAAACGTGTAGCTACCATGCCACATGGAAAGGGCTAGACTGCAGAAAGCACAGGGATTACACTGAGAAATTAACTCTGTTCAGACTAGGGGAATCAACAAAGGATTTTCAGAGGAGGTGAGGAAAACCCCAAGCAAGTTGGGAGAAAAGGTGGGGAAGGAGTGTGAGGTGAGAGAGAAGCAAATTGGAGGTGAGGAGAATAGTTAGGAGGCCGCTGTGGGAATCTAGGAGAGAAATGAGGAAGGCCTGAACTGGAGAAGGGAATGGAAAGGCAGAGCTCCATTGGTAAGTCCTTGGTGACTGGGACATGGGATGGGGACAGGAATGACCAGGTTAGAGAGTAGCAAGGTGCCTCTCAGGTTGCCATGCAGAACATGATTCCAAAATCCATTTAATTCATTCATTTGGGCCCCTGAAAATGGCTCCAAGGGTGTTAAGCTCTGTTATGGTTTCAAGTTTCTTACAGAGTCCTAACTAGAATGAATTAAACTAATTCAACTCTATAAGCTGATTCAGTTCCATGCTTGCATTTATAAAAGTCCCAGGGAGATGGGTCACATATAGGACACAATGGTAGTGAAGATAAGTAGATGGTGAAACAAGTATTTTAAAAATTGTCTTCAGCTAATTATAGAAAGTCTAGTGGAAGAATGTCTTTCCTTGCTTTGAAGATCAGAATTTCTATTACAAAAAATAATATATGGATGATCTAATTATTTGTACAACATTAAAATCTTCATCAAAGTTCTTTTATTTGGGCTTCTAGGACTCCAGGTATAAAGGATACCATAGCATGTGGCCCCTCCACCAAGGAGGCTTCAATTTTCACTGAGATAATAAAGGGTCAAAGAATTAGTGACAACTGACAGAACATCTAAGATCAGTACATCTCACTAGGGAATTTCTTGGTCTATTCTCAGGAGATTTTAATTCATGACTTGGTAAAATTCTTTCTTTTATCAAAGCAGAAGAGGAATGAAAGATCACTGAATTTATTTTTAAACCAGAGGAAGCCTCCCATATCTGTTATCTTGTTTGAGTTTGCTTTTGCCTCCAAAATGGACATTACTATTATATTCTCACAGAAAACTACAGAACACAATATTATAGCCAGAATGTAACAGAAGTATAATAGTTACATGGAAATCTAACTGAAGGAGTTGAAAACAGTCATAGGATGTATGTGATAATATGGTGAAATTGGCAAAAAATAACAGCAGCAGAGAATATTCAAATATATCTTTAAAATGTGCACTTATATTATGGCCTCTTTCTATTGGACAACTAATTAACGGCTGACTCCCACCCAACTGTCCATGAGGTGGTTTGCTTTCAGTAACTTATTTATTAAATCATAAAATAAGACCATGGTAATGATGGGAACAGATTGTTCTAAGTCCCACAACATTCTACCCATGAAACTATCATTAACATTGCTCTGAAAAGTGATATGTAAGAGTTTCATGTCACTAGCTATCCTGCATTGCTAGTTATTTTGTTACATATTCTGTCATCTTCTACATAAGTTTTATAACCAAAAAGACTTTATCTTTTAGTATATCTATATTGATTTAATGCCATGTATTTTATCCTTAATATTTGTTTCTTGATAAGCCAAGAAGAAAAATATTTAAATAGGTAGTTTTGATAATCATAAACTCAATACATTTATTTTCACAAATGGGGAAACTGACACACAGAAAGATGTTCGATTCAAATTCATATTGCTAAAAGGGTTCTCTGCCATTAGATGATAGGACTCCTGGAATCCACACCCCTCACTTTTCCCATCACTCCTGTTCTTCCCCTTTATTTCATACAAGAAGCCTATTTACTGTAGCTCTGATAAAACATTACCAAGCTATATGTTGCTTTGAAACTAAAGTTTTTGTTTTGTTTGGCCTTTGGCTGCAAAATGCTTAAGGCCAGATTGGCTTCATGGACATTTCTTTCTTATTAAATTGTTCATGCACCAATATTCCATTAAGAAAAGTGTAAATGTATATGTAACCCTGTGCTCTAGCAAAGTCCCACATGTTTCTCTGGTCTCTGTTTTCTTAATCAGTCTGCAATGTAGTGGTCCATCATCGCTACATTGCAATATGGTGGACTGTCATCAGAAGACTAAAGAGGAGGTCAAAGGTGAGCAAATCCAAAGGAGTCCATGTAAAAGGAAATGTGCACACATCTTATCTTGGAATTCTTTTTTTTTGATTTTTATGTTAATTTATTTTTTGAGAGAGAGAGAGAGAGAGAGAGCAAGCCGGGGAGGGTCAGAAAGAGAGACGGGGAGAGAGAAATCCCAAGCAGGCTCTGCACCATCCTGCAGAGCCCGATGTGGAGCCCAAACCCACAAACCATGAGATCATGACCTGAGCTGAAACTAAGAGCTGGATGCTCAACCGAGTGACCCACCAGGCACCCCATCTTGGAATTCTTAATAACCTATCCTTACTGGGCTTCTCCACGTTTACCTTATATTAGATATAAGGGACTCTTTGTTCCTTTTGGAACAAATATTTTCATCATTTTTTTCTGGTCAATTCATATCCACTTTTCAGTAGCCTGCTCCCCACCCCTTCTTCATCCAATATGGTTATAACCATGAATGTCCTTACTCCTTCCATTTCACACTCGAATCCAGCAATTTATATATGGTTTCACCTTGTCTACATGCTTCCCTGACTCATTCATCCACATTTATTTCTTCTAACTGTGAAATTCTTATCCACTTTTTTCCCCAGCACTGCATTCTGAGCCTTAAAACATTTATACCTGATACTAATGCCTGTTAACAACTAGTTTCTAAGGTCTTTGAAAACAGGTTTGTGCTTGCGTGTCATTTGGTTTCTCTTTAGATAGGCCTGGGATGTTAGGACTATTCATACATGGTTCTTCGCCTTTTGAGCGCCTGGTAGGATTGTACTTCGCCAATCTATTGAAAGTTAAGCACAACCTTATGACTTCCTTTGGAAAACAGAATGTGAGAGAAGCAATATATATCACTTCTTGGCATAGGTTTTAAGACCCAGTGTGTGGTTCACCTTACTTTCAACCCTTGCTATGATAACATGGCAGTGGATATGAAGATAGAATTTCCATCAGCTTGGACCCTTGAATGGCTACATTGGTAGAGTTTATTGTTGAACTGTGGTGGATATGTATTCTGAGTGAGAAATAAACAGTCCTTTTGGTATGCCACTAAGATCTGGTCATTCTTTCTTTCTGCAGCATAACTTATGACATCCTATCTGATTAAGCATCTTAGATAAGTGTTATGCCTATAGTGGATATCCAATAAATATTTGTGAAGTGAAGAATTAAGAGAATTAATTAGACACTGTAATGTAATTAATTTTGGAAAAGTCTCAGTGACCACCAAGCATAACCAGGGATACCAATGAGAAAGTAAAAACAAGCGAAAGATGATTTTTTGTGCTGACATACAAAATAAAGCTTAGCAAATTCCCTTAACTCTGATTGACCTCAGAAGTACTGAGAGAGGCCAGAACAGCCTGAAGTTGCAAATAATTGATGTCTCAATTCCTGGAATATTCATTTCTAAGGCCAGTTAAGAAATGGGGAGGAGGTAAGAAAGGAAAAGCTGGAAAGATGGATGTTTTATAGAGTTGGCTAATTGGGTCAGTGAACAAACTGAACAAGGATTAAAAAAATATTGGTTTTACTTTGAACCAGTGTGAAGTAGGCTTACCCATTATACTTCTATGTATTATGTGCATTTTAATGCACATACGTATTATATGCAGGAACATGACAGAAAACAAAGGCAAGTCAGCATGTGTCTTATAAAAAGAACTGCTTTCAGAAAGATGACTGGACGAAAAAAGGTAAGATTTGGTTTTTCAGACAACTCATCCCAAATTCATATGTAGCACCATCATGACAAGTTTTGCCTTACTTTCAGCCATCTAAATTTGTATGTCTTTTTCAAATAAGCTCTGTGTGTTTGCATAAGGGCAAATCGTAGGGAAGTGCTAAAAATGACATAAGACACTGCAATATGTTTTCAGTTCTCTGCACGTTCATACAATATTATTCCAAAGCTATTGGTTGCCAACCTATTCAGTACCAAGTAGGGTTCTAAAGCAATTCTTAAAATTTAATGTGTGTAATAATTAGGAGGGATTCTTGCTAAAATGCGGATTCATAACCAATGGGTGGAGACTAAGATTCTGCATCTCTAACAAACTCCAAAGTGATATCGATGAAACTGGTATGGACCACACTTTGAGAAGCAAGGTTGTAAGCAGAGCCTCTCAGGTCACCATTGGTGGCCATTGGTTTGAGAGGTCAGAGCTCACTGGAGCCAGTAGCCACTACCTGAGTGCCCTCATCAGGAGAACGTCAGAGGGGTGGACCACGTGGTCATCTCATGCAGTTTGCATGCAGTTTGCCACATCCAGCACTCACAAAATTTCCCCAACTCACTGAGCCTAGCCAAAGAGAAAATCTATGAGAACAGTTAGCTAAGAGCTCTTCTCTACTCATCAAGAATGTGGGACCTATTGAACTGATGGATGCGTGTCCGTGATATCCATGGAGAAAAATGTGCAGCTTAGCTAGCAGCCCATCAGGGCAGAGGAAGCAAAGAAACCCGGTGAGGACGCTAAAGGAGGAGAGCACCAAGTGGCACCATTGTATATTGTCCTTGCATATGGTAGATGTTTATGTTCACTTGCAACAGACGTGCCCTTGCCACAGCAGCCTGGTCAGCTGAGGGATGACTGCTTCAGTGATGCACATATATTCTGCAAATTAAGCTGCTTTGTTATTCTGAAATACTGCATGTGAAAAAGTTTGAGCATTCGCATTATAACAAGATATCATATTATGTTTATTAATGAAAGTGAGAACAATCTGATAGCTACTATAAATGTATTTTGTTACAAGTTTTTATCGCCTTTTTTCTTTTATCTTTTTTTGTAAAATAGTTTCTCATTAATGCCATTAAAAATGTGAAAATACCATCATTAAAAACTCATCAGGGGTGCCTGGGTGGCTCAGTTGGTTGAGCGTCCGACTTCAGCTCAGGTCATGCTCTCACGGTTCCTGGGTTCGAGCCTCGCGTCTGGCTCTGTGCTGACAGCTCAGAGCCTGGAGCCTGCTTTGGATTCTGTGTCTCCCTCTCTCTCTCTGCCCCTCCCCCGCTCATGCTCTGTCTCTTTCTCTGTCAAAAATAAATAAACATTAAAAAATTAAAAAAAAAAAAACCTCGTCAGATGTTTTGCTTATTTTAAACACAAAGCTTAATATAAGGTAGTATGTTCATGAACGCCAGCTCATATTTCAAATAAATTTTTTTTAATTTTAACATTAAAACATTTTTTTTTTGAGAGAAAGAGAGGCGCAAGTGGTGGAGAGGGGCAGAGGGAGAAAGAGAGACTCTTAAACAAGTTTTATGCTCAGCATGGAGCCTGATGCAAGGCTTGATCCTATGATCCTGACATCATGTTCTGACCAAAATCAAGTGTTGGATACTCATCTGACTGAGGCACCCAGGTGCCCCTCAGATTAAAATTTTGTAAAAGTTTTATTTGAAAATATTACACAAGTTTAATATTTAATGTGATCCTTAGTATTTGTATCCTATTTGTGTTGTTATAATTGTATGCTAAATATAATACTTTTTTCATTAAGCCCATATCAAGGTACTAAATCCCTTTCCATTTTCCCAAAAGTGTCAATCAAATTTTATTATTTCTATGCATCCTAAAATGACAAAAGATTAGAAAGCAACATTATAGGGACTTTAGCAATGAATGAGACAAAATCCCTGTTTGCTTAAAGCTCTCATTCTCATGGAAAGAAAGAAAATAAATGTGTAAACAAGAAAAATATCATAGAGTTTTAATTGTTACAAAGAAATATAAAATAGGTTGTTTTATTAGGCAGTAATGGTGTGGCTTATTTCAATTTGTGATCATAAAAATCTCTCTTAGGAGGTAACACTTAAAGTGGGATCTGAAGACCAGGGAGAAGACAACTGTATGATAATCAAAGGGATGGGTATTATGGAAGAGGGAATAGCCAGTTTTAAGACCTTGGGATAATATTTGGCTTGCCACAGGGAAAAAAAAAAAAAAAAAAGGTCAGTGTGGTTCCAGCATTGTAAACAAGAGGGAAGCAGAAGAGATGAACTTGGAAAGATCGGCAGGGTCACATTATGGGGGGCCACAGTAAGGAACTTATTCTGAGCATGACAGGAAACTATTGAGAGCTTTTCTTGGGGATGTGGCAACATAGAGTTAGTGTTAAATACATGGCCTCTGCAGTTAGCCTGCCTGGGTGCAGATCCCAGCTCTGCTATTTCCCAGCTATGTGATGTGGGTAAGTTATTTTACTACTCTGTATCTCAGTTTCCTTACTGTAAAATATAGGTGACAATCGCAATGAAGTATGTAGGTTTATTGTGAGAATTAAATGAGTTATTATTTGTAGAGATGATAATAGCATAATATATTAATAATATTAAACTATGTTTAACCATGGTAGTCATTATTTTGAATTTTTAGACAACATTCCCTAATCCAACCCATATTTGAGATTTTCTCGGAGCCGAGCCTATATATTTTCAATGAAACCCTATAAACCTGTAACTGAATACAAATAAACTCTGATTCTATTTTGACTTGCAATTGACTCCTCTCTATATAAAATATCTTTGCAATAAATTTAATTTTAATAACTTTTTTAAAGCAATGTGAATTGGGAAATAATTTATATTCTTTACTAAATTATATCCCTTTCTAAAAATGTGTTAACTTTCTGGGATTTCACCGTCATTGGTAAACATGTAAAGATTTCTGCATGGACTTTCATTTTGGACGCAAATGAATATGGTAAATGTTAAATCATCACTTAACATTACTTTTTTTCTGGATTAAAATAAGTTACTTTTGAAGAGGAAAATGCTGCTTGTGCAGTCATTTAAATGGAGTAGGGGTAAATTATGTACTTCCAAGGAATTAAGCTGAGACTTTGTTAGAGATTCTGGTTGTATGTAGACAAGAATATGGGAAAAGAGGTAGAATGGACAGGATGAGAATTCAGGAGTCCTGTGTTGTATTCTTAGCTGTTTAAATAAAATACATTTCACAAAGAAAGTTTCAGAGTCATGGTTGGGCTCAGTTTTTCATCTGTAAATTGAGAAACTAAAATAACATGGCCATCCCTGTTTACAGATAAGGTATTTGAGGCAAGGTAAGTTTAAATAATTTTCCCAATGTCACACAGCCAGTAGATATAGAAAGGGAGGGTCTTGCCTTCATTTTTGGAAGGATTCTGTTTGATAACCTGGAGCCACTGCCCATTATACATTTCTCATTCTTTTCTAGTATTATATAATTTTTCAGTGAGGAATTTTTCAGTAAGGCATTGCATTTATGAAAATAAATCTTTTTCACATGAAATACACCTATGAACTTGCCCTAGAAGTTTCTTGATTTAAAAAAATGAAAACATTTAAAAAGTTATAAAATTATTCTCCTGTTGAAAGGACACAGCTTAAGAAAGCTATAGAAAGCCTTCTAAATTCTTCTAGAAGCAATAGAGTTCTGCAGAGGTGCAGTTTACATGATATAATATTGGAAACATGTAGATTAAATTTCCCTTTATGGGGGAACTTTGTATGATAGGAAGAAGCAGTTTCAGCAAAATGTAATTTGAGTTTTCAACCACAATTGATAGTAGAAACAAAGTACAAAGGAATCTACTTGTCTTCCTTGAATATATAAGAAGTTCTAGCTCGAGGCTATATTTATATCAGAACAATTTATCTAAGCTTAGTGCATTGGTGTAAATTTAGTCTCCAGCTAAAGGTTAACTTCAGCTGTGATGGGAACAAACAAGCACAGATTTCTTTCTTTTCACTTGACTGAGTCTGGGTTGTACCTTATAGTGGTGGTGGTAGTAAGATGCCAGTGGGTGGGGATGGGAGTGGAAGGAGTTAGTCATTCAGGATGTAAACCTTCAGCTGTGCAGGTAGTGCCCTCTGCTGGTCATTAAACATGTGCATCAAGACTCTCCTATGGAAAAGGAAGTTGAAAAACACATTACCCTTATTGCTCTAAATAAGCATTCAACTCTAGGCTGAGTGTTAAATTTATTTTTCTAAGTCTAAATGGTAGTACTAAGGGAATCAGGAGTATTTTATTTGTAATACCTAAGTCAGTTTATCACATGACTTCAACTATGGCTAACATATAATATTTTATAACATAATTTTCAAAATTTGTTATGTAGAAATACAACTTTCCAAAAAGTCAAATAATTAGTTGAATAGCAAAAAAAAATATAATGATGAGTTTCCTTTAAATATCCACTGCTCATAGGGACATTTAAAAATTTTTAATTGTTATTCTACTCATATTAAATGCTTAATTTGAACACGCAGTTTGGATATACCTCTACTGGGAAAAAATATATAGTTCTCCACAATATGTTACCATAACTCTTACATGGGAACAAAGCCAAGGCCAAGGAAACCAATCTGAGATTGGTTGAGGAAGGCGTATCGTAGCATGGAGAAGAACCTCTTCAATGTCTCCTGCCTCAGTCAGACCACTTTGGATACTGGACCAGTATTGAGGTTGAGGATGAGTAACAAATAGCTCAAATATGAGATTCATGTAAAAGCTCTGATGAACCTGATATCTATACCTGAATCCATGCTTTCTGAATTTCTCTGATACCCTCTTAAGGAAGCTAGGGGCAAGGCTTTTGAACTCCAGTTTCTTACCAGGGACAGTTGATAAGCATGTTTCCCCTTTACTTATTAAAGGTACAAATCATGTGTAACTTAGACACCTTTCATTAAAGACTAGAAAGCAGAACAACCCATTCGGGCCCCACACCTCTTGAGGAAAATATTAACTTTTACTGTCTTTAGAGTAATCCCAGAAGTTAACATTGATCATAAGGCATATATTGAAGCTTGGAAAGGAGAGAGCAAGGAGTAGTCACTCGCAGTGGCTTATAAATGACAGATCTTAGTGAATATTGTCCATCTCTCCAGTGTGAATACATAAATAACTATTAAAGAGACTTCCAGTCACACACACGGGGGAAAAGCCAGAGCAATGTCAAGTAGAATCATTAGAGAAAAACAGCACACTAGACTTCATTCTGACCACAAGTCCCTGGATATGGCTGCCATTGACGTGAGTGAAAGAGATTCATGCCAGTAGAAACAAAGTCAGGCTCAGAGAGATGCCTTAACACCAGTTAACAGAGTTGTAGGAGAGTCCGTCATTCATTCAGTCAACATTTTTCTTCACTTAGAGTCAAGTAGATAGTGCTGGGTTTATTTTTGTTTGTTTGTTTTTGTTTCGTTTTTAAATAAAGCAATGAACAAGGAGAAGCTGTGGTTTCCATCCGCCTGAAACTTGGGATAGGATAGGGGTATCTCTACACACTGTGGTACAGATGTATGTGTAAATGTATTTGGGAGTCTGGTGACAGACACCTACACGTGTGTAACAGAAACACATAAACTCATGAGCAATATGTCCTTCAGAAAATCTTTGGTCCTCATTTTCTTTTTTGTAAAAAGAAGAGATTTAGGTTAGTTAAATGTAATGTTTCTTAGAGGTCTGAAATTCTGTGAGTCTGTATGTTCAGTCAGTTTTACTTGTATATAAAAATGCTTTGGAAGAAAGACGGAGAGATTTTGGAATTGGCAGAATGATGAAAATCAGCCAAATCTGCCTCAAGGAAGTTTCATGAGGAAATGGATGTTGTTTGTGTAGATTCTTATCTAAACTTGGCATCTAATACGTGAGTTATCAGAAGCCAGATAACTGATAGAAATGTTTTCTTTGAATTCATTTTTTTTCCTGAATTGGCAAAGCCTTACATAGAGTTGAAAGAGAGTAGAAGCTGGGTTTGAGAGAATGGGGGTGGGTATGACTAGTAAGGGAAATCACATGGTTTAGAATTTTAGAGTTGGAAGGTCACTCGAGATTAATGAATGCAATTTTCAACCCAAGCACAAATCCTGTCCTGAAGAGTCTTGATAAGTTTTAGGGACAATGCATGCACAAAGTAGGATAATGTCATAGATACTATTTGAAAATGAGTCAGAGCCAGATGAATAAAAGTGAAAAAGAAACTCTAGAAAGAGAGAACACCGTGACCAAATGGGGATGGGGAGGTATTACAGGCATTTCCCTATTAGGAAAGCCTTGACTGTGAGTTAGGGAATAGTGGCAAATGTGACTGGAAAAATGGTATTCGTGTCATGTTCTGTGTTGAGCTAAGAATCTTGGGATTTATTCCATTACCAGTAAGCGTTTTAAGCAAACTAGTGGTACAGTTAGATTTACATTTTAAATAGAGCAACCCAGGTACAACATGGAGAATGTACTTGAAGGTGGTGGGACTAGAAGCAGGCTCTTTCAATAACCAGTAGAGATCATTAAGCTAGGATCTAGAGGAGAATAGAATAGGTGGGAAGGAGGAAATAAAGAATGGAAAATTTTGGAAAATCAAATCAACAGGACTTATTTAATTGCTTGTTTTTGAAAACTAGTAGAGAAGACCTACAGATTTTTGGTTTGGGTAACCATTAACATAGAGGAAACAAACAGAGAGGTAGATGAAGGGGAATATGGTGAGTAAGCACGTGGCCTTGA
Source organism: Leopardus geoffroyi (assembly GCF_018350155.1). NCBI lineage: Eukaryota > Metazoa > Chordata > Mammalia > Carnivora > Felidae > Leopardus > Leopardus geoffroyi. The sequence goes on from NC_059326.1 coordinate 207,150,693, forward strand.
ATTTGGGTTGCATGTGAGATATCTATATAAATCTAATTAATGCCATGTTTAAGGGAGAGAGAGACAGAGACAGAAGAAATTGATAACTACCATCTAAGACTGAATAGTGCCTAAAGGGTTTGAATTAATTGATAGGATTGAGTTTTGATAAGTTCATGAAAAGATCAAATTATAGGTAAAACATGTAACTTTTATTTTTCAGTACATCTGAATTTATGAGCAACTTAATTGCCCCCACTACTTAGTAAAAACATTTAGCGCTTTGTAAATAGTCAAGCAATGGTGATTATGATTATTATTATTAGTTAGAATTTTACATCACCTTGGGATTTGAGAAAAAAAAAATTGGGATGTGAAAAATCTTGTTTCTTCCAAAATCAGAGTCCATAAAACTCCGTGTGTGAGTTATGCAATTAAATCCTATTCTCATGATTAAGTGTCTGGTAGAGTGAGAATGAGAAGAGTAGGCAGAGCTGGGTTAAGAAGGGAGGGCATTCCTGAAACAGATGGACTTGACTGGTTTTCAAAGTATGACACAGAAGCACATGGAGGTTTGGAAAGGCAGGTGGGAATGGACTGAAAGAGGGCTCATGCAAAGCCAAGGAATATGGACTTGATCTTGTAGACAGTGATTGTTTAAACATGAAGAGATTTGAATGGATATGAGTCTTTCTGATTTTGATTGTGGCATCTGTGTGAAGAAACACTGAAGCATGGAGAGTTTATAGTCATAGAGGAATAGTTGGGGACTAAAGCAATGGGAATGGAGCAGGAACACGATGAGGAAAAATCTAGAACTACTGTTGTCTGACTCAGTGTAGGGATGGTGGAAGACATATTTATATACAATACTCTGAAGTTTCTACCTTGATGTAAAATAGTCTCTTCATGGTGAATGTTTGCTTCACATTCTTCATACTTACAGTGAAAAATTTCATCTATTTTTTTTTCCTGCAAGATAGATGAATGATTGGCACTTTTAATCTTTGGGTTTCTCATTACTAGATAACTAAATGCAGATAATATCATTGTTCTCAATAATATGTGATTTTCACAGGGAATATTAATCCTGAACTAAATATTATTATTTTTGGTATATTTATTACTGCTTTTTCACCCTTGGTTCCATTAACATCACTGGTGATACTTTTGGTTGTGATGCTTTCATGTATTAGTATTTGTTTAATGCAGATATGTTCAGAAGTGGATCTAAGTTAAAGTTAGCAATATTGGAACAAAATGAATTAAAAAAAAAAAACCCACACTCTATAAAGTGGCTATTGTATGGAAATGCTACAAGGGTTTATGATATTATCTTTTAATCATTAATTCTTTTTTATGTTATAATCTAGATTTAGACCTAGATGCAGTTGACTTAGTTAAGCTTACATGGTAGTGTTTCTCATTGTTTTAAGCTCAAGTGGCTTTAAGATATATGCCTTTCATACAAACATACATACACTTCACATTGTGAATTATGACCCAGTAGTTTCCTTCATCTTCCAGAATTCCCATGTTTAAACAAGAGACATATATTCATTACTAAGGAAGCAATTTATCAAACTGGGGAGAAAAATACTTTCTATAGTTTTCAGGTTGGTCCTATTTAAAACAGGTTTTCATTTCTTGTGTAGTCCTTTAGAAAACGTTATATTTCAAGCTGCATAGATCTTTGTAAAAGAAGTTCTGAAAGTCATTTACTATAGTTGTTTACAGACTTTTGTATTTTGTGGACAATAAAATGCAATTTAATATCAAAGAAAGAAAAGATTTGATTTTATTGTCAACTCCTTATTTTGCCAAAAAGACATTAAAATCTAACAAACAAGAAGCAAACAAAAACCTGTTGCATATCACCACTATTAATCATAATGTAAAGAACTTCTCAATACCAAAAATCCAAAAAGACAGTATTGAATGTATGGAAATTTTGATATATTATCTGTATTTCTCTCAGTCCTATGTAAACTTTAGTATGAACACCATTGCCAATGTGTATAAATCACTGATCTAAAGCTGTAAAGCACTAACACAGATGATGAAAATGCCTTGCATTTTGAAAGATCATTAGGGAAGGGTTTCTAGAAAAGGGAAATCTTTGATAAATAGAAAAGGGATTCTAATTTTTTTATTTTTTTTCTTTTGTCTCCTGCCCTTCCATTCTTCCACTGAATAAAGGAAAAAGACAAAAATATGCTGCAATCATTCTTCTTTATAAATGCCTATTTTTATATCTGGAATGTTCTTGTTCCTTTTGTGTCCTTGGCAAGCTTCCATGTGTACACAGGTACTCAGCTTTTACATCACCTTCTTGGAACAGCCTTCTTTTCTCTTTTAATATTAGTTGTCTCTCTTCTCAGCACATTGTGTATACCTACATACTAGCAACTATACTACTTTATCATAATCTATTTTTTTAATTTAAATTCAGTTATTTTGCATACAGTGTAGTCTTGGCTTCAGGAGTAGAACCCAGTGATTCATCTCTTACATATAACACCCAGCTCTCGTCCCGACAAGTGTCCTCCTCAGTGCCCATCACCCATTAAACCCATTCCCCCGTCCACCTCCCCTCCAGCAACCTTCAGTTTGTTCTCTGTATTTAAGAGTCTCATAATCTATTTTTTATTCCTATATGATAATTTCTGACATTAGTTATCAGATGCAGTCTATCTATATTTATTCTCATTTTTTTATATACTCAGTTTTATTTTTATATCTTATTTGGTGATTTCTATTTACCTAGTTTTTCCCATGTTTTCATTTTTGTCCTTCTTTCCTGCCCTCTTTTAGAATGACTGAGTTTTAAAAATTTAATTTCTGCCTCTATTGGTTTGAATTTATAAACTATTATTGTTTTGTTGATTATCAAGATATTTAGCATAATTTTAAAAGTCTAAATTTAATTTATTTCTCCCCTCTTACTAATTATAAGCTTCCTGGAATATTTCCTTCATAAATGTTAAGAAGGGAGTACACTATATTATTTTTATCTTGTATTGTAGCATTCATGATTAATCTTTACTATTTATTGCTATTATTTTTTATAGTCGTTGCTCTGTATTTCCCATGATTTTAAAAATCATATTGCTTGTCTTTTCTTTTTGTATATTAGTCCTTCCTTTTTGTTTTCATTTCTTTTTTCTTTAAGGTTATTTTTTGTTTGGTTGAAATGTGTTTATCTATTTTAACCTTATTCCTTAAAAATATTTTCAAGGGATATGTGGTTCTAGTTAGTCAGCTATTTTCTGTCAGCTCTTAGAGATATTATTCTACCCTTTCCCAGCTTTCATTTTATACCAAGATGAGAAATATAAGTCTATTTTTTATTTTTTTCTTTTTCTTTTGCTATTTTTAGAATTTTCATGTCCTTACTATTCTTCAGATTCACAGAAATATGGTTAAAAATAGCTTTTATTATATGTACCATACTTGGGGGTCATTATGCTTTAAGAATCTGAAGATTCTTACCTTGCAGCCCTTCTTGAACATTCTTAGTCATTAAGCCTTTTGACTTTGCACTTTTCTTATTCTCTCAATTTTCTCCCTTGCAGAATTATGCATTTATTAGGTCTTCTCTTACCTTCAATTTAATAGTTTCCATGTTTTTATATTACTAGGCTGTACTTTGGGTGATTTTTCTGTTCTCTCCTAACTTATTATTCTTCCTCTAGCTATGTTTTATCTGCCATTTAATGTATTTAGTACATTTTGCATTAAAATCATTATGCTATCATTTTAGAATTAGAATGCCTATTTTGTTTCTTTTCAAATCTGATCTTTTCTATAATAATATACAAATGAAGCAGAGAAACCAGCATAGTGTTTACACCGTGAGACCTGTTGCCCACCCCAACTCAGAGCTGGTCAGTGTCTGAAAGAGCACTAGAGTCTGGTGGTGTAGTGGTGGAGTGGTGGGCAGACGGGGACAGGTCAATGGTGGGCAATAAAAACATAGATCCTGGCTTCATGCATCACCAGAGAGGGGGATAAGAGCCAGATAGCAAGATAATAGCAGTTGTCATGTGGTCTAATAAATTTTGTGCACAGCAAACTTGAAATATTTTCTAATGAATACCCAGAGGTGAACACGGAGGGCACACTGGCAGGGAAATGCCGGTCTCAGAGTAGCAGGCAGAAGTAAAGGTCAGTGAGTGGGTTATTACTATTAATATGTGCTTATTTAGAACCCTACTTTCCATGGTCTGGGGAAACAGGTTATAAAACAATGAGTAAGAGAAGGTTGGAGAGTAACTCTGGGCAGTAGCGTTAATACTACTTGTGAAATTACACCTAGTCTCAAATATGACCAACACTTTGTGAATTTGTTAAAATGGATATTTTGTCATTAACTTATTAATATAATTTCACTGATTTCATTGATGATGGACTCCAGGCTGGATCCTTAGCCTGCTGCCCGGAGACATCATCTTCTTCTCTTTTCCTTCACCCTCATCATACAACACCAATAAAACATGATATACTCAATTGAAGGGCTATTCCTTGTATAGAAAACACTATAGAAGTGATTTGACATTACCTGAATCACTGGTGGTTTTTTCATAGATAAATTTATCATGGCATCAATATATACATATATATTACAACGTAGATCTGTATGTGGATTCTAGGGAAATTTTCTGTTTATATTGCATTTAGGTTACCCTGTCAAAAGAGAATTAGGTCAATAAAAAAAGTATATTTAAAAAAAAAATAATATTCATAGAATAGCTATGCATTGAACGAACACATCTAAAAAAATGTCTCTATCAGCCTGAAATCTAAGCAGGGTTTTGTGTCTGTAGGTAAAGATATAGAAGTTTTGAATTGGTTTCCCCAATATCTGTAGGCAAACATTTCTAGGACTTATTCTTTCCATGAAGAAAATTTAACAGTATTTAGCAATTCAACTAATATATAAGACTTTTTTCTGCTGGGTACCTCTAGTCTGCCCCTTCATCACATAATCTCTGAAATAATTTACTCTTCACTGATTAATTCCCTGGAAAAAGTATCAATCTTCAATCTCTTGTTTTCCAAATCTATAGAATTCTTCACATTATTATGAACTATCCTACATGTAATGCAGTTTTAAGTTATCCCTAATAAACAATAAAACTCAAGTATCAAATGTATAATCTCATATGCAGAACAATGTTTAACAAAATAGCTTTGTCTGAAGAACATATTAGGAGGCAGTGGAATCTTTGAAAACATTGGCAAAACTTTTAAGTTGAATAACAGTAAAAAGTCTGAATAAAATAACAGATGAGGGAAAGGATACTTAACACATCGAATAGTTTAACTTCTTGGTCATATTGAATAAAGTAATGTTGTTGTTTTTTTTCAGCATTTAAAATAGTATCTTGTGTATTTTTCTTTTTTTAAAAAAAATAAGTTATTAAATAAGTTACTTTTAGTGCTGGTGAACTACTTTTGTCTAAGACACATACCATGTATTGGTTCATTTAAGATTGTCATACTCCAGTCAGATAGTTTCCCTCTTCCTCTTATCCCCAGCCATCTGTTATTCTTTCTGTGGTGTTTACCAATGTCATAAGAGGCAATTATTTAGAATTTCTCACCTATGTTTTGCTTCCTGGGGGAATTTATGGAAGATGGAAGATGGAAGGAAGCTAAGAAATCAACAGGAAGGAAGTTTCCTGTTTCTCAGGAAACAGCAGATGGTGGCGAGGATCTGGAGAAAGGGGAACACTTTTGCAGTGTTGGTGGGAATGCAAACTGGTGGAGTCACTCTGGAAAACAGTATGGAGTTTCCTCAAAAAATTAAAAATGGAACTACCCTAAAGGGGTGCTTGGGTGGCTCAGTAGGTTATGCACCCGACTTCAGTTCAGGTCTTGAACTCATGACTCGTGAGTTTGAGTCCCATGTTGGGCTCTGTGCTGACAGCACAGAGCCTGCTTCTGATCCTCAGTCTTCCTCTCTATCTGCCCCTCCCCTGTGTGCACAGGCCCTCTCTTTCTCTCTCTCTCTCAAAAATAAATAAACGTTAAGAAAAAAAAAAAGAACTACCCTACAACCCATCAATGGCACTTCTAGGTATTTATCCAAGATACAAATGCTGATTCTAAGGGGAACATGCACTCCAATGTTTATAGCAGCAGTATTGACAATAGCCAAATTATGTAAAGAACCCAAATGTCCATCAACTGATGAATAGATAAAGAAGATGTAGTACACACACACACACACACACACACACACTGGAATACTACTCAGTGATGAAAAAGAATGAAATCTTGTCATTTGCAACAACATGGATGGAACTAGAGTGTATCATGCTAAGTGAAATAAGTCAGAGAAAGACAAATATCATATGATTTCACTCATATGTGGAATTTAAGAAATAAAACAGATGAACATAGGGGAAGGGAAGGAAAAATAAGATAAAAACAGAGAGGGAAGCAAGCACATATAAGACACTCTGAAATACGAGAACAAACTGAGGGCTGCTGGAAGTGTGTTGGGTAGGAGGATAGGCTAAGTGTGTGGTGGGAATTAAGGAGGGCACTTGTTGGGATGAGCACTGGGTGTCATATATAAGTGATGAATCACTAAATTCTACTCCTGAAACCATTACTACACTATATGTTAACTAACTTAGATTTAAATTTAAAAAAGTAAAAGAAAAAAATAAAACATGCAAATACTTAAAAAAAAGTCTCAGTGAAGAGGAGGAATAAATTGTTTCAAGAATAAAGGCATGGATAAAGCCATGTGTTATAATAAAATAAGACCTAAAATTATTCTGTGAGTATAAATTTCTCCTTGGGGAGAAAACACTGTTAATGAAATGCAAGTAACACTATTCAGTGTCAGGAATGTAGAAAGTTTAAAATTCATGCAGAACCTAACACAATATTACCCAATCAATAAACATTTAAAATATTATTTCTACCAGCATTATATGAGAGTTCCAGGTTTTTTTTTTAACACTTGGTATGGTCAGTATCTTTAATTTAAGCCATTCTTATAGATGTATAATATTAGCTCGTGGTTTTAATTTGCATTTCCCTAGTGATTAATGATATTGATTATCTTTTCACATGCATTTTTTACCATCTATATATCTTCTTTGGTGAAGTGTCTGAAGAGTTCACCCATTTTATTTTTTGGGTGTTCCTTATTATTGAATCTTGGGATTTCTTTATACATTCAATATATAGGTTATTTATGTGGTATGAAAATATTTTCTTCCGATCTGTGGATTATCTTTTTATTTTCTTAATGTCTTTTGAAGAACAGAATTTTAAATTTTAATGAAATACAATTTATTATTTTTTAAAACTTTACAGATTATGGTTTTGGAGTTGTATCTAAGAAATATTTGCCTAACATTTTAATGGTAATGTAAAATGGTACACTTACTTTGGAAAACCAATTTGACAATGTCTTTAAAACCTACACACTGATCTACTATATGCTGTAGCCATTCCAATTCTAGGCTTTTACTTTAGAGAAATGAAAGCATATGTTTGCACAAAGACTTACATCTAAATGCTCATAACAATTTTATTTGTTTTTTAAATCTTTTTAAAATATTTCTGGTATTTATTTATTTATTTATTATTTTAAAATTTATTCTCAAGTTAGCTAACATACAGTGTATACAGTGTGCTAGTGGTTTTGGGGGTAGATTCCTGTGATTCATAACAACTTTATGAAAGGAACAATCCAAATAACAGCCCTACCTTAGTTTAAAGCTAGGTTCTCTTTTCTGTTTATTATGGATCTTTGATAAGAAATACAATTGCTGAGAAGTCTGTTTTGCTTGCTGTTTGCTATGAGCATTGTGAGACCTTTCCTGAATGTAACCCGCTGTGTAGTAGAATGGGTTGTAAACCTTCCTAAATGTAATGGAATGAGTAGTTGTACTTAAACTAACTGGCGTCTCTCGCTTCTGTAATCTTGCTTGTTTAACACATTCCTCACCTATCCCCTTCCCCTTTTTTTTCTCTCTCCCACCACAAGTAACAGACAAAGGACGCCCAGTCAGAAAACCACAAATGTCCTTACTTTAGAATTTACCTATCAGGACCCTCACTCACCTATGCTGTTTGTCCCTGTCTATAAAAACCCTATACCAACTCTGATCGGGGCCTCTGTGTGTCACCGGCAACGAGTGCGCAGAGGTCCAGGTTCGAACCTGCAATAAACGACCCTTGCCGCTTGGCTTTGACTCACGACTCTGGTGGTCTTTTGTGGGAGGTTTTAGAACATCAGGCATTACATTTGGAGGTCCCACCGAGATCTCCCCCGAGCTCACCAGACTTCTGATCAATGGGTCGTATCTGATTCCGATCGGTAAGTAAGCCGGCTCTAACGTTCTTCCTTTTCTCTCTAATCTGTGCTTCTTCTCTGGAGAACCGGCTCTGTCTGGAAGCTGGTGTGACCCTGGCGGACGCGCTATAGGGCACCCAGCCGGGGTCAGTTGGAGACGTCCACTGACATCTGGGGCTCTTTGGCCCATCTGGGGACCAGGTTGGTCCATCTGGGGCTGTTTGGCCCATCTGGGGCTGTTTGGCCCATCTGAGGACCAGGTTGGTCCATCTGGGGCTATTTGGCCCATCTGGGGACCAGGACGGTCCATCTGGGGCTCCTTGGCCCATCTGGATTCTTTTCTGGGGGCTGTTTACGCCCAACGCGCCTGCGAACTAAATACTTTCATTTTCTTTATGAACCTCCAGAGTGCTAAAAATATCTCTAGGCGTCTAGAAAAAAAAGAAGAAAAACCATCTAGGCATGCCAATTATTACCGGTATTTTGATGTGATGTATGTCTGTGTGTCTGTCTGTTGAATGGAATGATTGTTGGGAGTCAGGGGCACGCGCCTGACTTACCCTATGTGTAGTCCCACAGCATAAGCTACGGGATTCGAGTGGGCTCTAACCCGATTTCCGCGGTGATCCTCATACGGCTTAAGGCGGTCAAAATCTTTTTGATCCGAGCAGGGGGTTTATACCTGCCCGCCCATGCTAAGAGGCACCTAAGTTCCCGCGAGGGACGCGGACGGGCGAGTACGCGAGTGCTTCTTTGTCAGTCTAAAGAGTGCTTCTTTGTCAGTCTAAATGTATTGTCACCCCGGGGCCCTTGTAAATACCGCCGTAACCCTCTCTGTCGGGCTAGCCAAGAAAGTTGGAACCGCTGCGAAAGATTTTTGTTAGTTCTTGTTTTTCTTTCATAGGTCGGATGTTTTATTGGAATTAAGTGTTTTCTCGGCTGATCAGAATTAATTATTCCATCCTTTGTTTCTCTCTCCTCCTTTCTCAGCTCCCTGCGGCTTTCCTTCCTGCCCCCTGGCCAGCGGTGCCCCCCCCCTTTCTCCTCTCCTCTTCCTCAGAATTATAATATGGGCCAAACGCAGAGCACCCCTCTCTCCCTCCTCCTCGCCAATTTCAGGGACGTAAAAGCTAGAGGACACAGCTTAAGCCTAGACATTCACAAAAGGAAGTTAATTACCTATTGCCGCTCTGAATGGCCCACCTTTGGGGTTAATTGGCCTACAGAGGGAACCTTCTGCCTCCCTGTGGTCCTTAAAGTAAAATCAAAAATTTTCCTACCAGGGAAAGAAGGTCACTCGGATCAGATTCCCTATATTCTGGTGTGGCAAGATTTAGTAGAAAACCCTCCTCCTTGGATGGCCTCTTCCTTAATAGCAGAGTCATGCCAAATCCTAGCGGCTAAACCTATCAGCCCTCCCAAGTCGCCAACTCCAGCTGCACCCCCTGTTCTCCCCGACAGCCAAGATTTGCCTTTTCTCGACCCTCCCCCTTACCAGGTTCCTCCTCGCATTCCGCAAGCTGCCCCTATCCCTGCTGCGCCGGCAGAGCCTCCCGTAGCCCAGCCCATAGGAGAACTGGAGAATAGGGAGGCTCAACCCGCGCCCATGCCTAATGGGGGCGAAGTCCAAGGGCCGGCCGGACATACCCGTAGGCGGGCCCCACGTGAGCCAGGACTTCGCCTTCCTGACTCCACCGTAGCTTTACCCTTACGGGAAATAGGGCCTCCCGATGATACGGGGAATCCCCGACTCCAATATTGGCCCTTCTCTACTAGTGACCTATATAACTGGAAAACCCAGAATGCCCGATTTTCTGACAACCCTAAAGATTTAATAAGTCTCTTAGACAGCGTTATGTTTACTCACCAACCCACCTGGGATGATTGTCAGCAGCTCCTCCGAATCCTGTTCACTACCGAGGAGCGAGAAAGAATTCAATTGGAAGCAAGAAAGCTGGTTCCTGGGGATGACGGCCAACCCACTGCTAACCTTGATCTCATTAACGCAGCTTTTCCCTTGACCCGACCCCCACAGGATGGCTGGGACTACAACACGGCAGAAGGTAGGGGACGGCTGCGCATTTATCGCCAGACTCTAATGGCGGGTCTCCGGGCTGCTGCACGCAAGCCCACTAATTTGGCAAAAGTGTATTCAATAATACAAGGTAAGACAGAGAGCCCTGCTGCTTATTTAGAAAGATTAATGGAAACCTTCAGACAGTATACCCCCATGAACCCCGAGGCCCCCGAAAATCAAGCTGCTGTTGTAATGGCCTTTGTAAATCAAGCAGCCACTGATATTAAAAAGAAACTCCAGAAGCTAGAGGACCTGGAGGGAAAACAGATTCAGGACTTACTCCGCATTGCCCAGCGTGTCTATAATAATAGAGAGACTCCAGAGGACAGGCAACTTAAAGCCACCGAGAAAATGACCAAAGTCCTGGCTACTGTTGTCCAAAAGCCCCTGGATAAACACCAGCCCCTAGATAAGGACCAATGCGCCTATTGCAAAGAAAAAGGCCACTGGGCTCGAGAATGCCCTAAAAAGAAAAAGCCACATCATGGACAAAAACCGTGGCCGCCAAAAACCACACCCGCCCTCTTCACTCAAGATGCAGAATAGGGGGGACGGGGTTCGGATCCCCTCCCCGAACCTAGGGTAACGCTACAAGTGGAGGGGAACCCAGTTCAATTCTTAGTCGACACAGGGGCACAACATTCGGTCTTGATCAGACCCCATGGAAAAATCTCTGAAAAATCTTCCTGGGTCCAAGGGGCTACTGGAATAAGAAAATATCCCTGGACCACCCAGAGAACTGTGGACCTAGGAAATGGAAAGGTCACCCATTCCTTCCTAGTCATCCCTGACAGCCCGTGCCCCTTATTAGGAAGAGACTTACTCACTAAAATGGGGGCCCAGATTCATTTTACGCCAGGGGGCCCCCAAGTGACTGGTCCGCACAACCAACCCATTACCATACTTACTCTAAGATTAGAAGATGAATATCGACTCCATCAAGGGCCACCCTCACAAAGTCAAAACATAGAGCCCTGGCTCCAGCAGTTTCCAGAAGCATGGGCTGAAACCGGGGGTATGGGGTTGGCTAAACATCGCCCAGCTCTATTCATAGAGCTGAAGCCGGGGGCAGATCCAGTCCGGGTCCGACAATACCCGATGTCAATGGAGGCCAAAAAGGGCATCACACCACATATCCGTCGCCTCCTAGACTTAGGCATCTTGCGTCCCTGCCATTCAGCCTGGAACACCCCCCTGCTGCCTGTACGAAAATCTAACAGTGCAGACTACCGTCCGGTACAAGACCTGAGAGAAGTTAACCGCCGAGTCATGGACATACACCCAACAGTACCCAACCCCTATACCCTCCTAAGTGCCCTCAGTCCAGAAAAACAATGGTATACGGTCCTTGATTTAAAAGATGCTTTTTTCAGCCTGCCTCTGGCCCCCAAAAGCCAAGAGCTCTTCGCCTTCGAGTGGTCAGACCCTGAGAGAGGCATAAATGGGCAACTCACCTGGACCCGGCTCCCCCAAGGATTTAAAAACTCACCCACCTTGTTCGATGAGGCACTCCACGAGGATCTGGGTGAGTACCGGAATCAAAACCCTGAAGTGACTCTCTTGCAGTACGTTGACGATCTTTTAATCGCCGCTGAGACTGCCGAAGCTTGCTTGCAAGGCACCAAAAATCTCCTCCGGACACTTGGTGCCCTGGGGTACCGGGCTTCAGCAAAGAAAGCCCAAATTTGCAGATCCGAGGTAACCTACTTGGGGTATCTGTTAAGGGAAGGCCAACGATGGCTCACTGATGCACGGAAGGAAACCGTTCTCCGCATCCCCCGACCCACGACCCGAAGGCAGGTAAGAGAGTTCCTGGGATCGGCCGGGTTCTGCCGCTTGTGGATACCTCGGTTCGCCGAGATGGCCAAGCCTCTTTACTTGGTCACCCGAGAACAGGCGCCCTTTGAGTGGACAGAGGAAACTGAGCAGGCTTTCCAGCAAATTAAACTCGCCCTGTTGTCGGCACCAGCCTTAGGGCTCCCCGATGTCTCCAAACCCTTTCATCTCTTCGTAGATGAAAATAAAGGGGTAGCCAAAGCAGTGCTGACGCAACTCCTTGGCCCATGGCCCAGGCCCGTTGCCTATCTTTCAAAAAGACTGGACCCAGTAGCGGCTGGCTGGCCCCCTTGCCTCCGTATGATCGCTGCTACAGCTCTAATGGTAAAGGATGCTGATAAGTTAACTATGGGACAAGAGTTACATATCACAACCCCTCATGCCATAGAAGGAGTCCTCAAACAACCTCCTGACCGATGGATTAGTAACGCCCGACTGGTTCACTACCAGGGACTATTATTAAATCCCCTCAGAATCATTTATGCTCCCACCCGAACACTAAACCCTGCCTCCCTGTTACCAGACCCGGACTTAGATACCCCTCTCCATGACTGCACTGAGATATTGGCACAGGTTCATGGAGCTCGGGAAGATTTACAGGATCATCCGCTGCCGGACGCTGAAGTTACCTGGTTCACTGACGGCAGCAGCTTTATACATCAGGGTCAAAGGTACGCGGGGGCGGCAGTCACAACTGAAACTGAGACTGTTTGGGCAGAGCCTTTGCCAGCTGGCACCTCTGCCCAACGGGCTGAACTTGTGGCCTTAACTAAGGCACTGACTTTGGGAAAAGACAAGAGACTAAATGTGTACACCGATAGCAGATATGCTTTTGCTACGGCCCACATACATGGAGCAATATACAGAGAGAGGGGACTGTTAACTGCAGAGGGGAAAACCATCAAAAACAAAGAAGAAATATTGGCTCTTCTAAAGGCACTCTGGCTGCCTAAACGACTAGCCATCATACATTGCCCAGGCCACCAAAAACCGATCACACTGGTGGCCAGAGGAAATAATCTGGCTGACCAGGTGGCCCGACAGGTGGCCTTACAGGTGGACTGTGCTTTAATGACCACCCTACCAGACCCCGGTCCAGCTAGTTTACCAGAAAGTCCCACCTACACTAAAAAAGACCTAGACTGGATCCAAAAATTGCCTATGACTCAGTGCCTTAACGGGTGGTGGAGAGCAGCGGACTGTAACATAATCCTCCCAGAGGAAATGGGAAATAAAGTCTTATCCAAAATGCACCGAGCCACTCATATGGGCACGAGAAAAATGCAAGACTTAATAAGACATGCTAGGATCACCATCAAAGACTCTAGGACAAAAATCGAACAGATAGTTACTAGCTGTAAAGCTTGTCAACTAACCAACGCCACCAACCACGGGAAAAACCCTGGCTCCAGAACTCGTGGAACCAGGCCGGGAGCCTATTGGGAAGTAGACTTCACCGAGGTAAAGCCTGGAAAATATGGATACAAATATTTGCTAGTGTTTATAGATACCTTTTCAGGATGGACAGAGGCCTTCCCCACCAAGCATGAGACTGCGCAGGTAGTAGCAAAGAAGATGTTGGAAGACATCATGCCCAGGTATGGATTCCCTACCCTAATAGGATCAGACAACGGACCAGCATTCATTTCAAAGGTAATACAAGGGATAGCGCAGTTTATTGGGGCCGATTGGAAACTACATTGTGCATATAGACCCCAAAGTTCAGGACAGGTAGAAAGAATGAATAGAACCCTAAAAGAGACCCTAACCAAATTGACCATGGAGACTGGCGCTAACTGGGTAGTCTTACTCCCCTACGCTCTGTTCAGGGTGCGGAATTCCCCTTACAAACTTGGATTAACCCCCTTTGAAATCATGTATGGAGTGCCCCCCCCTATAATTCCCAACCTGCAGTCTAATGTGTTAACTGAATTTGATGATCATGAACTTCTTATTTCCCTGAGGGAACTCCAGCACACCCACCAGGAAGTTTGGCCCAGATTGAGAGCCATTTATGAGAACGGGCCCCCTCCCGAGCCGCATCACTACCGACCCGGAGATTGGGTATACGTGCGGAGACACCAGCAAGAGACCCTCCAACCACGGTGGAAGGGACCCTATATTGTGATCCTAACCACACCCACTGCTCTCAAAGTCGACGGAATTGCTACCTGGATCCATTACACCCACGCCCGACCAGCTGATACCTTTGTGGTTCAAAAAGACTTCGTACCGGAAGCCAACACCGCCTGGACGGTTGACCAGAGTAAGACTCATCCTTTAAAATTGACTCTGCGTCGAAAACCTGACCCCGAAAACCGGCTAAGACCAAAGGCCTGGGTGTCCCATACCAGGACTGTTGCAGCAACTCCGGACCTACAATGATCGGAGGAACCCTCATTAGCGTACTCCTGCTCACCTCCTACGGACTGATAAGCATTGCAAGTAACCCCCATACACCCTATACTTTAACCTGGGAAATTACTAACCTAAAAACCCATGAAATATATAATGTCACCACTAAAACAGATGTCCCCCTGAATACCTGGTGGCCAGATTTATATTTTAATCTAGAAAAAGTCAGTCCGTTAGAAGATATGGGAGGGGGTGAGTGGAAAAAGAAACAGCGAAGGGTGTCAATCAGTAGAAATGGATTTTATGCATGTCCGGGATTTAGGGAACCAGGAAAGATGAAACACACCTGTGGGGGGATAGAATCTCTCTATTGCGCCGCATGGAGTTGTGTCACAACTAATGATGGGGAATGGAAGTGGAAAGTAACCTCCCAATTCATTGAAATGTCCTATGTCCGACCATGTACTCGCACCAGGTATAATGAAAATTGTAATCTCATCCGTGTGCAGTTCACAGAAGAGGGAAAAAAGGACCCTCGATGGGTTCACGGGCTGACTTGGGGACTCTATTTATATCAGTATCCTCTCTATGGAACCCTCATTCAGATAAAATTAAAGGCACAGCCCAAAGTCCCACCAGTACTAGTGGGACCAAGCCCCATGGGAAAGGGCCCTAACAAGCCATCTCCAAAACCCACTACTAGGGCCCCGAAAATTCAAATCCCATTCAAAGATGACCCCTTATGGGTAATAATGAATACCACTTATCAGGCCTTAAACCGTACTAAACCCAATGAAACAGAAGCTTGTTGGCTGTGTTATTCCACAAAACCTCCATTTTACGAGTCGGTAGCAATAATAGGAAATTACAGCACTGCAAACAACTCAGACGCTTGCGGTTGGGGACAGAAAAGACCTGGCCTCACACTACCAGTGCTTACGGGAAACGGGACATGTATAGGAGCAGTACCAACAAAATATAGCCACTTATGCATAAGTAACAAAAATATACTCAATATTTCAGGGAACTGGATTATTCCACCAAATAACGCATGGTGGCTTTGTTCTCATGCGGGATTAACCCCTTGCCTCTATAAAGATATGTTCAACCAGTCAGAATTCTGTATAATGGTAATTGTGTTCCCAAAAATCATATACCACACAGCCGAATATGTAGACCAGATGTGGATAGCACCTAAAAGAGTGACTAAACGAGAACTTATTACTGCAGGAACTCTAACTCTAGCCACCATATTTGGACTCGGGGCCATCGGAGCTGGGACAGGGATTTCGGCCTTAACTATACAGAACAAAGGATTTAGTATACTTAGAGAAGCGGTTGACAAAGATATAGAAAAAATAGAAACTGCCATCACTTCGCTTGAAAAGTCCCTAACCTCCCTCTCGGAAGTAGTTTTACAAAACAGGAGAGGATTAGACCTGCTGTTCCTACAGCAAGGCGGTCTCTGTGCAGCACTAGGAGAAGAATGTTGTTTCTATGCTGACCACACAGGAATAGTAAGAGATTCTATGGCCAAGGTCCGAGAAGGGCTAAATAAACGAAAAAAGGAAAGAGAACAAGAGGCTGGATGGTTTGAATCCTGGTTCAGTGCGTCCCCATGGTTAACTACCCTGCTCTCCGCCTTACTCGGGCCTCTGGCCATCCTACTTCTCGCTCTCACATTCGGCCCCTGTATCATAAACAGAATTATTAATTTTGTCCAAGACAGGTTCAATGCTGTACAATTAATGGTCTTACGAACTCAGTACCAACCGCTCGAGACATTACAAATAGAAAACTGAAGATCCAAGATTGGCTCTTTAGGCACAAGAAAAAGGGGGGAATGAAAGGAACAATCCAAATAACAGCCCTACCTTAGTTTAAAGCTAGGTTCTCTTTTCTGTTTATTATGGATCTTTGATAAGAAATACAATTGCTGAGAAGTCTGTTTTGCTTGCTGTTTGCTATGAGCATTGTGAGACCTTTCCTGAATGTAACCCGCTGTGTAGTAGAATGGGTTGTAAACCTTCCTAAATGTAATGGAATGAGTAGTTGTACTTAAACTAACTGGCGTCTCTCGCTTCTGTAATCTTGCTTGTTTAACACATTCCTCACCTATCCCCTTCCCCTTTTTTTTCTCTCTCCCACCACAAGTAACAGACAAAGGACGCCCAGTCAGAAAACCACAAATGTCCTTACTTTAGAATTTACCTATCAGGACCCTCACTCACCTATGCTGTTTGTCCCTGTCTATAAAAACCCTATACCAACTCTGATCGGGGCCTCTGTGTGTCACCGGCAACGAGTGCGCAGAGGTCCAGGTTCGAACCTGCAATAAACGACCCTTGCCGCTTGGCTTTGACTCACGACTCTGGTGGTCTTTTGTGGGAGGTTTTAGAACATCGGGCATTACATTTATTTGTAATAGGTGAAACTGGAAATAACCCAAATATCCATCAACATTTTAATATTGAATAGATAAACAAATTTTGGCATATCCATACAATGGAATATTACCCACCAATAAAAACTACAGTTATTGGTGTATGTACCAAACGTACTTTAAAATAATTACATGGAGTGAAAGAAGCCAGACCAAAAAAAAGGGGAAATATTGTATAATTTCGTTTATATAATTTATAAATTCTATAAATTGCAGCCATCCGTAGTAACAGAAAAAAGATGAGAGATTTCTTGGGGGGGAGGTGGTGAGGCCACATAGAGACGGGAAAGGGATGATTACAAAGAGGCATGAGGAAATTTGGGGGGATGACTGAATATGTTTATTATCTTGATTGTGGTGATGTTTTCATGGGTGTACTTCAGGTCAGAAATTGCACATGTGCACTTTATTATTTGTAAATTAAACACCAAGAAAGTTGTGAATATTATTTCTACATCCTGACATCACAAATATACCAGCTCAACTAAAAAAAAAAAAAAATGCTGCTTGTTCTGATGATTTGATCAGATAATTTGCTCAAACTCAAAACATCATCAGTTTCTTGGATAGTTTCAGTAGTTTTTCACTCAGAATGTGAGGACTTTGAGAGCTGATAATAAAGCCTTGGGAATGTGGTGACAAGTTGCAAAATGTGTACCCTTTTGCCTTAAACTCTCACTAAGTTGGAATCACTGCATTCAACGGAAAATACTTCTTCTAAGTAAACTTCCAGGAAATGGAAATACACTTTTTTGGGGGTCTTTTTCTTTGTAAAGACCTTTTTTTTCATGGATTTGGAAAATCGATTTTCTTCTCACAATGTTTTGTTTCCTAATAAAATTTTCCCAGAAACAGATGTCTTAACAAAAGTATATATTGGAAACACTTGAAAAATGACTTCACATCTGCAACTTCTGAAACATGTTTTAATATTTCACAAGTCTTTCAAGTCCTTTGGTTTCTTGTATGTAGTGTTTTTAAAAGAAACTTCATCTCAATTTTCTTCATCTTTAACATTTGTTGTAAGCTTAGCTCTTCTAACACCATTAAAAATTTTTTTGCAAGTTTTTTTTGATGTGGGACATACAATTTAAAAACATTCAATTAAAGTGTATTTCACACCATGCACTTAAATTTATGTTATCTTTAGTGAAAAATAATCATTTATCTGATTAAAACGTTTTAATAGTTTAGGATAAAGTAAACAATTCTCTCTCTGGTCCTAAGGGATTGTGATCAAAAGAAGGAAAAGAAAGATGGGCACCTGGGTGGCTCGGTTAAGCATCTGACTTTTGATTTCTGCTCAGGTCACTATCTCGCAGTTTCAGGAGTTTGGGTCCTGCTGGAATTTGTGCCAGGAAGCAGGCTGTAAAGATGGGACTCTAGAATTAGATCACTTGGTAGCTGGATGACAACGAGAGCCCAGTCACTGGTGGAAGGCAAAGAGTTGATAGTCTGTGACTCACTTTGGCCTTGCGTTTGCTGAAATGTTCACCTATGGTGAACTTAGATAAAATGCAGGCAGGCTGGCATAGATTAACTGGGCAATCAATGTCTATGATGTTTGAGAGGTATAGGGAAACTAGTAACGTTAATAAGTATTCTTTGAATTGAGTAGCTATTGCTAAACACCATTTGTGTGTGAAAAAGCAAAGATAACAGGCTCAGATCTATTTATTATGAATTTAAAGCAAAGTGTGAAAGTTAAAAGTCCCACTTGGCAGTATTTAGAAACTCTCATTTCTTTTTTTTTTTTTTTTTAATTTTTTTTTTTCAACGTTTATTTATTTTTGGGACAGAGAGAGACAGAGCATGAACGGGGGAGGGGCAGAGAGAGAGGGAGACACAGAATCGGAAACAGGCTCCAGGCTCTGAGCCATCAGCCCAGAGCCCGACGCGGGGCTCGAACTCACGGACCGCGAGATCGTGACCTGGCTGAAGTCGGACGCTTAACCGACTGCGCCACCCAGGCGCCCCGAAACTCTCATTTCTTAAAGCCAGAGGATGGAGCTTAAAACCAGGCACAGGACTGGACTATAAAAGAGGCAAAGCTCATATCAGCCTAGGAAAGATTCCTACACCAGTCATGGCTTTGACAGAAAGAAAGTATGATTCTTGAAATGGGGGATATTTGGGTAGATGTACTTGAAATCCTTGAATCTCCTGATTTCCTGAACCCTCTAGGTCTGCAGAAGTGGCCTACTTCTTTGTTGAAAAGATAAGACCTAACTTAAAGACTATTCAGAGTCCTCCAGGGAGGTAAGCACCTCATAAGACAATCCGCATCTATCTTGATAGACCTCCATGACCAGGATCCATAACTAGGGCTAAATCTCAGGATGATCTGACTGGGGAAGTGCTAGGTCTGATAGGGAAGAGGAAGAATTATACACAAAAGAAATGATAAAATCTGGCTAACATGGACTAGTAAGAAACTCAGTGGTTTACATAATTATATTAATAGTTGTGATTTTGCAAGTATAAACAGGCATGATAAATAAACCTGAGGGTACCTAAAGATTATAACTAGTTTGCACAATTTTTAATATAGTATTTTGTTTCACTTATAGCTACAAGTATTTTTACATTTCCCAATTATGGCTTAGATAAATTAAAAGTTCCAACTCAACTTTAAGATCTTACCAAGTTAATGGAAATTTAAACATAACAATCTCTTTGATAACATTAATTATACCTTTATCAATGTCTATTAAAATGAAAAGGAAATTATAGTTAAACGTTATTTGATTTCTGAGTATATTGTCTCAATATTCTATTATTTTAATAATCTGAAATGATTTTAATTATGTCAAATGATTTAATTATGTCAAAAACCTCAGTTTTTCAAGAAGATCCTTGAAGCTAATGACTATATAACCAGATTTTCATAAACTCTGTCTACTTGATAGAGAAAATAATTTAATAGTTTTTAATTTGATTCAAAAAGTATTTCAGCTGAATGCCAAAAATATATCATTTTGTGGATAAAGAAAAATATATTTCCTGATTTAAACAACCCCATTTGGCTTAGAAATTCTGACAGAAAAAAAGAACGAGTGGTTTGTATGTAGATTGATACATTAATGCAACAGATAAAGAGAACCAGCATATAGGCCTGTTATTGTGAGCCTTTCCACTTGAAAGTTCAGTGTAAATACCTCTGGGAAGCTCTTCAGACTGCTTTAAAGTAGCAATTCCATCTATAATCTTTGGGTGGTAGGCCTTCTTCAGCAGAATGTCAGCTATATCAGTTGCAAAGAGGACAAGAGGCAGGGCTCTAGACTTTCCACTCTATGTTCAATGAGAGCAGCTTCATTTTTATCTACTAAATCCACTGAATTTCAAATAGGATTACATTTGACGGAAGAAATAATTAAACTTGAAAACTATTACCTTAGGCCATAGCTAGTCAAGAGGAAGATGATTACAGACTTTTGTCTCCATTGATTTTATCTGCTAAACTGGGTCTTTTGCAAATTAACCAACTCTTCTTCACACCTTAATATCACTTGCAGAGATCCTCCTGTTGTGTCTGCCTGGGCTGTATCTCTTACTACTTTCCATTACAAGCCTTCTGCTCTTTGTCAAATAAGTGTCCTGACTATCCCTTGCTGAGCCTGTGTTTGCTGTCAACCCTGAAATTCTGTCTGCACTGATGTTCTCATCTCGAGCCATTTCCGGGTCACACAGATCTTCTTGACTGCCTGTTGTATATGTTGTCAATGTTACATTTATCCAATAATCCACTGTTTTCATATTATTTCTTTTCTTAGTTTTGATTAAATAGCAGCCATGTCATGTAGACTGCTGGAACACACATGGAAACTAAACAGATAAATGTTGATTGATTGCTGTATTGCATTCTAAAACCCTTGCCTCGTAAATTATGTTAGTAGATTTTCTTTTTTTAAAATTGATTAATTTTGAGAGAGAGAAAGAGAGATGGAGAGAGGAAGAAAGGGAAAATCCTAATCAGGCTCCATGCTGTCAGCTCAGAGAGTGACAAAGGGATTTAATTCACCAATTGAGATCATGACTGAGCCAAAATCAAGAGTTGGACACTGAAACAACTAAGCCACCCAAACACCCTAATTTTTTCTCTTTTTTAAAAAATAAGCTTGGGGCTCTTGGGTGGTTCAGCCAGTTGAGAATCCAACTCCTGATTTTGGCTCAGGTCATGACGGCAGGGTCGTAGGATCGAGCTCTGCTTTGGGCTCTGCACTGAGGGTGGAACCTGTTTTCGATTCTCTCTTTCTTCCCCTCTACCCCCCTCCCTGCTCATACTTCTCTCTCTAAATTGAAAATAAATAAAACTAAAAATAAATTTTAATTGTGAAACAACATCAAGGTTATAAAAGAGCTGCAAGTACAATATAAGAGCTTTTTCCCTGAACCATTTGAGAAAAAGTTGCCAACCGAATGTGCAATCACCTCCAAATAATCTAGTGTGTATTTCTTACAAAGACTTTCTCTTGCATAATTATAATCCAGCAAACATCAGGAAATTGACACTCATACATTTCTACTATTTAAGTGTTACACCCCATTCCAATTTTTCCAATTGTCTCAATATTGTCCTTTATAGCAAAGATTTTGGTTCAGCATCATGTGCTGTATTCTGTTTTCATGTATCTTCAGTCTCTAGGATACTTCAAAGATCATAGTTCCATTACTTTGCAAACTATCAGTTCAGGTTTTTTTGATGTTTCATCATGATTTAATTCAAGTTATGCATCTTTGGGAGCAATATCACAGAAGTGATACCATGTTCTACTTACTGCATTTTGTTATGTGTCGCATATTTTTTTTTGCTTTTATTTTTTAAAGTTTACATCGAAATTAGGTAGCATATTGTGCAACAATGACTTCAGGGGTAGATTCCTTAATGCTCCTTACCCATATAGTCCATCCCCCCTCCCACAATCCCTCCAGTAACCCTCTGTTTGTTCTCCATATTTAAGAGTCGCTTATGTTTTGTTCCCCTCCCTGTTTTTATATTATTTTTGCTTCCCTTCCCTTATGTTCATCTGTTCTGTGTCTTAAAGTCCTCATATGAATGAAGTCATATGATATTTGTCTTTCTCTGACTGACTAATTTCACTTAGCATAGTGCCATCTGGTTCCATCCACGTAGTTGCAAATGGCAAGATTTCATTCTTTTTTTTTTCTTAATATATGAAATTTGTTGTCAAATTGGTTTCCATACAACACCCAGTGCTCATCCCAAAAGATGCCCTCTTCAATGCCCATCACCTACCCTCCCCTCCCTCCCACCCCCCATCAACCCTCAGTTTGTTCTCAGTTTTTACGAGTCTCTTATGCTTTGGCCCTCTCCCACTCTAACCTCTTTTTTTTTCCTTCCCCTCCCCCATGGGTTTCTGTTAAGTTTCTCAGGATCCACATAAGAGTGAAAGCATATGGTATCTGTCTTTCTCTGTATGGCTTATTTCACTTAGCATCACACTCTCCAGTTCCATCCACGTTGCTACAAAAGGCCATATTTCATTCTTTCTCATTGCCACGTAGTACTCCATTGTGTATATCCATTTCTTTATCCATTCATCAGTTGATGGACACTTAGGCTTTTTCCACAGTTTGGCTATTGTTGAAAGGGCTGCTATAAACATTGGGGTACAAGTGCCCCTATGCATCAGTACTCCTGTATCCCTTGGGTAAATTCCTAGCAGTGCTACTTCTGGGTCATAGGGTAGGTCGATTTTTAATTTTTTGAGGAACCTCCACACTGTTTTCCAGAGTGGCTGCACCAGTTTGCATTCCCACCAACAGTGCAAGAGGGTTCCCGTTTCTCCACATCCTCTCCAGCATCTATAGTCTCCTGATTTGTTCATTTTGGCCACTCTGACTGGCGTGAGGTGATATCTGAGTGTGGTTTTGATTTGTATTTCCCTGATGAGGAGCGATGTTGAGCATCTTTTCATGTGCCTGTTGGCCATCTGGATGTCTTCTATAGAGAAGTGTTTATTCATGTTTTCTGCCCATTTCTTCACTGCATTATTTGTTTTTCGGGTGTGGAGTTTGGTGAGCTCTTTATAGATTTTGGATACTAGCCCTTTGTCCGATATGTCGTTTGCAAATATCTTTTCCCATTCCGTTGGTTGCCTTTTAGTTTTGTTGATTGTTTCCCTTGCTGTGCAGAAGCTTTTTATCTTCATGAGGTCCCAATAGTTCATTTTTGCTTTTAATTCCCTTGCCTTTAGGGATGTGTCAAGTAAGAAATTGTTGTGGCTGAGGTCAGAGAGGTCTTTTCCTGCTTTCTCCTCTAGTGTTTTGATGGTTTCCTGTCTCACATTCAGGTCCTTTATCCATTTTGAGTTTATTTTTGTGAATGGTGTAAGAAAGTGGTCTAGTGTCATTCTTCTGCATGTTGCTGTCCAGTTCTCCCAGCACCATTTGTTAGAGAGACTGTCTTTTTTCCATTGAAAATTCTTTCCTGCTTTGTCAAAGATTAGTTGGCCATACTTGTGGGTCCAATTCTGGAGTCTCTATTCTATTCCCTTGGTCTATGTGTCTGTTTTTGTGCCAATACCATGCTGTCTTGATGATGACAGCTTTGTAGTAGAGGCTAAAGTCTGGGATTTGACGCCTCCTGCTTTGGTCTTCTTCTTCAAAACTACTTTGTCTATTCGGGGCCTTTTGTGGTTCCATATGAATTTTAGGATTGCTTGTTCTAGCTTCGAGAAGAATGCTGGTGCAATTTTGATTGGGATTGCATTGAATGTGTAGATAGCTTTGGGTAGTATTGACATTTTGACAATATTTATTCTTCCAACCCATGAGCACGGAATGTTTTTCCATTTCTTTATATTTCTTTATATCTTCTTCAATTTCCTTCATAAGCTTTCTATAGTTTTCAGCATACAGATCTTGTACATCTTTGGTTAGATTTATTCCTAGGTATTTTATGCTTCTTGGTGCAATTGTGAATGGGATCAGTTTCTTTATTTGTCTTTCTGTTGCTTCATTATTAGTGTATAAGAATGCAACTGACTTCTGTACATTAATTTTGTATCCTGCAACTTTGCTGAATTCATGTATCAGTTCTAGCAGACTTTTGGTGGAGTCTGTCGGATTTTCCATGTATAATATCATGTCATCTGCCAAAAGTGAAAGCTTGACTTCATCTTTGCCAATTTTGATGCCTTTGATTTCCTTTTGTTGTCTGATTGCTGATGCTAGAACTTCCAACACTATGTTAAACAACAGCGGTGAGAGTGGACATCCCCGTCGTGTTCCTGATCTCAGGGGGAAAGCTCTCAGTTTTTCCCCATTGAAGATGATATTAGCATTGGGTTTTTTTGTATATGGCTCTTATGACTTTAGGTATGATTCCTCTATCCCTACTTTCTTGAGGGTTTTTATCAAGAAAGATGCTGTATTTTGTCAAATGCTTTCTCTGCATCTATTAAGAAGATCATATGGTTCTTGTTTTTTTTTTTTTTTTATTGATGTGATGAATCACATTAATTGTTTTGCAGATATTGAGCCAGCCCTGAATCCCAGGTATAAATGCCACATGGTCGTGGTGAATAATTTTTTTTTTTTAATTTTTTTTCAACGTTTATTTATTTTTTTTGGGACAGAGAGAGACAGACCATGAACGGGGGAGGGGCAGAGAGAGAGGGAGACACAGAATCGGAAACAGGCTCCAGGCTCTGAGCCATCAGCCTAGAGCCCGACGCGGGGCTCGAACTCACGGACCGCAAGATCGTGACCTGGCTGAAGTCGGACGCTTAACCGACTGCGCCACCCAGGCGCCCCAATAATTTTTTTAATGTATTGTTGGATCTGGTTTGCTAATATCTTGTTGAGGATTTTTGCATCCATGTTCATCAGGGAAATTGGTCTATAGTTCTCCTTTTTAGTGGGGTCTCTGTCTGGTTTTGGAATCAAGGTAATGCTGGCATCATAGAAAGAGTTTGGAAGTTTTCCTTCCATTTTTTAGAACAGCTTCAAGAGAATAGGTGTTAATTCTTGCTTAAATGTTGGGTAGAATTCCCCTGGAAATCTATCTGGCCCTGGACTGTTGCTTTTTTGGGAGATTTTTGATTACTAATTCTATTTCTTTACTGGTTATGGGTCTGTTCAAATTTTCTATTTCTTCCTGTTTCAGTTTTGGTAGTGTATATGTTTCTAGGAATTTGTCCATTTCTTTCAGATTGCCCATTTTATTGACATATAATTGCTCATAATATTTTCTTATTATTGTTTCTATTTCTGCCCTGTTGGTTGTGATCTCTCCTCTTTCATCCTTGATTTTATTTATTTGGATACTTTCCTTTTTCTTTTTGATTAAACTGAATAGTGGTTTATCAGTTTTGTTAAGTCTTTCAAAGAACCAGTTTCTGGCTTCATTGACCTGTTCTACTGTTTTTTTGTTTGTTTGTTTGTTTGTTTTGATAGCTTTAATTTCTGCTCTAATCTTTATTATTTCCTATTTTCTGCTGGCTTTGGGTTTTATTTGCTGTTCTTTTTCCAGCTCTTTAAGGCATAAGGTTAGGTTGTGTATCTGAAATATTTCTTCATTCTTTAGGAAGGCCTGGATTGCTATATACTTCCCTCTTATGACCATCTTTGCTGTGTCCCAGTGGTTTTGGGTTGTGGTGTTATCAATTTCATTGGCTTCCACGAACTTTTTAATTTATTCTTTAACTTCTTGGTTAGCCCATTCATTCTTTAGTAGGGCATTCTTTAGTCTCTAAGTATTTGTCACCTTTCCAATTTTTTTCTTGTGGTTGATTTCGAATTTGGTAGTGTTGTGGTATGAAAATATGCATGGTATGATCTTGATCTTTTTGTACCTGTTGAGGGGTGTTTTGTGCTCCAGTATATGGTCTATCCTGGAGAATGTTCCATGTGCACTGGAGAAGAATGTATATTCTGCTGCTTTAGTACATGAAATGTTCTGAATATATCTGTTAAGTCAATCTGTTCCAGTGTGTCATTCAAAGTCATTGTTTCCTTGTTGATTTTTTTGATTACATGATCTGTCCATTGCTGTGAGTGGGGTGTTGAAGTCCCCTACTACTGTGGTATTACTATCAATGAGTTTCTTTGTATTTGTGATTAATTGATTCATATATTTGGGTGCTGCCACATTTGGTGCATAAATGTTTATAATCATTAGTTCTTCTTGGTGGATAGACCCATTAATTATGACATAATGCCCTTCTTCATCTCTTGATACAGTCTTTATTTTAAAGTCTAGATTGCCTGATATAAGTATGGCTACTCCAGCTTTCTTTTGGTGACCATTAGCATGATAGATGGTTTTCCATCCCCTTACTTTCAATCTGAAGGTGTCTTTAGGTCTAAAGTGGATCTCTTGTCCCCGAATAGCCAAAGTAATATTGAAGAAGAAAACCAAAGCAGGAGGCATCACAACCCCAGACTTTAGCCTCTACTACAAAGCTATAATCATCAAGACTGCATGGTATTGGCACAAAAACAGACACATAGACCAATGGAATAAAATAGAGACTCCAGAATTAGACCCGCAAATGTATGGCCAACTAATCTTTGGCAAAGCAGGAAAGAATATCCAATGGAAAAAAGACAGTCTCTTTAACAAATGGTGCTGGGAGAACTGGACAGCAACATGCAGAAGAATGACACTAGACCACTTTCTTACACCATTCACAAAAATAAACTCAAAATGGATAAAGGACTTGAATGTGAGACAGGAAACCATCAAAACACTAGAGGAGAAAGCAGGAAAAACCCTCTCTGACCTGCGCTGCAGCAATTTCTTACTTGACACATCCCCAAAGGCAAGGGAATTAAAAGCAAAAGTGAACTACTGGGACCTTATGAAGATGAAAACAATTTGCACTGCAAAGGAAACAGTCAACAAAACTAAAAGGCAACCAACGGAATGGGAAAAGATATTTGCAAACGACATATCGGACAAAGGGCTAGTATCCAAAATCTATAAAGAGCTCACCAAACTCCACACCCGAAAAACAAATAATGCAGTGAAGAAATGGGCAGAAGACATGAATAGACACGTCTTTAAAGAAGATATCCAGCTGGCCAACAGGCAAATAAAGATCCTCAACATCGCTCCTCATCAGGGAAATACAAATCAAAACCACACTGAGATACCACCTCACACCAGTCAGAATGGCTAAAATGAACAAGTCAGGAGATTATAGATGTTGGCGACGATGTGGAGAAACGGGAACCCTCTTGCACTGTTGGTGGGAATGCAAACTGGTGCAGCCACTCTGGAAAACAGCGTGGAGGTTCCTCAAAAAATTAAAAATGATCTACCCTATGACCCAGCAATAGCACTACTAGGAATTTACCCAAGGGATACAGGAGTGCTGATGCATAGGGTCACTTGTACCCCAATGTTTATAGCAGCCCTTTCAACAATAGCCAAATTATGGAAAGAGCCTAAATGTCCATCAACTGACAAATGGATAAAGAAGATGTGGTTTATATATACAATGGAATACTACTTGGAAATGAGAAAGAATGAAATCTGGCCATTTGTAGCAACGTGGATGGAACTGGAGAGTGTGATGCTAAGTGAAATAAGCCATACAGAGAAAGACAGATACCATATGTTTTCACTCATTTGTGGATCCTGAGAAACTCAACAGAAGACCCGGGGTGGGGGGGAGGAGATGGGGGAAATAAAAGTTACAGAGAGGGAAGGAGGCAAACCATAAGAGACTCTTAAATACTGATAATAAACTGAGGGTTGATGGGGGCTGGGGGAGAGGGGAAAGTGGGTGATGGGCATTGAGGAGGGCACCTGTTGGAATGAGCACTCGGTGTTGTATGGAAACCAATTTGACAATGAATTACATATAAAGAAAAAGTGGGTCTCTTATAAACAGCATATACATGGATCTTGTTTTCTTATCCATTCTGTTACCCTGTTCTTTTGATTGGGGCATTTAGTCCATTGATGTTTAGAGTGAGCACTGAAAGATGAATTTATTGCCATTATGTTGCTTGTAGAGTTGGAGTTTCTGGTGTTGTTCTCTGGTCCTTTCTAGTCTTTGTTGCTTTGGTCATTATTGTTTGTTTGTTTGTTTGTTTGTTTTCCTCTTTTCTCCTCTCAGAGAGTCTCCCCTTAAAATTTCTTGCAGGGCTGGTTTAGTGGTCACAAACTCCTTTAAGTTTTGTTTGTCTGGGAAACTTTTTATTTCTCCTTCTATTTGAATGACAACCTTGCTGGATAAAGAATTCTTGGCTGCATATTTTTCTGATTCAGCACACTGAATATATCCTGCCACTCCTTTCTGGCCTGCCACATTTCTGTGGATAGGTCGGCTGCAAACCTGATCTGTCTTCCCTTGTAGGTTAGGGACTTTTTTTCCCTTGCTGCTTTCATGATTCTCTCCTTGCCTGAGTGTTTTGTAAATTTGACTGTGATATGCCTTGTTGATGGTTGGTTTTTGTTGAATCTAATGGGAGTCCTCTGTGCTTCCTGGATTTTGATGTCTGTGTCTTTCTGCAGGTTAAGAAAGTTTTCCGCTATGATTTGCTCACATAACCCTTCTATCCTTATTACTCTCTCTTCCTCTTCTGGGACCCCTATGATTCTGATGTTGTTCCTTTTTAATGAGTCACTGATTTCTCTAATTCTTAAATCATGCTCTTTTGCCTTAATCTCCCTCTTTTTTTTCTGCTTCCTTATTTTCCATAAGTTTGTTTTCTATATCGCCGATTCTCTGTTCTGCCTCATCCATCCTCGCCACCATGGCATCCATTCGAGAATCCAGCTCAGTTATAGCATTTTTTATTTCATCCTGACTAACTTTTACTTCTTTTATCTCCACAGAAAGGGATTCTAATCTGTTTTTGACTCCAGCTAGTATTCTTATTATCGTGATTCTAAATTCTGGTTCAAACATCTTGCTTGTTTTTGTGTTGATTAAGTCCCTGGCTGTCGTGTCTTCCTGCTCTTTCTTTTGGGGTGAATTCCTTTGTTTCATCATTTTGAAGGTAGAAAAGGAATTAATGAGGTAAAAAAATTAAATTAAAATTAAAAAAATTAAAAACTGGGGCGCCTGGGTGGCGCAGTCGGTTAAGCGTCCGACTTCAGCCAGGTCACGATCTCGCGGTCCGTGAGTTCGAGCCCCGCGTCGGGCTCTGGGCTGATGGCTCAGAGCCTGGAGCCTGTTTCCGACTCTGTGTCTCCCTCTCTCTCTGCCCCTCCCCCGTTCATGCTCTGTCTCTCTCTGTCCCAAAGATGAATAAACGTTGAAAAAAAAAAATTAAAAAAAAAAAAAATTAAAAACAAACATACAAAAAAATAAATTAAATGATGCTAGATCCTAGCATCTGTGTTTTGGTGTGGGTGTTGAAAGGGGATTGATAGATAAGAGAAAAAGGGGGAAAGAAAAAAAATAAATTGTTTGAAAATTTGAAAAAATAAATACACTGAAGTAGACCCAAATGAAATGATGGAAGTAAAATAGAATTTGAAACAATTTACACAAAAGTAAAAAA
The DNA here is from genome assembly GCF_018350155.1 of Leopardus geoffroyi. NCBI lineage: Eukaryota > Metazoa > Chordata > Mammalia > Carnivora > Felidae > Leopardus > Leopardus geoffroyi. The sequence goes on from NC_059326.1 coordinate 207,180,192, forward strand.
TATAGTAGAAAAAAATTAAAGAAAAATATTTTTAATAAAAATTGAAAATAAAAATGAATTTTTTCTCTTTCTGTATTCAAGAAAAAGAAAAGAAACAAAAAGAGAAAAAATGAAAAGTAAAAAAAAAAAAGAAAAAAGAAAATTGAATAGATGGATTGGTGAACAGACTGAAATACGACTGAAATTACTTTGTTTTCCCCTAGAAGTCAAACTCTGAAGTGCTTTATAGTCCCTAAACTGATCAGGGGGAGAGACTTGTGTTCCTGAGGAGCCAGGTTGACTCAGTTGGGTGGGGCTTAGTGTAACTGCTCCGTTCTCCAGTAGATGGCGCTGCTTAGTTTACTGGGTGGATTATTGTGGCATTTGTAGGTGTGTATGTGCATGCGCAGGAGCAGTGAAAATGGTGTCACCCAGCTACCCAGTGTCTGGTATCAGAACTCTGTTCTCCCTGATCAGCATTTGCACACCTGTCCTTTGTCTTCGGCTTCCATCCACTCCCCGCGTCCACACGGTCCATGACCAAGCCTCAGGCAGCACCTGTCTCCTGTGTTTTGTCTCAGGTGTGGCTGTTTTTCCCGACCCCTTACTTCTGAGGGACTGCAGCTTTGACCCGTTCTGCCCCTCTGCAGAGGGTCTCACTGAGCAATGGTGGGTGCTGGCTGCACCCAGGAATGTTTGCGGGACCGCACTGTTGCTGATACCCAGAGACTGCAGCTGGGTGCCAGCCTGCCCCAGAAAAAGTTCAAGGGATAGCATAGCAGCAGTGTTTCAGGGATTAGGGACAATTACAACACACATCTGGCACCACGCTTCACCCTTAATGACCTTGTTCTAGCACCAGCAAATGTGGTTGTTCTCCTGGGTCCACTGGGACCTTGCCTTTGGGAGACCCACACAGCCTCTACCAAGTGTCTTCCTAGCAGTTAACCACCTCTCCCCGTGTGGCCTGAAGACCACAGACTTCACTCTGCTCCTGGGGATTCACCTTTCCCACCAGAGCACCACCAGGTATTGAGCTGTGGAGTTTCAGACTCAGTGCTCCCCCTGTTTACAGTCTTAATGGAATTTAAAACCTCTCCTTTCTTCTTTCTTCCTTTTTAGTTCAGTCCCTGTGGCTGTTTCCACTTTTCCACTTTCTCTCCAGCTGCTTTTGGGGGGGAGGGTGCTTTTCCCATATTCTCCTCCCCCACCCCCCCCCCCGTCTCTGTTCTCTCTCCACATGCAAAAGCGGTTCCCTGGCCTCCGTGGCTGCTCTCTCCCCAAGTTCACCTCTCTGCGCCGCGTACCTGCTGAATTCTGTGGTTCAGGTTGTGCAGATTGCTGTGTTAATCCTCAGATCACTTTTCTAGGTGTTCAGGATGGTTTAGTGTTGGTCTGGCTGTATTTCATGGACATGAGACACACAAAAAACTTACATGTTGTTCGCCATCTTGGCTCCTCCTCTGTTATGTGTCACATGATTTTATTGTTTCCCATTACACTTAGATCACTTGATTAAGGATGTTATCTGCCAGGCTTTTCCACTATAAAGTTACCTTTTCTCTCCTTCATTTGTAAGTGTATTGTGGAGAGATATTTTTATCTATGTAAATATCCAATTCCTTATGATAGTTTTCATTTGTAACTTTAGGTGTATCAATATGAACTCATGGTTTCCTATGTTATTTAATGGGTCATAAGACATTACTATATTTATTTATTTATTTACTTATTTATTTTAATGTTTTATTTATTTTTGACAGAGAGAAAGAGACAGAGCATGAGTGGGGGAGGGGCAGAGAGAGAGGGAGACACAGAATCCAAAGCAGGCTCCAGGCTCTGAGCTGTCAGCACAGAGCCCGACACGGGGCTCAAACCCACAAACTGTGAGATCATGACCTGAGCCGAAGTCGGACGCTCAATCGACTGAGCCACCCAGGCACCTCTATCATTATTTATTTTAATTCTCAGTTTATCTTTGATTTGTCCACTGAAGACCCTTCTAGCTAGCTTCTGTGAACTCTTCAATGTCCCTGTCATTCTTCGAGTACTTATTTTCTGGCATATAATGATGTTTCAGGTTCACCTTCTATTCTCCTTGCCCAAGCCCTTGGCTCAATTCTCCAAGGAACCCTAGTTCCTGCAGGTGGAGAATGATAATTAGAAGCCAGATTTAAGTGGAAGGTATACCCTTATTATTGGGCTATTATTGCTTGCAGGCTATCCTGGAAGATAGAACTTAGAGTATATGTGTGTACATCCATACACATTTTATATCTATATCTGAATCTATTAATGTATATTGAAAACCACCCATTTCATACCACTATCTTCAATTCCAACCCCAAACCATTCTACTTTTTCTCTAGTTTAGTACTTGTAACTCCCTTCTCTGGCAATACGAATCTGGTCTCCCTTGTCCTTAATATATTTAATCTGCTCGGTACCCCTGTATGTAACCAATTTTCCATTGATGCTTGCACCCCATTCCCCAGTCACACTGCTTTGGCTGATTTCTCACATGCCCCCCCCCCCACACACATATGCACTTTCTCTTCACTGGGCTCAGTCTGTGACTCCTCCCCACTCCAGGCTACCTCCATAGATGCCCCCCCTTTCACACTGTTTTATACTGCACTACTGCACCACTTACAGCTGGCTTCCTCTCCATATGGACACCTCCCTTCCTATTTGGGCTTTGTCAACCTACATCAAATTTTTCCCATGCATGGTTAGCCTCATCACTCCAACTGGGCTCTGATACCTAATGACAAACTGCCCCTTTTCAAAGATACCCTCCTCATCTTCCTCAGCCTCTAGAACCCCAAGCCAAGCCACCTCTTCACATGGATTATTTCCTTCTCATCTTGTTCAGACTCTGACTCCCCACTCCAGACTTTCCCTTTCTCCCCCTGTTGGGCTTTGATAGCCTACACTGCTCACTCATGACATGTAGCTGCTTTCCCACCAGGCTCTGCCTCAGCCTAGATGCCTAACTTACTTGTCTGCATGACTTCAGAGCACTAAAAATGAATTATTCAGGAAGGAAATAGGAGGAGAGAGAAAAATGAAGAAGAGAGAAATTTGATTTTTTTTTTGCTTACTTATAATCACCCACAATTTTCTTTCTGTTGTTTTTCTTTCTCTGTCCAAGGAGTTATTTCCAATTTATTTTGGTACTTTTATCCCAGTGAAGCTTTTGTCTTTCTAACAAATGATCTCAGCCCTAGCTTCTCTATTACATATTATTCTTATATGAAAGTCACTGCCACATGAAACTTGACATCCTGGTTGTTTAATATATACTATTTAATTTTAATTCATACCAGTGTAAGAAATTATTGGCTTAGCTCTGATTTGCATACTCTTATTTAGAAGTAGAACCCTGCAGGAATTGGTAATATGTGTCTTTATTTTATTCATTTTATTTCTTCAGGATATTTTTACATTACACTGTAACAATACTTCAAAAGAGAGAAAAATCTATCCCAACAACCAGCATTATGATCTTAATGAACATATGACTTTCATCCCCACTGAACTGACTAAAGTCATCTATTATTTGGCATTATCTACTTATATCATTTTAGCAGTGAGATGCTCAAATCATTGTGAAAATTAAATTACAAATGCAATAAAAATGTAAATACAAGAGGTAGTTTTCTGAGGTAGTCAATATTTCTAAAAATGCTTTTACTATGTTTATTCTCATATAATTACAGTGAGAAATATATATATACATAAAACCATGAAGGTTTATAATATGGTTTTAATGGTGTTTAAGGAAGTATTTGGGATTCTGATAGAAACATATGTTCTAATTAGTCCAGTATTTATTCATGTCAGAAGTAACAAGAACACCACATTCTGGACAGTTTCCCATTGTTGGCACAATTAACCTGCAGATAAAGCAGAATTCTAACATGATAAATTAAGAAAATAAAGGATGTTTGAATAGATATGCTTTTTGAAGTAGGAGTGATATGATTACCTAAATGCATATTATCTTCTTAATGGAAATACAACCTTCATTGGCTTCCTCTACTATGAGTGAAGAGAATTTCTTTCTTACTAACTTAGTCAAAAATAGTCCAGTGACTGGCTGAGCTCCAATGGCTGAAATGAACCAAATATTCCAAGTTATTTGAATTGCATCTGGTAGCAAAAGTAATATGATTTTCTCGATAATTGCAGACATTGCATAGGAATGAGTGGAGAGGAAAGGAGCCAGTTTTGGGGTGCATTCTTTGTGTCAAGCACCATAACTATTTTGTATGTTACTTCATTTACTTCTCAGGCAACCCTCATAGTTATCTTTCATCTCAAAGAGAATTCAAATTCATAGAGAAATTAAGTTATTTGCTTGATCAATGTATTTTTTTTAATAGATACCATCTGGGACACACAAATAAAACAATGTAAGTGGCAGCTCCTGGAGGTTTGCATATGGTAGCCCCTCCTAAGCATCAAGTGCAACTTAGTCTCTTCCTTAACTTTTCAAGACAACAGTTTCTTTCCTAAGCACGCTTCTTGTGACAATACAAGAGGTTTGTAGGGCTTCGTGAATGTTAAATCAGAATCTGATACTATTTTTCTAGTTGAGTTTGCATATAAGATTTATTCAATGGGGAAAATGGCTAAAAACAAGAAATAATATTATATGGAATGGCAGCTATTCACCCAGAAGTTATTAAATTTTCTAATCTCACATTAATAAATCCCCTTTTCTCCTTGAACATTTTCAGCTGTAGAACAGTGATGATTTTTCATTAAAGGTGTCAATAGTAAATATAAAATTGTTTGATTTTCTAGTCCTGTGTGGCTAAGAATTGTAAACATCTTCATTTTTTCAATATGGTCTTTATATGTGTCATTATATTTGCCACTGATCTTATGTTAGTGTCAGTGATGGTGTTTGATAGGTGCCTAATACCGTCTTTTAAAATGTTACTAATGTTTAGCTCAGCTGGACTTAAAGGTTGTATTTCAACTTTCACTTTACTTCTCCTAGATTTTTATTTTAAAATGACAACTCCTAAAACTATCTGTGACTTGGTTTCCTAGGATCAATTTGTGACATTAATGTCAGTTAAGAAGATATATACAAGTTCTTGTAAGGGAGTTAGAATTAGTAGAGTGGTATTTAAAAGAAGAAACAGTCATTGTCACCTATGTGTGAGCTTTTGTATTTCATCTACTTGTGATTTTGTGCTCACCATCCCCATATATGCCAACATATACTCACACAATACATATATATATATATATATATATATATATATATATATATATATACACACACACACACATAGCCACACACACACATACCATATGTGCTTGGATCCTTGTTTACAACCCCCTGGTGTTAGCTGTCAAGCAGCCTTGGGCAGGTCACTTATACTTCCAGAATTTAATTTACCTCATTAAGCAACAGAAAAAGTGCATACTCTTTTTACTATGGGATTATAAGGGTAAAATGAGTTAATATATGGAGATAGCAAAAACTTAAGCTATCGACACAGGACTTGTTGACTATCTTGTATATAACCTGACAATTGATTACATCAAATTTACCAGTTTTATATTACAGTTTATAATTATTTAAATGTTTAATGTGTATTGATTTTGTCTATCTCATTACATATTATGTCCCTGAGGACACTTGAGGTCTAAGATTCACTCATGGGTGGGGGACACCTGGTGGCTCAGTCGGTTGAGCATCTGACTTCAGCTCAGGTCGGGATCTCATGGTTCGTGGGTTGGAGCCCCGTGTCGGGCTCTGTGCTGACAACTCAGAGCCTGGAGCCTGCTTCATATTCTGTGTCTCCCTCTCTGACCCTCCCTCACTAGCACTCTGTCTCTCTCTCTCAAAAATAAATAAACATTAAAAAAAAAAAAAAAGATTCACTCCTGGGAAGAATCATTGAGATATGGGGTTTTAGAACCAAGAAAGGGTTTTAATTTCTATACCACCATCACAGTGCTAGTTAAAAAAAATATTCAAGTGAATCAAATATGTAGTTATGTGAACTAAAAATGTGTGGTTAAAAAAATTTTCAATTAGGGGCACCTGGGTGGCTCAGTTGGTTAAGCATCTGACTTCATTCAGGTCATGATCTCACGGTTTGGGAGTTCAAGCCCCCCGCATTGGCTCTCTGCTGACAGCTCAAAGCCTGGAGCCTGCTTCAGATTCTGTGTCACCCTCCCTCTCTACCCCTCCCAAGCTCATTCATGCTCTGTCTCTCTCTCTCTCAAAAATAAATAAACATTTAAAAAAATTTTTTTTTAATTTCAATTAATTCATATTTTGGTATTATAAGGATATAATTGGAGATATTTTGAAAGATTAAGACTTTGCTTGCTGCTGAGTTTGAACTTGATAGTACGGTTTAATAAAATCAGAATTTTCAAAATTAGGGTAAAGTTTGAGTTATGAACATTTAAGTGATGTAGCTACAAATAGAAATTGGTTCTGACTTCTCTAAACACCATTATTTACCAATTTTTAACCTTATTTGACCAATGACAGAAGATATACTCTTCAACTGAAAAGAAAACTCTGTTTCAATTATTAAATTTATACTTCTAAAATTAAATTGTATTATTAAATTAAATTGTATTATTAAAATATTAAGTTTTATGATTACTTTTTTCCTATTTGGGAAGAAATATCATGTGATTCTGTAGCACAAAACAGTACACTTATTTAGTTATTTCTTAGATGCAAGTCTTTAAAATGAATCCCAGATGATGTATCTTAATAAACAGGAACTGTACTGTATAACTAAACAACTTCAAAGAGCACTTGTTGAATTGAATATCCTTTCAGACTGCCTATATTTGATGACAGCAAAGAAAATATCATTTTAGCTCTTCCTTGAAAATCATCAACACTCATGACATTAGAAAAAAAAACCTATTGAAATGCAAGGTAAATAAGCATATATACTTATAAAATTAGTATAGCTCTGTAAATATGCATACACATATATGCACACAATTGATTCTGCTATAATAATTTATGGGTAGCAAATATTCCTGATGACAGGATCAGTGTTAACTGATTTTTCCTTTTGCCTCAGGCTTTATATGACTTGGCAGGTCATGATCACTGATTCTATCTTCATTAAACCTTCTGATATTTTGTTCATTGTGGTTTGTTTGCCTAACTTTTGGTTTCTAAACAATCTATTGCATTAAACTATTATTTGTATAGATTAGTGAAATGACTTTAGTTTACTTAATCTCCACCACTGCTTATAATATAGATCCTCAGTACTGAGCCCTGTTACTATAGATCATCATTTTTGCATAGAAGCACTTGATCCTCTTTGTTATCGATAACTAACTTCCTGTTTCCCTGCAGGCACCTGAATTTGTGATTCCTTCTTTGTTCATTAAATTTAGGAAAATTGCATATTCCACAACGCTATCAGTTACGTGGTGCTTATGATTAATCCCAGGGTTTCTTTGTGCTAAGTGCTTTCAATGGTATCTACCAAATTTACTAGGTAGGCAAAAAAATTTTTCAGAAAATTCTAAGTGTGTCTTCTTTTTTAATAAACGTTTATTTATTTAATATTAGAGAGAGAGAGAGAGAATGCATGAGCACAAGAAAGGGAGGAGAGAGAGGGAGAAGAAGAGAGAGAATCTCAAGCAGGCTCCACACTGTCAGCACAGAGCCCAGCATGGATTCTGTCTCATGAACTGTGAGATAGTGACCTGAGCCAAAACCAAGAATTGGAAGCTCAACTGACTGGGCCACCCAGACACCCCCTAAGTGTATCTTCTTAAGAAGAATTTACAGTGGGGGACGCCTGGGTGGCTCAGTCGGTTGAGCGTCTGACTTCAGCTCAGGTCATGATCTTGCGGTTTGTGAGTTCGACCCGGCATCAGGCTCTGTGCTGACAGCTCAAAGCCTGGAGTCTGCTTCGGATTCTGTGTCTCCCTGTCTCTCTGCCCCTCCCATGCTCATGCTCTGTCTCTCCTTTTCTCTTAATAATAAATTTTAAAAAACATTAAAAAAAAGAAGAATTTACAGTGGGACTTATATAGCATACATACCAACAAAAGCTGATTATAAATTTCCAAGAAACTACAAATTTTCAAGGAATTATCTGTGTTACCTTTTCACGTGGACACTCAATTGTTGAAAATCATCCTTTCAGGAGATTAATGGTTTTGTTTCTTGGGGTTTCTCATGACTAATTTTTATGGAGAGTTTAGAAAACGTTATTGATTGTTCAATAAAGTGTGAAGTAGTAAAGAACCAGCATTTTCGTAACTTTTTGTTGTATTGGTTACTTGTTCTTTGATATTTTTGTCTTGAAATGGACTTGTTTTTAGACAAATAACTTTTGGAACAATTGAAGTGGCCATAAGATGGTGTCAAAAATGTAGGTAGATGCATTTGATACCTTCCTACTTATGTTGCACCTGACGCCCTTGCTTTCATGCCTTTGTAACATTGATTATTGTCACCTGCCCCTACCGCACACTCTACACAGGTGAGCAATGTGGTCCAAATATGTCATTCTTCACAGAAATTCGGAACATACATGTTTAAGTGTGGGATAATGTGAAAAGTGTTAGAAATTTTAACTCTAAATGGTTCTTTTCATCTGTATTTTATAAAGAGAGGAACAATGTAGACTGTGGGCTTGTGAGAAGGGTTTAAATGGTGCGTAACCTTAGACACAGTTGAGGAAACCTAATTCCTGTTTAATAAAATGGTTTCAGGCATCATGGAAAGTCTTGCCAGTAAAAAGAACTCCATATTCCTTTGGGATGTGCTGTGTCACTTACCAACCAACTTGTGAAGCAGGAAGATTTCTGGTGATTACAAAACATAGTGTTGTATTTTAAGCCACTTGTGTGGAAAACGTTACCTCCTTTAACAGTAAAAAAGTGGAGGGGCGCCTGGGTGGCTCAGTTGATTAGGCATCCAAATCTTGGTTTTAATTCAGGTCACGATCTCACAGTTTGTGAGTTTGAGCCCCACATCAGGGTTTGCACTGGCAGCTAGGAGCCTGCTGGGACTCTCTCTTCCCTCTCTCTTTGCCACCCTCCCCCCAAATAAACAGACAAAAAATTTTAAAAACAATAAAAAAGTGGTAATTGTGCCTAGACATTAAATGTTACATTTAGAATATATACCACAGCCTAACACTCTTTCTCTCATCTCTACTAATTATAAAACCCCCCAGACTTGCCGCTGACAAGGCACCCAGTTTGGTACCTAATTTATAGTGAGGTCTTTCTGAAGTTTAATTTGTAAAAATATTAGACATTCTTGGTCACTTCTTCCTTCAATGAAAGCAATTTTTTATTGCCTCTGGTTGCTTCATACTGTGAGTTTTCCCTTGACTTCCTTGGTTAAACTTTGTTGTTTGTTTTATATGTGACAGCCCCTTAAATAACAGCATTACTCAGAATTTTGTTTTAGAATCTTCTCTCCTCCCCTTTCCTCTGCTTTACTCCCCATCTCCCTCCCACTCCCCCACCCCCCATGTACACTATCTCTTGGCAATCCTACTGTCATGGGCTATATGTTCATGATGACCTCATCCATATCTCTAGCTCAGAATCCACTCCCTAGATCCATCTATCTTCAACTACATGTAAAAATCTCTCATTGGATGTGTTGCAGATACCCACATTCAATCCCAATGTGTTCCGCCTCTGAGTTTGTCCAATGGTAAATGACACAATTCTTATGCCCACTTTCCCAAACCAATAGCCTGAAAGCTATTCTGAATTCTGATCCTGAATCATTCCATCAAGTTCTGTCCATTGTGTTCCTTCATAAGCCTTCAAATTGCTCTGCTTTTTTCAGTTACCACACCACCACCTTAATTTTGCCTTTATTGTTTTCTCAGATTGCTACAATAGTTACCTAGCTCCAGATTCCCTGCCTTGAGTCTTGTCACTCCCCAAACCCATTTTTACATGCCCAGAGTAATGCTTCTGGAAGGTCTTCATGGAGGCCTTCTTGAACTTGCCCCTTCTCACTTCTCAGCCCTTTCTCTTCTATCCACCCAGCATTTCCTTATCTCCTACCTGTCATTACAATTAAACCTGTTACATCCTATGACTTCCTCCAGGCCACTGGCCATACTGCTCTCTGGTTTATAAACACTCTCCATCTCTCTTCCTTGGGGTAACCTCCGCTTGTTCTGAAGGTTCAGCTTTGGGGGAGAAGCCTTGATCAGTAATCTGTAAATGCCATGGCTGGCCCTTTTCTCTGCATCCATAATGCTTTGGGCTTCTCTTTGTTATTTTATTGTACCTACCAGATTCCCTGTCTACTTTCCCAACAGAAGACAACAAGAGTAGTAGAAGACCTTTGGGGAGCAATTCTAATCACATGTATAAACTCTTGCCAAATTGCTAATGGAAAGGATTTGGACAGAGGACTCTCAGAAAACAACTGGGATGGCCCCTAATCATAGTGGGGGCAAAAAGGATTGAGTTTGGGGTTGGGCTGGAAATGAGTGCTCACCAGTAGGTACAGCCAACACACATATTGTGTTACATCGTACAGCACATTTTTAAGCATTTTGTTACTTGGGGATTGTTTTGAAATATTTGTTTTGTTCTCCTTATTCATTTTAAGCTCCTTGTGGTGGAAGAATTTAATCTCTACCAGATAGAACATCAGAGGTCAGGCTCCAGAGTTGAAGAATTAGATTCCAGTCTCAGAAACTATAACAGTCCCATGTGAACATGTCAATAAAATGACCATAGGATGGAGATCAGTGAGTGTAAATGGATTGTAACTGAGCAGTATAGTTTGGGGGTAGAGATTAAAAATGTTTTAAGGAAAATTTTAAGAAAATGAATTAAAAATGTTAAAGAAAATAAATTGTATGTTTTTATATTGGAAAGCAACGCAAAAAGATATACTAATGTTAGTGTTAAGTTGCATCTTTGTTTTAGTTCATGATTTTAAAACATTTTAAAAATTTTGTTTAATGTTTACTTTTGAGGGGGGTGCAGAGAGAGAGGAAGATACGGAACCCCAAGCAGGCTCCGGGCTCTGAGCTGTCAGCACAGAGCCTGACGCGGGGCTCGAACTCACAAACCGTGAGATCATGACCTGAGCCAAAGTCAGACACTCAACCGACTGAGCCACCCAGGCGCCCCTCATGATTTTAAAAATAAACTATTTTTTCAGTGTTGTGATCATGTGGCCACTAATAGTATCATCCTGACCATCATTGGTATTTATTGGGAACAATAATTGTAGATTCTTTGACCTACATATTTATTTCTAAATCTATTCTCCATTTATAGGAAACAAGTATCTTTGGAAAGTAGCTGATTTATCTTAGGGTAGGAAAAAATGAATCTGGGTTTGAAAATCTTGTTTTTGCTGATAATCAAGAGCGCTTTCAGAAAATTTCAGAGTACAAAAGGTAATACGGTTAGTATAAAGTGCTCCCAGGTCAATTTGTGATGATCAAATCCCCCAAATAATACAGTAATAAGAATAATAATTATAGTTAAATGGAAAGTTGAGGTTGTGATATGAATCATAATGATGCTCCAAAGAGAAACATTTATAGAGCATGTTGCAGGGTTCTTGTAATATAAAGGAAGAAGTAACTATAGCAGGTGTGTTTAATATAAAACTTATTTTTAGTGAGCAAAAGGGTTTTAACAAATAAAGCTGTTTTGTATCTTTTATTAAGTATATACCAATTTATAGCATGTAGCTTGAATCTCTAGCTGTGTAAATAAGGTTGTGAAAAGTTTTATTTGCCAGGTACTATATACAATGGCTGTAGAATTCCTGAGAATGCCGGGTATTTAAAGCTGTTTTGTTTCCCTCATTGGTACTTTAGTGAGTTTTTCCAAGTTCCATGGTGAGAACATTAAACTATTGTGTGGGGGTGGGGGGGGGAGGGGAGTGGTTATCCATCTTTAGCTGGCTACTTTCCTTATCCTTAGCTCTGCTTTTCTGGTGGCCCAATAAATAGAGGCTCTTTCCTCGGAGTCCCATTGTCACTATAGGTGCCCTCTTAGGCAGCATTTAAATTGGCTCCAGACTGGTTTATCCTCAGCTAGGTGGCTCCACATCTGGTTTATGGAAATTAGTCATGCATCCTTGCCTTACAAATATGGGGACTGTGGACTGCCCAGTGTAACTACCTCTCCTTTCCTTCTCCTGCTAGAGCTTCTAGCCACCATTGCTTCTTTGTGCTAACTTTTATGACAGGTTTAACAAAAGCTGAAACACCCCCTAACTGCAGGGGGCACATAGCAAGTTCCCTGAGAAATCTCATTGAAACCCTTCTCTCTTGCAGCCAAGGGGGAAGCACACCAAACTCCCCTCCTTTTCTGGTCAGAGCACAGCTGTCTTTCAAGAACTCCTTCTCACATAGCTCATCAATCTTTTTTCCGGCCTCAGTCTGAATAACTTTTATGTCCTCAGCTGGACAAGGTCTTTAAGTTGCTCTTCGCCACCCTTTATGGAAATGTCTGAATGCCAATCTGTCTCCCATCTCATTTCAACAATTGAAATCTATTGTTTTTGGGTCTCAGACACAATGTCATTTTAATATCCAGTTAGACGTGTTTCCCATAATGCTAGTGCATTGGAACAATATAAGGAAATAGCAAGAAAATGGGTTTTACAACACTGACCAAATAAAACTTTGAAAATGTGATTTCAAAGAAAGGTACTAGAGGGCAGACTCGTTATTAGCCACTCAAGGTTTGCATCATTGTGATCCCATGTGGTGACTTCCAGCTGGTTGGTTGATAACACAAATCAAATACCCTTGGCAGGTTTGAGAAAATATAGTTGTGTGTGTGTTGGGGACTGGAGGAAGTCTTGTAACATTGTTATAATCCAGAACAGTATTAAAATACTATTGTAAGCAGCCTAAAAATGATAAGGATAGAAATATCCATATATTTTATATATCCTTATGTAAAAGATAAACCCACACGATTGATACCTTTAAAAAGTAATGCATTTCGGGGCACCTGGGTAGCTCATGGGTTAAGCAGCCAACTCTTGATCTCAGCTCACATCTTGATCTCGGGGTCATGAGTTCAAGCCCCGCACTGGGCTCTGCGCTGGATGTGAAGCCCACTTAAAAAAATTTTTTTAAGGTAATTCATCTAATTATTGTATTTATATATGTTTTGCCTGCTATTTTAAGTGTTCAAGAGAAATTAAATTTTCAGGTTTTTCAAAGGATGTTTTTAGTAGATACTGCCAGCTTTTTAAAGAGATTATACTCTGCCTCTCAATAAAGTAAGTAGCAAATAATTTGCAACCATTTTTAATCTACCACATTAACTACATGAACTTTCCCCCCAGAGATGCTTTCTAAATTTTTTGAATGTCTTAAAAGATTGTTTTTCTACATGAAAACTATTTTCTATAAAAAGTTTAACAGATTGATCATTAATTGCATTGCAAACAATGGTTAGTATACCTCTTGACAACATAAAAGCACCAAAGACATTAAATAATTTTAGCATCAGTTAAAATGATTAACTCTACATAGAAGAAAGTAAAATACAAAGGCATACAATTATATGAATGAAACATCAGGAAGCCACTGGAAGGGCCATGTCACTATTAGGTAACCTTTTTAAGAATGATGTGTGAGACACTGTTCTAAGTGCTTTGTCCGGGTTGACTCACTTGTTCTTCGTAACACCCAACGAGGTATGTTCTATTATTGTTTGGACAATGGCATAATTGTACAATTGTATATTTACAATTGTGAGGAAATGAAAACTTGGCCTAAATAAATTGCCCAAAGTCAAAAGATTAAAAATGACTGACTTCAATCCAGGGTCTGGGACTAAGCCACAAAGTGGAACCTGGATCCCAGCAGCTCTGTTTTGAACAAAGATTGTCTTGTATGATCTCCTGTGTGGCAGGATCATGATTAAGGAAGTTTCTGCTTTGTGTGTGTTTTTAAATATTGACTTTTCCTACCCATATGTGGGTACTTTCTTCCAGTTCCTTCTTACGAGTAAGAGACACTGAAGTTTTTCGGTGCTTTTAATTATATCCTGTACTTTTTTAGCTTAAATTTATAAAATTTAGAAATCATTAAATAGAAAAAATAATCACCCATCATTTCACTTTCAAGAGTCAATTGTTATTAATATCCTCAACTGTTTATTGCCTGTACTCTACATATTTTCTATATTGTTTGCACTGCATTTACCATTTTGTGACCTGCTTTGTATTTTTGTTTACCATATAATAAACATGTTCTAATGCTATCAACAATGTTTTAAACATCATATTAAAAATTTTATATTAAAAAAATTTCAAACATACACAAAATAGGATAGTAAAGTGAACTCCATGTATCCATTAAGCGGCGTCAAAATAGCTAATAATTCTTCTGAAACTGTTCCTACTTCCCTCTGCTCCAATGACTGTAGCATTTCATCTAAACATTACTATTTTACTTTCTTTTTTTTTAATGTTTATTTATTTATTTTGAGGTGGGGGGAGCACAGGGAGAGACAGAGAGAGAGAGACAGAGATAGAGAGAGAGAGAGAGAGAGAGAGAATCCCAAGCAGGCTCCACACGGTCAGCACAGAGCCTGATGCAGGGCTTGATTCCACAGACTGTGAGATCATGACCTGAGCCGAAATCAAGAATTGGAAACAACCGACTGAGCACCCAGGTGCCCCTAACTATTACTTTCAATATTTGAATGTTATTCAATCTTGTCATGAGCCATAGTCTGCCTATATAAGAAATTCTAGTTACAGTTGAAATCTCATCACCATATTCCTGACTAGATTATCCACACTGTTCTATGATTACATTAAGAAGAAAAAAAATCTATCTATGCTCTCATATGAACATCTGTGCCATATAAACCTTTCTCTAATTAACTTCCATGCCACTGAATCCTCAACACAATTCTCTAATATATATGTGACACATTTACATAACAAAGACATCAGGTTAATGAAAAAGCATGGCTTTTTAATCACTTTTGAAGCCATAAAGTCACAACCAGTAACTTTGAATACACATGATAAATTGTAGAAAGACATAATTGAGGGTCCTGAGGCAAGCATTAAAAAGTGCACACACCTTTCATCTTAAAATATTAATGGCTCTGAGCTATAAAATCTTTCTTTTCATTATAGACTCCCATTTGTTTTAACACTTCCATTGGCCCTCTCCTTTGCCTCAAATACCATTTACAACCTGATTTATATTTTCTGTGCACATAATGAAGCTAGTGAAGAATGCTTGCCTCCAAGTACTGCCTCAGAGGCCTTGCTACAATTCTCTCTATAATCTTTACATCAGCAAAAATAACTCAGGGGGAGTAAAAAATCTCGTGACAAGAACTAAGGATTGTTTATGAGGTAAGAGAATGTCTTAGAGCCAAATGCAAGGACATCAGGTTATGTGACCACAGGCAAAACTCTGTCAATAATTCCATTTAAAAACCCATTTCTAAAGGGTTTACAGCTCTGCTGATTCAGTTACCATGGGCCCCAATCAGACTTAAAAAATTGTGATCTTAAATTACATTTGCCAATCCATTTGGGTTGAGGACTTAAAAAGGACAAAAATAAAGTATTTTTCTCTGAAGCATATTTACTCTTTCTATATTAATTACTTTTTCTGCAAACATGTTCTCATTCTGCAGTTGAGATATAAATTAGGAACTATTTTTTATTGTTGGCTCATGTTGCATTTTATTCTCATCCTTTCCGTCTCTGTAGTCCACTGAGCACGTGGATGTTATAACTGCACTCATGTCCCATGTATTCACCATGTTATTTGCTTCCTATGGTTTTTATTAATACAAAATATTTGTTTCCATTTATTGAATGCTCACCATGTATCAGGCACTTTGCAAACTTTACGTCAAATCTTCACCCCGCAGCCGTGCAAGTAGATGTTACTACTCCTTATGACCGGTAAGCTGTCTGAACATCAGAAAGATGAAGAAACTTTCCTGTGGACACCCAGGTGCTTGGGTTGGGGAAGAACATAATTATCTTTGAATACAGAGTCCACCTGTTCCTGAGTATTTTCTGAATCAGTGAGAGAAGTATCTTGCTCTAATAATGTTCATGTCTTTATCATCTTGACTATTGATATAATAAAATGCTATTAATTTCAGTTATCATTGACCTCTTTGGCAAATTTATAATTCAACTAAAGTACATTAAACTGTCTTTATTTACAGATACATAAAAATTAAATTTAGAAGCATCTTTAAAAACTTGTTTAGACCACTGCAGAAAACAAGTTTTCTTATTCTTTAAACATTTTGTTTCTAAGTCTAGAATATTCCATGTCTTTGTCCTCTGCCAGAAGACATGGAACTTAGCAACTGCCATCTGAACTCTCCCAACCCATCTTCCATGTCTAGAAAATTAATTCTAATTTTACAGAAGCAAAAAGAATTTTAGCTTCATGCTAATTAACTATTGCTTTTTAAAAACTATTTCACTTGGGGCGCCTGGGTGGCTAAGTTGGTTGAGCGACCAACTTCTGCTCAGGTCATGATCTCACAGTTTGTGAATTTGAGCCCTGAGTGAGGCTGTATGCTGACAGCTCTGAGCCTGGAGCCTGCTTCGGGTTCTGTGTCTCCCTCTCTCTCTCTGCCCCTCCCCCACTCATGCTCTGTCTCTGTCTCAGAAATAAATAAACATTAAAAAAAATTAAAAAAAACCTATTTCACTTAACCTTTGCTTCATGCATTTTTCTTTGTTTGGGTTCATGGTTCTTGCCAAAGTACTTCCTCTAATGGTTCTTTTTGGTAGGGCTCTCTGGGCATCAAAATCCTTCAGTCTCTTTATGTCTGGAATTTCTTGATTTTTGTCATGAGAAGTTTGAACTAGTTGTAGGAATCTAGGCTGACAACTGTTTTCCCTCAACATTTATTGTTGCTGTCTAAGTGCCCTTTCTTTATAGGTGAAAATTTCTTTGTTGGGAAATACTAGTCCAGGGGTAACTTTACTAGTTTTTTCTTTGATGTTCTGAAATGTCACTGTGTTTAGATGTAAGTTTATTCTGTTTATGCTTCTTGGCATTTGATACTCATATTCTACCTGAGGAAACATCATTTTAAAATTCCAAAAAACACTAAATAAATGTTTCTTTTAATATTGCCTTCTTATCAACTTTCCTTTTCTCAAAATCTAGAATTCCTCTTGGGCATTTGTGACCACTTCTCATTCTGGCCTCCATGTCTGTCTCTTAACTCTGCTTTTAAATATTAAACAAGCATTTATATCTCTCTGTATTATTTTTAGTAGTATCATTTGGCTTACTAATTATCTCTTTATCTCTCTAGTTTATTTTTTTGTCCATTGACTTCTTTTATTTCAACATCAAAAATATTTTTTATTCCCAGGATTTCAAATCGGTTCTTCTTCTTGTTGTTATTTTTGATTCATAGCCCCCTGCTTTTTTTGTTACAAATAAATATAGCACATTTTTAGGTCTCTGTTAATATACCGCATATGTATAGTTTTTAGACTTCCATGGTATTTCTCATTTCTCAGGAGTAAATTTTCTGTTTGTAAAATGTATAACCTATCTTTCATGACCTTGATTTGCCTCAGGGAGTATGGGATTTTAGTTTGCAAGATTGTTCCAGGTCTTTCTTTTTAACCCGTTATTTCTGTACCTATTTCTCCACATCTACTGGCTTTTCAGTTGTTTCTACTCAGCCACCTTCAGGTGCAGGTGTTAGGTGGGTGATCTGACTGGGAATCTTTGTTTCCTCCCCCACCAGATCTTCTTTCTACCTCTTCTAACAATGGTCCACTGAGATAATGATTTTGGTTTTGAGTCTGATTATATCTTTTAACTATCTAAACAAAATAAAGATATATTTAATACTTTTTAAAGATTTAACCTATTAGATCATCTTTTATAAATTGAAACAAAAACTCACAAACAATCTTGAACAGAAATTTTACAGTGACATTCATTGGAATCATAAGATCACAAGAAACCTATCATTTTATAAAAAAATAAAGTTCAAATTCAGAAAGGACAAGGAACTTACACAATGCCACACATGGTGAGTGGAATATAGAAAACTATGAATCAATTCTCTGGACTTCTCACTTCTCTACCCCACTTTCCTAATCCTCCTCGTACAAAATGCTCATTGACCTCTGCAAATAAAGGCTGATGTTATTTTCATTGGAAGAAACAGTTGTCTTAAAATACCTCCACTTATAGATTAATGGTGGCCCATAAGGCCGATCTGGCCTGTACATATATTTGTTTGGTTCACATAGACTTAGTATTCTACATGGTTTCTACTACTAAAAGTGAGAGATAAGAATAAGAAAAAAAATACAGACTGCAACACTTGGCTAGTGTAGGCCACAGTCTAGCCTGACAATAATTACACAGAGATGAGTAACTACTGAGTCCATCTGGATGAAGTACTGTTACTTCACCAGTCCCCATCCAGTTGCCTGGTTCTTTCATACTTCTCTCCTCCCTCGAGTTAGTGACCCCTGACGGGGGGTGGCGGGGAGTAGCAGTAGGCACAGGAGTTCTGCAGAGTTAGGGTTTGGGCACCTGGGAAGCAGATGCCAAAGAGTTTAAGGGCCAGACAAAGGGAGAACAGAGAATGCTGATGGTGTGTTTCACTTTTTTTCTAATGGCCCTGGGCACTCACCCTAAAGTCTTTGCTCTACCAGGAGGCAGCATGAGGTCTCTGTCATCTCCCTGCTCCTTTCCCATGAAGGCACAAGTACTTGTGGGTCTCAGGGTCTCTCTAAAACTGGGTTCTGGGGCTAAGACAAACTACCTTGAGCCTGAAGGACCTCCTCATCTGCCATCTGTATCCCTTATTTCAATGGAGGTAAATTGAGTGGTAAGTGTTAGAGGAATTATAATGCACATCAGGCAGCAGCCAGAAAAATACCATTCCTGGGGCAGCTGTTTAAAGAACTGCCCTGTTTGTTATAGAACTGATCAACAAAAATAATTCTAAGATGATTATTTCATCTTTGAGCATGTGCAGCTTTTCTTAAGACCTTACAATTACTAATCTATTCTCTACATTTCCACTTGTGCAGTCCTGGTCATACATTCAGATTCTGAATGCCGTTAGCCAAACTGAATAGTTACTTGAGTTTTCTGTTTCCTGGCTATATTTAGCTTCTTTATCTTGGAAATCGCCAGTCTGAATTATAGTATATTTGTGTATTTGTACACATAAACACAGAGATAAAGTTCCACTGACATCCAGTAATATTCCTCAGAGAGTGCCCAGATAACATGGAGTATGTTGCAGAGGAAGTTTTCTTCATGGCCTTTGCACTGCACTGCAAACTATGTTAAAGTCCCCTCCGTTTGCTCTTATGGCATCTTATGCTGACAACCATTGTGGTGCTTACCAAATGTATTAGTTTCCTAGGGCTGCTGTGAAAAAAAAAAATACCATACACATGGTGCTTCAACAACAGTTCCAGAGATTCGGAGACCAAGACCAAGGTGTTGGGAGGTTTGGATTCCACCGAAGCCTTTGGCTTTGTAGATGGTCATCTTGCTGTGTCCTCACATAGCATCTTCTCTGTGTTCATGCATCCCTGGTGTCTCTCTGTGTGTCCAAGTTTTCTCCTTTTGTAATGATACAAATGAGGTTGTACTAGGGATCGCCTTAACTGTCTTTTAAATCACTTTTTAAAGGCCCAGTTGGGTCTTAGGGGGTCAGGACTTCAACATATGAATTTGGGGCATGGCACACAACTCAGTCCATAACACCAGGCCTATTTTACTTGTCCACTTGATCTCTTTCCCACTGAAAATGAAGGCAGCAGTCGTGTCATACTTATCTTTGTGTACCTTATATCTGTCACTTTTGCTTTAAAAAAAATACAGAACTGAACAAGCTCAAAAATATGACTAGGATGTTTTGTGGCTTTTAAAGAAGTTTTATCTGTTCTCACATATTTGTTTGGGAATGATAGGTGTTCGAGGGACTTACCTACAACTATATTACTCTTACAAAGAAATTCCAAATGTAGCCATATATTCAGAGATAGGTAAGGGGTATACTTTTCTATTTTAATGTTTATTTATTTTTGAGAGAGAGAGAGGGAGAGACAGACAGACAGAGGGCAAGCAGGGGAGGGGCAGAGAGAGAGGAAGATACAGAATCCAAAGTGGGCTCCAGGCTCTGAGCTGTCACCACAGAACTGGACGTGGGGCTCAAACTCACAAACAGTGAGATCATGACCTAAGCCGAAGTGGGATTCTCAACTGACTGAGCCACCCAGGTGTCCCATACATTTCTATTTTAAATGAATGGGGGGAAAATAACACAAGGAAAGAAATCAGGAGAGAACATGATGGGATAAATATATATTGGGAGAGGTTGTCACCTAATATATATTGGTTTCCATGTCAGATAAAATAAGCCATTGTCTATACCTTCAAAGGACTCATAACTAACTTAGGAACAAATATGTTCAAATGCCTGGGAATTTGTAGGGATAAAATGTGGACAAAATTGTATCAATGTGTAGGGGCTAGCAAGTGCTGCAGTGATTAACAGAGACCAAATTCCATTGTGGTCTAAAAAAACGCTTGTGGGATTTGTGACCAAAAGTTGTGACTTCATTGAGGACACAAGGTTAGAGTTGGGTCTTTAAGGATAAAGGGGGAAAGCAGCATAATTTCAGTGGTTGGTTCCAAAATTTGGAAATCAAGGATGGGGAAATTATCAGGAGGCAGTTGAAAAAGAAAAACCAGCATAGTTTTCATAGCCCAAATCTTGAAATTATTTTATTGACTAACATACTGCCTTTTAAAAAATGTTCTTTCGACTCTGAACAATGAACTGTCACAAACATTTCAATCCTAACATAATTTAAGTCTACCCAGCATAAGCCCAATGTTTTCAATGGATAAATAGCTAATTAGTCATAACAAAATGACTTATCCCTTTGTCTAGCTGGCATTGGAGTTAAAGTTCTGAGATTTGGGTCATGAATCATGAAATGATGGGTTCCTCCCCCAATAATAAGCAGGAAAGAAAAAGAAAATATAGAAAAACACTTAAGATGTTTTAATGTCAGTAATCTACTATTCTAAGCTCATAGGAAAATTCCTGTTAGTTTAAAACATGACAATTGGCAAAGTACTTTATGTCACTTTGTTCTATACACATTCCATGGCATTACTTAATTTTTTTTATCTTTTTAGCTCTAGGTGTTGTTTCCAATTTTTCATGGTCTAAATGACAGTTTATATTGTCTTCAACAGAAAAATCAGCCCACACTTTAGGTAAACCTCTTGGAAAATACGTGTCTGTCCATTGATGTTGGCTGAGTTTCTTTCTTTTTCTTTTTTTCTAACTTGGCCTGATTTACGCTTTTCTCATGTTTATCTTAGGAGATATATGTCCCAGCGCACAATGCAAACTAGGAGTACAGAGCATTTTAAACTAGTATCCATTTGGCATTATTTTATAACAGATTATTTTGATTGCTTTGAATAGTGTATGAGGTATGCCGTGGAGCCAGGATTTACCTTGATTTATTATAGTTTTTTTTTCAGCCTTTGTTATAGATGATCGTAGTTAAGATTGTTCTAAATGTTTTACTAAAAGTGTATTGCAAACCAATTAAGAGATAATTAGATTTTAGGTATTTACTGTATGTTTTCATATAAGAAGTTGAAATCCCTTTCTTCTGAATGCTGCTCCTTGGTGTGTTTGAACTCAGAGCCATTCCTTATTTTACCTCCCCTCTGACTCCCCACCCCATGCTCTGCTTTTGTCTTTTAAGGGGGGGTCCAAGATGATCTTCTTCATTCATGTGTTAGATAGCATCTGGATGGGTTTGGCCAGCAGCAGGCACTATCAGGAGATTGGAGGTGAGAGAAAGAAGAGTCCAAAACTTGCCTTTTCTTCCTTCCATTCCTTCTTTCTTTTTTTCTTTCTCCCTCCCTCCCTCCTTTCCTTTCTTTCCTTTCTTCATTCCTTCCTTCCTGTGTTTTTTTCAGTTTTAATTATTTTTGTGTGTGTATATGTTTTTAATTTTTGTTATTAAAGTATAGTTGGCATGCAATGTTACAGCCCAAGACATTTCTTCACCTCTCTGTTTGTGTCAAACAAATATCCATCCTTTCCTGTGTTCTCCCTGCCTCCAGCTCCACCAAACAGGTCCTCCTAGCTTCCTCCAGGTGAGCCAAACTCTTCTGGGATCCAGGAACCCATTTATTACCTCTGTCCCAGCCTGTGTGTAATGGTAGCTTCTGCTGTTTCTAATCTCAGAGTTACCACATTTTCCTCTCACTTGGAGTCTCAACTCTGTCTGTTAAATCAAGGTCACTTCTGTTGCAGACTTTGAGTCTGGAGTTATCTCTTGTCCAGCAAGAGAGCATATGCAGAATTAAATGCGAGAGAGGCTAATGTCGAGGAGGAGACAAGAGCCTCAAGCAACGGTCCTTGTTCCATATTTATTAGGATCAGAAGGCTTACAGACATGATGGACATGCAGAAAGGGACAATGAGACAGTGATCATTAACTTTCTTTCTGTGTGAGAGAAAGGGGATTTTGAAGATATGCAGTGTTAGGGGTTTGTGTGAATACAAAACAAAATCCTGACACTGAGCTGATGGCTGTTTATGGCAGGCACCAGGCACCATGTCTGTTTATCTTAACTTGCGTAGGGGATAATACACAGAGCATGCTACCTCACGGTCAACAAGGCACCTTTCTTTTGCTAATTAGCTCCAGGCAATTAGCAAATAGTCTGCTGTGGCAGTCTATCACCCTGTCTACCTGTTTACCTATTCTGGACACTTCTGTCCAGCGGAAGCAGCTTCCCACTCTTATGCTCTTGTTCTATACTGGGAAGGTTTTCGCCCTGTTTACCTATTCTGGATGCTTTCGTCCTAAGCCTTGTTAACCCATTGGTGCAAGCTCAGAGAATTCCTAAACTTATTCCCCACAATTTCTATTTTAAATACTTGGAATGATTATCTTTTTCTGGTTGATCTTGACTAGTACATTCCATTTCTACTTTCTTTACCAGATGATTGATAAAATCATACTGCCTTTTACTTATTACATAATTTCTGTTGTTATCACCATGGATAATGAAATATGTGTATTGCTCTCCTCGTGGCACAGTGATCAGTGCTGTAGACGGAATGAGGGATAGGACTAGATTCAAGTGGTGAAAGGGTAAGATGGAAGGCAGTAATTTCGACACACATATTGGGTTCTGAGTTCATAGATGGCTCAAAATATGCACCTTGTTGAATGAAGATACTAGTGAGGAGTGTTGGGGATATAACTTCTTTATTCGTTCACAGATAATTATAGGCCCTAACCAGGGTCTTTGCTAGGCACTAGGATGAGGTACTAGGAATGACTAGGAACATACAAGATGCAGGGGGGAACTGCATTCCTTCTGTAGGCTCTAAGAGAGAATTCACTCTTTGCCTTTTTCAGCTTCTGGAAGCTGCCTGTATTCCTTGGCTTATAAGCCCCTTCCATCTTCAAATCCAGCAATCATATGTAAGACCTCTGCTTCTCTGACTGACTTTCCCCCTTTACCTCTTTTACTTATAAGAACACTTATGATTACATAGTCCCATCTGGATAATCCAGAATAATCTCCCTATCTCGGAATCCTTAACTTAATCACATCGCAATGTCTCTTTCTCTTTTTTTTTAAATAATTTTGTAGTTTTTATTAGATAAGGAGGTATTTTGTTACTTTTAGAAAAAATGGAATTGACTAGGGTGTCTATAAAATAGATGATATACATAATCTATACATATCTTAACAATGGTACTTTTTAAAATAATAAAATAATATAGAATATTCTATTTATAATAGCAGTAAAAATATAAAACAAACTTTGATGAACATAAATATGGAAAGCTTTTATGAAGAAAACTTAAACCTATTATCAAGATGTTTATTATTTCTGTAATATATTAGCTTAGCATCATTCCATTAAAAATAACGAAAGCATCATTTATTTGATTTGAAAAAAAACCCTACAACAAGCAAAAATACCAGAGCCACTATAAAAAATAAAACGAAAGTCTTTTTGCCATTTTTTTATTTTAAAAGAACCAGCATAAAACTACATGTATTAAAATATGATCTTAGGTAAGAATACCCAGACAGATAAATGCAATATATTATATTCTGAAATATTATTGTAATTACGTTTGGAATTTGTTATGTGTTAAAAATTGTAAGTATTTTAAATTACTAAGAAATGGATAGGTTATTTAACAAGATTTCTGTAATAACTGGTTAGCACTTGGAGAAAAATAAGAATGCCTCTACTTAATTTTTAAAACTCAAAGTTCCATAGACAAAATAATTAAAACATTAAAAATTAAATCATGTAATAAAGAATGGTGAATGAATCTTTTGTAAACTTGGAATGGGAAGACCTTTTAAAACAAAACCCATCAGGTTTCAAAACCAAGAAGCTATACAAGAAAATATTGGCTATTTGGACTATGCCCAAACTAGACTATCCCTTTAATATAAGATACCACAGATAGCAAAAGGTAGATGAAAATTCGGGGAAATATTTTCAACACATTTGAAAAAGGCTGATTTCCTTAATAAAGAGATATCACAGTATAGGAAAAAAAGGATTTATCAGAAATAGAATACCAATGACCAGTAACCATGAAAAAAAAGATTAACCTCTCTTATAATTCAAGATATGTAAATAAAAATGATGATACAATTTTAATCATATTGGAACATTATAACATCTAAGTGACTATGAGAATGTTACAGCAAGTATCAGTTAAAGTTAAGAAGTCAGGGACTCCTGGAACTCATTAGGTTAAATGTCTGACTCTTCGTTTTGGCTCAGGCATGATCTCAGAGCTCGTGGGCCCAAGAAAGCACAGAGCCTGCTTGGAATTCCCCCCTCCACTCACCTCTCTTTGCCCCTCCCTGCTTACTCTCTCTGTCTCTCAAAATAAATAAACAAACTTTAAAAAATCAATATATACATTTAAGAAGCCAATACCCTCACATACTATTGGTTAACATGTAATTGTACTGTCATTTGGGAGAACATGTAATCAGTACTCTCGTTGGGATTATCCATCAAAAATTTTTTTTGTAATATAAATCACTTTACCTTTCAACTCTACTCAGTAAATACATGACACATAATTTTCCAAAGGTATGTTATAGGCTTTTCCTTGCAATTTTATTTGAAGTATGTTTTAAAAGTGGAATGATTTAAATGCCTATGAGTATGAAACTGGTTTAATAAAATTCATTAATGTTATACAATTCTCATATTACAGTGTAAAACAATGAGAAAAAAATATATGTTCTGAAATGGGGAGATTCCAAGATATATTGCAATTGAACACAAGAAAAGTAGCGTAATTTTATCACAAGAAATTATGAAAAGACAAAAGTAATTTTTTTTTAATTAAAAAAAATTTTTTTTATATTTATTCATTTTTGAGAGACAGAGAGACAGAGCACAAATGGGGGAGGGGCAGAGAAAGAGGGAAACACAGAATCCAAAGCAGGCTCCAGGCTTCGAGCTATCAACACAGAGCCCGACGTGGGGCTCGAACTGACAAACTGTGAGATCATGACCTGAGTCGAAATTGGATGCTCAACTGACTGAGACACCCGGGCACCCCTTTAATTTCTTTTTAAAGTTTATTTATTTTTGAGAGAGAGAGAGAGAGAGAGAGAGTGTGAGTGGGGGAGAGGTAGAGAGAAGCAGACACAGAATCTAAAGCAGGCTCTAGGCTCTGACCTGTCAGCACAGAACCCAACGCGAGGCCCGAACCCAACGCGAGGCCCGAACCCACGAACTGCAAGATCGTGACCCAAGCCGAAGTTGGATGCTTAACCAACTGAGCCACCCAGGTACCCCCCAAAATAAATTCTTTTTTTTTTTTTAATTTTTTTTTTCAATGTTTATTTATTTTTGGGACAGAGAGAGACACAGCACGAACGGGGGAGGGGCAGAGAGAGAGGGAGACACAGAATCGGAAACAGGCTCCAGGCTCTGAGCCATCAGCCCAGAGCCTGACGCGGAGCTCGAACTCACGGACCGCGAGATCGTGACCTGGCTGAAGTCGGACGCTTAACCGACTGCGCCACCCAGGCGCCCCAGCCCAAAATAAATTCTTAATAATGGCTTCATATACAGACTAAAACACGGGGGTGAGGGTGGGAATATGCAATGAGCAGAAAGTGGGGGGCTTATAATTTATGTTTACAATGAGCATATACTTTAAAAATCACCAGGTTTGAAAAAATGTTAAACAGAAAAACCAGAACAAATGTGTATTGTATATTACTGTCTTACTTCCCCATTTAACACTGCAGTTTCTCCCAAGCTGACTCCTGTAGCCCATTGGAACTCTCTCGTCTCTTTACCCTTTTCTTCTATATCATTCATTATCACTTTCTTACACACACATTGCTATAAAATTTGCTTATTTATTCAATTAGCTCCCTGAATCAGATAATTTTATTTCCAGTACCTAGAAAATCCCTGCCATATACAAACATGCTACATATATTTGATACATAAATGATTCATGTCACTCACTCCACGGCTCTGAGCCATTTCACATTTTATAGCGTTGGCTGTGACATCTTGAATGAGCTGCTTCAGTTTCTATCTCCAAAATCCAATCTGAGATCATTGCTTTTATTTTAATTTTTTACAGTGTATCTTTTTTGTTTTTTAAGTTTTACTTTTTTTTTAATTTTATTTTTTAAAAATTTACATCCAAATTAGTTAGCATATGGTGCAATGATGATTTCAGGAGTGGATTCCTTAATGCCCCTTACCCATGTAGGCCATCCCCCCTCCCACACCCCCTCCAGTACCCCTCTGTTTATTCTCCATATTTATGAGTCTCTTCTGTTTTGTCCTCCTCCCTGTTTTTATATTATTTTTGTTTCCCTTCCCTTATGTTCATCTGTTTGGTCTCTTAAAGTCCCCATATGAGTGAAGTCATAAGATATTTGTCTTTCTCTGACTGACTAATTTCACTTAGCATCATACCCTCCAGTTCCATCCACGTAGTTGCAAATGGCAAGATTTCATTCTTTTTGATTGTCGAGTAATACTCCATTATATATATACCACATCTTCTTTATCCATTCATCCATTGGTGGACATTTGGGCTCTTTCCATACTTTGGCTATTGTTGATAGTGCTGCTATAAACATTGGGGTGCATGTGTCCCTTTGAAACAGCACACCTGTATCCTGTGGATAAATGCCTTGTAGTGCAATTGCTGGGTCATAGGGTAGTTCTATTTTTAGTTTTTTGAGGAACCTCCTTACAGTTTTCCAGAGTGGCTGCACCAGCTTGCATTCCCATGCAATGTCTCTTTCTATGTAAGTTGCCATATCCACAGGTTTCAAGGATTAGGATGGGGCCATCTTTGGGGGACCATTATTCTGCCTACCACACTCTTGCCGTATGCTGAGTAAACCCTGGCTACATTCCTTTCTTTCCCTCCCCTTTCCCTGTCCTCTCCCATGCCCACCCTCTTGGCAGTTCTGCTTCCTGGCAGACTGCATTGAGTCCAGAGAAAGACTCCTCGGTCATCACGTCTTCTGTACAGGTCTCAGCCTTCCAGAGCCTGTTCCCTCTCCTGGGTCTTCAGCTTTTGGTAGCTGCCCTGCTGAGCTCTCTGGGAAATATTTCAGAGGGGCCAGTGGGCAGCTACCCAGATTTCCAGCCTGAACTGCATGGCACAGGCTCCAGACTCACCCTGGTCAGGTTCACCATGTGAGGGTGCGGCATTCAGTTCTAGGAGTTAACAAGTATGCATAAGCAGTTTTCTTGGAAGTCGATGTGCATCAATGTCAGGGAACAGCTGCAAATGCAATATATCAGCAACACCAACGTTTCTGTGTTTTCAAAACAAAAGGAGAATTGACCAATATCAAGGAGGTGATGCTGTGGGATTAGAAGAAAAAAAAATCAAGCAGTACTTAGAAAAACAGGACATAGATCTTTCAAAAGGCTATACAGATTTAATGCCTTCTAATATGCTGCACATGCCTTAATGAAAGCAAAGAGTATGAGTTGGACAACTGTTTCTGAAAAGGCATGACCTTCTTGGAATCTGATTGTGAAGAACAGCTACTTATTACTGTAGCATTTAAGCAACTCGTTAAACTCTATTCAATGAAATTGCAAGGGGCATGTAATGGTCAGGGTCCTAAATATGCAAAAAAAAATTTTTAATTTTTAAAGTTTATTCATTTATTATTTCTGAGAGAGAGAGAGAGAGAGCACAAGTGGGGGAGAGGGAGAGAATGAGAGGGAGACACAGAATCCGAAGCAGGCTCCAGGCTCTGAGCTGTCAGCACAGAGCCCGACGCGGGGCTTGAACTCACAAACTGCTAGATCATGACCTAAGCCGAAGATGGAAGCTTAACCAACTGAGCCACTCTGGTGCCCCAATATGTAAAAATTTTTATCAATCTACTTCAATCTATGGATTTTGAAGAAGCAGAAAGAAGTGATCAACTCAAGCTCTGGAACTAACAGAGGATAATATTAAAGATGATAGCATTGTCCTACTGCATTATTACTAATCTTCACAATGCAGCTGTAGTTGTTCAGTACAATCAAGGTAAAGAAACAGTCATTCCATATCTTACATTTATTGGTACTGGAATCCAGGCAACAAATATGAATGACTTTAAGCCAGTAGTTGGGAAAAAAAAAAGCCACAAAAGACACCCGAAGACCATATTGCTATCAGGTCTATAGCTCCTGGATAATTTCTTGATTGTCCTCAGAGACTGTCAATATTCCACTCATTGCAATTACCAACAAATCATTGTTTTTTTTTTCAGATGGTATCACTAGTGTTTTTATTGTAATCTTGATAAATGCAATGGTAAATAAAAGTCACTACTTTTTCTAACCTTAAAAAAAAGCAATAGCTAACCTCCCAAGTTTAAGATTGATTGGCTAATTTGCATTGTTTCCCAACACCCCTCTTTTTAGGAAAGAGTTTTCAAAATCGGAGAGATGGTGAGACCCTTAGCAGAACTGATGAAACCATCCAGTTTCTGGATAGTCAATAGAAAACTTTTATTGGAGAACAATTTTGCAGTATTTTTTTTTTTGGAAGATTTCTCTGAAATTCCAGTTTAGGTGACTGATAACAAAGAAGTAGGCAGTGATGAGTGGTGGTAACAGTTTCTTCTAAGCAGCTGGAAATGGGTTGATGTTCTGTGTGAAATGAGGGCACAAGAATACACAGCTATGGTATCTTCCAGCAGTGCCTGGACCCACACATTCTGGGACATCGTGTCCACACTGATAGCCATGAGTACTGCGCCTTCATACATTTGAGGGACAATGGAAAATGCATGAAAATCCCATGTGAAAGGATATTTCTGAACTATGGATTCATACATTCTAAGAGACTCTTCCCAGTTTTCCACTGAATATTCTGAGCAGAAAGGTGGAATTTGTGGGAGATAGAATGTAATCCAAAAAGTAAGGAATCAGACGAATGTTCTTAATCAGAAACAGGATGCCCAAAAGAGCATCTACTCAGATCTCCTTCCAGGGGGTCCTATGATGTATAAAGTGAGCCCAAGGATTTCTATGGGGATACATCCTGGGGGAGCAGAAGCACTTCTTTGGGGAAGGACATGATTCTACAAGCTTGAGAGTACCCTACATTTCTCAGCTCAGTTTCAGTTTTATTTTTTTCTAAAATGTCTAGCCCCCTCCCCTCACTCCATATGAGATTTCAGGAATGACTTTAAATTGCACATCTGAGAAATTTGACTCAAATCAGTTATCTAAATGTGGGACTGATAAAGAACTATCTAAGTAGCACTGATAACTCATGACAAGGATTATATTGCCTTCCCACCCATCCCCCAATCTGAGGTAACTTTTTAATTGTCAAGTGTGGTGATGAGCTATTTCACAAGAACATTAAAGATTTCGCATGTAGTTCCCAATCCTAAATTTATGCACGCTGAGAGCAGAGATCGTTCTCTTTCATCCAAGAAACAAATTTCACAATAAACAATTTATTACTTTTTAAAGCATGGTGTAAGAAATAAGATAGAGCATAAAGTCGATATTTCTCAGCAGTTTACTTCACAGGACCTGGCTTATTTTGAAAGAAAAAACTCTGTTTTCTTTTGTTTTTTAGGCCCTCCTTTTCCCCAAATCTTTCATATCTGGGAATGGGGAGGTTTAGATCAGTGATGGTAAGAGGGACGGGGGGTGGGGGGCAGAGTTGAAAGTGCCAACATAAGGAATGGATTCAATAGGCAATGAATATTACACAAGAAATGCTTACCTCCATTCACTCTTGTTTTCAAATTTACCATTTATCAATTGAAATAGATTTCTGTTCAACATTTTCCAAGACCGTGTAAAGTAAGACCAATGATGTTGGCTACCATTCATCTACCATGTGGCAAGCATTTGTCTTGCATTATTTTTGATACTCTCAACAATCCAACTAGATAGTTGATACACTCATCATTTTATTATAAAGAAATTGAGAATCACAGTACATTTGTAGCAAATAACCAAGTTGGAATTTCAATCCAGGTTTGTCATCTTTCTGTAAGGATTTCTTGTCTCTTTCAAGGGATATCATTGAAAATACTTTCCCCAAGAGAGGTGCAGTCATCAATGAATTATCCGGTGCTGTGACTGAGTTACATAGTTGATGCTCTAGAGCCCACATTTTTTTTTTCTTCTGGCTGCATCCCTTTGGTCTCTAACACTGGACTCCTTTCTCATAACATTTATCAGACTTCTTTAAACTATGCTCTCCTTCCAGGAAAAAACAGAACAATTAGAACTTATTCATCCAAAGTCATGAGTTTTCATAGATATACTTTTGCTGATAGAACAGAAGACAAAATGGGCACCTGGGTGGCTCAGTAAGTTAAGTGTCTGACTTCAGCTCAGGTCATGGTCCGTGGGTTCGAGCCCTGCGTTGGGCTCTGTGCTGACAGCTCAGTCTGGAGCCTGCTTCAGATTCTGTGTCTCCCTCTCTCTCTGCTTCTCTCCCACTCATACTCTGTTTCTCGAAAATGAATAAATGTTAAAAAAAAAAAAACAGAAGAGAAAAACATTCAGTTATTATTTTGCAATATTACTGTCAGCACATTTTTCTATTCATGGGAGTTTTTGAATATAATGTATACAAGTGACTATGCTGGGAATTGAAAATGTGTACACAGATGTGTACAACTTCAACTCATAGATGCATAGCAGAATACAATAAATTTGTCATAGCATTCTCATTATTCTTAACCCATTGATTAGAAAGAATTATCCCTGGAATTAAATGTTTTTGCCATGTCTGATGTATGCAGTGGTCTTCTTACTAAAGTTCATTTATTTGCTAATATACTGGCTGTCTACACATTTGAGGAATGCAAAGGTAATTTCCATACCTAGAAGATATCAAGGAATGATCAAGGTTGAGAGGTTTCCAAACTGTGGTCATCAATAATCTCTTGATTGACACCTGCAGTTCAGCTCAGACAAAGCAACTCTGCATCTATATAAAATGAATATATATGAAATATATTCATATGAATATATATGAAATATATATGAAATTTATATATATGAAATATATATAAAATGAAATATATATATATTTATGAAATTTAAAAAGATATATATTGTATGTTATCATACACATTTTATATATTTATAGAAATCCATGTAGGTTTTCTGGGGTATTAAAATGGTTTTACTGGGGTATCTGGGTGGCTTAGTTGGTTAAGATCCGACTCTTGGTTTTGGCTCAGGACATGATCTCAGAGTTCATGAGTTTGACCCCTATGTGGGGATCTGTGCTGACAGTGTGGAGCCTGCCTGGGATTCTCCCTCTCTTCCTCTCTCTCTGCCCCTTACCCTCTCTCTCTCTCAAAATAAATAAAAATAAAAACTTTAAAAAAATGGTTTTATTGCTAGAAACATTCTTAAAATTGGTTATTTTGTCAGTCCCACTGAAAATATAGATGATCACTCTGATGTCCCAGGCATACAGCTACTAAGCCTAAACCAGAACACCCATTTTTTTTATCCTGCTCTTTCCTAGATTAGCTGGTATTTATACATTATATATATATAAACCTCTTCTAGGAAAAATATATCTAATTAGAAATCTCTGAAAGGATGTGTGTGTGTGTGTGTGTGTGTGTGTGTGTGTATTTTTAAAGGTAACTTTGGGGGTGCCTGGGTGACTCAGTCGGTTGGACATTTGACTTTTGATTTCAGCTTAGGTCATGATCTCACAGTTTGTGACATCAAGCCCCACATCAGGCTCTGTGCTGAAAACATGGAGCCTGCTTGGGATTCTCTCTCTCCCTGTCTCTCTGCCCCTCCCCAATTATGCTTTCTCTCTCTCTCTCTGTCTCTCAAAATAAATAAATAAGCATAAAAAATAAGTAAAAAACAGGTTAGTCTTGCTGACTTGTCCTTTTATGCAGTTCAGATGTGGTAAGATAGAGTTTTCCCAACCTCAAACTAGAAGCTTAACATTTGTCAAGTATGCTTTTGCCCGTGAGTTGTAATAATTTTTACTTCCTTCAGGATGACATCTAGAAAAATCAATGATGTGCTCAAAGGGAAATTCTGTGTACATGTTTTCTTTTATTTTTTAGAACATGTAGCCTCTTCAAGTAAGTTTGCATATTCTTTCAAGTAAGCAAAGTGCTGAGATGAAATATTTGTTTGACTGAGGGAGTTTAAATAGGTGGCTCTGTTTTTAGAATGCTGTCCAGATATTACATTGATGTGTACTTTAAACAGCATTTATCCTGTGGAAGCACCCGGGACCTCCTGTTTACAACTAGAGCCTTCTGATGCCTGCTATTTCTTGCCAAAATATTATTGCCTATTCTTAGGCTTCAAACCAATTTTTGTGTTTCTCCCCAGAGATTCAAGGACAGAACAGGGGATGGAATATAGAAAAGAAAATTCATACTTGGTTTTAATATTTTCTCCATTCTTTCCCCTGGTTTCTTTCTATTAACATTGATAAACACATTGGGATATCAAAATGGGAAACTGCAACAAATTAACAACAACAACAACAATAATAATAATAATAAAACCTGGTCAGAATTTGGGTTTGAATATCAATTTCACTGTTTATCAACTCTGTGGTTTAGGACAGACTACTACTTCTCTTTAAACCTTTTTCTACCCTCTTGTAAAATAGGGATTGTAATACATATATGATATGGGTATTAAAATTCTATGTCTAATACATAATGGGTATTCAGAAAACTTTTAACCAAATATGAATGTGATATTATAACTAACAAAAAATCCATTAATTCCAAAATATCCTTTTTTTGCCATTATGGATAGAACTAGAATAAGGAATCTTTTTTTTTGTATTACATGAAAATTACAGTATGCATTAAGTTATAATTATCTATGGAATGAAGAAATAAACATGCAGAAGCAAAAATACATTTTATAGGATAGCAAATTTACCCCATAAGATACCCCTGAAAAAATGGGCACTAGGACATGTAACTTTTGGCAGACAAGTGAAAGGTCAAGAACAATGTGACTTGGAACTGACAATATCTCAGTAGCCAGAGCCATACCTTCGTAACTAAATCTAAGAGCATTAGTAATTTGGACAGAGCTTACCAAAATGATGGACAGGGTCACTGAAAGGTAAAATTAACAAAAGCTTCAAGATAAATTATATTAGCTGGTTGATTCTTCCCAGGTTCTACCTATGTATTGACGTTTTGGAAAACCATGTAGTAGAGAAACAGAGCAGAAAGGGAACAGTGCTTACTGAATTATGTGGTCCAAAAATTGTGTTAAGTATGTTTTGCATGTAAAAATAAAATCATTCTGGAAATCATCCTCTGATTGGTAACAGAAAACAAAACAAAACAAACTCCCCCACTCCTCTCCAATAGCAGAAGGATGCTATTAAAAATGGAAGCTGTTTCATTATATGTGTATTTAAAATGCTAAGTAGCTTAAATTTATTTCTTTTCATTTCATATCCATGGATATAGAAATAAATGCAAGATCTTAGTGAATTAGAATCATATGTGAAGTGGTACTACTTGCTAAGGTTGCTATAACTAAACCTTGCTAAGGTCGCTAAAGCCACAGACTGGGTGGCTTTAACAACAGAAATTTATTTTCTCACAGTTCTGAAAGCTAGAAGTTCAAGATTAGGGTATCAGAGGGTTGGCTTCTTCTGAGGGTCATGAAAGGAGGATCTGTTCTAGGCCTCTTTATGTCCTTGTAGATGGATGTTTTCACATCATCTTCCCTCTGTATGTGTCTATGTTCAAATCTTCTATGTCCAAATCTCATAAGAACACCAGTCATATTGGATTAGAGCCCAATCTAGTGATCTCATTTTAACTTATTTACCTCTGCAAAGATCTTATTTCCAAACCATAATCACATTCTGAGGTATTGGGGCTCAGTTAGGACCTTAATATATGAATTCTGGAGATGAGGGACCAAATTCAGCCCATAACAACTACATTCCTCATTTCTCTTCTTCACAGAAAATTGAAATCTTCTTCACAGAAAATTCTCTTCTTCACAGAAAATTCTTCACAGGAATTGACTTGGTTGTAAGAGATGTTCCATAAATCCTCAATAATAATAATTCAAGAACTGTCTCCATCAAATACGCAAAATAAAACTTTGTTTACCTAAAGATGCCATAAAGAAGTAGTTTTGTAAGTTAAGTCAAAACAGAAACCATTCACATTAGAATACTTTGGGCATTTGAACCAGAACAGACCACAAAAGCTAATTTAGGTTTGAGGACTGGGTGGAATGATCACTCAGATACAGGGTCATTTCCTCTTTGGTTTACAACCAAACCAAAAACATATAATCAAAGATATATACCAGATCAAAGCTACAAATGAGTGGCCATGCTCTCTGTCATCTCTCCTTATTCCTACCGAAAACCTGCCCAAAGTTTGGTGGGCTCATCGGGTAGATTGAAATCTGTCAGTTCAGAGGATTCCCAGCTGTAGTTTACGTACACTGCAGATGTAAACTTCAAGATGTACTTGAACCGAAGATGGTGGGGATGGATGTGGATGATGGAGGTGTGTAACTTCATTATTCAAGCATCCACCCTATTTCCAATAAGGAAATTCTTGCTAAGCCGTAGTTAAGTACCTGTAAGTTCTATTTCTTACTGTGTCATTGGGTCTCTTGAGGTTTCAGGGAATAGGTGTGCTCTATAGCAGTTTTCCAATGAAGCATAAATTTAAGTATGCATGAAAAGCACTTTGTAAAATGTAAAGTACTACATCAGTTCTCTAATCTGAATGTTGTAAATAAATAAATCAGCTACTATTTGTATTTACATTTATATTTATGTATGTGCACACACACATACATACATTGGGTATGACTATGTTAACACGTACTTGCTAAGGATTAAAGATTAAAGAAGTCAAAAAAGTAATGTTATCCCTTTCGCAAGGAATGTATAGTATAGCAATTTTGACATAGTTTGCATAATGTTAGTCTTATCAAGACTACATACTACCAAAAACAGTTGCAAAAAAAACTCAGTAAGTCTCCAGAATTTGGCCATATTTTAGGCAATAATTCCAGGATGCTAAATGAAAACATATTTAGTGATATTCTGTACTTATTTCTTCTTTATATTTGGAGTACACACTCTCCCCAAGGTCAAAGAGAGAGAAGGTTTTCTTTGCCATTTTCTGCATTCTTTTCCATTGCGCTAGATTCTGACACATTCCAGTCTCTTTTTCATAGAAATAGGCAATTTATAGGACAAGCCCTTTGAGAAGAATATAAATGTCCCTAGGTCTTGTCCTAAGCAGTGCCAAGTAGAGAATGCCAGAGTAGGGACCTTGTGTCAGGCTGTACCTGGCATGCAAGAGTGGGGAATATTCAAATTCTCCATCCCTGCATACAGTCACATAAGTCCAGGTATGTGCATAAACTTGCTACTCATGGATCAGGAAACTGGGGTTATTACTGTTGTGGTTACAATATTAAAGGGTTAGACAAATTTATCACAGTCTCTCAGAAAACTACAACAAAAGATTAAGGATGAATAATTTCATTAAGTGTTTTAAACCAATCTCCAACCTATCTAACACTTAGAGAACATCTCCTCCATGCTTTTGGCTAAGTGTTTTCACTGAGATATGATGAATTTTCTTTCTGTACATCTTCTGTCAGAACAAAATAGTTATAGCTGCAAATAATGTGCACCAATGTCATTAACCTTCCTGCCTTGCCAGCTAATTAAAGCTAAAGAACAAAGTCATAATTCTTCAGACACTGAAGGATGGGCTTTAAGTAGAATTGTGTGGGCCGTGAATTATCTTCAGCAGTAAATTATTGTGCAAATAGCCCATTAAGGTCCACTAAAATTGGAAAGGTTAGTACAATTCTCATCCGAGTCCTGAGTGTTTAGTGATAGCCCACTGCCCTGTGGTAGCCTGAAGTGTACATCATGTGCCTCATGAGAAAAGGAAAGCTCTTGTGGTTTTTCTCTTTCCCATTGAACTCTAGGGTGATCTGAGCATCAGTTAAAAATTCTTGTCAAAAATAAGTTTTGAGAGTTCAAGAGTTCATCATCTCTAAAGACCCAACAAAGAATAAGAGTTTTACTGCTCTTATTTGGGCATGTATTAGAGCTTTAGAGATTCTGTTATGTCTCTTGAGTCTTATGACTTCTGATAAGCACTGTCTGTAAAAAGAATAAATTTAGCCTACTCTATTCTAATATGCTACATTTGAATTAACACCTCTCTTCTCATATGGACCTCTGTTAGAAGGAAGTTATTATTTTGTCCCTGATAATCTAGATTACATTCAAATAGGGAAACAAGTGGTTACATTTGTTGTGTGATAAGTAGGTAAGAGAAGGAACTGGTTCAGTTGTGAATAATAGTGTTCATGCAACACAGTTTTCCTCAGAGTTTCCAAATATTGATTTATCACCAAGAATTTCCCAGAAAAATACCTACAGTTTCAGGCCCTTGTTCAGCTACTCAGCCACCCATCCTATCCCGCACCCCTTCCCATTTCCCTGTAGTGCCTACCTTGTAAGGACTGGTCCTTTCTGTGGACAATACCTCACTCACTTTGACCACCTTAAGAGCTTCCTAGCTGAGTCACAGCTGCGCCAATTTCAAGTTCCCCTTGCCACTCATGTCCCTATGGTTTCTATTTGGATTTTTTTCATTGTTTCTCCCTATCCTCTTGAGTATTCCTGAATTTTGAGTGTTTGCTTAATCTAAGGACCCTCTACATTCCTAATTTTTGTCCTGTGAGTCTAGTTTCTTGGCCTATCTCCAGAGTCAATTGTCACATGCTGTTCTGACAAGTTAGCTATTTGAACTTGTACAAGTCTCTTGCTCTCTTTGGTCTCCAATTTCTCACTAAAAAATAAGAAGCTCAGTGGTACTTGGAGCCCTTTCATTTTAATGTGTCAGTGGGGTTGAATTGCTAACACTTCACATAGAAATTCACCAGTTTGGGCCATGGTTATAGTGACTTTCAAATAAGTGAATATCGCGAATAACTGGGATTTAAAAGATCTTTTGGTTTTTTGTTTTGTTTTGTTTTTTTCTAAGAAGGTTGGTTTAAAAAGTATTTCTGGAGTTGTATCGATAAAGACAAAAATACAATAGATAACTATTTCAGTAGCTTTTAAGTATTGTAAAGAATATATTTTGGCATTATTTATAACTTATATGAGACTTGATTCTACCTAACTATCCATTTCACACAGTATCAGATTTAAAAAATATATATATAAATGCAAATTTATATATTTTTAAAAACTAATATTGTTTTGATCTCTAAACACACACACACACACATACACACACACACCAAGGGGTACTCTATATTTCATATATTTCATATATTAGCTCATGTATTACTCAAACCTTATAAGGTGCATACTATTATTACCTCTATTTTACAGATGCACTGACTGAGGAAGCGAGGTTAAGAAACTTGCTCAAGTTTAGACAGAATAGGAGAACCAGGGTTTATACAAGACAATCTGGTTTCAGAGCCTGTGCTTTAAATATCACACCATTCTCCTGTTTGCAACTAATTCTAAGGAAGTCTGAATGGCAGTAAGGTTCCAAAAGACAATAATGTTTATATTTATAATACAAATAAAATTTCTAACACTCTCCTTCACTATCTTACTCTAAAAAAAAAAGTCACACAGAATAAAAGTTACATGTCAATCTGTTCATTCTTATTCTTTTTCTCTCCCTAAACACAATCTGCATGGATTTTTAAAAATCTTCCCTACCTTGTTCTTTTCTCGTCCCTCCAAATGTATTTTATTCTTCCCCAGGGGCTGTCTCTCTTTCTCATAGGAGTTGTTTTAACTCCTCTGACTTATTCAATACAGCATCTCTACATGTTTCTTTTCTTTTTTTTTTTAAGTTTATTTATTTATTTTTGAGAGAGAGACAGAGAGAGTGATTGGGGGAGGGGCAGAGAGAGAGAGAGGGAGAGAGAGAATCCCAAGCAGGCTCTGCACCATCAGCATGGAGCCCAATGTGGGGCTGGCTGCATGCTCAAACTGTGACATCATGACCTCAGTCAAAACCAAGAGTCGGATGCTTAACCGACTGAGCCACCCAGGTGCCCCAGCATCTCTGCATGTTTCTAAACACAGGTGAGCATGAAGAAAGCCCAAGAAAGAGGCTGCAGAATTCTTGTTAGAGGCAGGTTAAAGAATCATATTACACCTCAACATTTAGTGTCCCTGTAGACAGCCATATAACTTCAGGTGTGGATGTTCCACAGGGAACATGAATTTTTATGGGTTTCTCCATGCTATGATCTCCATCATTAGTTCACTTCTTGCTCTAAAATTCCCTGGGTGATGAAAATGAAGGAATATTTGGGTCAGATATTTGGCCTGTGTCATGGAGGCAGATGAATCAACAAGTCAAAGAAGTAAAAATTCTGGCTTCCATCTAGTCATTGTTTTTCTGAAAACTCATGGTAACAATTTAAAGGATAAAGTCTGCTTTGAAAAAAATGTAAGTTATTGTTTTATTACGCATGTATAAATTTCCGGCTCACAAGATGAAATGAATTTCTCACTCTCCTCCTGACTGTTTAAGGGGATAAGGAAACACAATCTAAGGAGGAAGAGATCAGCTAAGACAACTTGTTTGTCTTAGAAGAAAAAGAAAATGAAGAGACCTAGACATTTTACATTAGATTTTAGAGCTTAGAGCTTCAGCATTAAAGAAAGGCACATTTGAAATTTGTTTTCAGTAGATGACAAAACTTTCTCAAAAGTGGTTTGAAGTTGAATGTTAGGTGGGCAATTAGCAAACGACTTATAAAACCGAGTTGCAATTCATCATCTCAAATTGACAAATTAGTAATTGATTTTATTCTTTCAAAACTTTAGAAAATGACTTAATCAGCACCTGCTCATATGTGAGTGTGCGGGCTGAGGGAAGAGGGATAAGTCAGGCTGACTCACCATTGGTACAAGACATTTTCACTTCTGCCTGAGACAAGAATGAAACTCAGACGAGTTTACTTCTGAACACACTGCTGACTAATCACTATGATAGCATTTAAGTAGTCATCCTGCATCATGAATGTTTAAAACAAAGCTTTATTTTCTACAGATGGAACTCAGAGATTTTTTGTGTTTATTTTATTTTATTTTCGCATATTCACTAAACTTATAGAGCTTATTAGGAGTTCAACTACTGGGAATAAACTATCAAAGATGCAAGAAAAAAACCCTTCCAGCTCTAGGGATCTAAACATAAATGGTAGATTAGAAAAATATACATAAAAATCAAATACAAGTAGAATAATCCAATTCAGTGATACTTTACAGTTCCTGGAAATTTTCTTATCTGGGTAGATAAAATTGCTTGTTTGCTAAGAACAAACAAGAAAAAAATAACCAAATTAAATGCCAAATATTAAGCACTTAAACAGATATATTTTGTGTCTTGGATACCTTCTCAGATTTTCATTCAGAACCCAGTTATTCTTAGTTTCCATACAATCTGAACAACTTTGGTCATATCTTATCCCAACCCTTCACAGATTAAAAGCAACTAATTAGAGAGTGGACGGCCATCTACATGCAAGGACTTTAAGGATATCAAGGAATAAAAGTAGACTACTTCACAATGAGGTAATAGGCAGAATAATTAAAGACTTAAATGCTCACAGGAATCATATGCAAAATTCCCCCTTAGCCTCCCAATGGTTATGCAAAATCAATTTTTAGAGCACAGTCCAGAAATATATGGGCATAACTATTACCAGAATTGTCAAGAAGAGGCTTACTACATCCCCTATGTGTGAATTTATTTGAATGGATTTTGATCAAAAATGGTTTTAACTGTTGATATTTATTTAGTTAAATCTTACTAATCTCAAAGATTGCATTCTCCAAAATGGCTTTTTCATAAAGTCCATTTAAGGCAGAAATACAAGAATCATCACAAGATATTGTATATGTTAAGAATCAAGTATGTGGCAGTCATAGTTTTCTTGTTAGAGTCAAAATTATCTCTGGCAGATGCTGTACCTGGGGTGTATAGCTAAAACCAAACACATTTTTTCCCAGGTTCCACAGTTGCACTTTCAGCTGGCTTTCTTCAGAAATACCATAAAACACACACACACACACACACACACACACACACACACACACACACACTAAAGGAAGATCTAGGGTGAACCTCTTATGACCAGTTGGGTGATAGGAGACTGAAGAAGTTCAGATGGCCCCATAAATTCTCCTTGGTGGAGAAGGGGGACATTATCTAGAAATATGAAGACCAGAACAGGTTTAGAAGTTATGACCTTTAAACTTTAGTAGCTTCCAGAACTGTGTCTCTAACCCTATCCATTTCCTCATGGGAAACAGTGATTTCAGTGAGTGCCAGAAGGAATATCTACAATCTGTACCTTTGCCCAAGATGTCAAAGATGATTCATTCTCCTAGAGCAGAGAAAGCCAGAGAATTCTAAGCAATAATGGCTCTTTGGCCAGACTACTACCTGCCGCTCCCAAGGGAGGCTTATGAACAATCATTTCCAGCATCCCCTCTCTGAAGTTTCTGGTATTTATTTTTCCCACAGGACTCTGAGGCCTTGGCAGCTGGAGAGCTGTATGAGTCTGTCTCAATCATCTCAACTAACGGATTTTATCAGAGGATCTGCTCAATTTTATTTTGCAAGCACTGATGGTACACTATTCTTTTTGAGACATACCTCTGAAGGAAGTTACATTGACAGCTACGTTGAGGCAAGACACTCTACCACACCACACACATTGTATCCTGCCCAACTCTTTTTCAAGGAAAGTTCAGAGATTAGAGAAGAAAGTGCCCGTTCATGCCCTGTTTGGTACTTTCGGTAGCTATTATAGGACATTATAAAGTTAACTTCTGTGTAACTGACTCCATTTAGTTCATTTGTTTCTGTTCGCCTGGCTATGAAGAGAGTGTTTGATTTTTCCCTGTCAGAATTCATTTTCCAGGAAGAAACCAAAGAGTTTATGAAAAGAACACACAGAAGAAAAATATTCAATTCGCTTTTTAAAAACTATTAAAGATTTGAGTAAGCTGCCATAGCTTTTCAGGTTTAATATGAATTTTGGAGAATGCTTATAATGATTTTTCTTGGTATTATTACCTGCATCATTTCTATAAAATTATTCTCACATAAGAAACTCATTAATTACTAGTGTCTCATATTATTTTTATGTTATTCCTATTTATTTATTTTCTATTTGGCAATATAGGATTAAAGAAAAATGTTTAGCTGATTAAATTTATTAGTCATAATTAGAATGGTATAATTGATATTTTAACAGATAATTATTTTTCTTTTATATTTTATCAAGAGTATTCTATATTCCTAATTTTTATATCAGCCTATTTGAGAATGAAGCTTATTGTCTAACATAATACAGCTTACATAATAAAAGTCAGTGGATAGATGAAATTTAAGAAATAAAATGCATGAAAAATATTTATAAATAATATACTTATGATTTGGGAATATATTTTTATTTAGTTATTGTATCTATTGCATTAATTAGTTTATTGTTTTATAGGGGCACATAAGTAGTTAGGGAGCAAGTTTTTAGGATCTTTAAGATCTGAAACTCTTTGAAGGGTCAGAAATGTCTTTTATTTCTCTGGAATCTAATACCATGCATAGTACTTGATAGTTCTATGAACCTGGTAAGATGGCTATATTTCCAATGGATATAATTTCCAAGGTAATTTAAAAATAAATGGATTCATTTATTCTTACACTCATCCTTTCTTTTGTCTGTGAACATATATTTCTTGAATAGTTACTATATTCCATACATTGTATTTTATGTTGGAGGAAAAGGATCAATAAGGACATATCCAATGTTTAAAATGCCCAGAATTCTTAATATAACAAAAAATGGTCTGTTTTATAACCACTCTAAAAGTCTAGCATAATTCTTATTAAAAAAACAAGATAATAGCATAAACAAAAGGGAAATTATAAACCTACCTCACTCATATATTATACATAATAATTAAACAATAATGTGTTGAATGAATAATTTATCATGGACACAGTAAGTTCATTCCCCCAAATACAAACATGGTTCAACATTGGAAAATCTATTACTGCAACTTACTACCTATGAAAGGGAAAAAAAATAATATAATATAGTATGGATAGATTAAAGACATGTATTGTAAATCTATGAATGAATTAGGAGAAAATAAAAGAGAACATGTTTTAAAATTGTGATGGAAACGTACATTAATAGCATATTCAGAAGTCATAAAGAAGATAGACTTACTTGCTTAAGACTCATTTGCTTAAAATGTAAAAACAAAAGACGGTTTTTACAGAGAAAGATACCATCAGTAGAATTAAAATTTAAGTTACAGACTTTTGGTCCTGCGTACAATGGCGTCAACACCCCCTTTATCTTCCACTGAACTCAATTGTAACCTGGACAGAATGCATGGCCAGCTATTTGAGAACTCTAAGAAGTAAATATAAGAAGACAGATTGGGGAAGAACCAAAATTCAAAGTACCACTGAGCCAGCTGTGTGTTTGCCATTTCCTTCTGCCCAGGTGTGCCCCAGCCAGGACTCAGCACATTGCACAATCCAGAATAAGCACTGTGAAGAAGACAAATGTTCTAACTCAAGAAACTGAAAAAGAAATTCCTAAAACTCAGAGACAGTTGGGGAGACTTCTTGGATGCTTCCCCTTCTTTTCCTCTATTACTTTTGGAGGAGTTGTAGTGGCAAGAGATTTTCCTCCCCTTTGTTTTTTAATTGCTATTAAGTTTTCTTTGGAGAAAAACATTCTTTCCTTGAAGGGGAAAAACAAAGTTTGCATATACTGTAACTTGTCCTGGAAATACAAGTGGCCCTTCCAGTACACAACACTACAAATATCGAAGTATATGGTAAACATACGAATAAGAAGGTAGCATGCTTCCTATGTACAATACAGTATTTGGAATCCTAAAATAAGCTCCATAAAGTACAACTGGCCAGGCAGAAACCAGTCAAAACCTAGAGGGCCGGGAAGTGTCGTCTCCTTCAATCCAGCTGTGGCTTCAAGAAGGTGTCATCAGACCTGCTGTGCTAATGTTTTCCTTTTCTCTCTGCCCTGATGTGTGTAACCCAGGACAGGGTGGGAGAGGGCAGTTTTCTGGTTGGAAGTTTGCAAAGAGCTGGAACTGGAAAGTTCTTGGGAGATAATAAAGAGGAGACACTCAGGAAGACCACACTGTCAAGCCGTTTGTGACATCCTGGGCTCACCCCCAATCTGTGCCTTACCGGAAGGAAGTGGCATCAGAAATGAAGCGTCAACTTGGAATCTTGTATCGGTGAAATGTCCTTCAGCACTTAAGGGGAATTAGACACATTCTCAGATGAAAGGAAACTGAAAGTAGTTCTTGGCAGTAGCCCCGCTTCAGAAGATTGCTAATGGAAGTTCTTTAGATCCAAGGGAAATGATACCAGGAGGAAACTTGGAACATCAGGAGTAAAGAAAGAGAAACAAAGGGAAAATATCTAGGTGTATATAATACTTTGTTTTTCTCCTCTTGAAGTTTGTAAAATGTGTTCGGGTGTTGAAAGTACAAAATAGACCATTCTCTGATGGGAGTTTTAGTGTATGTAGAGGTAATACAAAAAACAGCTGAAGCATAAAGGAGAGAAATTTTAGTGGTAACATTTCCATATTCCAATTAAGTGGTAAAATATTGATTCTAAACAAACTGAGAAAAATAAGTATATATTTGTCATTCTTAGAGTAAACTCTAAACAATTATATAATTATATAGCGTCAAAATGACTAGGAGAGTGATATTTAGAACACTGAATAAGGGGGCGCCTGGGTGGCGCAGTCGGTTAAGCGTCCGACTTCAGCCAGGTCACGATCTCGCGCTCCGTGAGTTCGAGCCCCGCGTCGGGCTATGGGCTGATGGCTCAGAGCCTGGAGCCTGTTTCCGATTCTGTGTCTCCCTCTCTCTCTGCCCCTCCCCCGTTCATGCTCTGTCTCTCTCTGTCCCAAAAATAAATAAACGTTGAAGAACACTGAATAAGAAGAGTATTAAAAGAGAAGATAA
This sequence comes from Leopardus geoffroyi, assembly GCF_018350155.1. Lineage (NCBI taxonomy): Eukaryota > Metazoa > Chordata > Mammalia > Carnivora > Felidae > Leopardus > Leopardus geoffroyi. Next base: position 207,224,830 of record NC_059326.1, read on the forward strand.
AAACACCAGTGGTCAAATGATTTTAAATTTAGAAAAAATATAGTCTTTCCTCAGAGTCCCTGTGGATGTTTTCCATAATATATCCTTGATATTTAAATTTTTTTAATGTTTATTTTTGAGAGAGAGAGAGAGAGAGAGAGAAAGAGAGAGAGAGACGGAGCGCAGGCAGGAGAGGGGCAGGGAGAAAAGGAGACACAGAATCCAAAGCAGGCTCCAGGCTCTGAGCTGTCGGCACCGAGGCCGACGCAGGGTTTGATCTCACAAACTAGGAGATGGTGACCTGAGCTGAAATCGGACACTTAACAACTGAGCCACCCAGGTGCCCCTATCCTTGATATTTAAAGAGAGATTATCCAATATCTCTTTAGGGATGTTGTGTTGACACACACACACACACACACACACACACACAGCAAAGAGCAGTGAAACAGATTGAGTGAAATAACTGTAGAATTTTTAAATTTTCCTATTATAGCTATTTAATTTATGAAAAAGACAACTGCTGTCATTTTTTTACCATCATCCAGTCACATTAAATAATAAATAATTACTAGTTCCTTTGAATGACCAATTGTTAAAATTTGAGCTGCACATGTGTTTGGGTAGATTTGAGGAGTGGTATTATAATTTATTAACATTGTCTTTGTTTTACATTACAAATGCTACATTTCATTAATGTATGAATGAAATAGGCAAATGGTGAAATAGGCAAATTTCTGCTAGATGCTTTATGTTCTGTGACTACACTAAAAGCAACATGTATTGATTTTATGGAGCATCTGAAACTCTCATACACTGCTGCTAAGAATATAAAGTGGTATTTTGAAGAACTGTTAGCAGCATCTACTAAAACAAATACATGCACACTCTATGCATTAGTTTTTTATTGCCAAGTAACAAATTACCACAAATTTACTGGCTTAAAACAAAACCCTCATTAGCTCACAGCCTACACTAATTCTACCAACCTCCATTGCAATTTATTGTAATATGGGGCTGTGATAATATATTGAGAGCTCTTTCCAAATACCTTGCTAAAGTCTATGTTCTTTATTTGTACTGAATTTTCTTGAATTAGTAATGTTATTAATAAAGATGTGTTTGCTCTTAAGTTGAAGGATCCCTGGCTCTTAATAGTCATTAGGAATCAGAATGATGTGTTTTCTCTTAGCTGCTTACAAATCACCTACGCATTAATTCTGTAGCAAGATAATACTTTGAAATATTAGCACTTTTATACCTGGAAATTCCTTTTTACCCTAGGACATATTCTCCATTAAAACCAGACCTTGAGGCTAAAAAATCCATTGCCTTAGAACTCAGTTGTTCAGGAATTAAAAGGAAAAAGGCAAAGAAGTTGATTTTTTGCTTTGATTTTCAAAATATGTGGCTGAAGCACATTTATGAGACCACTCCTAAAATGGTTTGGGGGCTTATGGATAGCAAAGACCATTCCAAAATGGGTGTAACGAGGCAAAGACCTTAAAAGTGCCTGGCTGTGGACACAAGTTCACAAAATAGTACATGGAGACACAGATGCCATGTATTTTTGGACAGAGATGATAAAGTAGGGGTCGTGGTGGTAAATTCCTTTCTTTGGGATCTAGAACATAGAGAGAAACCTGATAGAATGGAGACATGTCATAGGTTGCCAATTTGGGTAGATCATTATGATAGAGAACCAGAAGAATTCTTGTCATTGATGCCCTATCTCTGTATCAGGTACCCTGAACTTGGATGCACCCCGAGTGAAAAATGGGAAAGGAGAAAACTGTCAATAGGAAAATTCTGGAATTATCAAGGATAATGATTGAAATAATATTGCCACTTAGTAAAATGTATACATTTGTGGACTACCTTATTTCATTTTTATTTGTCTGTTGAAGTATAGACACACAACGCTACATTCGTTTCAGGTGTGCAGCATGGTGATTCTACAAGTCTGTATGGTGTACTATACCATACAGCTCACCACAAGTATAGTGTCAGCATACAATGCTACAACAGTATTATTCACTATATTCCCTGTGCTTTTCCTTTTACTCCCATCACGTATTCATTCTATAACTGTCACCTGTATCTCCCATTCCCCTTCACCCATTTTGTTCATCCCCTCCCCACACCCTGGCAACTGTAAGTTTGTATTTATAGGTCTGTTTCTGCTTTTTTTGTTGTCTATTTGTGTGTGTGTGTGTGTGTGTGTGTGTGTGTGGTTTTTGTTTTTGTTTTTGTTTTAGATTCCACATGTAAGAGAAATCATATGGTATTTGCCTTTCTCTCTCTGTCTTATTTCACTTAGCATAATACGCTGTAGGTCCATCCATGTTGTTGTCACAAATGGCAAGATCTCATCTTTTTTTTTTATGGCTAAGGACATTTATGGATACTTTTTCACATCCAATTTTATTAATCTGTGAGCTGTGAAATTTGAAATTTGCACCAGTCTGGGATCATGCGTGAAATTTCCACCACTTTTGGATATCAAAACTATGTTTACTGACCTCCAGTCTTCTAATACTGCTTCCATTCTCTAAAATTCTTTAAAGTTTACAAAAAAGAACTCAATAATGATAAATAAAATTTTCTAGGAGATTCAAACTTATTTGCAGCAGGCAAAATTCTTTCCTACATGCTTTAAAAAAGTTTGCTATGAGAACAGTTTGAAAGGGTTTCATAGTGAACACCCATATATTCACTCACTACCTATTTTCTACAATTAATATTTTATTATATTTGCTTTATGATCTATCCTTTCCCCCTACCTATCCATCACTTTCTATTATTTTTATAATATACCATTAACTTGAGTAAAAATTTTTTTTATGGTTACCTTGTTCTGTTGGTGTAAAATCTATATACAGTGAAATATGACTTTTAAGTATAACATTAGATAAGCTTGATATTTATATCCCAATAATATATTGTCTCAGAAAATTTTTCTATGGCCCTTTCCAGTGGATTTTGACCTACAACCCTTACTATTCTGATTCTTTTAGTATTTTCTCTAGTTTAGATGGACTCATGCAATATGTCCTCTGTGAGTCAGGCTTTTTTCACTTGTGATGGCTTCAGATTTATTTGTTGTACATTAGTAGTCTGCTCATTTTTATTGAGGTATTCCATTGTATGAATACACCATTTATATATCTGTTTTTTGATTATTTCAATTTTTGACTGTTATTAATGAAGCTGCTATAAATATTCTTGCACACATCTTTTTGTGGACATTTGTTTTCATTTCTTTTGAGTAACTATCTAGAACTAGAATTAGTGGTTCATAGGAACAATGTAAGTTTACTTTTACAATAAACTGCCAGACCTTTTCCAAAGTGGTATCTTATTATGGTTTTTACAAGCTTTTAAGTTACACTGTGTTTTGGGTTTGTGTAAATGCCATTTCTTTCACTAGAGATGTTGAGGAAAAATAGAAAATAAAAATTTCTGGCTTAATAACACAGGTATCCTTTTTGTCTAAATATAACACTTAAAAACAATTCTCCTTAATAATTGTTCATTGCATCTAAATTTTGTTTCACTTTTGACCTCTGCCTAGGGGCATTTTATTTCATTAATTTTAGATTCAAAAAGCATTTGTGGGTACCTAAAAAGGTCTAGAAAAATTCCCAAGCTTGATGGTTAAATAAATATGTCATAATTTCTGCCCTCAGTGGTCTTAACAAGAGGCAGATGTGTAAATAAGTATGTTTAAGGATTATAGATACTATTTTGGTTGCATATATATGGAACAGGAAGGCAAGAGAAAGGAACTATAAAATTTACCTGGTGAAATAAGAGAAAAGCCATGAAAATCTTTGAGGGAGGATATATTTGTACTTAATTTTTTATACAGGACTTTTAGAAGATGTTACGATGGTTTAAATCCTTCATTACTATTATTTGTTGTTTTTATACATTTTGTGAACATAATGATTTTCTTTCTCTGCAGTCAATATTGTGGAAAGTGAACTGGACAAAAGATGCTCATTCTAGCCCCATCTCTGTCTCTTGGGCCATGATTGTCTTTTTTTTTTTTTTTTTTTTTTTTAGTGTTTATTTATTATTGACAGAGAGAGAGAGAGAGAGAGAGAGAGAGAGCGCGAGCATCAGTGGGGGAGGGGCAGAGGGAGAGGGAGACACATGCTCCACGCTCTGATCTGTCAGCACAGAGCCCGACGCGGGGCTCCAACTCACGGACAGAGAGATCATGACCTGACCTGAAGTTGGACGCTCAACCAACTGAGCCACCCAGGTGCCCCATTATGATTTTCAAAGTCCTCATTTCCTAACTTGTTTCCCTGACAACCCCAACAACATTGTGGGGTGGGGGAGAATGTATGGCAACATCCTTTCTTAAAACCTAACAAATGTGAGGCATTGTGAATGTATACTATCAGTAATAATATCACATACCCTTTTTTTCTTTGCATTTTTCTCAGATGGTCTTCAAAACGCTTCCATGCTCAATGTCTTGATCCACACAGGTGTATATCTACATGAAATATTGCACAATTGCCTCTTAACATGTCTTTTTTTTTGATCCAGAACTCTCATCCATCACCTTATTCCCATTATTAGACTCATCTCTTCAAGTTTGCATTGTATCCATGGAGTTATAGTTACTAAAATGTGTTCTAATCTCTAATGTGCCTTGTTTATTATTCCTACCCTGCTTATTAGCATATGGAGATATGCAAGAAACCACTTGCTTTAGTTTCCTACTGCTGTTGTAATAAATTACCACAAACTGAGTGGCTAAAAAACAATACAAATTTGTAATCTTTTAGTTCTGGAGGTTAAAAATCTGAAATGGGTCTTACTGGATTAAAATCAGTGTTTCTGCAGGGCTGTATTCCTTCTTGGAGTCTTTAGAGGAGAATCCTTTGCCTTGTCTCTTCTGGCTTCTGCTGGCCATCTGTAGTTCATGGTTCTTCTTCTCTCATCCATCTTTAATGTCAGCAGGATAGCATCTTCAAATCTCTCTTTGACTCGCTCCTCTGCCTCCTTCATCCACATTCAAAAGACTCTATAATTACACTGGGCCCACTGGATACTCCAGGATAATGTCTTTATCTTGAGGTCAACTGATTATCAACCTTAATTCCATCTGGAACCTTAATCCTCTCTTGCCACAAGACATAACTTAAACACAGGTTCTGGAAATTAGAACATGGGAGTCCATTATTCTGCCTACCATGCTGGTATCACTTTTTGTTTTTTGTATGTTTTTTTTTGTTTTTTTTTGTTTTTTTTTTTTTTACCTAACAGTGTTCTTATTAGAAACCCTTGGCACCTCCCTCACAGCCCTTTGTTCCTGTAGTAACATGTTTTCCACGGTCACTTGCTTCTCAACTTTGGGAGCCTTCTCTCTCCCTTGCATTTACTTTAAAGCTTCATTTGGGCAAATGACTTGCTCCCAGACCTCGAGAGATCTAAGTCCTAAGAAGGGCTTTGGGCTTCAGTTTTCCATTTGGCTATCCATTTATTTCTCTTGTAATCCATTCCCCTTTCTTGTTAAAGTACTAATATTTAGTGAAAAATAAAAATAACATTTTTTTCATTCCTTTCCATTTTTCCATTTCTTTTTCTTCCAACAGTTCAGAAGCTTTTGAGGAACCTGGGTGGCTGAGTCAGTTAAGCATCTGATTCTTGATTTGGGTTCCGGTCATAATCTCACAGTTCATGAGATTGAGCCCCAAGTTGGGTTCCTCGCTGACAGCACAGAGCCTGTTTGGGATTTTTTTGTCCCTCTCATTCTGCCCCTCCCCTACTCGTGATCTCTCTCAAAATAAATAAATAAATAAACTTAAAAAAAGTTTAGTTGCTCTTAATAACCTTCATGACCATAATCATTTATTTTTGGAAGGTTTCAATCATGAGTCCTCAAATAAGAAGTAAAGGGTAGCACACAGAAGTTTTAATTAACTGACAATCTACTTACTGTCACCTTCTATTTTTTTTTTTCCTGGTAGATTTTGTATATATGTGTGTGTGGAGAGAGGGTAACACTAGTTTTTGTAATAGATAACCCTCAAATTTTTATTGTCTCAACATTAGAATTTTATATCTCACTAGCAAATAATACAGTATGATTGTTCCTGATTGGCAAATAACTGTCCTCCATATGGTAATTCAGGGACCCCAGTTCCTTCCCCCTGAAGCTCTGTCAGTCAGTAAGGCCTTGAAGTCCTCAATAGACCTCAATAGAAGAGAGTACTGGGGATATAATGCATAGGAGTTTTTAGTGAATCTAACCTGGGAGTGACACATATAATTTATCCTCAGATTCTGGTGATATGAACTAGCCCTATGGCCACAGATAAAGGCTTGGTAAATACAGTTCGAGAGTAGACAGCTGCTTGCCAGTGACAACTCTATACTGTGGAAGGGAGAGCATGAACATGGGCAGACCATTAGCCATCTCAGTCATAGCACATTCTTGATTGGCTCTGTTATCCCTCATACTTTGCCTTTCATATCCACTACCCACTATCAAGATCTTTATTAGTTCTCTATGATTCTTCCCCAGAAATTCTGCACTGTCTTCATATGAGTGGAGAGAGGTGCATGCCCATGGGGTGGTTTGAGATGTGTGGATTACACATATCTCTCCTGTATGACATATTCTTTAACATATCATACAATACATCTGGTTTTCATTCTCATCTCTCTCCCCAGCATTGCCCCATAGAATGTTAGATTTCTGTATTCTTTAAATTCAGAAGGCTGGACTCCTCCACTGTGAGAACACTTTCATTCTTATCTTGTAGCTCCAACAAAGTTACCTTCCCTTCTCTCCTTTCTCCTACTATTTCTCACCTTAATGTAGGTTTCAATTTTCCCCAGATTCTTCCACTTCTTAATTTTTTGTGTTGCTTTAAATTGTATATCTAATATCAGTTCATCCACTCTGACAAATCAGATTATAATAAAAACATTTCCTTAAGACCTTACCTTTCTTCCCTATGCAGGGCAGCCAATTTGAATAAACACACAAAGATTCAATGACTGCATCAGGCAGGAGACTTTGGAATAATTCCCTGGGCTTCTATGTGGTCAAGCCTGATTTCTCAACTATTTCCTGTATGATAACTCTTGGTCAATGACATGCTGCATATAATTGCTAAAAATGCATGTGGGTGGTCAATCCCAGAGTTGGCCATTCTCTGGATTAAAATAAATGAATTGAGAAAACAATAGTTACAAAATGGTTTTGGCTTCCATTTTCTAGGGTAAAAAACACAAAGTAAGGTTGGTTATTATACTGTCTTCTTGATTGAAGATAAGTAAAAATCTTTATTAGGGATTGTGAATTTTATTGGTCTAGATTTTTCTATAAAACTGATCAAAGCTATGGCTCATCACTACCAAATCCCAATCTTATTCTAATCAAATATTTATAGGTATAGTTGTACATGATTCTTTGTACAAATTCAGGGGATTTCAAGAATTTTGAAATCACCTGAAACCCTATTTTAGACTTATCTCAAGGATGTATATAGCACAGGGGTCAAGATCATGGCCTCAAAGACTGTCAGCACCAAGTTTTGTGATCTTGAGTTGGTTTCTTCTTTTTTTCTTTTTAAATGTTTGTTTATTTATATTGAGAGAGAGAGGGGTGGGGGAGAGAGAGAGAATGAGCTGGGGAGGGGCAGAAAGAGGAGAGAGAAAATCCCAAGCAGGCTCTGCACAGACAGCCCAGAGCCCAATGTGGGGCTTGAACTCATCAACTGTGAGATCATGACCTGGGCTGAAACCAAGAGTTGGATGCTTAACCAACTGAGCCACCCAGGTGCTCTTTGAGTAAGTTCCTTAACCCTGAGATGTCTCAGTATTGTCTTCTTTTTTTTTAACGTTTGTTTGTTTGTTTGTTTGTTTGTTTAGAGCAGGGGAGGGACAGAGAGGGAGAGAGAGAATTCCAAGCAGGCTCCACACTGTCAGCACAGAGCCTGAGGTGGGCTCCATCTCATGAAACCACGAGATCACGACCTGAACCGAAACCCAAGAGTCATATATTTCACTGACTGACCCACACAGCGCCCCGTCTTCTTTTAAATTAAGTAAAAATAACAGACCCTCTCTTATACAATTGTTATGAGGTTTAAATCAGTTAATGTTTCTAAAATAATGCCAGCTACATCGTAAACATCGTATAATTTCTTACTAATTAAATAACCTTATAGTAAATTAATTTATCAGTTATTTTTCTTCTTGAATTCAAGGGCTCAAAATATAGCAGGTCATTGCTATGTTCTTCTTCATCCAAATTCCTACTTAATGAACTTTTCATGAAGACATTAAAAATTCTATCAGTTATTATACTAGCTAATATGGACTTTCCTATTTTTAAAGTGTCATATCCTTACAGCGATATACATTATTTGTAGAATCAATGTGTGAATTAGGCAATAAACAAAACATCATTTAATTGTATTGGAGGAACTATATCCTTATTATTACAACAAATGAACTAAAAAATCTAAGAAAAATTCTTCTTTAATAATTGACATATATTTCGCAAGAGATGGATTGATTAATTAGCGGAGAACTTGGTGGCCCCTGGATGTGAAAGGTAGAGGAGAATATTGCAAAAAAGATTAGAATTTTAAAAAAAGAGAAAAACAGATTGTGCTATAGTTTATTTCCCCTCTAGCTCCAGTCTTGTCTTTCTCCTCAGTGGCTTTTATTCCACCTGATTTTTAGTAGTAAGAACATGAAACATTATGTCTGTTAACCTGTAAGCAAACCATACTTGCTAATGAGTTTGATTCTCCCAATTTTTTGTTTTCTTGTCTTTCTCTCTTTTATACTATTAATTTTTCATTTAACCTTTAGCCCGACTGCACTAAAATGTAAAGTTTATTTATTTTTCTTGCCTTGCAAGTAGAAGGAGTATGGATGCACATGTGTCTGTGTATGTGTGTTGGCTCAGGGGAATGTCTCAAAATACAACTTATAACCAGGAGGTGAAAGAAAACTTCCACACAGAGTGCAGTGAATTATAGAAATGAGCTGTAGAACTTGCTGAGCTAAAATAGAAGCAGTTCACAGGTAAAAACTAGAAAATTCTCATTCCTCTGGGAGGAAAAAACTCTCCTGATCTTCAAGTATTTTAATTTATGGGGGGAAAAACTCTATCTTGAATTAGCCATTTTAATACTCCACATCTTAACTCAAAATATCACAATTCTGCTGAAAAACAAAGTTCCCCTTTTTGCACCGGCCATTTAAGCAAGCTAGTTCCTTCTACAATGAGGAAAAGGAGTCAAGGTTGGATATTGCACTGGTGTTCTGTCTTTAATGTTTCTGTGAGTCTTACTTAGTGGCTTCTATTTTGTAAGTGACGATTTCCAGAACTTCATCTGTTCCTGTCCAAGTAGAAGGTGATTTTAGCCTCACTAAATTGCTATCACATTTGTTATGAAAACAGTTTAAACTAGAATCTTGAGAAAAACATATTTTATCGACATTGACGTTCAACAAAATTAATTAAATCAGAAGCACATTTTTGGCTATAATAATGTCTTCCCGACAAATGAAATAGACATGAATTTAGTATTAAATAAATGTTCTTTTAAAATAAAAGTTTAACAACATTTTGTTTGTTGTCAACTTTTTAATGATCCAAAGGCTGTTTTAAACATATATTATCATTTCCCATAGGAAAACTAGAGTCATCTGATAGGCTCTGTGGAGAACAAAGCACTGGGTGTGATATAACAGATCCAGATCTTGCTTCCCCGTAAATCTTGGCTCTATCAACAGAAGTCAAAAGATAATCCACTTATCCCTTTGCCAAAGAGGGTCAAAGTGAGCCACACTTAAGACTTAAAGCAATGCCACTCTACGTGGAGGAGGGCTCAGTCTCCCCCTTGCTCCTCATAATGATTTTTTGCCATTCTCCTTTTTCACTATATACATGGACAACAAATACAAAAGAAAAAAAAAAACACAACCCACCCACCAAAAGAAAGCAGTTTGAATCTCTTGTCATCAGATTGAATTCCTCTCAATCCTTTAATCTTGTCTTTCACCCTATTTTAGACAATCCCTCCTCTGGTCATATTCTAAAGCCAGTCATGACCAATAAATACAACACATTATAATTATAATTTCAATTTCACTCATCCTACACTCTGACAACCTTCTCCTAAATTTTCAACTTATTACCTCAAACTTTTCAACCCCTTCGCATGCTTCATTGATATATTATCGGTTTCAATATTCTTCATCCACTTGATACACTCTTGCTTTCCTTAGCAAGCTTAAGTTCCATGGTCAGTCACTATAATTAGTCTCTGGCACATACTTTTGACTCCAGGATTACTCTTTGTCTTTGCCTTACACACTGGGCAAAACCAAAACCCTGGTTCAGTCCAACTCTCAGCCCCCTTGTGCCAGCCCCTGTGTAGCTTATTCTTGTGGAGAAATATACAACCATGATAAGCTTGTTCCACTTGACATTCATGAGCATGAAACTCACAGTGAGCCCTTAATATTTTCACAAAATCATTTTAGTGTCCCCTAATCATGTCAATATCTTATTCTCTTCAAGGACTATTTCATATCCTCTCATTTTTCTAGAAACTCCCAAGACCTTTTCCCCTATTCTCACTCTCAGCTGATGGTTTTACTTCTTACCTACCTGAGAAAATTGAAGCAAACCATATCTACCCTCTAACTGCCATCTGTCCCCACAGGCTCAGCCTTCTGATTGATAAACTACCACTAAGCCTACTTAAGCCACTTCTCACCATCTCCATTGCTGCCATCATCAGTTACCTGAGCCATCATTATATGGAGTCTAACCAGTCCTCCTATCTCCCTGCTTTTATCTTTGCCTGCCACACTTAGTCTTGTTACTAAGTGACCCTTTCAATAGCTAAGTCAAATCATGGAATTCCCCTGCTCAGATCCTTTCAATGGCTCCTCATTCCATTCATTAAAATCGCCTACAAGCCACTGTAAGAGAATACAGAGTCAGAGAATACAGAGGGCTCAGAGAATTCAGAGAATGCAGAGGGCTCAGAGAACAGCCCCTATTACCAGCCACCCCATTATCTTTGTCCTTTGATCACTCCTTTCCAGACCCCCTTTCCTTCTTTTTGTTTCTGGAACACTAGAGGGACTTTCCAACATTAGGGTTTTGTATGTAGTTTGCCCTCTGTGTGAACTGACCTTCCTTCATACATGTACGTGGCTCACTCTCTCACCTTCTTCAAGTGTTTTGCAAATGTCCTCTTCTCACTGGGACCTTCGATGACCATGTTATTCAAATTACATTTCTATGCCCCTCAGCATTCTCTACACTTTTAAGTTGCTCTAGCTTTATAGTAGTCACTGAATTCTAACATACTATTTAATGTATGTATCATGTTCATTGCTTATTTATGCTTTCTGCCTGCTAGAATATAAGTTCCATGGGAAAGATGTCATTGGTTTCCTCTATAGATGGATTTAAAGTGCTAAGAGAACTGTGCTGGCTCAGAGTAGACATTCATATATGTTGGATATATGATGACTATTCATAAAGATTTGAATACTGGCATATACTGGCATATATGTTGGATAAATGATGACTATTCATAAAGATTTGATACTGGCATTTATGAATGAATTTCAGTATCAAATTTCTATCATATATTTGATGGAAATATTTAAAAGCCTTTAAATTAGGAAAATATAAATTATATGCAAGATCTCAGGTACACATACACTCATAAATACATGAACCAAAAAAATTCAGTGAAGAACTTCTTTCATTTCCACAAACTAATAGACTGTTAAGCCTGAGAGAGAGGACAGCCCTTTCACTTAAGCCCTCTGAATAATGTCTTCGTCTTTAACTAAATCATTGTTTTGTGGAACTGGCCATAAGGGCACTTAACTTGGAGAAGTGAAAGAGTTTATATGATTTTGCATCTTCTATACTGGGCTTCCAGGTGGCAGGTGTAGGTAAGACATGCCAATATAACACGACATGACAAATCTTCTGCTGAGGAAGTGCAGTTAGAAAAATAATGGCCTTAAATAAAAGTCACCAATCCCCTATTTTAGTCTCTTGGTACACATGTAGTATTAAAATTATAAATTCTAAAATATTTGATAACAGTGTAGACAAGAGTTTGAAGAAAAATATAAACTCTCACAAAAGATTAGGACTTCTTAATCTCTCCCTCATGAATCGTTTGGGCAATGTGACAAAAATAAAGATTCAATTACAAAAATGCTATTTTGAAATCAAATTTGGCCTACATTTTGATATTTGTAGGAATGCTGCATGTCTTATTCCCTGTAATTATGTGGTTGGGTTAGATCTTAAAATTAAGTGAAGTATTTAAAGTTGACGTATCAATGGAGAAACATGCCCCGGGGCAGGATGGGGGGGGGTGGGGAGTGTGCAATAAGAAAACATACTTTTCTACCTTTAGAAAATTTGACTTAGAGATTTGGGACCACAGATCTTACTATGATGGTGAAAGTTTCAAAGGTTTTAGTCAGACTGAGGTAGAATTTTTAAAGGAATTCTTTTTAACTATGGTACTTGACTCAGTTTATAACCATGAATTCCAGAACCATGCCCAGGGCCAGAGCCAGAGTCTAAGCTTTCTTCTCTCAGTTTTAAACAAACCAACCAGCCCAGCCCTGAGAGTTGGCAATAGAACAAAGTGGAGGATAAACTGATTTTAAATAATGGTACTTTATTGAAGTCTCCAACTGTCCTTGGACACTTCTTTAGTGCATTTTATAATTATAGAAGTTCATGAGGTCCAAGCACCACTGGACTCAAAGTAATCCAAACATAATGATTGCACCACAGTACCATTGGCAGGTGCCAAGAGTGGCAGGTCCATGTTTTAATCACTGGGCCCCTGCCTGAGATTCTGGCCCCACTCTCCACACATAAGCCATGGCCAGACAGGGAACAGGAAGGGGCCAAAGTTCACAGCTGAAAGTCTCACCCCTCTCCACATGTTCTTTAATCAAGGAAGAGAGGTAAAGGGTAGGCACAAAAAGAAAGTTGAAAGGAAGAGACAGGACAAAATAGAATAGGGGAAAAGTGAAGAAATAATAAACATGTATTATCTGCACAGAAGTGAGTTAAAATTCTCCAGAAAGAACCAGCATACCTCTTCAAGCCATTTCATCCATCATAGTCATCCTGAGGCAGCTATTTGAATCTAATAGAAAGTGGGTAACCATATGAATATACAGAACTATTTGTCAAGTATTTGGGTATGAAAGACTTACCTCCCCTTCAAGGCACTTCCTTGTTCTCTGGCTGACCCTAAGAACACCAGGATTTGGAAAGGAGAGTCACAAAGAATAATACAAAAATAAAAAGTGACAAAGACATATAGGTTGAGGTTGTATGAGGATGTAGTAATAGGGCCAAAGTCAAATATCCAAATTCAAATTTTTTTCTCATGTTTGGGACATTTGGAAAAAATCAAAATTTTGTTAAGAGTTTTTCCTCTGAATTGACACTTTTTTTTTTGCATTGGAATATTTTACGTAAATTTGTTTCTGTATCCAATAAGATTTATTTTCCTTTTTTTAAATTATAAATTGACTGTCAACCTTAAAATTATGGATTTTACCCCTGAGATAATGAGATTTAATCACATATTTTTTTTGAAATTTAGTAACAAAGTAAAAAACAAATGTAAAAACTCATGAAGTCTAATTAATCCTTAGAGAAATATACATGTAACTTTCTTGGAAAATTGGGCTAAGGTAAACTCAAGTTACTCTTAAGATGTTTATTTCCTTTTGTTTTCCCAATGTTCAGATTGTTCAAAATAGAGTTGCATTATAGACTTGGACACAAATTATTTTAGATTTGTGCTGCTTAAACAGTTGAAGGAGCCCTTAGCAATATTGATGAGAAACAGGACTAAACTAAAATGTAGGGAATTGAAATATGATATTATTAAAAATATTTCTATAAAAATAATAATGATTCTGACATATCTAAGAAAGCATTTGTAAAGGTCAATAATGTTATTTAAATAATGTTCAGAATAAACCATGATTAAGGGAAAAATCTTTGTCTTCAAATATTTCCTGCTAGAGAAGGAACAATGCACTGGGCATGGTTCTGGGACCCATGATATCTATATGATCTATAAAACAAGAAGGTTGGATGATAATCTTTGGGATCCTTTTCCCCCTTTGAGCCTCTATTTTTTTTTTTTTTTTGACGTTTTTTTTTTTTTTTTTTTTTTTTTTTTTGGGACAGAGAGAGACAGAGCATGAACGGGGGAGGGGCAGAGAGAGAGGGAGACACAGAATCGGAAACAGGCTCCAGGCTCTGAGCCATTAGCCCAGAGCCCGACGCGGGGCTCGAACTCACGGACCTCGAGATCGTGACCTGGCTGAAGTCGGACGCTTAACCGACTGCGCCACCCAGGCGCCCCGAGCCTCTATTTTTTAAGTTTAAGGAAGGAATGGAAAAGGCCAGGAGCAGGAGTTACCTTCTATATGGGTGTTTCCTTTGAAGGAAAGTGAAGTAGTAGTTTTGAACTTTATTGTCATTGTCTTGAGCAATGTCTTCCTTGACATTTGTAACACGTGTCTGGTATATAATTTTTCTTTAACATTATTAAATAAAGAGTAAACCAGAAAAGCTCCGGCAATGCCAGAGTGTCTCTCTTTCATCTCTTCTAGAAAAGCAGAGGCACTAGGAAAAATGAGCCTGAATCTGTTCCTTCCCATGCAGAGGGAAGGAGAGGAGTAGAAAAATGAGGATCATGAACTCTGGAGCCAGACACATCAGAAATCAAATTCTATTAACTGGTGTTTAGTGGCTGTATGACTTTGGACAAATCTTCATTTTCTCATCTATCAAATGGCCATAATCATAACACCTACCTCAAAGATCATTATGGGGATTGAAATAAATATTAACCTCTTATTGTTACTTTATAAGTTTTCAATCAATATTAATAATAATCAGGGATGCCTGGGTGGCTCTACTGGAGTCTGCTTAGGATTCTCTCTGCTCCTCCCTGCTCTCTCTCTTTCTCTCTCAAAATAAATACATAAATTAAAAAAGTAATAATCACAAAACCTTTCTCAGAGGAGGGTATCACTCCTACTGACCATCAGGCCCTCATTCTAGCCCAGCTTAGACTTGCAAGAACCAGGCGGACTAAAGGAATGATGCGTGATTGGCAAAACTGAACTCTGGGTTAAGACTAGTTTTGAAAGCTGTATTTATGTTCTGACCCACTGAGGTTGGCACTATCTCTAAGGTAGCAGACTTTTCAACATATTGCTGCTTAGTTGAAGAGATATGACTCAATAAGATGGTAAAGAGGGACGTTCTGGATACTCTGGGTACCCTGCATCCATAGTGAAATGCTCTGTCTCAGGAATAAATGAAGCATTTATAAAAATCACTTAGATACTAGGGAATCTGAAGCACAAAGACAAGAAGTTAGGTATGCAGCAAATAAACGGAGACAAAATTTCAAGTAGAGAAAGGGGCTAAGTTAATTTAGCATGTTCCAGGCACTGCCTAAGCTTTATGTGTTTCCACGGTATTTACCAGACCGCAAACATGGCCATTGTAGTGACAATTAGAGAAATGCTATTTTTGAACTCTTTATTTTCTCTGTCAACGTGGAAATATTTTTCTCTCAAAGATCCAATACTTAATGAAACCTCTCAAGATTTTTTCCATTATCTTTATACCACAATAAAGTTACAGCAACGAATGTGGGAGGTGGGTAGTATAAACAGCAAAGAAATATTGATAAGGCATTTTAAGCCCTGAAAGATTTTTTAAAACATTACTCCCTATTCTATGGGCCAGGGCATTCATGAACCTCTAATATTATTTTTTTTTTTCTGGGCTGGGTTTGTGGAAAATACGAATACTTTGGAGCTCACATTTGAGAGTGTAAAGTAAAGAAAGAAATCAGAGCCCCTACTCTCTACTTTTTCCTTTATAGTAGAATAAAGCAGGCAAAGGGATATTTAGTCTTGACTCACCTTAGCATCACAGAAATGTAGCATTTCTTGCACCTTCTTTGTAAGTGGTCAGAATATTAGGCCTGGAGATGTAATTCACTGTGACATGCTTAAAATCTGAAAACATTCACTTGGACAATCATACAGTCAGAGTTTACAGGAATGGCTGTCCAAAAAAACGTCTCTAATGAAACATGCTGTTGCAGCTTAGTAGGTAATTACCAATATTTTTATCTACAAGTCACAAAAAATTGAAAGAGTTCCTCAAGTTATAGTATCAGTTTTAGGCTAGTGGTATAGAGCAGGAAGAAAAGGCAACACATTCTTCATTAACAGCTTCTGTGTTGTGATAGAGTGTTAATAATTGTGTATCATGTGCTTTCCTTTAACTGATTAAGTACTGTTGTGTGCAAAGGGTATGTTAGAGCTATAGCTTTGGGGTGAAAGAAAAAAAAATAAACGAGCTGACACAGAAAGTTTGTTCAAATATAATGGGAAAGAAATCATGTTACTAAGAAAGGATTAGGACTGAACACTCCTTCTGTCTATCCTCCCTATCTTAGATTGTTATTTTTTTTCATCATGTATCTTATGAAGTGTTTCTCCATTTCCAGTCATGTTTAGAATACATGGACTAAACATATATAATAAGCATGTGAAAAACATTTTGCTAGAGGTTTCCTTAGCAGCTTGTAGCTGAGCATGCAAAATCCATCCATTTGTTGCACAATTTGCTGACAGTGTACCGTGCACTTGCTGTGTTGCCAAATACAGACCACCCAAAAGTGATGCACAACTATACAGTGCTCTGGTCGAGTTTACAGCCTAGGGACTGAGAAATGCACGAAATAAGAAAACACACAAAACATTATCTAATTGTATACTATAATAAATGCTTGGAGAACAGAAAGCAAGGAGTGATTCAAGAGACTAACAATGGAAGATACATTAAGTTGTCAGGAAAGACTTCATTCAATAAGAGATATATGAAGACAGGGGTGCCTGGGAGGCTCAGTTGGCTAAATGTCCGACTTTGGCTTAGGTCATGATCTCACAGCTAGTGAATTCGAGCCCCATGTCAGGCCCTGTGCTGACAGCTCAGAGCTTGGAGCCCGCTTCAGATTCTCTGTCTCCCTCTTTCTCTCCACCCCTCCCCTGCTCATGCTCTCTCTCTCTCCTTCAAAATAAATAAACATTAAACAAATTTTTTAAAAAGAAGGATATATGAAGACAAAAAGCAAAGAGAGGAAGCTATAGCACTCCAGGCAAGGGGAAAAATAAACAGGTGTAAAAAGTCCTGAGGAGAGAAAGTGCTAGAAGAAGGCCAATATTGCTAAAGTGCACAGACCATGAAGGAGCTAGACAAAGGATGAAGGTGGAGAGGGAGCTGAGACCAAGTCATGCAGGGTCTTGTAGACCACAGCAAGAATTCTGAATGAACTGAATGCAAGAGAGTAACAAAACCCAATTCATATTTTTGAAAGATCTTTCCATTTTCTATGTGAAAAATGCACTGAAGGGGAGCATGGTTATAAGTAAGGGAAATGTTTGCAATGCTTGTGTAGAGGTATAGCAAAGCAAAGGGGATGACGAGAGGAGCAATAGAAAAAGAATGAAAACTGATTTGAGATAGACTTGGTCAGGCTTGTCATTGTACTTAATGTGGGAGATGAGGAAAAGAGAAGGTTTAAAAGTGCTCAATAAAAACATAAATGATCAAAACAATTCTATAATGTTATATATATGTATTCATATACATATCAGTACAAATATGAATACACACACACACACACACACACACACACACTGATGGTACTTTGGGTAACACGGCATACGCATTAGTCAGAACTCAGCAAAAATACTCTTATGACATGCATTCTTATATTATTATATTAAATCTTATATTCTTATATTCTAATATCTTATATTCTTATATTAAAAGAAAAAACCATAAACAGATATTAAACACTAGTTAATTATGTATGCTGAAGTATTTAAGGAAAAGTGTACTGATGTCTGCAATTTATTTAGAAATACTTCATAAAACAAGATGGATTGATGGAAAGAAGGAAGAACCAGGTGAATAGATACAGTATATGATAAAATAGGCAGAGAAAATATCAATGATATTGCCGGTCATACAGTTGGTGATAATGGTACCTTTGGAGAGGTGTTTGGAAATATGTATCAAAAACATTAAAAAATGTAGATTTCTTTGACCTAGTGTCTAATTCTATACATATGTATTATGAAATAATCAGAAATTCACACATTTATTATGTAATTTTTCAAGATAGTGAAAATAAAGGGTGATAAATAAGGACATGGATTAAATATATTTTAGTACATCTATATGACTAAATTCTTTATCCTCAGTATCATTCTGTGGGAGAAAATTAAAGCAACTGTGAAAAAAAATTCAAAATAAATGCCCAAGTGAAAAAAGTAAGTTTGTAATATGGGATCCATATAGTATTTGAAATGTTAGATATTTTGCCAAAATGTTACCAGCTATGTTGTTTTTATCTTTACATTTTCTCTATTTTCCACATGTTCTGCAATATTGAATATAGGTTTACTTCCTTAATAAAAACAAAACTGTAATTTTAAAAGAATTTTACCATAAGTTATTGAAAATTAACTTAGATACCAAGATGAGCAATATTTATCTGTTGTAGGGTAAGACTAAAATGTAAAAGTAGATTATGGCTTAGAATTTATAAAATGTAATCAGAATATTATATGGGAACTTTGTTAATTTTTGGCTACATTGAACTCTTAATTATATGTAGTATGGAGAAGCAAACAGTCTCCATGAGGTTTTAGAAATGGCCAAGAGGAGTTGGGGCCAGAAAAAGAAGCCAAGAAGATTGTTGGCTGACATTTAAAATCTCAAAGCAAAGACAGGAAAATCACTATTTACGTAGGACAAGCCTTGATGTGTCTGGAGAAAATTGTTTATATTTTGTTTTGCGATGGCGTTGGGGTTTTGTGTTTTTGTTTCTTTTCGTTTTGGTTTTGGGTTTTTTGGTTAAGGTAACGGAAGATCTATGACCCACTGACCTTCTTATACCACTAGGTTAACCTTTGATTTAAAAAATGGTGGATTCTTTCCCTGGGGCTAACATAGCCCTTCTAAATCTCAGGCTTTCTGGAATTTTTGTCAGGAACCTCAAAAGTCTCTCATGATAGTCTTTAGAATGAGTGGTGAAAAATGCAAATTAGGTGAATTCCGTAAGACTGTTTTCTGGATAGTTAGCCACCCTCACCCCAACCACCTGCCTCCCCTCCAGGAAAAAAAAATCCACAAACCAAAGAACATTAAATTATCTATTGATTGACATCAAGCCGGATAGTTCTCAAATTTATGTTTAGTCCTGTGCTAATTGATGTCTTCGTAGATAATTTTAATGAATATCAAAATAAGTTAAAATTTTAAAAGAAAAGACTGATTGCCAAGACATTCAATAATAGAATGAATGTCTAGAGATTAACACAGTTTGGAATGATGATATGAACTGAGATTAAAAGCAGGGGTGCCTGAGTGGCTCAGCCAGTTAAGTGTTGGACTTTTAATCTCAGCTCGGTTTTTAATCTCAAGATTGTGAGTTCAAAGCCTGCATTTGGCTCCATGAGGGGCATGAAGCCTACTTAAAAGAATAAAAATAATCAACAAACAGAGATGAAATATAAAATAAATAAGTGGGAAGTTATCTATTTTCATTGCAAATATCAACTGCATGTGACCAGGATTGGAGACTATTGGTTTAAGCGTTTGTATATAAAATCCAAAGATAGGTGACTGATTGAAATCTCATTATTTGCCAGCATCAAGATTCAGTTGCCCAAAAAAGCTTATCCATTTCAATATGATCCATAGGTCTAGATAATTTTAATGTGATCTATGGGTCTAGATAAACTATTCTGTCCTTAGCATATTATAATTAGGAATATTGTTTAATATGATCCATGGGTCTAGATCATTTTAATGTTATCTATGGGTCTAGATTAACTATTCTGTTCTTAGCATATTACAATTAGGAATATTGTTTTCCACCCTTGTCACATTTTAGGAGCTTACTATACAAAAGACTTACCTAGCTAATGAAAGATTTGTTTTCCACATTGAATACCTTAAAATTTTTCATGGTTGCCAGAAGAATCAGATGGAAGTATAATAAGTATCTTCAAATATTGAAGAGCTACCATTTTTAGAGTGAATTAACTTTATTTGGTGAGGAATCAGAAGGCAAAAAAAGTGCTAAAGAGGGCATTAGTCTTTTCTATATATACTATCATCTCTTGGAAGTCTAGGACTATGTGTTATTCTTCTATTTCCAGTGCTTAGCCCAGTGTCTGTAATACTTAGCATTTGTGATTATTGGTGGAATGAATAAATGAATAGAGAAAGACAGAGTTTTCTATGCATAAAACATTATTTTTTTAACAATTAAAACTGTCCACGGGGAATGTTTTGGTCCCCTAAGTAATATTTTGTTGTTATCTTTTTATCCTTTATTTTTAAAAATTATATATATTTTAAGGCATACAGCCTGATGACTTGATGTACGTATACATAGTGAAATAATTGCTACAGTCAAGCCAATTAACATATCCATCTCTTCACCTAGTTATCTTCCATGTGTGTGGTGAGATCACCTGAAATCTACTGTCCTGGCAAACTTCCAGTATTCAACACAGTATTGACTGTGGTCATCACACTGTATGTGACATCTCTAGACTTATTCACCCTATGTAACTACCACTTTGCACCAGGATAAAACTTTTCTAAAGTTAAAAATAACACAAAACAAAAACTGTCCAAAAAATGGAAATGGTAACAATATATTCACTAGAATGACATGAGCAAAATCTACATTACTATTTTCAGAAGCATCCAAGAGAGAATTCCTGCTTTTGCAGGCACCTTTTTTTATTCTGTTTCCTCTCAGTCTCCTTTATCTACAAGCAGCTATTTCCCCTTATCATTTAAAACTACACTCATCATGGTGTCTAACAAATTCCCTAGTTTTAAATCTAATGAACACAAGTGCTCAGCAACATTTGGCAATCTTGACCCTTTGCTTCCTTTAAGACATTCTCTTTCTTTGGTTTCCATGGTAACACAATCCGCTATTTCTTCTTTTTTTTTTTAAAATACCATCTTTATGCCCATACTTTTCATCTTCCTTTTGGGGTTCCCATTTTTCCCTTCATCTACATTCTACCCAGAGCTTGCTTTTCATCTCATTCTACAATTCTTCGGTCTTTTATTTCAAGCAGTGCATATATAGTAATGACTCACAGATCTATTTTTTTAAATCCCAGGTAGTTAATTTATGTGTATCTGCTTACTGACCATCCACGTTTGAATGACCCAATAGGAATTCAAATCCAATATGTCTAAAATGAATCCCTTATTCTTATTGCATTCCAAATCTAAGTCTTCTTTCAGTGAGTGATACAACCAATATACTTTTCCAAAACAGAAAGTTAGTTATTATTCTTCACTTTCCTGGACTTTAGTTAATCCACCAAGACATGAGTGCTGAATCCTACCAATTCTGTCAGCCAAACATCTAATATAATAGATGTGTCCTCATAACATATGTCCTTATATGTCTTAGGCCTTTCAATTAAACCCTCTACCAATTTCTTAATTTAAGCCATCATGATCTTGCACCTGGATAGCTGCCATAATTTCCCATCTTATTTCCCTGATTTGAGTGGTTTCTTTTTAACACAACAGGAAAAGTAATTTTTGTAAAATACAAGAATGATGTGTCACTCCTTTCCATCAGATCCTTCAATGGCTACCAATTTCTTTCAAGTTACAGTGCCAAGTCTTTCAGAGTCTAGAATCTCCTTATATTTCTAGAGTCATCTCTCATTAATATCTGCCTCTCAGATCCTGCATAAGCTCTACCTATTCTTATTAATCAGTTTGAGAAAACACCATGCTCAGCCTCATGCCTGGCTCTTTAGATAAGAAGATTCTATGCTTGAACTAATCCTCCTTTCCTGTTTTGTACCCACTTCAACTCCTTAACTCAGGTGCCACCTATTCCAGAAAAACCTCCCTATGCTACCTCATTTATATACCAGTAACACCCTTAGTCACCACCTTAGAGAATTCATTATAGTAATTTGTAATTGATTAGTTACTTCTTTTAGTTGCCCTTAGATTATAAACTGTGAACAAGGTGGGGCATGATATGTAGGCCAGCATTGTCTCCCCACTAAATAGCACAGTGACTGGCATTTAGAAAATATCAAAAATTTTTTTAAGGAAACAAGTGAATATAAAGAAGGAATGTTGGTCAAATAAGAATAAATAAAATGAAACAAATAATATTTTAAGAGCATGGCAGGCACACACTGAAGGCTATTTAGAGTTTTTGATTGGAATTATGGCAAATAAATACCAACATCTGAGAAGTGATCAGAACATTAAGAAAGGGTCACCTTAATCTGAATAGGACGTAGTATGAAGGACGAGGAAGACTTATCATTTCCATGTGCCTTAGGGTGAATCCTGAGTTACGGTATTCTGTTCTGTGCATCAATCATTGGAAGAAATGTTTGAAAAGTGTAGTGATTGGGATAGCACACGGGACAGTAAAAAGTCTTAAAACTTTTATTATCAGAAATGGTTGAATTAATTGGAGCTAATAATCTAAAGAAGGTGAATAATTGAAGACTGACTCCAAATATTTGGCTGAAATATAGCTGACTCCAAATTTTTGAAAGATTCTCCTAAGAGAAAGGATCTGCTCATATGGTTCAGAGGTTAAAGCTAGTATGAATGGGTCTACATGGAGATTGAACATCTTCATCATAGAGGGAAATTTCACATGATCTAGAACTTTACAAAGAGTTTTAAGAGGTAAGACTTCCATGTCATTAAAGTATACATAGTATCGAGGACTACTAAGGGTTCAGGAATTTGGGAGTATACGAAGGGTTTGTGATAGTTGATCCCTGTTCATATATGAAGGTTTGTCAGTATGTAAGAGGTGGACAAAGGTATGAAGCTAGAGTCTTGCACTCTGTCCCATAAAGGTCAAGAACATAACATAAAATTTTCTAAGAGTCAGGGTCAGAACCAGAATCAGCGAGCCACAGGACATAGCAATAGTATGCTACTCAAAAAGAGAATCATGCAGTCCAACCTGGGTCCAGTAGACAGACTTGTGCTCTTGTGGAACAATTAATAAACATGAGGCCCTTGTTTCCCAAACTTAGCCTTTATTTATTTATTTATTTATTTAGTTAGTTAGTTAGTTATTTAATTTTTAGCTTTTATTTATTTTTGAGAGACAGAGAGAGGCAGAGCATGATCGAGGGAGGAGCAGAGAGAGTGGGAGACAGAATCCAAAGCAGGATCCAGGCTCTGAGCTGTCGGCACAGAGCCCTATGCGGGGCTCAAACCCACAAACTGTGAGATCATGACCTGAGCTGAAGTCGGACGCTTAACCAACTGAGCCACCCAGGCGCCCCCAAAACTTAGCCTTTAATCCCAAACACTATGCTGACAGTTATCTGAAACTTCCAAACATTTGATTATTCTCTTCAAATGTTAGACGGCATAAATGACAAACCTTAGCAAACACAAGAGAGACAAACCTCCCTTCTGCAACTAGGTCTTCCAGGTCCAACAAGAGGATGTGGAGGCCTTCCATGGCTTAAGGCAATATAATTTTTCTGGAATTCTTTAAAAGCTGCAGATTGAGGGATGCCAAAGAGAGAATCAGAGACCTCTGAATTTAAAGGAAAGTTCCTAGATATGTGGGCTGCCAGGATCCTCCCAATTTGTCCTCAGCCAGACCCACTCTAGAGTTTTGTTTTCACATCCTCCGCAGACCTCATGTCAGTCAGAGCAGTAGGAAGAATCACCATTTGACCTTCCAGTAGGATTTCTTTATGAAGAGCACTGTCCCTTTAGCCCCTCCGTATCTAAAATGAAATCTATGGAAGTACTTTGGCACCAGATATTCCTGGGAAATACAACCCCCTCAAGAATTTCATATGCCATTATGTAAGTACACTCATTGGTCTTTTCCCTGAGAGTAAATTTTGGTACTTGGTGGAGAAAAGGATATCACTACAAGGGGAAGCGTGTGAAAGGGAAGTGTGCAGATGGTAGTTTCCTCTTCAGAACTTGCCTGGAGAAAGTGTTTTTGCTACAAGAGGGCTGGTGTGTCCCCTTTGCTTGGGACTATCTTGTGAAGATTTTGCCTTTGTTTTCTAAAGTTGTCCAGAGTCTACACGGGTTACGAATGCTTTGATCAGCTCCAAATGCAAGGGCACACAGTGCCCTATTTTAGGTGCCAAGTTTGTGTTCTGTCGGAAACCACGCTGAATAGTTTGGCAGAATCAATGCTAAATCAAGCAGAGAGATTTCTCATTTTTATGAAACACCCACAAAAGTCAACATTCTGTTTTTTAGCATCTATCCACCAAGTAACAGAGTAATAAAAACAG
The DNA here is from genome assembly GCF_018350155.1 of Leopardus geoffroyi. NCBI lineage: Eukaryota > Metazoa > Chordata > Mammalia > Carnivora > Felidae > Leopardus > Leopardus geoffroyi. The sequence continues at coordinate 207,249,289 of NC_059326.1, forward strand.
CATTGGAAAGACTTGAAAGTATTCACAGTATTTTATTCTTCCATCTAATATAATTTTGATGAAATATCCTGTGGTTTAGTTAATAAAAACTGAACAAGAATACAAGTATTTATTAAACATCTATCTTGTTCTCAGAAATTTAAGGAAAATATAGAGTACATATAAGAAATTGATCCTATCCTGAAGAGTTAGTAATTTGGTGTATGAGAGAAAGCAAGCATACTAAAAAATTTATTTAATTTACCCAAGGTAATATTAGGAAATGTATTTTTCCTTATTCTTGTTCCATACATGACAATCTCTTCTCTAAAATACATCTTGAATCTATTCTTTTCTTTCTTAGTGGAGGTCACCAATCATCTTAGGCCAGAACAACCTCTTTTAAACTAGTCCCTTCAACCCCATCTCCAAATTAATCTCCATATGGCAAACTAATCATTTTAAAGCAAATTCAATTATGCCATTCTTTTACATAAGATCCTTCGAAGAATTTTCATTACACATTAGAAAAAAAACCACAATGCTCATTATGCTACAAGGTCCAGAATGAGGCAGCCCTGCCCATCCCTCCAGTCTCCTCTTGGGCACTGTCCTCTATAGTCCACTTGGCTCAAGGACTTTTTCCATGCTGTAACCCTCTTCTTAAAATATTCTCCTCCCAACCTTCCTTGGAGCTAGGTCCTTTCCATCATTTAGGACTTAGCTTAAGTATCCCCTTCCCAGAGAACACTTCCTTGAACACTGGGTTTAAAGTCCATCTGTGTTATTCTCCAGCTCAACTCCTTATTTCATTCTTAGCACATTATTCAGCTTTCAATTTTTGCGTTTTTTAAAAATCAAATTGCATGCCGGTGTTTACCCTCTCCCTTGCCCCACATAAGCTCTGTGAAGCAGGAACCATATTAGTTTTATGCATATGGCTCCCAGCCCAAGTACCTACTTTGGAGTAAGTGTTTTAATACATTTTTGTGTGTGTGTGAATGACTAAATAAATGAATGCTCCATTTTTAAAAGGTAGACTCATGTTTTCCAATGTATGTAATACTTCATATAAATATATATCAGGTAATGAAGTAGAGAAGAGAAGAACTGGGCCATGAATTCCATCAGTGAAAGAGAAGTGAAGCAAACTGAGGTATGTGGTTAAATATTCTATCTGCTCAGTCTGTGAAGCAGCAGTTTGGAAATACTGGCAAACTATAGTTTGCTTTTAACAAAGATAAAGAAAAGTAAAGGTTCACATGGGCCCACAGATTCAGGGACAGGTTGATGTAGGAGAAAGGGCTTGGGGCACCATCTTGAAGGAAAGATGGAATTTGAGTTGGATTGGAAGGGTTAAGAGGAAACTATGAGCAAACCATGCAAAACCAAAGATGCAGGAAAGCTGGCATTGTATGGCTTGATGGGATACTAAGGAATCCTAACTTCCTGCTTTTTAGATACCAACATTCCATGGAATTAGACTTCTGAATTCTCTGTTCACCCACTTAAATACCCTGATTTATTTCAAAGCAGTTCTTTGCTTTTCTTGAAATGTTTCATAGAACATGGCTTCCTTTGACAAATCCATAAGAAGTGAAAGAAACCAGAATGTTTTACTCTGTGACCCTTCCTGATATTTAGATTTTATTATAGATTATGTAATGCTTTTATCCTTATTCATTTTAATGAAAAGTTGGTAACACTTTAGAACATGCTTGCATCTGAGAATAACTCATGGCCAAAGAGGCCCATTCATTAGGGCTCTCTTGTAATAAAGCCAAGAGGGAGAAAAATGTCTGACTTTGTTATTTGGTTAACCCTCCTTAAGGAAAGTACTTTATCCAGCCTCATGTACATCTTGAGAGGAGACAACCTTGGAGGCTAGGAATTTCAGAACTGGCCTTTCCAGTATATCTAACACTTCTTATATACTATTTCAGATTCTATTTGTCCCACCCCTTCCTCCAGCCTCTATTACAAAACCAGCTCACTGAACCTTTACTTAGTTTCACAAAACTGCATCCTGATAGCACCTTGCACAGACTCATTGCAGAGTGCTGCTTCTGCCATGGGCTTCTCTTCTGCTGCAGGGATTTTCTGGGTGCTCAGGCAGACAAACAAGGGAGCTTGGGGAGTTAATACTGATGACCTCATCCTTGACCAGTGGGCCAGGAACTGATGGATATATGCTTTCTCCTTTGTTCCCTGGTTGGACAGCTCTGAGGCATATGTCATATGTCTCCACTTAAAGTCACATTGGATCAAGTGCCAGCCACCTGCAGTGGATAAATAGGTAGCAGATTCTTGTACTGGCTTTTTTTTCTGGCTTTTTTTCCCCTTCTTTCCCACTTTCTGTTTTGTCTCTCTCTTTCTTAAGTAACTACGTACAAACAAGCCTTTGTCCCAGGGTCTCTTTGGGGGGATTTAAAGCTAAGACATCCTTTAAAACAAAGCCAAGAATCAGTAAGATCAAACAGCAAGATGCTAAAAGTACTCACAAAAGCCTGTAACCCAAAATAGCAATGATGCAGACAATCCACAGTTCAACACATCACCACTGTAAACACTAGCCTTTGTTACAGAAATATATGCCTGGGTAGCTATTGGGGTGAGAAACTGGGGCCAGTTTGGTTAGATAAGAACAGGTTCCCAGCAGAGAAAACAGGGAAGATGGAGTTCTTAAACAACCAGAAGATACCCTGAGGACTGTGGGGTGGAGCGCTAAGAGCAACATTGAGAAGAATGGTGATCCGATGCTGAATGCAATCTATGTGACTCAGTTTTGCCTGGCATCTGCCCAAGATATGTAACTGTAAGGGCTGGCACTCTGTTGCTCTTTCTTTGTCCAGCTTGCTACAGGTCAAAACCATGTGGCCTTTGTACAAGTTAAAAATACTTTTAACAATCTCACAAATGGTTAAAACCAATCCCATAGCATTAACAACAGCAAGCCTATCGTTTTGATATGGGCAATGGGCCATGAATTATGGAGGTAATTGTAGTAAAACATTATCTGGTTTACTCACAGAAAAGGGTAAACCTTAGACTGATAGTCTTGAGTACTTTTAACTCTCTGCTATGCCCTACTTAGCCTGCACAGAATCATAGAGAAAGTGCTCCAAGGAAACTGGGCTCTGGCAGAAGGAGCGACCATGCTAAGGGCAGGAAGCAAGGTCTTCTGGTTTCCAAATAGGATTGAGAAGCTTTCTCTAATTCATGTACCTTTTTGAAAGAGAAGAAGAAGAAGAAGAAGAAGAAGAAGAAGAAGAAGAAGAAGAAGAAGAAAAAGACCAGCAAGGTTGAGTGGTAAGGGCAGGTCTAGGTCACAACAATAGAGCCCATTTTTGAGAACTTGTTGTTTTCCTTCTTTTATTACAGACATGGCTTTTTATTTCCCTCATACATCTGTTTTTTCCTCTACTTTCTGCTCCTCCTTGCTATAAATATTTTTTTGGATACATACATACATAATCAAAGTGTTTGTAACATCCACTCTATTCTCTTTAGCAAACACTTTAGTCTGAAGCTTTAAGGTTTTCAAAAGCATCTTAAAAAGTCAGTACTTAGCATGTTTCCCTACCCCAGCCACCCAGACGCCATTGATTATGTTGTGATTTAATGTTGAAGAGAACCCTCTGCTGGGCTCACTAGGACTCGAGATTTTAAGAGGCTTGCTCTTGCCTCTTAAGTTCAGCTAATTGCCTTTCTATTGTTCAACCTTCTTTCCTTTATTATTATTTTTATTATTTTTTTAAAACATCTTGGTGTTCTGAGTGCCTTAAATATCTCCCACAGGATACTTTTCCCCAGATAAATCTGATACTTTGTAATACTTTTGTTAAACGTTTATAAAAAAAATTTAATACATTCCCATTCTATGGGAAATGGTGATAAAACTAAATTTTCCCATTAATATTATGTAACTAGTTAACCTAAGGGGTCCCAACAGTTCAAAGCTCACGTAAATATTAACTTTAATCCCTCACGTCTGGGGCTTCCCATTGTTAGTTTAACCCAGAGTCTAATAACTCGACTGCCTGAGGCAAATATCCTCAGAAGCCACTGTTCAGTTTCAAAACCAGTTTGGAGCTCCTGAATCATTTCTTAGGCTCTCACTTTTCTTGGCTCACCGATCCTGGTTTTGCTGTTGTCACTTTTTTGTTTTATCTCACAAATATGTATGTGAAATGGATCAGAATATAAATGTGAGTATTTGTGGCCATCGTAGTTTTCACTTGATTGCTAAGTCTATTTTGACTCATGCAAGAAAAACTCCAACGTTTAGAGTCAGCAAATAGTTTACAAAAGTACTTTCCTAATGGAAATGGTGGAAGAGTCTAAAAGGAGTTAAGGAGTGAGTCAGTTTTTATTATATTCTAAATAGAAAACTTCAGATCTTTGAGTACCTTAAATCCAAAGAGTTTAATCCAGCAAATGAATATTCATTACTCAATAGAAGCTTGCTGACAAATGTGGAAAATAAGCTAATAGGAAAACAAAGAGCATGTAAAATATGTTATTTTCATATTGTTTCCTGATGAATGGTTGATTCAATAAGCATTCCCAAATCCTGTCTCCATGCCTTTCTTTATAGAATTAGCCAAATACTTGTTTCTGCAGCCCTCCTTCGCTTTCCTAATGAAAGGGACTATGGTGGTTGGCATCAGCACTCTGTCCTTTGGCCCATCAACAGTAAAGGAAATCTACCTCCAGACTTTTTGTAATTAAAGAAAACAACGAAGTTCATTTGTCTAGGCCACTATCAGCTGGCTTCTGTTATTGTATGCATGTCAACACATTTAAACTGCTGCACCGCTATGTTTAAGATATGTGATTCCAGGACCAGTGTTTGCTCATAAGGATCATTGTCCTTCACAGACTAATGTGCAAAAAGGAAGCCACAAACAACTATCACTGCCTAATACAGGAATTGAAATCTCCTAATAAAGTATTCTGTAATGAATGAATGTTACTTTATTCAGACAGGATTAATTAGTTTTGTACCGATTAGGATGAAGAAGCAGGATAGAGAGGCGCCTGGGTGGCTCAGAAACGTCCAACTCTTGATTTCAGCTCAGGTCATGATCTCATGGATAGTGAGTTTGAACCCCACATCAAGCTCTGTGACTACAGTGCACAGAGTTTGTTTGGAGTTCTCACTCTCTCCCTCTCTGTCTTCCCTTCCCATACTCTCTCTTTTGCTTTCTCTCAAAAAATATATAAAGAAAAAAAGCAGTACATAGATTTTATTCATCAGTAATTAAGCCTTTTGTTTGTTTGCTTGTTTTTGCTGTAATATAGTTTTCCTAAGCTTGAGTGGTACTTTTTTTTATGTGTATTTATTTTTAAGAGACAGATAGTGAGTGGGGGAGGAGCAGAGAGAGAGAGAATGCCAAGCAGACTCCACACTTAGCACAGAGCCCATTGTGAGGCTCGATCCCAGGAACCATGAGAAAGATCATGACTTGAGCTGAATCAAGGGCCACCCAGGTGCCCAAGTAGTAGTTCTTTTTTGATGAGGAGTGCTAAGAGAAATAACTACTCTTAAGTATGTTGGCAGTCAGAAAAAAAAATGTTGGATTATACATTTAAATGAAGATACTCTAATTGAGAATACTGGGAATTCAGTTATTATGTTCCAATGTCTTAACATTTTCTTTCCTTTGCCCCTGAATAGAAGTGAAGTGAGAACTAGCTTGATCCCTTCAGCCTGGATTCCTTGCAGGAAAATAATTTTTGTACAGAGATAAGTAGTCATCATTGCTCCTCTTGCTTCAGTAGAGAGGGGAGATATGAGAGAAATTAGAAATTCAGTTGTTATTATCCAAACATATCATTCTTCTAGAACTACCATTATTTTTTTTTAATGTTTATTTATTTTTGAGGGGGGAAGGAGGTCAGAGAGAGGGAGGGAAACGTGGAATCCAAAGCAGGCCCCAGGCTCTGAACTGTCAGCACAGAGCCTGATGTGGGGCACAAACTCACAAACCATGAGATCATGACCTGAGCCAAAGTCGGATGCTTAATTGACTGAGCCACCCAGACACCCCTAGAACTACCATTATTTGTATAAAAAAGTGACATATTCACTCTTATTAGAATGTTCCCTTTTGTTTAAATGGATGAGGGATTGCTCATAGATCTAATACTAGCCTAGAGACCAAAGAAATTGAGAAGGGCACATCTGCACAGGGCCATTCATATTAGAGCTCAGGGCTCAGAGGATCCTTGGCATAAGACTTGCCAAGTTCAAGACAACACGGACATCTTTTCTTTCAAAAGCATTCAAAGCCAAACATGAATCCAGATAAAGGGTTTAGGTAGAATCTATTTTAATATGTTTCCGTGTCTAAACTTAATGAGCTCTTGAGAATAAATGAAGGAATAATAACTGAATAATAAGGTAAGAGACAAAGAGAAGACTCCTATCTTCATGTGAGAAGATTGAACAACAACAGGATTTAATTACTCTTATCCCCCCTCCCCTGTTTAAAAAAAATGCCTAAAAATTCAGACCTTTAGGTTTCATTGGGGGCAATAAGCCAAAACTGAATGACCTTTCTCCCCATGATAAAAAGAAATAATCCTAACTAGACGTATCAGTTTCCTAGGACTGTCATAGCAACGTACCACAAACCGTGTGGCATAAACAACAGACAGTTATTGTCCCACAGCTCTGGAGGCTCAGTATTTGAGCTCAAGGTGTCAGTGGAGTTGGTTCCTCCTAAGGACTGCGTGGAAGAATCTGTTCTGTGACTCTCTCCTAGTTTCTTGGGCTGTTTGGCAATCATTGGTATTCCTTGACTTGTAGATGCATCACCTCAGTCTCAGCCTTCATCATCACTTGGCATTATTTCCATGTGCACATCTACCACAATGTCCACATTTCCCTGTTTACAAGGATACAGTCACATTGGGTGAGACTCCATGCTAATGACTTTATCTTAACTTGATCATGTTGAAATATCTTATTTCTAAATAGGGTCACATTCACAGGAAGCTAAGGTTAGGACTTCAACAACTTTTGGAGGATGTAATTCAACCCATAACATTAACTTAAGGCTCTCAACAAAATAACAAAGAACAAGTAGGGTTCAAGTCCTCCAACAAAGACTCCACGAAGTTCCAGAAAATCTCCTCCCAATCCTGTGCCTTCAGACTTGAATGAAGTTTTTAGAAAGCAACATTTATTCCTCAAATTCCATGTTCAAAATCTTATAAAGGGAGTAAAAGAGTCAAGGAAAGTTCATCAAAATGAAATAAAAGTAAATGGAATGTTTGGGTGAGCAAAATATAAAGAATTGTCACTGCAAACATGAACATTTTATAGCAAAAATAAGTAACATATTAAACAAAAGAGAAATGAAGAACTCAGTCTGGAAGAAATTATAATCCAAACACCATAAGAAAACCTCCATATTAAAGGGGAATTTAGTGAAGACATAAATTTTGAGAAAAAAATTATTCAAAGATAAGATTATTACAAATAGCAGAATCACATTAAAAGAAATATTACTGAAGGAAAAAAATAAAGAATTAAAATGGCATTATTATAAACCAAGAAGTTGGATAGCATCTAAAAGAATAGAAGAGTTCAATTTTAATTACTTATCTTATCATTGATTACTTATAATTAATTACTTATTGCAATAAATGTAGAGAAAGTAGGAAATAGATAGAGACAAATGAAATTCATCAAGAGAAAAAAATACAGAAAAGAGGACAAAGACCATCCAACATAAATGTAATTGGTAGTCTTTAAAACCATTCAATGATACAATGGCTAAAAAGTTTTTGAAATGAATTTATAGGTCACACACAGTTATATGAAAAGAGATAAATATATGTTTATGATAAGTTATAGCTTAGAAAATAATTATTTAAGTTATGGATGGAGATTTGAGTAGCTTATAGGAGGCAATTAGGGTGGCCTTAGACATCTTTCCACCAGCATACCATGCCAGAGAAAAATAAAGCAGCATCTACATTTATAAAAGTATAAGAAATAGAAACTATAACAAGACATTTATACCTAGCATTGTTCTTCATTAAGTCATAGACTTATTCTTAAAATTACAGAATTTTCTCAAATTCGTGAAAAAATTGAGGAAATGTAGTCCCCAAGATCCTTTCTTTCAAAAATTGATTGATGACCAAATGTAATAACAAAGATAAATATATATATATATATATATATATATATGTATATATATATATAAATTAATTGAAAATAGATAATCTTTGCTAAAATATGAGTGTGGAGCATTTGAATACAGATTTAAGAAAAAATAACTATGGGACTTATAGTCATATAACAATGTAAATATTATAAACCATAGCAACTTAACAGTATAATTAACAAAACTAAGAATAATAGAGAAGTGGAAAAGTGTAGAGTGTACTAATTTACTTTGCTTCCAAAGCAGGGAGACAAATTGGTAGTAATTGGTTTTAAAAAATAAAAAGAAAAAAAAGGATTTTTTAATTTTTAATTTTTTATTCTTTTTAGGGAAAGTTTAGTAGTTACCATCTTCTGAAATTAAAACAAAAAGAATCTGAACTTTACCATTTCCTTTATTTGCAGTCTGATTTCTTTCATTCTGTTAAATATAATAAAAAATAAATTCAGGACGCCTGAGTAGCTCAGTTGATTAAATATCCAATTCTTGGTTTCAGTTCAGGTTATGATCTCACGGTTGGTGGGTTTGAGCCGTGTGTCCGGCTCTGCTCTGTGTGGAGCCTGCTTGGGATTCTGTCTCCCTCTCTCTCTGCTCCTCCCTTGCTTGAACTTTCTCTCTCTCAAAATAAATAAACTTTAAAAAAATAAATTTCAATGTTTTTTGTTAAAAATAGCATGCAAGATGTGATTTTATTTTTATAAAATTTCTTTCTCTATTAGTGTGTCTATCCTTCTCTCCATATATTTATAGATGTTTGGAATAATCTCTACCTAATATCTATCATAATTAGTTCTAGGTGGAGAAACATGAGAATTTTTTAATCTTTTATTTTTCTGTACTGCTGCAATTTCTTCTTTGAATTTGTAGCATTAAAGCAATAACAGGGGTGCCTGGATGGCTCAGTTGGTTAACTGTTTGACTTCAGCTCGGGTCATGATCTCACAGTTCGTGAATCTGAGTCCCATGTCAGACTGTGCTGACAGCTCGGAGCCTGGAGCCTGCTTCAGATTCTGTGTCTCCCTCTCTCTCTGCCCCTCCCCGGCTCGCACTCTGTCTCTCTGTCTCTCAAAAATAAACAAAACATGTTTTAAAAAAATTTTTTTTTTTTAATTTTTTTTTTTCAACGTTTATTTATTTTTGGGACAGAGAGAGACAGAGCATGAACGGGGGAGGGGCAGAGAGAGAGGGAGACACAGAATCGGAAACAGGCTCCAGGCTCTGAGCCATCAGCCCAGAGCCTGACGCGGGGCTCGAACTCACGGACCGCGAGATCGTGACCTGGCTGAAGTCGGACGCTTAACCAACTGCGCCACCCAGGCGCCCCAAAAATTTTTTAAATAAAAATAAAACAATAACAAGTCAGTTTTCAAAACAATAGAAATGGCTATTTGTATAAGACGCTACACAACTAAATAGAGAACCACTAACCATTTCTGTATCCTTATTCGTTTTAACAATCAGATTTACTTCCTCATCTTTAGTTCCATAGTTTTACACTCTTTGAATTTTGAAGAGTATTATTAGGATGCTTATTAACTTAGGAGCCCATTCATATAGACATCCTGTCATAGTATAGTATGAAATATTCTTATGTTATTGATTCTACACAGAAAAAGAGTTCATATTATCAATTTCCTTGAAGAGAACATTGCTAGCTGAACTTATTTGAGCCTTATTTCTATAAATGTTGTTGTTGGCATAATGAAATATTGTCAGCCTTCAGCTCACTAAGCATATAATCCCGTCAACTATTAGCTGTCTTCCTCAGGGAGTGCAAACACATTGCTAAGGACCTGTCATCTTACCAAGCTATGACTGATAGCCCCTAGCAGAATACACAAATGAAAAAGGACACAGTTTTAAAGAAGCAGTGTAGAGTAAATAATGTCTCTGTATGATCAGGGAGGGGCAATCTTATGGGAACACTGTCTACTACTTTGTTAAAACTAAAAGAATACTAGAAGTCCATGTGGCATGTTTTCTTTCCAACTTTCTTCCTCAAGTTTTGGGCAAATTTCCAATTTATTACGGTTCAACTAGAATTGATGCATATTTATAAATATAATTCAGACATTGCAAAAGTTTACTTTTCCTTTCATTGTTCTTATACCTTAAACAAATTGTTCTGAGGGAACTATTGGTACAAATGAGGTCAATTTGTACTTTTGGTTGCTAAGGAGCTGGTCAACTGGTGACCTGATTACCTTATTCATCACTGTTGGATAAAGTCTCCAATGCACTAAATATTCCAATATGTGGATTCAATAAACAGAAGTTCTGAAGATCTGGTATGCACAAAGCTTCATGCTGAAATGGAGAAATAATTAAAGTCCAGGTGATCTCTTATGTCACTTTAGATTTTATCTTTTCCATAATTTACACACACACACACACACACACACACACACACACACACAAAATGATAAGAGCAGCTAATAGAGACTTTAGACATATTTTAAAAGTAAAATATTTAAACTTTATAAACTGTCTCTGGTATGATCCATTCAAAATCACCATAATTTCTGGATACAGCCAGAGTTGAAAAGGATAGAAGGAGAACACTTTTTTTAATGTTTGTTTGTTTGTTTGTTTGTTTGTTTTGAGAGAGAGAGTGAGTGGGGAGAGGGAGACAGAGAATCCCAAACAGGCTTCGCGCTGTCAGCACAGAGCCTGATGCAGGGCTCAAACTCATGAATGGTGAGATCATGACCTGAGCCAAAATCAAGAGTTGGATTTGGATGCCTAACCAACTGAGCCACCCACGTGCCCCAGGAGAAGAATTTTATAGCACAGCTGTATCTAGCTAGCTAGCTATTTATAGGCTCCATGCCCAATGCATCTCACAACCTTGAGATCAAGAGTTGCATGCTCTACTGACTGAGCCAGCCAGGCACCCCAGCATAGTTGTATCTTTAAAATAGAGTACAAGATAACCAGTAAAAGAAGAAAAAAGAAAGGGTCACTTGGAACAATTGTTGGCATTTTTAACTTTGCATCGTAGAAATGCTCAATTTAGTATAAAGATTTTAGGAAAAAGAAAAGGCCATGCATTCGTGCAGCACAATAACACAAATATAAAACTGAGTAACTGACATTGCCAGGCAGATCAAAGTTGAAAAAGTCAACATCTTATCTTCAATATGCCTTCCATGTAGTAGGTGGGATGATATCAATAAATAGGTAACAGTGATATGAAAAATGACAAACTGTGAATTTTCCAAAGAAGTGTGGTGGCCACTGTGATGTGCTATGCACATTCCCTTCAAGAATGAAAGATTTGTTCCCCCACTGCTGGCAGAAAATCTTTAGGTGTCATCCTCTGCAGAATTGCCTTAGCTGAAGAGAATCACTTCGATCAAGGACATGCAGCCTTGCATCCTAATGATTAGTTGATGTAGGGGTATAAATGCCAGCTCCCTTATCGCAACTTCAGAACACTCCACAGAGTGATCTGAGGCCCTCACTAAAATTAAATCAATGTCCATTGCTGCTCAGTCCTGCTTTTTAATCTTTCCTTCCAAGGGTGTTGCTCTCAAGGTTACTCCCTGAGAAATCATCTACATGTTAATTGCTGCTTCCTGAAGAACCAACTCTGTAGAACTTCATATCACTAAAAGTTTGAGAAAGCAGATGGTGAGATGGCATTTTGGAACTGGATCATTTACCACTTGGCTGGCAGTAAGACCCTAATCACTAGTCGTAGGTGGAACACAAATAGCCTCTGGTAGGTGGCAGTGTAATCATTAAAACTTGTACTGGTGAACTGGGATAGAATAGTGGTGGAAGAGAATTCATTAGCCGGTGTGATATTATCAGGCTTTTGAGAAATGGAGTAGAAATAGTATCTATAAGGACTATGGAAGTAGATAACTCTTGCTAGGTTTTATCGATATGCAGGACCAGTAGGCAGAAGATGAGTTATTATCTGGCTTGGGTAACTGATACTGGTAAGGCTGCTGTCATACAAGCAGTCAGGGAAGAATGTGTTTGGGACAAGATAGTATGTTTGGGATTCTCTTGATGGCTGCTTATCCCATTTTGACAGTAAATGGACAAGTACCTTGTGGCTCTCTCTCATGTCATGGAAGCAGTGTTGCTTTAGAAGCCAGAAGACCCAGGTGAATTCTAATGTGAACTAAGTATTAATTATCTATGTGAGTTGCTACATAGCTCTGGTTTTTAGTTTCCTATGTATGACATGAGGAGGCTGAACAGCTGATGTCTAAGTTATTTTCAGCATTATTATTATTATAAAAGAAAAAAATGAACACATATTATAGTATGACATTTAAAAGAAGCCACAGATTTCATGTTTTTTTAATGTAGCATTTCGTGCACAGTCTAGAGAAGAAAACATATAACCTTGTGTTTTTCACTCTTTTAGTACAGTAAATGGAACAATTCATTATGTGATGCAAGGAATCATCAGTAAAAGATAAATTCACCAAATAGAAGCAAAAGAGCATATTAAAGCAGAAACCATTAGCATATCTCTACAACTTAAAGTATTTTGTGCTTCTATTATACAGATGGATAGAAAGAATTCATACTTCAGAATTGGGATGAAGCATTCATGTGAAGGAGAGGAAGTACCACCTGATTTCTGGAATCTGATTCAAAACAGTTCACAAAAAAAGTTTAATGTTTTAGCATTCTACTGCTTAGTTATAATTTTAGAATGTTTAGTTTAAAAATTACCCGAAAAACCCTAGTAGAGCTTTTCTGGGTCTGGTTTGAAGATGGCCTCTGTAGTAGTAAAATTTTTTAAATCCAGTTAATATAGCAAGACAGAATAGGGTGGGTGATAACCATTCACATATTTTCTTTTCACCACCTGCTAAGATTACTCAGGAAGCTGTAGTGTATATGGAAATATGTCACATTAAAGCCCGAAAGTCCTAATACAAATTACATTCACCTTATGAGTCAGACAAACCACTTAAACTTTCTGTTTTGTTAAATTGATTTTTTTAAAAAGTGTGTGTGTGTGTGTGTGTGTGTGTGTGTGTGTATGAGAGACAGAGAGAGAAAGAAAGGAAACTCTGAGAACAATGAATATTACTGATATGTCAGTTGTTGCTTTTTTAATTCATTTAACTTCATTAATCAAAGACTATCTTGTAGGTAATTTGAAACCACTATGAAGTCATTTTTCCACTTCAAAAATGTTGATTTTCTTTATAATAAGTAATCTTAATAAACTTCCATTACCACGTTTATGGATATCATAAAAACTTCCACTGCTATATGGTATCAATAACACTACTATCCTCATGACTTAGTATATGAAACAAAAACATCAGGAAGAGAACCCGATTCAGTACCTTAACTGATCATCATTGTTCCTCATTAGTCAGCCAGCAATAGATCTGGTTTGCCATAAGAGCTGTGGGTATGAGATAATTATATTAACTTCCAAACAGAAACCTAATTCTAAGCACAATCTTAGCATTTGTTGTTGTTGTTGTTGTTGTTTTTAATTTTTAGGATAAGATTAGAATTTGTTTTTTCACTCATCATTCCTTTATCTTACATGTTAACCACATACATGTGAAGTGGCTATGATATGCCATTTACATAATAAAATATTTACTGCTTTGCAGCTTTGGCTCTACACTGGGTCTAAAATACTCTGATTACAGAGCTTTCTCAAGATCTTTGATCTTTTGTTTCGTAAGAATTGTGTATGCTCTGCATACATAGTATAAGCCACACCCACATTTTCCAACTTTCCCTCTCTACCTGTTTTTCCCCTGCTCTGCTTTCTGCTATGCCTTTCATTTCATTACTCATTCATTTCTAAAAAAGATGTAGTGACCACTCATTCTTCTGAAAAATTCTGAAACAAAGAAAGATACTATATCCATAAATAGGAAGATTCAATATTGTTAAGATATCAATTTTTCTCAAATTAATCTAGAGATTTAAAACCATGCCAGTCATAATCCATCAGGCTTTTTTTTAGTGGAAATTGATAATCTGCTTCTAAAATGTACATGGAAATTCAAAGGAACTAGAATAGACAAAACGATCTTCAAAAAGAAGAAAATAAGTATTTACACTATCTTTTTGATAGTGTAATCAAGAATCTATCTTGATTCAAGATCTTGCTTGAAGATCTTGCTTCAAGATCTACCATACATATGCAGTAACCAAGACAGAATAATTCTGGTGTAAATCAGTGAAACAATAAGGAGCTCGGAAATAGGCCCACCTTGTCAGATTGTTCAGTTGTCTACAAAGGCACTAAAACAAAGCAATGGGGAAAAGGAAGCCTAAGAATGATGCTGGGAGAATTGAATAATTACATTAGAACACATAAACATAAAAGGTAAACATGTAACAATGTTTTTAGAAGAAAACGGGTTTTGGGGAGTTGGAAGAAAGAAGTTTTATTTTAAGGCCACAATAATCAATAACCATAAAAGAAAAATTATTTTATTTTTATAATGCTGAGTAAATTACTCTTCATCAGAATTTTAAAAAACCTTTGTTCATCAAAAGACACAATTAAGAAATTGAATAGGTAAGCAAAATCCCAGGAGGAAAATATTCATGAATTATGTATCTGACAAAGGTCCATATATATTTCTGAAGAGGTAACCTACATCATTAGTCATCAGAGAAATAAAAATTAAGATCACAATAAGATGCCACTCCATACCTACCAAAATGTTTGAAATTTAAAAAGACACAACATAAAATGTTTGTGAGTATATTAACCAACTAGAATTCTCAAACCCTGGTAGCTGGAGTGTAAAATAGTACAAAAATCTTAGAAAAACTTTTGGTAGATTCTCATAAAACTAGATGCATACTTTACCCTATAACTCTGCAATTCTGCTTGTAGGTAGTCACCAAATAGAAATTAAAATATATGCCCGTATAAAGACCTAAAACAAATGTTCATAGCATCTTTATTTATGTTAGATTAAAAACTGGAAGCAGCCCTAGTGTCCAGGAAAAAAAAAAAATAGATAAATTATCATGTACTCAGCTTTTTCCCAACGGGTTTGCCACCAGAACACAGGTATCATGAAAACCATCCCTAAACCTAAACCAAAATGGGAAAGGAAGACTTTCATATGATCATCATTGTCATTGGAAATGTAGATTCAGGCATGTCTACCATTACTGGTCATCTGATCTACAAATGTGGTGGGATTGACAAAGAACTATTGAAAAATTTGAGAAGGAGGCTGCTGAGATGGGAAAAGGCTCTTGCAAGTATGCCTGGGTCTGGACAAACTGAAAGCTGAATGTGAATGTGGTATCACCATTGATATCTCCCTGTCGAAATTCAAGACCAGCAAGTATTATGTGACCATCGTTGATGCCCCAAGACACGGAGACTTTATAAAAAATGTGATTACAGGCACATCTCAGGCTGACTGTGCTGTCCTGATTGTTGATGCTGGTGTTGGTGAATTTGAAGCAGGTCTCTCCAAGAATGGACAGCCACCAACTTGTTCACCAACTTGTCCAAGTGACAAGTCCTTGCCCGTCTATGATGTCTCCAAAAGTGGTGGTATTAGTACTGTCCCTGTGGCCCTAATGGAGACTGGTATTCCTAAACCTGGTGTGGTGGTCACCTTTGCTCCAGTCAATGTTACAACTGAAGTAAAGTCTGTTGAAATGCACCATGAAGCTTTGAGTGAGGCTTTTCCTGGGGACAACGTGGGCTTCAACATCAAGAACGTGTCTGTCAAAGATGTTCATTGTGGCAATGTGGCTGGTGACAGCAAAAATGGCCCACCAATGAAAGCAGTTGGCTTCACAGCTCGGGTAATTATCTTGAACCATCCAGGCCAAATCAGTGCCGGATATGCACCTGTGCTGAATGGTCACACAGCTCACATTGCCTGCAGGTTCGCTGAGCAGAAGGAGAAGATTGTCATTCTGGAAAAAAAGCTGGAAGATGGTCCCAAGCTCTTGAAATCTGGTGATGTTGCCATCGTTGATATGGTTCCTATGTGTGTTGAGAGCTATTCTGACTATCCTCCTCTGGGCCATTTTGCTCTTTGTAACATGAGACAGACAGTTGCTATGGGTATCATCAAAGCAGTGGGCAAGAAGGCAACTGGAAGTGGCAAGGTCACCAAGTCTGCCCAGAAGCTCAGAAGGCTAAATGAATATATCACCAATACCTGCCACCCCAGTCTTAATCAGTGATGGAAGAATGGTCTCAGAACTATTTGTGTCAATTGGCCATTTAAGTTTAATAGTAAAAGACTGGTTAATGATAACAATGCATTGTAAAACCTTCAGAAGGAAAGGGAAATATTTTGGGGACAACTTGTGTGTGTGTGGCAAAAGTCAGTACTTTTTACAGACACAACTTGACCAAATATCTGTCAAAGAATTTTGAGATCCATTAAAACAAAAGTTTAATGAGAAATAAACAAAACAAAAATCAACTATGGTATACTCAGTCAATGTAATACTATTAAGCAATAGAAATGAACAAATTACTAATACATACAATGTTGATGTGCCTGAAAATTTTTGAGGTACCTGAGTAAAAGATACCTTATACAGAAGTGTACATATTTTATTGTTCGATTTATATGAAGTTCTATAATAGGTAAAACTAATCTCTGGTGGGAAAAATAACCAAAACAGTAGGTGTCTTTGGAGAATATGCAAAAGGTTTGATCAGGAAGGGGCCCAAGAAAACTTTCTGGGAAGATAATGATATTCCTTATCTTGACAAATCTTTGGGTTACATAGATATTCCTGTACAACAAAAGTTATCATATGGTGCACTTAAGATTTGTGCAATTCACTGTATGGCAATTTAAAGTTTATTTATGTGAGAGAGAGAGAGAGAGCACACACAAGAGAAAGAGAATGAGCAGGGAGGGGCAGAGATAGAGGGAGAGAGAGAATCCCAAACAGGCTCCATGTTCTGCACAGAGCAGGGTTGACTGTGAGATCATGATCTGAGCCAAAACCAAGAGTCGGACACTCAACCAACTGAGTCACCCAGGTGCCCCGCACCGTATGGCAATTTAAACTAAAAAAAGAAAAAGCTATAAACAAATATTGAACTCTAGTTAAGGACACACATCCTGAAGAGTTTAGGGGTGAAGGGTACTGATATTGGCAACTTACTTAAAATGTGTCTGTAATGAGACAGATTGATGAAATGTCAGAGAAATGGATGGTTGGATATGTGACAAAGCAGAGTGAGCAAAACACTTATTTTATTTTTTAAAAGATTTTTTAAATGTTGATTTATTTTTGAGACACACACACACACATGCACACACACACAGCATGAGCAGGGGAGGGACAGAAAGAGATGGAGACACAGAATCCACACAGATGGAGACACAGGCTCTGAGCTGTCAGCACACAGCCCGATGTGGGGCTTGAACCACAAACTGTGAGATCATGACTTGAGCCAAAGTCGGACCCATAACCGACTGAGCCACCCAAGTGCCCAAAATGTATATTTTAACATCTAGATTGTGTTCAAGTCAAGCTTCTTATATCTTTGAAATTTTTTGTTAATAAAATATGGGATAAAAGCAGTAAAAAAAAATGAAAGTTAATTTTAAAATTTAGTGATGCTTATACTAAATAAGCTTCTAATTTGAAATTATCTGACTCAATATATTATATGTATTATAAGAAGATAATTTATTAAATGGCAACAAAAAAAGAGACCTGTGAATGGAAAAACTGTTTTTAAAGTGCTAAAAGAATCCTGAGTGCCATGGGATTGAGTTTGATTTTTTTTTACCCAACATTTTCAGTAAAACACTTGTAACCATGATAGCATATTTGATTTTACCATATAGAATAAGATTCACACTTAAATTAGTATGTAAAATTTTTAAATTGAAAGAGACCTTAGCAATCATCTTTTAATCCCTTTGTTTTAAAGATGTGAAAGCTGATGTCCTCAAGGACTGTGAGTTTATTCTAAGTCACAAAGCTAGTAAATACCAGCATGTTTACCAAAAACAAAACAAAACAAAACAAAACTGTGAAATCTGATTCATTTCCCTTTGAAGTTCTCTTGTACAAGTGTGAGAATCAGTCAGACCAGCATCTAGACTACCAGGAAGAGGCATCTGTGAGAAGGGAATAATAATGCCTGCTCTGCTACAGGAAATACCAACGCGCTTTGGATTGTTCTTAAGATGGTGAGAAACTTAAATACCACTCGTTAGTTTCAATGTATGTGTAATACATCGAATTCTACACTTCAGGTCAGTGGATTTCCAAATGGGACTGATGCACTGGCTGTGATTTAACCCATTATTTCCCATAAAATTTACATCGGTCAGAATGCATAATCCAAGTGACCATGAGAGACAAATACATATGAAAGTAGAGCCAAGTAGAGGCTGGAACACATTTAGATAGTTAGAAGGTTCATTAATCTTCACCATAAATTAAATTCTCCAACTGAAGGAGAATTTACAAGTTTTATTTTTATGTACAGTCTTCAAAGAGATTTGGAATAAAACAAATGTATTCAAATGCATAAATATAAGCCATCCTCAAAGTAAAACATTAAATCTGAAGAAATATATTATTTGATAGGAACATAGCAATAAAATATTCAACAAAAACCCACAGAGTCTAAAGGATTTTCATTTCATGTGGACTCAAAGTATTCCATTTTCATTATTTTTATTTTTTTTAATTAATTTATTTAGAGAGACAGAGAAAGCATGAGTTGGGGAGGGCAGAAAGAGAGGGAAAGAGAGAGAATCCCAAGCAGGTTCCACACTGCCAGCATGGAGCCTGATGTGGGGCTCAAACCCATGAACCAAGAGATCATGACCTGAGCCAAAGTCAGATGCTTAACTGACTGAACCATCCAGGCGCCCCCCAAAGTATTCCATTTTTAAAATGCTAACTTTTAAATATATATTGGCATAACCTTTACTGCATCTTGCCCCTACAGAGAAGACTAAAAAAGAAAATATGCTCAATAATTAGTTTCCTCATAATAAAATTCCCAGAAGAGCATTATAAAAAAATAAATGTCAAGATTGCCATGGATATATAAGAATCTTCTGGGAACTCTGTGGAACACTATTTATTAATATACAGATAAGTACTTTTTAATTTATCTATTCAATGGCTGAATGAGTAGA
Organism: Leopardus geoffroyi; assembly: GCF_018350155.1. NCBI lineage: Eukaryota > Metazoa > Chordata > Mammalia > Carnivora > Felidae > Leopardus > Leopardus geoffroyi. The sequence goes on from NC_059326.1 coordinate 207,268,568, forward strand.
AAAAATAATAAATGTCCATAGAGTTTTACAGTTTTCAGGATATTTTATTTCCTTTTTTTTTTAACTTTTATTTATTTTTGAGAGACAGAGAGGCAGAGCATGAATGGAGAGGAGCAGACAGAGAGGGAGACACAGAATCTGAAGCAGGCTCCAGGCTCTGAGCTGTCAGCACAGAGCCTGAGGCAGGGCTCGAGCCCACGAACTGTGAGATCATGGCCTGAGCCAAAGTAGGATGCTTAACCGATTGAGCCACCGAGGCACCCTTTGTTTTCTTTATCTGATATGATCTTCATAGTATCAAACTGTGCAATATCAAAAGTTGGAGTGGATATTAATATTCTTATTTCACCTGTTAAGCAGTTGAGGCTCAAATATTAGTCTAAAAAATAGCAATGTGCTATTAATAAAATCAGATGATGGAAAAATATATAGTAATTTGTCAGGTTCTCAGAGTAAATAAATATCAAAGACATGTCTAAAACATGCTTTCAAGCTAGTGTTTTTTCCACTGAAACTTCTATCTAAATTTATCACTTAAAGTGCTATCACATCAAGTCATCTTTTTATTTTTGAAAAATCCATTAGTTCCATCAAAGCATCATAAATCTGTTTCCATGTTTTCCTAATATGCTTGACAAAACGACATATAAACATAGAATTCCAGGATAGGGCACGATAATTCAGTATACTCAAATTGATGGTAGTAAGAATGAAATGGTAAGCACAACTTGGCCTTTCTTGCTCCTTCTTTCTCCTTTCTTTCCTTTCTTCTATCAATTTATCTATGTATCATCTATCTGTCTATCTATCTATCTATCATCTACCTATCTATACTTTTAAGTACATCAGAATATACTATTGTGAAAATTAATAAAAAGAAACCTCCTTTAGAAAGGATTCAGGAGGCAAGCAAGGGAGATCTCGTGCCCTACTACTCATCATCAATTGCAGACCCAGCAGGAAGAGACATGCCTTGCAAGCCCATACTACTTGAGCCACTACTTTACCATCCCAGCAGGAGGAAGAAAGTTTTCCTCTTCCTCAACAACAGGTAGCAGCCTAACCAATGAGAGTCATAACTCAGCCAATGAAAAGCCACTATACTTCAAATTCCCAGTTACTCCAAAAGACTTTTTATGACCGCACTCCCTAGTTCCCTCTTTCCTCTATAAAACAGTCGTCCTCTCCTGTATCTTACTGGTTTTGCAGTAGCTTGCTTCTCCCAGATTGCAATTTTCTTCTATTCCCAAATAAACCCATTGTCTTGTTTTGCTGGCATAATAGCTGGCAGTTTTATTCATGAGGTTAACTCTATTAATTATTTAATAATCTCTAAATAGTTCTTTCCATGTTGGAACACAATTATTTTTTAATTCTGTGTTGGCTATTTTATAGGAGAGGTACCTAAATCACATGGCTTCACATGGGATTAGGAGAGCTGCAGAATGGAAAAAGACAATTAGGAAAGGAAATAAGTGGGTAGACTTTGAAGGACACCACACCTTTTGAGTTCATCCATAATTACAAGGTGTTATGTTTCAAACTCTACTCTGAATCTGGGAACCCAAAGAATAGAATGCTGATTGAATGATGGCTTTAGCCTAAGTGACAAGTTTAAATTTTATTCTCCAGGCATTAAGAAGCCTTTGAGTGTTCAAATTTGTTTTGATTTGGTTTTAGTTTTTGTCTAATGGGAGAAATAGGGTAATCCATTTCAGATTTTTATAAAATAAAGTATAGGGTTCATAAGAAAGAAAAGCTGAAAACATGGTACCCGATTAGAAAACCAATAGAGCAGTCAACACAAGAGAATTTAGGGCCTGAGTTGAAGGAGTAACAGTGGATTTAGAGAAGGGACAGAATCAATAATACTTAGGAAGTAGAATCAATAGGATATGGTGAATGAACGGATGTTTAAATTAAGGAAAAAGAGGGGTCAAAGATGCCTCTGAAATTCCTCTTTAGAAAAATGACAATTCCAATCAAGCAAACATTGGAAGAAATGTTTTATTTGTTTGTTTGTTTGTTTGGCCTTTTTTTTTTTTTTTTTTTTGTCAAGGTAGTATGTGTTGAAGAAAAGTGATTCAAATTAAGTTTGGAAAATGTCACTTATCTACTCTCCTCAGATAAATTGCAAACACTGTCAGGATTCTGCATGGAGTATAGTAGATGGTGGTTACTGAGGGGGGGCAGCAAGGGATTTGCCTTGATACATACCGTATCAAGAGAAGGTAGGGCTACAGAACTGCTAATTCTAAAATGGGTAAATCCGAGTACTTTGGGTTTCATCAGTGAATAGTGGAAGTTGTTTTTTGTTTTGTTTTTTACTTTTATATTCAAAATTGATAGGCATGAGTCTCTATGTACTTGTACTATGTACTTAATCTGTGTGCTGTATGGTCCCCAGTCCCAGAAGCCCATAAGCAGCACAAAGAAGGCAAGAAAACACTTTCTTCCACTTTAGATCTTTAAAATTTCTGGATCTGTGGGGATGAGCAGAATACTGATGCTGTCACTTTCTTGTAATTATATGTACTTAAGTGCCTTTGAACCCAATGAACTTAGCCCTATAAGACAAGCAGTCAAAACACCCCCCTTCATACTTCAGTCAAAGGATGAAAACCGCCAGTTATATTAATTTATACATTTTTTTGGGAATAAAACTTTCTTCCATTTTCCAGAGGCATCTAAACCCAGGCTTCTCCTCACCTAGAGCATCAGAATGGCAGCTTCCAAATAAACTCAACAACCCAAGCTAGGATGTAACACTCTCTTTGTTGTCAACATGGCATCCAAGGCAGCCATCTCCCCTTCCGTACCAATGGCCCCAGCCCCCTTACACTTTTACTTCATCTTCACATTCACCCAGTGTGGTCTGTACATAAAAGAGGAAAATTGCAATTGTTTAGACCCTGCAACTCCCTTCCTGATCCCCTAACTCAAGCATAGGCTCATTACTTTGCTAATTTTTGAACTTTTACTGAAATTCCCATAGAGAAATTGAGAAAAGACTTACTTGTTTGTTCTATGATATCTTGGTATCTATGAAATTTCATATTTAAAAAATTGTTTCAGTGTTTGGGGCAAGGGAGATTCCAAAAATGCTGTCTCAATTTTTTTCCCAGAGGAGGACTCAACCCTTTAAATTGTTGGTTAGAATTTGTGGTTTTGCTTTTTTTAAACATCTGCTGCCTACTGTGGCTGTAGCAATCAAACGTTCATTCCATTTTATCATTCATTTGTTAGTTAAATCAGCAGAATCTGTCTCTGTTTAATAACCACCCGAAGTGGAAATGAATTAGTCCTATAATTTAAATAGTGAACAAAAAATACACAGCTAATGAACATTTTTTTGGAATCAGTTATTTTTTTCTATGCTAGAAAAAATGATGTGGAAAATGTTCCTATCAGGAGTATCTCAATGAGTATTCTTACAGTATTCTTGAGAATTCAGGAAACATGCTTGCCCATCAGGAAACAGAATTAAATGGATAGTAAATTTGTTTGGGTTTCCTCATGGACTCAAAAGCAGTTCCAAGGACCCAGGAATTTTCTATTGCAATTCTCTGATTAATAGATCATATAAATACTAAACATGAAAGGGCATTGTGTAGATAAATCAATTTAATTGAAGTTATTTTAGTAATTAACCAACCTCGTTTCTTCCAATTACTCTTCAACGAACTCCTTGTCCAGGCAAACACAAATTGAGTTTCTGGAATTCTGCAAGTACTTTTCTTTAGAAACTTTTCCAATTCCCCATGAAAAAAACTTAAGAAATATATTTTGTTAAGACTGTCTTGCTTCATTCTTTAAATTGAGCCTAAACATTTTAAAGAAATCAAAGTATCCTCTTACTGAGCTTGAGTTTTTCCATTCTGTTTTTAAAAAGTAATGGCTGGGGCGCCTGGGTGGCGCAGTTGGTTAAGCGTCCGACTTCAGCCAGGTCACGATCTCGCGGTCCGTGAGTTCGAGCCCCGCGTCAGGCTCTGGGCTGATGGCTCAGAGCCTGGAGCCTGTTTCCGATTCTGTGTCTCCCTCTCTCTCTGCCCCTCCCCCGTTCATGCTCTGTCTCTCTCTGTCCCAAAAATAAAATAAACGTTGAAAAAAAAAATTAAAAAAAAAAAAAGTAATGGCTAAGTTAAGTAGAAAACTACATTAGCATTAATATTTGAAACCAGATATAATTTAATAATTCTTACATGGCATGGTTATTGTTTGAAAGAAATTTCAAACTTATTAAAATGACATAATCTGAATGACTAATGTTATTACATTTTGTTGCTGAGGAAATACATGAAGTACTCTCAGCTGTGATTAGAAATTTTAATAATTTCTTATCTGAATAATAAGTGATGGAGAGAATAACTAAATTAAATGACAAACATGCAGGACACTTTCTAAATTAATAGAAAGTGAAAATAATTTATTATTGTTGCATTTGCTCTCAAAGGACTTTGTGGTTTCTTGTTTTGACTGTTTTAGATTTTGCCAATCTACACTGTTGTTGTTTTTTTTTCTTAAGTTTGTTTGTTTATTTATTTATTTATTTATTTATTTAAGAGAGAGAGAGACAAAGCATGAGCAGGGGAGGGGCAGAGAGAAAGGGAGAGAGAGAGAATCCCAAGCTGGCTCTGCGTGGTCAGTGTGGAGCCCAATGTGGGGCTCAAACTCATGAATCGTGAGATCATGACCTGAGCCGAAACCAAGAGCCTGATGCTTAACTGATTGAGCCATGCAGGTGCCCCTGCACTCTGTTTTATGGTCACCAGTTTTCCATCTTCAAAGAAATTAGAAAATGTGAAAATTACTTTAATCTGGTTATTAAAATGGTAGATTATAATTCACTTAAAGTGAAGTTTATGAATGAGTTGCTCAGGTAAGATATGCCATCACTTCCAGAGATCATTAAAAGTAGGCGCTCCTCTGTGCCAGCTGATACTGGTGTGTATTAGGAGGGTTAACCCAAGTGTGCACAACAGATTGATGTGAGGAGCCACCGAAGGCAACAAGATTGGTTAAGAAGCGATCTCAGTGCAAGCCTCCAGTTATGGTATGAGTAAGTCACAGGAATAAAAAGCAGAGCATAAGGAATACAGTCAATGACACTGTAATGGCAATGTATGGGGACAGATAGTAGCCACACTTATGGTGAACGTGGCATAATGTATAAACCTGTCAAATCATGACACTGTGCCCTGAAACTAATGTCACATTGTGTGTCAGCTATACTCAAATAAAATCTATGTAAAGAAGTAATCTGAAAAGTTCAAGTGAGAGGTAATTATGTCTGCATTGGTGGTGCAAATGGAAAGGAATGACACGTGAGAGATTTGGAATAGTATTATAAAAGGATATCGGACTGTGCATAAAAGAAAAGTTTTTTAAAAGAGACAATTTTTTACAAAGTATAAAGGCAGGATGAGCAGAGATATTATTCATAGGTGAACATTCAGAGAAAAATGCTGATACATGACTGGAAGAGCAAAGATTAGTTCAATTGTAAGTTTAAGTTAAGTGTGAGGTCCTCACTGGATGATACAGGTAAAGCTATTCCGTAAGCAAATGATAGTAGAAACAGAGAGAGAGCATAGGACAAAAGTTAGGACAAGTGCTGAAATTTAGTCGTCTGCATCAGTACTTTTTACGTTTTAATACAGATATGAATCGTCTAGGACTTCAAAAATGTACCCTTTGTCCTAGTACATTTCAGATGGGGCACGAGAGTCTATATTTCTTTTTTATTATTATTATTCTTATTTTTAAGAGAGAGACAGAGACAGAGGCTTAGTGGAAGATGGGCAAAGAGAGAGGGAGACGGAATCCAAAGCAGGCTCCAGGCTCTGAGCTGTCAGCACAGAGCCCGTTGCGGGGTTCGAACTCACAAACCGTGAGATCATGACCTGAGCCAAAGTCGGACGCTTAACTGACTGAGCCACCCACCCAGGCACCCTGAGATTCTGTATTTCTAACGAGCATCCAGTAATGCCCAAACTACTGATCTGATGACCACACTTTGGACATTGAAGTACATTTTTTCTCAAATGTCACTACTCCTTGGAATCTCAAAGAAATTTTAAAACAAACAAAAACGACTCCCGTTTCCCAGCCCCAGAAAATCTAACTGCGTTAATTGGAAGCACTGCATTTTAACTCCTAAAGCAATACGAATATGCCACAAGGTTTGAGAACCTTGTCAAGGTGGTAGTTTGAAAGAGTGAAAAATAAAAACAATCCCCATTTAGACAGGTGTAGGGAAAAGTAAGACCATAAGGAAAAAAGGCAACCGGAAAGATGCAAGGATAACTAGATGGGTTTTTGTATTTTGTAAGTCAAATCAGAACTCAGTGAAATCACTTCTGACTTCTGACTCCAGAATATAGGAGAATATATGATGCTCTAAGTCACTAAATTTGTGGTGACTTGTTTCAGCAGTCATAGGAAACAAATGCACCTATGAATTAGATATAGTTATTGTTTTAGTTCAGGCCGTTCCAATAGAATACCATTGACTGAAAGGCTTAACCAGTGAACATTTATGTCTTACTCTTCTGGAGCCTGCAAAGTCCAATATTAAGGTGCTAGCTGATTAAGTTCCTGGTGAGAACCCTCTTCCTGGTTTTCAGAGGGCTGAGGATGGAGAGAGAAAGAGCAAGTTAGCTAGCTCTCTGGCATCTTCTTATAAGGGCATTAATGCCATCATAGGGACGCTACCCTTATTACCTAATGACCTCCTTAAGGTCTCATCTCCAAATACCATCACACTGGGGAGTTTCAATGTATGAATTTTGTGATGGACACATACCTGAAGTTCATAGCAGTTAATATCCTGATTTTACAGATGAAGAACCTCAAATACAGAGAAAGTAACTAATTTGCCCAAAGTCACATAACTTCCAAATGATGGGATTTGAACCCTAACAGCCTGATTCTGGAACCGTCAAAAATAAGTAGGCTTACAAAGGAGTCTTCCTACCATTTTATCCATCCAATTCAAGTCTGTTTCATATTAAAAGGTTGCTGAGACTTTCTTTTCAATTATGTCTTGTGATTTTTCAGCATAATACTTAACACTAAATGACCTAAGCTAAAATTGAGAATATTATTTCAGGCATAAAATTTCTTCATTCAGAAAATATTAACATCTGCTTATGAAATTCACAAGCATTATACTAGTACCAAACTAAGAGATTTTGATAGTCTTACATAGAACAAACTCCAGCTCCTCGATAAACAATTAAAACTTAATTCACTAGAATTTAGTCTGCATCAAAATCAGAGGATTAGAACCTCAGGGTTCAGCAGGAATGTTTATCTCCTCTCAAAGTAACCATAAAAACAGTGATTCTCAATAGTTTGTGTAGGAATGTAAAAGTTTATTCCCATTAATTGAATTTCAGAGAATAACTAAGTTGCACACACTTTACCAAACATATTCTAAGCAAAAAGAGTAGTACATACACATGGGCAAAATTCAAACAGTGTAGAAAGGTATACAATGAAAAATGAGATCCATGCGTGCCATATTTTCTTCCATAATTAAATTAACTGTTTCCATATCGGAAGGTGATCATATAATGTATTCCCTAACGAGCATATTTTTAAGAGTGACAAGTGCTAAACAGACAGAAAACCAGTGAGGGGGCAGGTAAAAACCAGGACTTAACTGGGTTAATTGGTGAAAATTGAAGATATTTTCAGGTTTTTCCAATAGCTAAAAATGCTGACATAAGGTTTATTGCATCTTAACGTTCTTTTGTAAGAATGACTACTGAGTGAATCACTAAAAATATGTCAAAATCTGTGTGGATTTTGGTTTTGTCAGATATCAGATTACTCTCTAAATACACAACACCACTTTATTCTTCCACCAACAAAGTATGAGAGCCTTGTTATCCCACCATCTTTCCTATAAGAAATAATACCACACATATTATTTTTTGACAATATATTTATATATTTAATAAATCACTTCTCTGATTTGTTTTGTATGCCTTTAGTTTTAAGTAAAATTTGTTATTTATTTGTGCATTTGTATATTTTCTGATACTTATTTATTCAAATCCTTTGCCCATGTTTCTATTATTTTTCTATTGTATATGTATATGTGTGTGTATACATATAAAATATCTGTATATATGTCATATGTATAATAGTATGTATAATATTTCTATTCTAATATTTCTATATGCATAAATAATATACATAATGTACTACATATAATATTTCTATTCTATCTAATATTTCTGTTAGATTTGGTTTGTGTAAACTCTGTGAATTCAAATAATTCACCCATTGCTTGTATATGTATTCCAAATGTTTTCCTAATAGACTCTTCATTGTTTCTTACAGAATTTTAAGAATTGTACTACTTATATGTTCTCAAATTTATTATTCATTTGCTTATTCTAAAGCCATAGCATTTTGAGCATTACTTTCAAAGAGAATTGATACATAGTCAAAATCATTGTCTGGGTCTTACAAGATAAGAGTTAGGTCCCTACTTAAATGCTCTTCTGAACATTTAGATATGCTCTATCGATGGGCAAAGTCTATACAGGTAATCTCATACACCATCTCCTCTGGTCGTAAACCATATTAAGGAAGAGACTCTAGATGAACTGGCCTGAATCCATTGTTACTGCTACTCAAAAATAACAATCACAACAATACCCAACAATTGTGACATTGATAGTGTACCATGAACATCATCTTGGTACCAGATGTAACAGAAAGGAAGAAAATTAGCAAGTACGTTAGTCAGATTTCTACTTGTACTTATGAAAACAGTCCTATTCTTCATTACCTGCTCATCACCGTAGTATGCAAAAGATAATATTCTGCTTTCTCACTAATGCAAACCTTTCCTCAACACTCTCAACTTTGTTCAGTGGGTTGTCATCAATTAACAAGGCTCATTGCCTTAATTTAGTTAAGAAGTAATTGACCAAACTATAATTGAACACCACTTTGAATGAAACCTTGATGAGTTATTGTTATTATTTTGAATTTGCATTTACTTTGGATGAAATATAAAATTATTTTGTTAATTCATCTAATTACTAGTCAAAACTAAGTTGAGGATCTTTTATGGGTTAGGAACTGATAAGTTCTTGAGATTCAAGGATGAGTAATGCTGTAGCTACATGCAAGAAGTCCAGTGTTTAGTTGTGGATTAAGGAAAAAAGGTAGGAGCGTCTGGGTGGCTCAGTCAGTTAAGCGTCCGACTTTGGCTCAGTCATGATCTCATGGTTTGTGGGTTCAAGCCCCGCATTGGGCTCCGTGCTGACAGTTCAGAGCCTGGAGCCTGCTTCAGATTCTGTGTCTCCCTCTCTCTCTGCCCCTCCCATGGTTACACTCTGTCTCTCTCTGACTCTCAAAAATGAATAAATGTTAAAAACAAAAAAGAACAAAAAAGGCATATTGTAAAATGTAAAGGTTTTTAAAAATATAATACAATAAATGGAAGAGGGAAATTCAATTAGAACAAGTATAAAATCATCAACAGAGAAAGACTGTATGTACTCAAGTTAGGAAAAATCATCCAGACATCCTACTTATGCCTAATGTAAACAGGAGTTTAAATGCATTAAAATGTATTTTGAGTGTTCTTTGGAGTTCATTATATACAGGTGACCATAATCCTTTACCTGAAATCATTCATCATTGCAACCAAGCTCAGTTTCAAGGGAGATTCATGAAATAGTGAGGGAAGAAGTGAGTGGACATCTGCTTAACCTGTTAAATAAGCCTAAACAGTTTGGCAGATCACAATGACAAATTTCTGAATCACATTCGCACAGTAGTCCAATTCATTTTGAGAATTTTTAAAATCCCACTTGAGAAAATTGGAAAAAATCAGGTAGTATCATAAAAAAGACTTTTCATACCAGAAAGGTGAAGAAGAGGAAGAAGTGAAAGGAGAAAGGTCAAAAGCTTCTACAATCCATTTATGAAAACACCAGAATTGAGCAATGGCCCCAAGGCAACAATAAAAGTAGAACAAAATCCCTGAAACATTAAGTATTCTCTTTTGGTTGCTATAGGCAACTAGATGTTAAGCACACAACTCCTAGTTCCTGCTCAATTACCCTGTGATACCCCTACTACAAAGCTTTAGATGGTGTGAACATATGTGTATATGAGTATTTCCGTTTCTTTAATAATACACAATCCTTATTAAAAAGCTAACCTTGAAGATAGGTGATAAAATTCAGATTCTGTGTTATTACAGAGTCTGGGGCAGGATTGGTGGATTGTTCTTGAGACTCCAAGATTTTCCCAAATGTCTGACTCATTCAAACTCTACACATAGACTTTACAAAACAGTTTTTATCTCGCTTCGAAGTTAAACTTTGACCATGTACTGTAGAGCTTTTTATTTGCTTTCAGAAGGGAATTTCTTACCTTATGAGTGTATTTAGAAAGACCCAAGGATTGCTCATAAAAACAGTCAAAATCCCAGTCAGAAGTTGCTCAGCCACTCTCCTGTATGCCTTCTAGAAAGGGCTGTTGAGAAAATTCAGGCCTATTAGCTACAGTTGTTGAGGTTTGTGAATTCCAGTGAGACATAGAAAACCGTCATCTCAGAGATTTAATAAGCAGGCCTTCTGACCTAACATTCCCTCTTGGAATCTTTTTCTACAGGATGATTTAATAGTTGTCACCCAGATTGGGCTCTCAGCAACCATGCAGTATAACTATAACCATCAACTTTGACTGGTATGCTCATTTACTACTGGCTAGGGTCTACAAAAATAGTGAGACATGGCCCATTTCACCAAGCAACAAACTTTATCACCAATAGCAGTGCCAAGGGGAGGCTTGCAAACTGAGTGATGCTTTAGCACTCCCTTTTTTCAGTAGCCATGCAACCCACCAAAGATAACCCAAATAAATATAACAGCTATGGAAAAAAAAAACAGTATTCTTGCTATAGAAACACAGCCCCAAGAGAAGTTTCCTGGCCTCCAGGCTTCCATCCAGATTGGGGTCCACAAACACTCCAAATAGAAATTCTGGATTTTAGTGCTGGAAATTCTGGAAATTAGTACTTCAACCATCTTAATATTTTTATATAATTCAAGGAAGTGAATTATTTATTGAGAAACTATTCTGTTTATTTTATTTCACCTGATTATTTCATCAATGTTTTGAGGTAGATATCACTATTCCAGTTTTACAGATAAGAAAACATAGAATGAGACACTTTAAGTAACAAGATCCCAGCCATGGAACTAATTGTGGCAGAACTAAGATCTGAACCATGCACACCTCTGTGTGTAGAACAGAGCTCCTACTCCATCATCTACACACACAAAGATGTCAATACTGGCTTTCATTAGCTGCTGCATCTCTTTGTTTCAATGTTTGGGTTTGGTAAACCTTAACGGCAGTCAGAAAATATATTCTCGGTCTGAGAAAGATGGCATAAATCCTAATCGGTATCTAAATTCATAGGATCCCATGTGATGTGTTCATTGGTTATGTGTTTTGTGCAACCTTTAACTCTTGAAGCTCTCTTGGCCACTGATTACTTTGCAGGACTCTTGCTGTCCATTTTTCTCTAATTTCCTCCATATCTCTGCTGATTTTTCCCATTATAAATGCTTGATGTCTAAATATTTTTAGGGTCTTAGAACACCTTCTACTCTTTGATTTGTCCGTAATCAATTCTTCTCCCTACTCTTGTCCCGACAGCAAGAAATATTCTACGCCTCCGCTATTCTATGCAAGGTATTTTTGTCAATTATCAGCTGCATCATTTACTTGTAGTGGATACAAGCAGAATGGGAAGATATGAAAAAAACCCTCTTTTTTCCCTTTTTTCCCTCTCTGACCTCCCAAAATAGTTATAGTTAGCCATCCTCATCTCTGTCACTCAAGAGATAAGACAACTTAAACTTTTTTCATTTTACAATGAACCTTATCCAGTTCTGTTCTCAATTTCACCTGTAAAAGAACTATCCATTATTCACCCATTATATCTGCAACTTTTTTCACTCCAGTGGCTTTGTTATCATCCCCAAATCCTAGATTAGAATTCCTTCATTTACACTGTTAGCCCAGAAAGACCTGTAGTTCCACTATACAAGGGTGTTGGCTATAAAGGGGCCACTTCCTTTTAAAAAGCTAGATAAATAAAAGAATACAATACCTAGGAATAAATTTAACCAAGAAGGTGAAACTGCTGTATACTGAAAACTACAAGATGTGAACAAAAGAAATTGAAGAAGACACGAGTAAATGGAAAGACATTCTGTGCTCATGGATTGGAATAATTAATATTGTTGAAATGTCCATACTACCCAAAGCAATCTACAGATTCAATGCAATCCCTATCAAAATTACAGTGTCATTTTTCAAAGAAATAGAACAAGTAATTCTGAAATTTGTAAGGAGCCACAAAAATCTATAAATAGTCAAAAAATCTTGAAAAAGAAGAAAAAAGTTGCAGGAATCACACTCCCTGATTTTAAAATGTATTTTTTTGGGGGCGCCTGGGTGGCGCAGTCGGTTGAGCGTCCGACTTCAGCCAGGTCACGATCTCGCGGTCCGTGAGTTCGAGCCCCGCGTCAGGCTCCGGGCTGATGGCTCAGAGCCTGGAGCCTGTTTCCGATTCTGTGTCTCCCTCTCTCTCTGCCCCTCCCCCGTTCATGCTCTGTCTCTCTCTGTCCCAAAAATAAATAAACGTTGAAAAGAAAAAATAAATAAATAAAAAATAAAATGTATTTTTTTTAAGTTTGTTTATTTACTTTTTGAGAGAGGGAAAGAGAGAGAGTGCCAGAGAGGCAGAGGGAGGAGGAGACAAAGAATCTGCACTGCATTGTCAGTGTAGAACCAGATGTAGGGCTTAAACTCACAAACTGTGAGATCATGACCTGAGCTGAAGTCAAGAGTTGGATGCTTAACTGACTGGGCCACCCAGGCTCCCCTAAAACTATATGTCAAAGCTATAGTTTTTAAAACTATATTATATTGGCATAAAACTATGGAACAGAATCAATGGAACAGAATAGAGAACCCATAAATAAACCCATACATATACAGTCAATTAACTTATAACATAGGAGCCAAGAATATGCAACAGGGAAAGGACAGTCTCTTTTTTTTTTTTTTTTTTAACATTTATTTATTTTTGAGACAGAGAGAGACAGAGCATGAACAGGGGAGGGGCAGAGAGAGAGGGAGACACAGAATCTGAAACAGGCTCCAGGCTCTGAGCTGTCAGCACAGAGCCCGACGCGGGGCTTGAACTCACGGACCGCGAGATCATGACCTGAGCCGAAGTCGGACGCTTAACCGACCGAGCCACCCAGGCGCCCCAAGGACAGTCTCTTTAATAAGTAGTGCTGGGAATGCTGACCTGCCACTTACAAAAGAGTGAAACTTGACTACTATCTTAACACCATACACACAAATTATCTCTAAATGGATTAAATGCTTGAACATAAGACGTGAAACCATAAAATTCCTAGAAGAAAACATAAGCAGTAAGCTCCTGACACAGGTTTTAGAGATTATTTTTTTAATCTAACACCAAAAGCTGCACAGCAAAGGAGACCATCAACAAAATGAAAAGACAACCTACTGAATACAAAAAAATACTTGCAAATCATGTATCTGAGAAGAGCCTGGTGTATAAAATATACAAATAACTCATATACCTCAATAGCAAAAAAAAACAAAAAAAAACAAAAACAAAAAAAAACAACCCCTAACAATCCAATTAAAAAATGAGAAGATCTGAATAGACATTTCCCCAAAGAAGATATACAGATGGCCAACAGGTACATAAACAGATGCTCGACATCACTAATCATCATGAAAATGGAAATCACAACAATGAGGTATCACCTCACATGTGTTAGAATAGCTATTATCAAAAAGACAAGAAAGAACAACTGTGTACTGAGGAGGTGGAGAAAAGGGCATCTTGGTGCACTGTTAGCTGGGAAGGTAAACCAGTACAGCCGCTATGGAAACAGTATGGAGGTTTCTTGAAAAATTAAAAATAGCATTACCATATGATCCAGAAATCTCACTTATGGTTGTTTATCTGAAGAAAAATAAATAACTATTTCTAAAAGATAGATGTACCCCCAAGTTCCCTGAAGCTTTATTTACAATAGCTAAAATACAAAACTTAAGTGCCCATTGATGGATGAATAAACTGTGGTGTGTGTGTATAACAAAATTATATTCAGCCATAAAAAAAGAATGAAATCTTGCCATTTGCAACAACATGGATGGACCTCTAGGGCATTATGCTAAATGAAATAAGTCAAACAGCAAAGAGAAACACCCTATGATCTCTCCTATATGCGGAATATAAACAAACAAGCTCATAGATACAGAGAATAGGTTGGTGGTTGCCAGAGGCAAGGGTTTGGGGCAGAATAAATGGGTAAAGGGGGTCAAAATGTAAAAGTAAAAAAAGTGCAAAAAGGAAACTGAGGTCTGTTTGTATTTAAAATATTCTTAAGAGGATCAGTCTTCAGGGGCGCCTGGGTGGCGCAGTCGGTTAAGCGTCCGACTTCAGCCAGGTCACGATCTCGCGGTCCGTGAGTTCGAGCCCCGCGTCGGGCTCTGGACTGATGGCTCAGAGCCTGGAGCCTGTTTCCGATTCTGTGTCTCCCTCTCTCTCTGCCCCTCCCCCGTTCATGCTCTGTCTCTCTCTGTCCCAAAAATAAATAAACGTTGAAAAAAAAAACTAAAAAAAAAAAAAAAAAAAAGAGGATCAATCTTCAATCTTTTAAGAAGTACAGACTGAGGTCACTTTGGGAAGTATTTGCAGTAGCTTCCAGCCAATGTTGTTTACTTGAAAACCTTGTTCAAAAAAAAGTTAAGCACACACTTACCATATGACTTTTTAACTTCACTCCTAGGTATTTGTCCAATGTAAAATGAAAACATGCTCACCCAAAAACCCGTACGAGAATGCTTATAGCAGCCTTTTTAATACTTCTCCCTAAATGAAAATAATCCAAATGCCTTATACTAAGTGAAAGAAGCCCCAGGATATGTGTAAATTTTGGGGGCCAGCGAAGGAAAGCTCCACATCCTGGCATGCAGTGGTTGTAAACCGTTTTTCAGAAGCAGAATGGCTTCTGAAACACACCTGAAACTGTCCTAACTGAGACACCCCCCCTCCTCCCTAACCCAGACGGAAGCTTCAGCTCCTGGCACAAAGTTGGGGAGAATTTTGTGTTGAGAACATAATTCATTCCCTAGGCCCTTTCTGCCTCCTCAATAATTTCTGGCAATTCTTACACAACAGTAGTTTTGAACGGACCCACCTTCGGAGAACTCAGTTTCCAGAACCTTCTGGCCACCATTGAACCCCCACCTTATGCCAAGCCCTGCACAAGGTGCTAGAGCAGCAGAGCAAGATAAGAACACTTGGGAATATGTCCCAGTTGAGTGGGAACTCTGCTCCTCAAGGAGAATGTTTGAGGTCAGCCCTTCCACACTTGCCACACTCCAGCTAATTTCAGAGTGGCAGGGAAGCTGTACAGAGGAGATGCCAGAGATTAAAGAACTGGAGTGGGGTAAGAACACAGAGACCGGCAGTGGGTGTCCCTGGAGTGTGTGTGAGTCCATGCACAGCACAGGGTGGCAGAGAAGGAGGACACATGAAGGATGATTTTCTCTGATTCAGGCATTTCTTGTGTAATAGCATCTTTGCACACTCAATCCCATTTTAGGATATGCTTCTTGGATGAACTAGAAGAACAAACAAGCATTTATACTACTTACAGGACCATGAAATATTTTTTTAACTGCATGCCCAAGCTCGGTTTACAGATGAGCTGGTCTGTTAACATGAGTACAAGCCATAAATAGATAGTGACTAAATTATACTTCATTTAAAAATTTTTTTAATGTTTTTATTTATTTTTGAGACAGAGAGAGTATGAGTATGAGCAGGGGAGGGGCAGAGAGAGAGGGAGACACAGAATCCGAAGCAGGCTCCAGGCTCTGAGCTCTCAGCACAGAGCCCGACGCGGGGCTGGAACCCACAGACTGTGAGATCATGACCTGAGCCGAAGTCAGACGCTTAACCGACTGAGCCACCCACATTTAGATGTGCCCTTGAAAGATAATAGGAAAAACTTCCCAAAAGGAAGAGCCTTGAACCATGTACCTAGTTATTTATTTTGGGTGGAGGTGGACTGAAATGACAACAATATATACCTAGAGAACAATACACAACGATCTCCACAATTTACCTTTGATTCAAGCCTTCTTGATTCTTCATCCAATCTTATTGGCCTTTACAGTAATTGCTGCCTCCTGGATTCTGATAGTTTGGTGCCCCACCCCCCACCCGGCTTTTATTACTTCGTGGCTACATCTCCATGGATATTAATAACCCAGCTCTACAACCGTCTCCCCTACCATCACCCCTGGCCTACATAGAAAACCTACTACTGAAGTTCCACTGATGCTGGCGCCCCTTTTATGAGCACATTCCTCGTGGATTCAGTGAATAGTGTGTCCTTCTGGCTTTTCTCATGGAACATGATTTTCTTCAAGGTCTTCATATAATATATCTCTTCCAGAATGCTTCTTTCAACCTCTTTATTACTTCTGCTGTCTATGAGGGAAACTTGTCCATTTATACTTTGCCGAATTTTGACCATCACTGTGTCCAGACTTCTACAAGTCATTCCAGCAGCAAGTTGTCTTCTGGAGCTAGATCCTGTGTCTTGAGAGAGTGAGCCCAAGTCATGGAATTCTTGGTTGTCCAGCCTTACTAAGCACTTTGAAAATTCAATAACAGGCATTCTTCTCACTCCTACTGCTACATACTAGTTACCTTTTGCAAACCAGTTGATGTGCAACATCTTTTTCTTAAATCAAGCTTAGCACAAATCATTCACAAATCCCAAGCTTAGCACAAATCCCATCCATATCATGCCAAAATTTAATGTTACTTTTTGGCCTGGCAGTCAGGACAGAATGTGGAGGCATTTTCTGAAGCAGACTCCTGTTGCCTTGCAATGCGGAGGTACCTGTAGAATATTCTAGCACAGCAGAAGTGCTAGTTCTTACTTTGGAAGGGTGGGTCACCTCAACAAGCCTAGAGAGTTCAGGCGAGCTGCAGACTCAACCTCTACAGAGACATCCAGCCAGATGTTACCATCTTATACTACAGGGCCCAGGCTTTCCCATCAGGGCCTTTATCTCCACATATTGGAATTGACTTGGCCACGCATGGAATGTCTCTAAAACTCTGAAATTTTAACAATAAGGTCCTTGGCCTGCTGTTCAGCAGGCCTTTCTCCCATTGCAGAGGGTAAGGGACTTTTTGTTAAGGCCTTTGGCTCTCACGCATAACCATCAAAATCAAGACTGTTTTTCAAAGGCCCTTAATCTCTCATTTTTCCTCTTCATGTGATCACTACAACTTTTCAATAACTGGCAAACTCCATTGTTTTTCTGGACTTCCCTCTCTGTATATTTTAAATTCTTTTATTCTTTGGCCTGTAACATTATTTTTCTACACTAGGATATTCTTCCAAGGTCTTTAGTGGTTAAGCTGCTTCTGTGTTCCAGGCACTTCCCAGGCCCCACCTACCAACCACAACGGTGTCCTTTTCACCTGCAAGGCCGTGGATAAAGTCTTGAATCTCAATCTTACCAAGTGTCTTCTTGGACCACTCTTGGAACCACAAGTGTCAGTCTAGATCATCTGAGAAGCAGGCACCAAGACAGAACCAAGAATATTAGAGATTTAAGGAAAATGCCTGTGATGGAAAACAGAGCTGGAGGAGGCTGAGAGATCTGTAATATCACAGTGTTGGTCTGATTCTGGTGAAGGAGAGTGGGAAGGAGTAAAGGTGAGGCAGAAGGGTATTAGATTATGGTGAAGTTCTATATAACTTTATCAAGTCTGACAGGGTGTTCTGAGATCAAATGATCAATCTATCAGGGAAGTCTCCTGTATACCTTCCAAATTTACCTCTTTTGTATTCAGAATACTCAGTTATGATAAATATTTTACCTTGTCATCTGTGGTATGCTGGTAAATGTGTAATAACTGGGTCTCCAGAAAAAAAAGAAAAACAGTCCTGATTGACAGCAATATCCCAGCATATCTCATTGCAGGCTACCAACAAGGTATCACTCAGTGCAAAGTTGAAACTTTGCAAACTAGATGTAGCAACAAATATCATTATATAGTATTTCCACTATATAAATACAATAGACATAAAACCTCAAGACCACGGAAAATAGTAATGACAAGGGAATAATGGTCATTACCTTTGTTTTGCGTATATTATTTAATTACATTTATATAATTTAATTTTAAATATTGGCTGTTTCAAACAACAACCTTACAAAATTCCTGAAAAATGTGCAATTGGGTCTGGCTAGCCGGTATGAGCCGCTCTACCATACTATTTTTTTATGACCCTTTTAAGTCCTCTTCCCTGGCTTACGTCTTCTTACTCCATTCTCCTTAAGAGCTACCTCCACTTTGGATCTTCCCCATCTCAATCTTCTTGATCTTTATTGGCAGCACCATTTCTATGCCTTTGTTTCTCCCAGCTTAGCAATCCAGAGAAACCTAAATCTGTAAAATAACCAATTCTTCCATACAGTACAGAGAACTGGCAACTCTAGACATCCTAATTAGAAAAATCTCGCCTTACGTTCCTGTGCCATCAGTTTCTAGAAGATAAAAATAAAAAAATTATCTGCAAGCCTAAACCAGAAGGCCCACCAGCAAGAACATCTTATGTAAGACGTGCATCTGTCCTGGTCGAAACTTGATCTTTCGGTTCACTTTAAGGTCTGATACTGGGTTTTCCCAGGGGTAGACTCTGCTACAAGGAATCAAGGGCAAGTAGTTTACCGGTGGGATACAGGAGACACAGGAATGCCAGCCAAAAAAGGCTACACTACTAAACCATCTACTGCAGGGAGCAATGGGAGTTTGATCCCATGGAGAACCCAGGAAACTGCTAAGCACACATCTAAGAATTTGTGCAGCTCCTGAGAGCCTCTGTGAGAAATGCTGGGGAGGTGGAATGAGGCGGTGAATTTTCCAGAATTTCTTCTCTGCTTGGATAGAGCTTTCCTCCATTCCGGTAAAACAGCCCTCGGGAATACATGTACAGATCCCAGCAACTGAACGTCCACTGGAGCATGCTGGAAGATGAGGAGTTATGGCCAGAGCACTGACAACATCTGCTACCCACAGTAAGGGGCCCCTGAAGGAAAAACTTCCTTGAGAATCTGGGATTTCATCTTTCAAAATGGCTTTGCCCCTTTATCATTACAATTCCAACCATTTTTTTTAAATACCCAACGTAGTCATATATCCCTCTTATGACTGTATGTATGTCTTGTATATGCAGTATGTTAAAACATAGCATGGAGAAGTGGAATTTCTTTCTACATCTTTTCTGACTTTGAAGATCAGAGTATATTTATTAATATTTTATCAGAAGGGTGTTATGGACTGAATTGTGTCCCTCCCCCTAACTTCATATGTTGAAGCCTTAAACCCCTATGTGACTGTATTTGGAGATACATTTTTAAAAAGTGAAGTTACATGGTGTTATATGGGTGGCCCTCAGTCCAATATAGTATTACTGATGTCCTCATGGAAAGAGGGAAAATCAGGGAGGTGCGCACCCAGAAAAAGGGCCATGTGAGGACACAATGGGAAGATAGCCATCTGCAAGCCAAAGAGGGAGGCCTCAAGAGAACCCAAACCTTCTAATACCTTGATATTGGACTTCCAGCCGCCAGAACTATGAGAAAATAAACTTCTGTTGTTTAAGCCGGCCACTCTCTGGTATTTTGTTATGGCAGCCTTAGCAGACCAATGCAAAGGGATATTGTCTCCTCATTTCTCAACTGTAGTATAACCTAGCATAACCCTGAGTTTAACAGTGACTTTGAAACAAATTAGAACCTTTCAAAGAGATTTTCAATTCATTACTCATGAATGCTATACAACTTTCATATACATAGCACTATAAGTTTCCAAAACATGGCCTCAAAACCAAGACTGAAAATAAAAGTGCTGGAAATTGTTTTATTATCTCTCTCACTTTGTTTCTGACATGACTGAGTTTGGAATTCTGTCCTCTCATTGTGTTTAGACAGCCAAAGGTATTAGCTCAGTCTGAATTTCCCAAATATGATACTCATGTCTCTACAATATCCAGGAACTCACTTTTATTTATTTAAATAAACCTATGTGTTTATTTTAAGGAATAAAATATTCATTAGGTGTGTGACTTCTGAAGTTTTGGGCTATTTCTCACTGACTATGATAGTAACTATTTAATTATTTTACATTGATGCTTCGGTACATGCTTTAATTGATCCATTTATATAGCCAATAGCATAAAAGTATGAAGATAATTTCTGTTAAAACAAAAACAGCATCACTAAGACAATAAAATTTTCACATTATTTCAGATAATATCTTTACAAAAATAGAAGCAATGCTTTTCTTGAATATCTTATGAATATATTTTCTCATGTCCTTTTAATAGCTCCAGCTTCTTTTGGTTAGGTCATTATATAGCTAGTAGTTACAATTTGATTTTTAAAAGCTCTTTAAATACATTAAGACAGTCTCGTGAAACCTAATCTCTCTTTCCAACCAGAGAGAGAAGGTTTAGCAAAACCACGGATGAAATCATGGAAAATATTCACAAATTACGTTCAAGTTGTTCCTAATCTGGTCATTTAAAAACTATAGGTAGTACGAGGTACTTTGGGCAGCAAATTCTGCAAAAAAAAAGGATTCAAAACTGGGACTGTAATGACCAGATTGTGCTGATGAGTCTTCATTAGCATCTTCAGTGAACTAAATGGATACATGTTTTTTTTTAGTTTTTTTTTTTTTTAAGAGTGACAGAGACAGAACAAGTGGGGGAGGGGCTGAGGGGGGGTGGTGGAGAAAAGAATCCCAAGCAGGCTTTGCACTGCCAGGACAGAGCCCGAAGCAGGGCTGAAATTCATGAAACTGGGAGATCATGACCTGAGCCAAAACCAAGAGTCAGATGCTTAACCAACTGAGCCACCCAGGCGTCCCTGGATACACACATCTCCTAAGTGGCCTAGCAGACTGGAGATAAAGAAAACAAGAATAACAGAATCAAAATCAGTGTGAGCAGTAGAACAAATATCACAAAACAATGAAATACATTTACGTGCCATCTCACTTTATGTCTTGCCTCTTTGGTCCTTCTTGACCACCTTCCTTCCTGCCTCATGACACATCTTATTTGCAGAGTGTCAGTTTCCACACAGGATCAATCACCCAGAACAAGACTGGGATATATTCTGGACCTTTCCTAAATGATACCTCCCATCATTATCTCCCTATATTATCGGGGCTCTTCTCTCAGTAAGATAGTGTTTGTTGCTTTAAATATTTGGCATTATTTTCTATGAGGTATGATATTGCCTATGAATTAAATTTAAACTAAAATTTAGAAAACCTACTCCTAATTAGAAAGACTTTTATTTTTTTTTATTTTAATTTTTTTTTTAATTTTTTTTTTAACGTTTTATTTATTTTTGAGACAGAGAGAGACAGAGCATGAACGGGGGAGGGGCAGAGAGAAAGGGAGACACAGAATCGGAAGCAGGCTCCAGGCTCTGAGCCATCAGCCCAGAGCCTGACGCGGGGCTGGAACTCACGGACCGCGAGATCGTGACCTGAGCCGAAGTCGGACGCTCAACCGACTGAGCCACCCAGGCGCCCCTAGAAAGACTTTTAAAGGATAATCTAATTCTATATAAGCCTAGTAGAATAAGGAATTTTATATTTTACTGTTCTTTTAAGACTGCCTTTCCCCACCTAACCGTAATAACAACGAGGTCCCTTAAAATACTCCCCCACCCCACACTTTTGCTAGCTGCTAGCATTTTTCCTGGTAATTGATGCCTGCTAGTGAAAGAGGGGCCATGCCATGAAGTATGGAACTGATTGTTAATTAGGTTTCACCATAAGATCAAACGATACCCAACCTTCTTTAAATTCTAAGGTAAAGGGGTGCCTGGGTGGCGCAGTCGGTTAAGCGTCCGACTTCAGCCAGGTCACGATCTCGCAGTCTGTGAGTTTGAGCCCCGCATCGGGCTCTGGGCTGATGGCTCAGAGCCTGGAGCCTGTTTCCGATTCTGTGTCTCCCTCTCTCTCTGCCCCTCCCCCGTTCATGCTCTGTCTCTCTCTGTCCCAAAAATAAATAAACGTTGAAAAAAAAATTAAAAAAAAAAATTCTAAGGTAAAGAAAATACTTACGGTCTTAGTCGGGCTTGGTTTCATTAATGTACTGTGTTGATAGGTAAACACAAAGACTCCATACTTGAACAAAAGTTATCTCCTGTTCATCCACCATGTCCAGAATGGACATAAAGTGAGATTGGCTCCGCATGTCACACAAAACACAGGCTGTTGTATGTTTCACACCTTTTATCTGCATCCTGTGTATCACATGATCTTTTTGATTGAAGAATAGAGACTGAAATTATACTTGGACTTTGTACCATCTCTGCCAGTAAATTACATATATCACTTTGCCTCACAACCGATTGTCTAGAACTAGTCATGGGGCCCTGCCTAATTACAAGCAGGTGGAAGAGTGAAATCCAGCCATGTATTTAGAAGGAGAAGAGAACTGCATATGGATAAGCAACAAAATTTTCTAAAAATAATTCATCTTACTAGACCCCCTAGTAGAATGATAATGAATTGGTAATTTTAAACCAATATAAGCAATTATAAATTATACATATATATGTATAAATTATACATATAAGCAATTTTAAAGCAGTTAAGAAAAGTGTTGCACATATCAAATCACTTTATAAAGCAAACATATCCAATAATATACATCCACATTGGTGTTATGTCCCTGCAAAGGTATATACGTGAGATACTTTTTGATAACTCCTTCTTGAAAATTGTGTTCAGACAGTAATACATACCCATGTATGGTTTTAACTTCATAGCTCCTTCTATCTTCTTCTTCTTCTTTTTTTTTTTTTTTTTATTTTAGAGAGAGAGAAAGCATGAGCGGGAGAGAGTGGCAGAGGGAGAGAGAGAATCCTAAGCAGGTTCCATGCTCAGCACAGAGCCCAACACAGGGCTTGATCCCACAACCCCAGGATCATGACCTGAGCCTAAATTGAGAGTTGGACGCTCAACTGACTGAGCCACCCAGGTACCCCAATTTCATAGCTTCTTGGTCAGAGATAGAATGATTGGCTTGATGACTTGTCTATGCTGTAGCTTTACTTCAAATTTTATTTATGTGTGTTTATTTCATTTATTTCTTCAAAAATATGCAATACTATTTAATGCAGGCTCTGAAGAAAATTTACACAAGTAAATTTCTAGAAATGTGTTAACAACTTAGTCATAGAATGTGTTGTAGTTGGTTGCTTTGAATGCCTACCTGAAAGGATAATACATTTGAAAGTGTGATGTTGGTTCCAAATTTTTATTTAGAACTTTTATTATTCCCTTAAATTCGTAATCATACTTATTTAAAAATTTAGTGCAGGAGGATATTTACAAAGTCAGCAAAATTTAAATCCCATACAGAACCTAAGTGTGAAAACAGACTGATAATAAGCCGAGCTGATGGCTGCTGCATATCCTTTTACTCTGCCTGGGAGGCAGTTTTACATTTCTCTAATAAAATGTTTTAAGTTTTTATTTATTTATTTTGAGAGAGAGAGACAGAGAGAGAGAAAGAGCGTTCAACAAGCAGGGGAGGGGCAGAGAGAGGGAGACACAGAATCGTAAATAGGCTCCACACTATAAGCGAAGCCTGACTCAAAGCTCATCTCATGAACCGTGAGCTCATGACCTGAGCCAAAATCGAGAGCCAGATACTTAACTGACTGAGCCACCCAGGCTCCCCACATTTCTCTAATATTTGTAATAAAAACAAAGGTATAGGAAAATCCAGGAACTAAATATGAAAATTTTGAAAGGCACAATCCTCATCATAAAAAAAAAGGTGACAAGGAAAGAAAACAAACCATGATAACTGACTACTTCATATTATCACCAGTTGAGTTTTGGAACACACAAGGCTAGCTAAAGACAAATTATGCATACAGAAGGACGTGGTATACTGCATTCTTGGCCCACATTACTCAAAGGCAATTTGTAATTCTCGTTAATCTTACATTTTTTTGCACTTCAGATTTTCTATACCATTGCGGGATTTTTCAAGACAAGCTGTGCACTACCAGCTTTGTATATCTATCCCACTTTCATTTTATTCCTCAGAGGTGTGCTCCCAGATTTAGTTAGTGTAACTAAGAAAAAAAAGCCACTCATTCCAATGGCAATTAGGAACATGCACAAGCTAACATCACATTCATATTGCAGAGTTCGGCCATTCTCATTTTCTTTCAAAGTTGTTGCTGAACCACATGACCTTTCCAGAAGAGCAGATTATTTTAGAAATGCAAGCCAAGTTTTTAAATTTATGTAAAGAGCCTCAAGCATGAGGATTTAATAAGGTAAGACATTGCTTTAGGAATCTATGCTAGTGATCTCCTAGGTTGCCAGACCATCTTTAATGAGGGCTACTATCTTACCCTAAGCCACCAGTCCTGAGCACAAGTGTCTCAATGTTATTAGTACAGGCATTATATAGCATAAGAGATGCTTCTGGCCCGTGCTCTAGAAATCCAGGTAATGTATATGTCTTCTGAGACCCTGGTAATGGCACTGAGATTTCCCTAATAGAGAACTTTTGGATCTTCTGCTTTTAGCCACTCAAAGATTTCAGTCAATTCACCAAAGATCTCCTGGAAAATCAGAATGGTGTCAATGAGGTTTTCTGGGGAGTATGTCTTGTTTAGTCCTGAGTCCTGGAAGCACTGAGACCCTTGCATAAAAGTATTAGAATGCTTAAGATAGATTAGTACTGGGGCGCCTGGATGGCTCAGTCAGTCAGTTAAGCATCCAACTTCAGCTCAGGTCATGATCTCATGGTTTCTGGGTTCCTGGGTTCAAGTCCTGCAAGGCTCTGCACTGACAGCTGGGAGCCTGGGGCCTGCTTTGGATTCTCTGTCTCCCTCTCTCTCTGCCCCTCCCCTGTATGCACTCAATCTTTCTCTCTTTCTCTCTCAAAAATAAGCAAATAAGCAATTTTTAAAAAAGAGATCAGTACTGTACTTGAAGAATGACCATGAACTACAAAGTACTTTGGCAGAAATATACTACCAAGAAGAGAGGTTTTCATAATTATTTTTTTCTTGCTTACTTTTATCCAAACAAACTTTGCCAGACTGCTTCTTGTGTTACTAAAAAGTCTGCAAAAGTTCATAATTCTCCTTTAGGGGTGTCATGGTCAATGTGATGTGTCAACTGGGCTAGGCTACAGTCCCCAAGGATTCAAACAAACACTAATATAGGTGTTGCTGTGAAAGTATTTTGTACATGGGACAAGTATAATCAACTGAATTTAGTAAGGGAGATTATCCTAGATAATCTTGGTGGACCCGATTCAATGAGTTGAAAAGTCTTAGAAGAGCTGAGACTTCCCTAGAGAAGGGTTTCCACTTGTAGAAGCTTTCCTCAGTGCCCCCGCTTTTCCTGATGACCTGCCCTTCAGATTTTGGACACATTTTTCTTCATATAGATCTCCTATTCGTTCTGCTTCTCTGCTTGGACCCCAGTTGATGCAAGGGATAACATACCCAGAAAGCCCTGCACCAGTATTCAGACTAGATCTTAGGCTCCTCAGAAAAACACACTGGGAGCGCTGCATTATTAGAAATTTCTGCTACCAATAGTTCACAAAACTGCTATTTATAGACTGAACACATGCACAGAAATATCAGGCACTGACTTGCTCGCTTCTGACTGTGTAAGGCTGAGGGCAAACAAGACAAAGACGATCCTTTTGAGTGGGTTTGGGCATTCTTATGGCAGCAAACATCTCCACTTAAACGTGAAAGACAGTGTTGTATCAGGTGTGACATGTTTTGCCTTTTCATAGCTTTACAAATGTAGGGTCTACACACTTTCTGGAGAGGAGAGGAGTTTATCTGCTTAATCACAAGGCAAATTAAAGCATTATTAGCTTAATGTAGAGACTGTGCAACAAGAGAAAATATTTTATCAGAGTTTTGTTCTCTACTTTTTAAAAAAGCTATCAAAAATTTAATCAGCAGTATCATGGTGTATTATTATATTTTAGACTTTGGAATAATCTGAAATATGCAGATGATCAACACAAGACTCATCCTATGAGCTTGGTCACCTAATGCATGAACAGCATTACAGTCTCGGTTCTCCTGATGGGGAGATGTGAAGAACATGGCTGCCACACCACAATATTTAATGTTAAGGCATTATTGTCTCTATTTGAGTTTTCCTTATGATTTTCTGAAAGATAAATGAGTTTTTCCAAGTCAATCATTATACTTCTTTTTATAGGATGATAATCATTATTCGTCCATCATTTCTTCTTTGAGCTACAGGTATCAGGAAATTTCAGAATAAAATTCAGCATCCAACTATCATTATCTATCAGCTCAGGTTTATTCTATTATCGTATTTTACAGCCCCCTCTGTGGTTTTAAATGTTCAGTTTTTATTTAAATGATCACAAAACCAGAGCCCGAGTTGAGTACTTGGGCTCAGGTATCTGTTAGGAGGTCGTTCCCAGAAAGAAGGTGAAGGAACAGAGACAAGAGGAGGGAGATGAAAAGTAGGAGTATTCACAGCATCACCGTTGTGGGCAGTTGGACTTGGTTTAATCAGATCCTTCTGAGTATACAGCATGCCCCCTGAAGTGCCCTGAAGAATGAGGTTGGCACCTTTATCCCGTGAAAGAAACTCACATAGAAAGCAGACTTTTCACTTAGATAATACACTAGCTCCTGTCCCCCGCTGATGGAGCCTCCTGGGTTATTTCTGCTGTGGGTGAGGCTTCAGAGGAGGCGTTTAGGGGTAGATCCTGGATCAGGATACTTAGCACGCCAGGCTGAGTATGAATCTCAGCTGCTGCTGAACTCTGATAGGCCGAGGAGACTGACGCAGGGCCCCGGAGGCATCTGTTCAGTCACATCATGAATGTGCTTTTCAGTATAGCACTTCTCAGAGTCTTTGGGAAGGTAGTTGAGAAAAAAAAAAAAATACAGACACACACACATGAATAAACTCACATACACATAAAGTCATTACTTACAAGTATCCTCTGCAAGCTTTCCTTTATTTAAGTTTGAACCTATAATTACAAAGAAGAGGAAGAAATGAGTTGAAGGGACGTTTTATAAACAGAAAGTGAAATAAATGCACAGAAAAGTGTCTGGATGAACACACATTCAGTGGTTGCATGGGAATGAAATTTACATTCTCTGCAAAGGCTTTACATAAATTAATAAAAGCATTGCTTCCAATTTCATGGAGGTAACAGAAGCAATCAGGTGATTCTTTTGAAATCCTTCTCCCACCGCTCTACTCATTCACAGGCCCTTGTGAGCACATACCCGGCCTTCCCTCTCATGAAATAGATGAACTGTCTGTGTTCCTGTGAAGTACAAATCTACCCCTTGTGGTCTGTCCCCTCCCGCCGACTCCACTGAGTTTCCCTCTCTTCAATCATTACTCTTCACTGCAGCAAGACTTTCCCCTAAAGGGAACACAAAAGCAAATAAACCTTGGCCTGCTTTCCCCCTGCATTTCCTGCTTACTTTCTCTGCTTCCCCTTACTACAAAATTTCTTAAATGATTTATATATGCTCCCTGCCTGCTGTTTCCTCCTTCCTTCTTCCTTAAATCCCTGCCAGTTACGCAGACCCAACCACTCCACGAAAACGGCCTCCATGTTCCCGATGGAAGCTTCTCCATCCTCACCCTGGGCTTTCCTCAGGTTGGACACAGTGAACCACTGTTCCTACCACTCGGCTCCCAGGACACCACTCTCTCTTAGTTTTCCTCCTACTTCACTGGCCACTCCTTTTCTCGTGGCATGCCCACACCTTAAGTGAGAGAAGCTGATTGAAAACAACTACAGAACTTAAACACTTCGGGGTGCTGGGTGGCCCAGTTGGTTAAGGGTTCCACTTTGGCTCAGGTCATCATCTCCTGGTTTGTGAGTTTGAACCCCGCATTGGGCTCTGCGCTGACAGACCAGAGTCTGCTTTGGATCCTCTTCTGTCTACCTCTCTCTCTCTCTGCCTCTTCCTCCCCCGCCACCCCCTGCTTCTCAAAAATAAATAAATAAACAGTAAAAAAAAAAAAAAGAACTTCAACACTTCCGAGAAAAGTGAATGTGGGACCTGGGTAAGTTGAGAACGGGGAACACTTTGATGTGGTGGTGAACGATGTACAATCCAAATCTCCACAATGTGTGCAACAAACCTCACTCTCTTCCCTCCTTAAGTGCAGTGAGACTGAATTCGTAAAGGCGCCTGGGGAATAAGGAGGGCAAGTAGATTACAATAACAATAATGACAACAATAATAACAGTTTTAAAATGCAAATTTTTTCTATAATACAATTAATTAATAGAAATCCTATAATAACCAATACATATGAATATGTAAGAGACCAACAAAGGTTTCTTAAAACACTGCTCTGGCCTTGTCTCATAAATTTCTCTTCTACCTTTTTAGCATGAGTGGGGCAGAAGTCTAAAAGACAACTTTTTACAGTGTAATCACTGTAGAAGGTGTACATGATTGGTGGGAGAGGAAATTAATCAGTGGTTTCAAAAATCTCAAAATCCATCCTCAAAATCGATTGGGACAAGTGTGGGAAGATAAAGAATAAGACTTTGAGGAGCTTAATGCAGTGGTCAGAGGTGCAGGACGGAAAGAAATAAAAAAAAAAAAAACTTAACCTGTCTCCTCAGAAAGAAAAAAAAAAAAAAAATAGTGCCCGAGACCCTAATGAGAAAGCAGAGGTGCTCAGAGCAAAGAGTATCTATCATTTTGACAACCTGCAGGGTGGAATGATGGAAGAATGTCTGGGAAATGCTCCAGAGAAGGAAGAGTGAACTTCCCATAAATGAGATGTATTTGCTGCAATGTACTTCTAGCTGTTTCTATAAAAAGTGTCAACAACACATATATACCCAGCAGGCATATTTCCATTCAATACATTCTCAGCCCATGAGTTATAAAAATTAATTGCTAGGACAGTTCCATATGGTTAGGACATCTGCTAAAAGACTTCCCCCAAGCAGATTCAGGGAAATACAATTAAAGAAAGCATGTGGAATGTTTGCAGTCATTTTTATGAGTTTCTAGTTTAGCTAAACTTCAACAGCTGTCGGGCTAAGGTGAAGCGTTGCCAAATTATATTCACATGTACCCACTGACCAGCATCACAAAATATTACTAAGATTCAAAGCTGCATATTTCTGGGCAAGATTTCACCCAGTACAAGGAGATCTCTCTGAAGGAGGTAGAAAATAATAGGAAGTATTTCAGTGCTGACCTCAGGGTTCAGAAGAGACACACTTGGTTTGGTGGAGGCAGCTGTAAAAGCCCCTCAACTCTTGACAGTCCTGTCTACCTCTCCCCCACCCTCCCCCATCCTCACCCCTCCACCCACGCCCCTTCCCTGGACCACTGGCCATTGGGCTCCCACTGAAACCAGGGGCTTTCCCTAAAGGAAGGTCTTACTGACTTGGAAATATTGATGCTAAACTTGCCTTGGAAGGCAGAAGCAGTTATCCTTGCTTCTACCAGACTACGTAGACGTTCTACCAAACTACGGTTCCCAGACAAAGGTTCTTAAGCATTCTATCATAATATTTAATTTTTAAGGACATAGCAAACTGAGTATATCATTGATACCAAAGATAATCTCCAATGTGAAAAAACGCATTATCATTCTTTCGTAATTACTGAAAAAACAGTACTGCATTCCAAACAAGAAAGTGTAGCATGTATAGGAAAACTCTGGCAAAACTATTATGGGAATCAGTTTTTATAATTTGTTTTTCTTGTAATCCACATATCTCCTTTGACCTTTAGTTCTTGACCAAATGTAGGACTTGTTTTTTGCCAAGGCATAAAAATTATTTGTATTTTCAATTTAGTGCCCATTCACACTGGTTAGTCTAAAACCTCTAAACAAATATGGATTTTAGGTAGTTATATATTTTTTATTTTTATTTTTTTAAGTTTATTTATTTATTTTGAGAGAGACAGAGACAACATGAGTCGGGGAGGGGCAGAGAGAGAGGGAGAGTAAGAATCGCAAAGCAGACTCTGCACTGCCATTGCCAGGCATGGGGCTTGAACTCACAAAACCCTGAGATCACGATCTGAGCCAAAACCCAAGAGTTGAACGCTTAACCGACTGAGTTACCCAGGTGCCCCAGTAGTTATATTTATAAATATATTCTTGTAAACTGGTTATACATATCTCAAGAGAAACACAGCATCATGGAATGTGGGGAATGGAGCTTGGTCTGGTCAATCAGCCTTTGATATTATCCAGAGAGGATGTTTTGACTGGTTATGGGAATATGTGGAGAGAGTTTTCATCTAGCACTTGCCTAATTCAGTGTAATGAGCGTGTTTCTTAAGACTATCTGTTAGTGGATAGAGACAGTACTGGAGGGATCTCTTTGTCACTCTGGGATGCATAGCAAGTTTTTACTTACTATATTTACACCAGACCTAAATAACTAGATTTTTCTTTGTTCCCTTTCTATTGTTCCCTCTGATCATTGTACTCTGTCTTTCAACCTCCCATACCTCATAGCAAGCATTGAAGAGACTGAGAAAAAAGTGTGAGTACATGAAGAATGGGACATTCAATTTCTTTACAGAGAATTAATTTATTAAATAATGAATCCCACAGAGTGGCCTTCCTGAGTCCTTGATACATTGCAGAAATACCCCTTGGATAATGTATCAGTGAGATATATATATATATATATATATATATATATATATATATATAACCGGATATATATATATATATATATATAACCGGATTCAGTTTCTTTTTTGCTGTTAATTTTTTTTTTTAGCTTTTGTTCATGGTTATTATTGTCTTTTGTATTCTTTTCTTGTGATATCTTTGTCCTGCTCTGATATAGTAAAACTAGCCTCTAAGAATGAATTGGGAACTCATTGTTTTCTCTGTCTTGAACTATTCTTCTTTTTTTAAAGAAGGGTTTTTGTGTTGAGTACTATTTCTTCTTTAATGCTTGGTAGAATTGACCAGTGAAGCCATCTAAGCCATGATGATGATGATGATGACAACAATGATCATATTTTTCATTAGTCTTTCTATGCACACAGCTGGTAAACCCTATCTTTCCTTGGCCCTCAGGTTTTGCAGTGAGTTTATGATTGTAAAAATAAAAGGATTTGTTGATTTATTTAACCCTCACAATAACACTCTAAGGCAAGTTATTTTATTACCCCTAATTATAGATGAAGAGCAGAGAGTTAAGCAACCAAAGCAAGTTCACACAACTGGTAAGTGGTGAAGCCAGGATTCAAACCCAGGCAGATGGATTCTAGTGCTCATGATCTAACCCCCCTAAAATTTGTGAATAATGTTCTTGTAAATACTTTTCTCTTCCTTTCTTCCCTGCTTCCTTCCTTCCTTCCTTCCTTCCTTCCGCTCTCTTCTCTCTCTCTCTCTTTTTCTCCTTTCATCATAACAGGCTCTATCAACTGGCTTCACCACCTACTCACACTCCAGAATCCATCTCTTTTGGCAGAAGCATGAAAAATAATTGCTCAATTATAAAGAAAATGAACTGTCTTTTCTTATTTACTGGTTGAAGTGAATTGAATAGACCTCTGCTTCTTAATCCTTTAAAAACTAAGTAATAATGCAAATAAATTGCATTTTCAAAGGACCCATCTATGCTTTTACCCAAGTATAATTTTTATCTGAGCTTTGAAGAGTTTTTATTTAAAATTATGACAAATCCACCTTATACGGTTAAAGGTATGACTCTAAATATCTATTAAGTGATTACATAAGCTAATCGGCAAAAATTCTAATGTTAGACTTACTTCAGGATCCAAGAAAAGTGCTGGTAGATCTCCATTCTCTATTGCCTTTCTCACACCCTACAAACGCCGTCTCATGCCTGGTATTCTGGGTGAGTTGTTTCACATGGGTTGCTACACACAGAGATCTTCCATATGGGTTTTCCTATGGCAGGGCCTGCTGTCTGTTCTCTGCCCTTGAGATCATGTGAGACTAGAGCCATATCCTCCTCCCTCCTCTTTAATTCCTTTTCTTGTTCTCTCCAGTTTCCTTTGGGATCTCTTTACCCATTTGTCCTGATACCTTTCAGGGATGGAAAGTTCTAGACTTTTCAACCAACCCAAGGAAACCTATAGCAGAAAGGATACTATTTGACAGACTGGTGATTCCATCATAACAATAGTGCTATCACTGATGGACAGAGAGAAATCTTTCAAGTCTCAGTGAGTGAAGTATAAATATCCCCAAGCATCATTTCAAAAGCAATCTCCTTACTTGGTGCCCATTCCTTTAATATTTGACTATCATTTTTCATTATTATTTTCGGAAATCATCTGGATAAAAACAGTATGTTTATGGAAAGTCCCCTTGCTTTTACCCAATAAGGCTTTTGAAGTCACAGGCATAATAATGCCATGAACTTGGACAGAGCCCTTATACCAAGGAATGCTGAGTGCTTTCAATAACCAAGTGCCAACTCACCAGCCTGCCTGGAATTTTTGTTAGTAGACCCTTGTTCATTTTCTCTAACTTTTCTTTACCACAAAGTAAGGATATAAAACTGAGATGTCAATATACATATAATTTATACTAGTAAATGCTGTGCTATCTCTCTTCCATTTTGGAAATTTCCCCAGGCTCCCCCCTCGTATCATTGTGTGACTTTTATTTTTCTCCAAATGCTTTAATGTTGATTCATTAGAACTAGAATGTTAAATTATAAAATTTTATATATATATATATATATATATATATATAATATGTATATAATATAATATATATATAAATATAAATCCTGGTTTTAAGGTTGTGCTATAGTTAGGCTAGATGTCAACACTGGGGGCACTATATATATATATACATATATATATATAGTTGTATATATATATGACTTTTAATGTCCCTCATTGTTGACATCTAGCCTAACTATAGCACAACCTTAAAACCAGGGTATTGATACAACCAGGCATTGATACAACTATAGAGCTTATTCATATTTCACTGATCATATATGTACGCGCGTGTGTGTGTGTGTGTGTGTGTAGCTCTCTGTAGTTGCATCACATGTGTAGCTCTTTGTGACTATCACCACAATTAAGATACTTAACTGTACCATCACCACAAGGTTCTCTTGTCCTACCCCTTTATAGCCACTCTGCCCCAGTCCCAATGCATGCCTAACCCTAGCAACCACTCATCTGTTTTCCTTATCTATAATTATGTCACTTCACAGACATGTTACATCAGTGTCCTCATGAATGGATTCCAAGTATGTATCCTTTTGAGATTAGTTTTTTGCACTTAATGTAATTTCCTTGAGGTTCCTCCAAGTTGTTGTCTGTATCAATATCTTTCTTTGTTCTTGCTGAATAGTATCCCGTGATCTGAATGTACCCATTGAAAGGCCATCTGGGTTGTTTCCAGTTCTTGACTATTAAAAAAAAAAGGTGCCATAAGCATTCATGTACACATTTTTGCATAAATGTTTTAAAAAATTTCTCTGTGATATATGTTCTGGTTATGTGGAAGTCTATTTTTAGCTTTGAAAGTAACTGCCAAAGTATTTTTCACAGTAGATGTACCATTTTACATTCCCAAAGGCAATAAATGAATTATCCAGTTTCTGTGCAACCTCTCCAGCATTTAGGGTTATCACTATTTTTTTTTTTTTTTTTTTTTTTTTAGCTATTCTGAAAGGTTGTTATCTCCTTCTGGCTGTAACTTGCATTTTTCTAATGACTGATGATAATGGCAACAATGACAATGATGATGGTATTTTTCATAGCTCCTTCGTTGAGTATAGCTGGTAAGCTCTGCCTTTCCTGGACCCTCAGATTCTGCCCCTCAGCTGTTGCTAAAAATCTTTTATGTGCTTATTTTCATCATACGTGTCTTCAGTTCAATGTCTATGGGTGCCTTCTGCCCATTTTTAATTGGGTTGTTTATTAATGCTGACTTTTGAGAGTTCTTTATATATTCTAAATACAAACCTTCTTTTTGTATATGTGATTTTCAATTATCTCTCCAAGTCTGAAACTTGTCTTTTCATCCTATTAAAGTCTTCACAGCACAAAATTTTTAATTTTGATGAAGTCCAATCTAATGATTTTTCCTTTTATGGAACATATTTTGGGTCATATCTAAGAAATCTTTGTCTAATTCTAGGTCCTAAAGATTTTCTCTCATTTTTTCCCTAGAAGTTTTATAGTTTTCTGCTCAATATTTAAATCCGTGACCCATTTGAGATAATTTTTGTGTGAAATGTGAATTTTGGTTGAGATTCACCTCTTTCCCAGGGATGTCTGATTGCTCCAGAACCATTTATTGAAAAGGTTGTCACTTGTCCATTCAATTGTTTTTGCTATTTTGTCAAGAAGAATTGGACATATGTGTGTGAATAGATATTTCTGGCTCCTCTGTTCTGTTGATCTATGTGTCTGTCCCTCAACCAGTTTGACACTGTCTTAACATTGGGAAGATTTATTATTTCACTTTATTCTTCTATTTGAAAATTGTTTTGGCTATGCTTGGATGCATCATGCTTAAAGAAAATAGACTCTATTGATACATAAAATCAACATCCAAAAGGTCAAGTCTAGCAGCCATATGTACAGTAACCAAAAATATCATATCAGTGGAAAAGAAGTTGATTTACATTATCTATGGAAGAAGTTTAAAAAAGACTATTATTCCATTTCTAAGAATTTCTTGCAAGGAAATAATCAGAAAATTTATTAAGTTGTATGCCTAATAATATAGAAATGCCTCAGTGGCTTCAAAATAGCTGAAATTCAGAATCCAACTCTAACAGATCAGGATTACACAAAAGAGTATGGTCCATTTTCTATTGTTGGTCTGCAAACTAGTTTTTAGTGAGTTCATGACAAGATAGAGTAAAGAACTGAGAAGAAGCATTAAGCTTTTATAGCAATTTGACAAAGTAATATCATATCTGTTGAACTTTGTAATTAAAAATATGGAAGCTTATATTTTATGCCCTTTTTTCTTTCCTTTTTTTAATCATTCATTTTTATTGCCACTTCATTTGTCACAAAAATAATGATCCACTACAGACGAAATTTTTTTAAAAATTGGTACTTTACCACAGATAATACTTTTATTTATTTGTTTTTAATATTTTTTAGGGTCTGTTTATTTTTGAAGGAGAGAGTGACAGAGTGTGAGTGGGAGAGGAGCAGAGAGAGGGGGAACACAGAATCTGAAGCAGGCTCCATGCTCTGAGCTGTCAGCACAGGGCCCGATGCGGGATTTAAACTCAAGAACCGTGAGATCATGACCTGAGCCAAAGTCTGACACTTAACTCACTGAGCCGCCCAGGCGCCCCTCACCACATATACTTTTAGAAGCAGTCGTTGGATCAGTGCTTCCTAGCCTGTATCATTTCATAGCACAGCTTTTTAAAAAGTTGATAATGGGGCGCCTGGGTGGCGCAGTCGGTTAAGCGTCCGACTTCAGCCAGGTCACGATCTCGCGGTCCATGAGTTCGAGCCCCGCGTCGGGCTCTGGGCTGATGGCTCAGAGCCTGGAACCTGTTTCCGATTCTGTGTCTCCCTCTCTCTGCCCCTCCCCCGTTCATGCTCTGTCTCTCTCTGTCCCAAAAATAAATAAATGTTGAAAAAAAATAAATAAATAAAAATAAATAAATAAAAAGTTGATAATATTTGTGTGGGACACTGGGGTAAAGTCAGGGCATTTAATTGCTTTCTAACTGGGTTTCAATGAAAAATCTTACTATTACACCACATATTTGTGATAAGAACAGCATAAATAAAAACACGGAAGAAATTATTGAATCAAATAAAATATTTTCCAATATTTTAAAATGAGAAATTTGAACTTGTTTTCTGTAAAGGTGATTCTTTGCATCAGGACATGAGAGTTCAATTTGTATCTAAGGAATCTTAACAGGTTTCCTTTTCTTCCATTAGCAAATGAAACCTTGAATTTTTTTGTTGGAGAGTACTAACGGGGTTTTAAGCCAACTAGACTGTTTTCATATCAAGTATTTCAAAATATCCAGGATACTCTAATTTGCAGAATGATCATGCATTGTCACAGCAGTCCTAATGCAATTCCTGGAGGCACAGCACAAGGAATACTGTCAAGGGGATCGGAACAGCGATGTAACGGGTCAGAGGGTAGCTACACTTGTGGAGAACAGAGCGTAATATATAAACTCGTCACATCACTAAGTCGTACCCCTGAAACTAATGTAACATTGTGTGCCATCTATATTCTAAATTAAAAAGAGAGAACATTTTCAAACAAAGAAAAAATACACTAAAAAACAAACAAAAAAACAAAACGCAGAGGATTTGGTTGTTCCATTTTTACTCTTCTTTTCATTGAACTCTGTACATTAATTAAACAAAGCCTATGGGGAAAAGGAGAACACATTTTATGATACATGGAAACAGAAATGGAGGGTGTTACCTGGAGCCGCCATTGCCTGGTGCCCCGTCGCGCTTCCTTTCCCCTCCCCCACATCTGGTCACTGGTTGATCTCTTCACCGTGTGCCCCGGCACCTGGAATGTAAACTCCTTCCCCAGCTCCCCAGGCCCTCGGTTATGAGCTCTGTGGCTGGCTGTTGATCTAGACATCCAAATAAGAGAGCACCTCCAGGACGTTTTCACTGTGGACTGGGCACCCTGGACATGATGTCCACACTGGGTCACAATGAAACGGCCTGTGCTTGCTACACTCACTCTTTCACAGCTTACAAGGTTAATCGCTACCCTGCTCCAACGAGCACCACGCAGGGCTGCTCGCAATCAGAGGTAACTCAACCAAATTCTTCCCTAGTTCTCAGGCCCTGCCCAGTTACTGTTTGGGCAGAAGAGATCAGGATCTCCCGGCTCTTCATTTGTGTCTCTGTACATCTGTCTGGAAGCTCTGCAGAACCATCTCCACCTTGCTCACCGTTGTACCTCAATCAATGGCACAATTGCCTATCACATAGTATGTGCTCAACAAAGACTTATTGAATGAGTGATTCTCCAGCAGTACACGACTGGTTAAATAAATATGATCTGTCAATACAGAGGGATACTGTGCAGCCCCTACATGGGATGAAGCTGTCAATGAATAGCTCTGGGTGAAAACATAAGTTGCCAAAGAGTATGCATAATGTAATCCAATTTACAAAAATTATACACACTTGTGTACACATACAAGGATATTATAAAGAACTTTAACAAGCTGTTGTAAGTTTTTTAATTCTCTCTGGTCGATTTTTTTAAATGTTTATTTTTGAGAGAGAGTGCAAGCAGGGGAGGGACAGAGAAAGAGAGGGGGGCAGAGGATCTAAAGCGGGCTCTGCGCTGACAGCAGAGAGCCCGATGTGGGGCTTGAATTCACGAACTGGGAGATCATGACCTGAGCCAAAGTCAGACACTCAGCCGACTGAGCCACCCAGGCGCCCATTTCTGGTTGATTTTTGATCTTTCTTATAATTACTAATGAAGACACGGCGTCACAATAATTAACAGTGAAGAGTGGGGACTCAGAGAGAAAGAACAGTGAAAGAACAGCCAGTCCAGGGACCGAGCTTTGTTCTCTTTCTTTTCAGTTGCTCATGTGGTGTCTGAACTGAGCAAATACACATCGTGAACACTTGTAATGACCCCTGTTTCCCAAAGTTCTTCCGCATGCGCCATCTCATCTGTGCCTCAAGTAAAATGATGACATTTGTGCTTTCTCTTGCTCCAGCTGTTGGTGAGTTTTCCTAAAAGTCCCTTCACTACAAAGCTTCCCTGGGAGAGCCCATCAGTGAGTCTAACCAATGGTTTATCTCGGGTACTGTGGCTACTCTGACCTCTCAGGTCAGGCGTCGTCACTCAGCTTGTACGTAGAACTACTTGGAAGCCTCCCTCCAGTGAGAAACAACTCGGTGTCTTAGTAAGGCAGTTTATGCTGTATTTATTACCTTACGAAATTTTTAATAAAATTGTTTTTATGGTTTTTACTTGGATTCTATTTTCTTAAGTCACAACTCTATGGGGAATGAGCCAGAAACAAATTCAAAGTTTATTTATTTTTGGGACAGAGAGAGACAGAGCATGAACGGGGGAGGGGCAGAGAGAGAGGGAGACACAGAATCGGAAACAGGCTCCAGGCTCCGAGCCATCAGCCCAGAGCCCGACGCGGGGCTCGAACTCACGGACCGCGAGATCGTGACCTGGCTGAAGTCGGACGCTTAACCGACTGCGCCACCCAGGCGCCCCAGAAACAAATTCAAATAAGAGAAATTATGTGTACTTAGACTCACTTCTCTGTGCTCATGGCTAACACTTGGTTGAGAAGCATTCCTGCCCCACCTGACTCCCTGCTAACATTGGGATATTATGGCCTAATTGGTTCCCTGCCCTCCGTGCAAATAGATTTCTAGCTGCCCACATCAAGGTGCTCCCTGACATGCCCAAATGTTGCTTAAGCTTAAAGCTCAAACCTTTATAATAAATGAACTAAGAGAAAAATAAAATGATTCACCCAAGAACACACACAGTGATGAAGTTTAGACATGACTTAAGCTACTGTATTGTTTTGCTCACTTAAGACATTTTTGTAACCTTACAAAATGATAATAGGCTACACAGTTTTAGACATTCGAACATGCTTTTCAAGAAAAGCCTTTTTTAAATAACTAATTTCCATCACATTTTCAATAAGACAAACATTTCTTTTTTTTTTAACGTTTATTTATTTTTGAGACAGAGAGAGACAGAGCATGAATGGGGGAGGGTCAGAGAGAGAGGGAGACACAGAATCTGAAACAGGCTCCAGGCTCTGAGCTGTCAGCACAGAGCCCAACGCGGGGCTCCAACTCACGGATGTGCGATCACGACCTGGGCCGGAGTCGGACGCCCAACCAACTGGGCCATCCAGGCGCCCCTAAGACAAACATTTCTAATAGTAATCTTTTCACAAAGGGTGAACACATACACTATTCAAGTATCTCCCCACACCTATTTCCCTGAAGTTGGTTTAGGGATCAATCATTGTGTTTATTTTAGACTTTTGCATTTTTATAATATGGTATTCTTTTCTGAATATAAAGGAAAATTGAGACAATTTAGAAAAGTATGAAAATATTTTAAAAGTTTCCATAATCTCATCACACAGAACTAAGCACCATGGACATTTTATAGCAGCATATTTTTGTCATTCAGTTCTCTATGCAATTTTAATTGATAATAGATCATGAGCATTTTCCTGTATCGTTGAACAATTTCTAAGCATGAGTGAGAATGCAATTTTCTGTTGAGACTGTTATTTTTAAAAGTATTTTTAGGAGAGATATCTACGCATTTATTTGCAAATACTTTTTGTCAGATTAACTCTCAATTTTATGGCATTTCTCATATATAGAATACCTTAATTTTCATATGATATAGTTTAACAACTTGTCATTTTGTGCTTTTATTCAGAGAATGATCTTTCCCATACTTGAGTAAGGTAGTATTTACACAACTTTTCTCCTAGTCCTTTTTTCTTTTTTTGATATGTACCCAGAAGTAGGACTGCTGAGTCATATGCTAGTTTTAAATTTTTTTAATGTTTATTTACTTTTGAGACAGAGACAGAGCATGAGTGGGTGAGGAGCAGAGAGAGGGAGACACAGAATCTGAAGCAGGCTCCAGGCTCTGAGCTGTCAGCACAGAGACTGACACGGGGCTTGAACTCATGAACCGTAAGATCATGACCTGAGCCGAAGTCAGACACTTAACTGACTGAGCCACCCAGGCTCCCCTGCTAGTTTAAATTTTTGGAGGAACCTCCATACTGTTTTCCATAATGCCTATACGAATTTAAATTATCACCAACTGAACAAAAGGGTCCCCTTCTGTCCATATCCTTATAAATATGTTATCTATAGGGTTTTTTTTAATATAATAGTCATCTTAATATATGTGAAGTGGTATCTCATGGTTTTGCTTTGCCTTTTCCAGGTGATTCGTGATGTTCAAATACCTTTTCATATACAAATGTTGGCCATTTGTATGTCTTCTTTGGCAATTGTCTGTTCTAGTCCTCTGCCCATCTTTTAACTGAGTGATTTGGTTTTGTTATTGATTTGTAAAAATTCCTTATATATTTTAAATATTAACCTCTTACCAGATATATGCTTTGCGTTTACTTTATCCCATTATATAGGTTGCCCTTAAATTTTGTTAATTTTTCCTTTGGTGTACAGAAAGTTTTAGTTTGATATAGTAACACTTGTATATTTGCTTTTGTTGCCTGTGATTTGGTGCCCCCCCCCAAATACTGCTAAGACTCATTTCAGTTGGCTTTGTCCCTATATTTTCTTTTTTTTTTTTTTAAGTTTATTTATTTATCTTGAGGGGGCAGGGGCAGAGAGAGAGGGAGACAGAGAGAATCCCAAGCAGGCTCTACCTGACAAGGGGCTCGAACTCATGAACCCTGAGATCATGACCTGAGCCAAAACCAAGAGTCAGACGCTGAACTGACTGAGCCACCCAGGCACCCCTATCCCTATATTTTCTATAAGGAGATTTATGGTTTCAGGTCTGACAATTAACTCATTAATCCATTTTGAAGTGATTGGTGTAAGTTTAGGGTGTAATTCCATTCTTTTGCAGGTGAATATCCAGTCTTTCCAACACCTCCCAATAAGCTCTTTTGCGGGGGGGGGGGGGGGGCGGGGGCTTTTAAAAAAGGCTTTATTGAGGTATTACTGATATGCAATTAATTGTACATATCTAAAGTGTACAATTTGTTAAGTTTTGACATATGTGTACCTTCGTGAAACCATCACCACAAGAGGGAACATATTAATCACCCCCCAACACTACTTTGCATTCCCTTACAGCCCCTTTCCCTACTGTCCCCAGC
Organism: Leopardus geoffroyi; assembly: GCF_018350155.1. Classification (NCBI taxonomy): domain Eukaryota; kingdom Metazoa; phylum Chordata; class Mammalia; order Carnivora; family Felidae; genus Leopardus; species Leopardus geoffroyi. The sequence goes on from NC_059326.1 coordinate 207,309,646, forward strand.
CTACTTCCCAGGTGACCACTACTGCTGTCGTTGTAGACCAGTGACTTTTCCTCAAATTTTATATAAATGGCAACATACACATGAACCCTCTCCTCTGTGCTCTTACTCCAAAGTGTCGTTCTGAGATTAACCCATGTTGCGAATAGCTTGTTCCTTTTTATCCCACTATTTGGATATACCACAATGTGTTGATCCATTTGCCTGTGCTAATCCTTTTAAGTGTTTGTTGTTGTTGTTGTTGTTGTTAGTGGTGGTGGTAGTGGTGGTTTGTTACAATTCCTTTCTAAATCTGTAATTTTATTTTGTAATATATTGTGATGTAAGGGTCTTACTTTCCTTTCCTAAATTTTAATCACTTTTCTCTGTGTTACCTCTTAAATAATCGGTTATTTGCCAAATAATTAGACAAGCCGATTTTGCCATTCACTATTTGTGTATATAAATATATTTATAAAAGCACCAACTCCAGGATTCAGAGTATGAGCCAAAGAAGGCACCTTCTGCACATTTGTGTTATCTTTTCACTCTTCCTTCTACTTCCCCAGTTCAACACACCAAAGGTGGTTCTGGGTGGAAGAGAGTGAGCTGCCCCCACCCCCCAGCACCCTCAGTGCCCTCCCCACGGCAGCCTCTGTGATTACAGAGCTATGGAGATATCTTAACAAAAGCTACATTTCTGCATATTTAATAAGTGAATTAAAAAGAACAGGAAGAAGATGGTGTGCCTGGGTGGCTCGGTTGGTTAAGCGTCTGACTTTGGCTCAGGTCATGATCTCGAGGTTTGTGGGTTCGAGCCCCGTGTCAGGCTCTGTGCTGACAGCTCAGAGCCTGGAGCCTGCTTCAGATCCTGTGTCTCCCTCTCTCTGCCCCTTCCCCACTCACACTCTGTCTCTCTCTCAAAAATAAAATAAAAACATTTTTAAAAATTAAAAAAAAAAAAGGACAGGAAGAAGAAAGAGAAGAAAGACATTTATGACAAAAAATATTATCATGTGGAAAGATTTAGGATAATTACAGTAAACACAGGAAGAAAAATACAAGAAAATTTAAAAGATGAGATGTTTAGCAATATGGAGGTGAAGCAGAGTTGAAACAATTGAAGCAATATTGTTATTCTTGAAACAGAGGCATAAATAAATACAGTGGAAAATGTACTTTGATCTAAAAGAAGAAGATTTCCTAAAATTAAGAGAAAATTTAATCTGCAATTTGAAATGATGCTTTACATTCCAAGAAATATTGATGCAGAATAATCAATATTGTGGCATATCTGGCTCACGTATCAAAATATAAAGATAAATCTTCAAGCATCTAAACAAACTAAGCAATCCATCAGTAAAGAGATAAAAAAAGAAGTCTGGTCTCAGATGTTTATGTACATTGGACTTTCTAAGTGCTTTCCAGGCACTGTTCTAAGTGTTTCAAAACCATTATTGTAGCGCCCTTTAGTTTGACAATACAATGGAATTGCTACTGTTAATTATAGAAATCAGGGAAGAAAAACTCTTATTGCAAATTTTGATCTAAAACAAAATCACAATTCAAGTATAAAGGCAAGAGTTCCACAATTTTAAATAAGAGAGCTTGGGGACTGTAATAACCAGTGCCCTTCCTGAAACTTATATTGTGAATAAAATCAGAATAATCAAGAGATCATTTAAAATAATGTACTCAAAAATGGAGAAGCTTTGGGAAAAAACTGGTGATGGTCAGTGAATATTTGAACCTAGGACAAATATTAAACAAAAGTAAGGATTGTTAGGTCTATGGAAGTCTTAAAAGTTTTGAAAAGCAATAGTGATAACTAATAAACTATACGTAATAAAGATGAGATGGGAGAAGGAAGGGTAGAGAAGATGTAAGAATCCTAACTTCCTTACCTTTTATATCAGGGAGACCATTTTTCAGAAAATTGAAAAAAGACATTAAGGAAAAAATTGATTATAATGTTTTTATATTTTTATAATTGTCCCCCCCATCCCATGGGTTGAAGAAACATTGACTGCAATGATATTCAGCATTTCCTTTACTTCAAATTCCGTTTCCTTGGGGCGCCTGGGTGGCGCAGTCGGTTGAGCGTCCGACTTCAGCCAGGTCACGATCTCGCGGTCCGTGAGTTCGAGCCCCATGTCAGGCTCAGGGCTGATGGCTCAGAGCCTGGAGCCTGTTTCCAATTCTGTGTCTCCCTCTCTCTCTGCCCCTCCCCCGTTCATGCTCTGTCTCTCTGTCCCAAAAATAAATAAACGTTGAAAAAAAAAAAATTCAAATTCCGTTTCCTTATTTTTTCCATTAGGTTCAAGTACATTTAAACTTTAGAATTTTATTAAAATGGCACGTACAGAATTATGGATGTATTATAAAATGAAACCTATCCAGAGAGCTAAATATATTTGTCAAACTTCCTTTACATCTTCACGCCAGTCTGTTTGTCTGTCTTTCTCTCTATATTAACGCACAGACGATATTTGTAGTCATGTTCACCACGTGCTGATTCTTGTTAGTTTATGGTGGTGGCATTTTGAGTCATTTTTACCTCTTCTTTAAACATTTTTAGAATTCCTTGAATTTTCCACAAAGAACTCATGTTTTGTTTTGTTTTTTTTTTAATAAAAATAATGAGTTGATTGCATACAAGTGAAAAAGAAAAGACAGCATCCTGATACATGCCAGAAAACTTTCAGGATTATGACCACATTTTAAAAGAAAATATTAAACTATGCAACAGATAACATTCTTGCAATGAAAGAGTCATTTTCTTGGTTTCTCCAAAACCCAAAATATATAACTAAAAATATCCACTTAGTCTGATGTTCATGTTTCTGAGATGGTAAACTAAGACCTTCTAACTAGTCCGTGAGGCCTCCCACACACTTACGGAATTGGGAGATTGAGTTGGGGGATTTCCCTATGTTCGCCTTTGAACGGAATCATAAAAGTATGGATTTAAAAAAAAATTTAGGGTCATCAAATCCCATTTCAGAGATGGGGTAAAGAAAAGCCTAAAGAACTTAGTGATTTTCACTGAAAGATTCACGACTAAGTGAACTAAGGAGACAGCTGTTAAGACCTGTCTTCTAAAATCGGTCGAATTTGGCCACATTGCCACCTTATATATTTGATATTTTTCATACAATGGAGACGAATGTTTCACCAAATAAAAATATTATATCATCTGAGCATATAAAAAGAATTGTCCTTGTGCTCTTTTAGGGTAATCTGTAATTAAACCCAAGCTTTAAAAGGCTGAAAGACAAAAATTCATAGAAAAGAAACCTACTATTCATCACAGTCAACAGGATTCATATCGTGTGCTGGCCTAGCAGGTGATCTCTTTGGGTTTGGTTTGTTTGTGTTATGTAAATTTTCTATAATTACATTTATTGTTTTGGAATATCAAAGTTTCAAGAATCAGAACCTAGGATATTTTTTTTTTCAAGAACCTAGAAATGTTACTCCTTAGCTTCATGAAAGAAGTCTGTATTTCCAGATAGGATAATGTCAAATCCTTTCTCTACAAAAGCTATCCGAAATCCGGAAAATAATTGGGAGAAAAGTAACTTTTCAAAGAGACTGTTCAAAGTGCACCCTGGGTCCTGTGAGCAGCAGCAAATACCAGCAGGAGAGGAAATGGGTCATCGTGTTTGGGGACATCAGCTCACGAGCCTGAGTCACTGCTCGAGGCCTCCCATGAAGCAGCCAGAGCTTTGTCACCAATTCACTTTTTTTCCAGTATGAGCGGAGGAATATTCATCTGTTTCTGTGGTGATGGAGGCTTTCACAATATCCTCTGGCCAAAGAAATGTAACCACAGCCATAATGATTTCAGACTCAAACTATTTCAGCAGCAGCAACAGCAAAAACACAGCCGCGGCCAATTCCCAAATAAACTCATGTGAACGCTTCCTATTAGCTAATTGTCAAGGGGATTTTTATGGGAAACCATATCAAGAATGTTGCAGAGCTTCCTAGGATGCAGTTTTTCCTTGCTTGGATGTGAAGCCGAAATGGAATGCCAGGGAAGTAGAGTTTATTTGTTGGCGAGTTGGGATCGAAATGTGAGGCTTCCAAGAACCTGGTATTCCTTCCCTTTGGTGCTCAGTAATCTCATGACTGTTGGTGAGTCACCTGACCTCGGTGCTTCTGGGCTGTTCCCCTCTCACCTATTCACCCCACCCCCTACTTCCACCCCCACCCCCCGCATTAGAAAAAGGGATGATATACCCGATAAATATTTCTCAAACTGTTTCCTTCTGTGACATTCACAGCAGATGACTTTCACATGTGTGACACTTTCCCAAGAGCATGTCCATATTTTGACATAAAAGAAAATCTGGTGGGGAATAAAGCAAATAATGTTACAGACAGACCAAATCACAGATAAAACAGATCATGGGTTACACTGAATTCTCAGGGTATTAGCTAACACTCCGTCTCTTCTCTCCCACTAAAGAAAATATATTGGAATGACTGAGAAAAGTGGTATTACAAGGATAAATTTGGTTCCACACTAATTTATATGCCAGTAAATTAAGGCTAATCTTTTTTTTTAAGTTTGTTTATTTATTTTGAGAGAGAGAGAGAGAGAGCAGAGAAAGGGAGAAAGAGAATCCCAAGCAGGCTCCACTGGGTCAGCACCAAGCCCAAGGTGGGGCTCGATTCCACAAATTGCATCATGACCTGAGCTGAAATCAAGGGTTGGACGCTTAACTGACTGAGCCAGCCCAAGAAGATTAGGGCTAATCTTCTTAAAGTACAATGAGTTTTTATAAGTCAATAAGGCAAAACAGTTTTTCTAAAAAGAGCAAAAGAAAAGCAAGGGTGTCTTATGAAAACAGAACTGTACATTTGTAAAAAAAAAAAAAAAAAAAACAAACAAACAAAAAACAAACATTAAAAGGCCTTCAAAGTAACTCATCACTTAGAGAAATCAAAATTACTAGAAGGGCAATTTATTAAAATGTTCAATATTTAATAATACACACAGCTGTCTAGGGTATGAATAAAGAGAAACCCCTATGTGAAAATGTAATTGACTTAGCCTTTAGAAAGATTCTGACAATATATATCAAATTTTGTGTGTGTGCATCTTTTGACCCACCAATTCCTTTTCTAAGAATTCATCATATAACTGCACTTACTGAACTTTTTAAATTGCATAATTTTTTTTTATCAAGAAAGTAAGTAGCTGTAGCCTAATGAAAGAAGACTCAAGGCTGGATTTGGTAAAACTAGATTTAAGTTTAGGTTCATCTTATTAACTACAGACACTTGAGCAAACCACTAAAATGTGTTTGACTGTCAGAATCATTTTGTAGTTTCTAATAATATCTACCTTATAGGTATTTGCAAAAATTAAATGAGAATGGACGGATGAGATCTCTTTGGAAATTCCAAGTTATCAATAATCTTTTTACCAACACCACCACAACTAAAATATCATGGTTGCTGTTGTATCTGATTTTATGAAAATAATCAAACACATATATCCTTTAAAATGAAGGCAGAAAGGATTCTTATCTTTATTGAAAGAATTTGCTCCTGGGTTGCTCCATATAAATCATGTTAATCATATGTTTCAACAATATCCCATACTAAAACGTCAGTTTAAACAGAATTTATGGAACACACGTCAACTAGAAAAAATATATATATACATAAATCTTTGTGATTTTAAATATAATACGGAAATATGACTCCATGTTTTTCTACTAGTTCCTGAACAGAAAAAAACAGTACTCTCATGTTCCAGAAAGTAAATTAAAGTGGATTGCTTTATGTTAGACAAGAACAACTGCGCTGATCTCTGGAGATGCATCCTGGAGAACTATGATAAAAATATCAGGAAGGAAGAATCTGCTCGCGGCCTGTGTATGATCCAAAAATGAATCATCCTGACACCACGGTTCTCCAAGCATAACTTAGTGTCAAAAGTTAACTTGCTAACAAAAGGAGATTTATGGATTTCTTTGAGATGCTGCATATTTTAAATCTGATTAGATGACCCCAAAGGACACCTGGTCCGCCCTGACCCACTAAGTAGAAACTTAACATGGTTCCACCTAACAGAGGGTGTCACTGACACAGAATCAACGCGCTGATTTCTAGCTGGAACGGCATTTTCCGACTCTATTCTGTGGAATGTTGGGCTGGAGAACATTCCTTCCAGGAAATATATAATGAGCACTATGTACACACACACACTCACAATGCTCTGTGATTAAAAGAGTTTGGGAAGCACGGCTTGTTGTTAATCCCCTGGTGAGGGCTCCTGATGCTCATTGGCTTATAAAAATGATGAGTATTCTTACCATATAGAAAAATGGGAAGATGTAACCTGGCCCTTCCCAGTCTTCTGTAATCTAAAATTCTTTTGTGCTCAACACATCTGTCCAATTTCCAGAAAGCATTATGTGGGATATCAGTTTGGAAGACACTGTTGTGGGAATATAAAGCATGGTTTCAGAAACAGTATTTTGAAATGGACTTGAATGATGCTTGAAAACAGGGCTTTAAAATACATTTCTCCTAGAATTGAGAGTCACAAAAATATTTATCCTCAGGGATTGACTTTTTGTTTTGTTTTGTTTTTTACTTTTAGCGGATAATGTAACATAGAAAATAAGTGGTCTCCCATTTGTTGGATTTATTGTCTACTCTGTAACAGGCACTGTTATAGGCAATGGGGATATAGCAGACAATGTCCTCTCCCTTCATGGATCCAACCCTCCAGGAAGCAAGTTACCATGCTGCTTTAAAAGGGCTGACTGATTGGGGCGCCTGGGTGGCTCAGTCTGTTAAGTGCCCAACTTCAGCTCAGGTTGTGATCTCCCAGTTTGTGGGTTCGAGCCCTGCGTGGGGCTCTGTGCTGACAGCTCTGAGCCTGGAGCCTGCTTCAGATTCTGTGTCTCACTCTCTCTCTCTCCCTCTCTGCCCATCTCCTACTCATGTTCTGTCTCTCAAAAATAAATAAATGTTAAGAAAATTTTTTTAAAAGTCTGACTGATTAAGAAGTTACATGACTAAAGATAGTGTAAGTTATTTGTGGACCTTCCATGAGTGAAGTGACTTAAGAATTTCCCCAAGACATGTCATTGCTTTTTGCTTGTCTGCTGCCCATTTTTTTCAGCATTTAAAAAAGTATAGTAAAACACTCATAGCATCAATTTACCATCTTAACAACTCTTAAGCACACATTCCAGTAGTAAGTACATTCGCATAGCTGTGCGATCAGTCTCCAGAACTCCTTTAATCTTGCAAAAGAGGTTTTCCTATTTTGTATACATTATACTTCTAGATACTCTAGAAGAATGGAAAAACATGGGATAGGTCTTGGGTGATTTTTAAGTATGCAGTAATATATGAAAATCAAAAGCCTTTGATATTATCAAATATAATAAATCAAATTGAACATAATAGTTCTTTCTCCTGAACTTCTTTCTAAACTCCTAACCTTCTCCTAAACCTTCTCTCTCCTAAACTTCTTTCTCTGCAGCATTTACTTAGCAATTCCATGTTCAGATGAACAGTTTATTATGAAGCTTTTGGTGACTTAGCACTGACCTGCAACACAAGTGGGTCTGAAGGAGCTTGGAATACATACGGGATCATCAAACTCTAATTTACAGCCAACGTTATGAGTTAGAAGTGGGGTAAGATATCAGCTGCCACATCAGTAATTCCAATTTGCTACTTTTAGAGTTACAGCACAATAAATAAGGAACCAACAACACTGATCTTATCTCTCTAATCAAGCATTCAGTGCAAACCACGAAATATTACTCAAAGTCATAGGGAAGCATATACTGTAGCTAAGATTCAATATATTCTACAAACTAAGCCAGTTTCTCATCCTTTCACTGGAGTCAAATTCGCTATCACACTTTTGCAAGGACCTTGACAAATAATACTGGTCTATTATTACCTACACTTACCCAAGTTAATTTACTGACTGTTCGAAAACATTTTAATTTAATTATTTCTCAGCAACCTAAACAATTTGTATACTTTTCCATACAGCTTATGAGGTAGTGATCAAATTCCCACATATGAAGATGAATAAAATTTTGGTACATAAAAGTTTACTGGTACATAAAAGTGACTTACTTGAAATCAAAGTCTCCTTTGTATCATTAACTTGATAGGTGAATTTACTCATAACCTGCACCAATATTCAGCAAATACTTACCAGTAAGACTCTACTGGTTACTTACAGCTGGTGTTCTTTTTGAATAATTGTGCCACCCATGCTGACTGGCTTCTGACTATGTTATTTTTTTTTAATCAGTTGGAATATCATTACTGCTTGTAATTTATAACTTCTCAATGTCCCTGTTTGGATCTCTAAGTTAATTAGCTCAGTAGTTGGCAGTGGGTAATTATCTGCCTATTTATTTGATCGTTTGCTTTTCTATAACAGGAATTCACAAGCAATTTATTTACATGTCTTTACTATCACCACCCTCCATAAAGCTGAAGATACTGACAAAGCAAATGCAGCTACTTCCTGCAATAAGTGGAAGCCCCTTTTTATATGACTACAATGTTTGAAGATTTGAAAGTTACACTTGTTTTATAATAAGAAATTTGCTTAAATCTGTCCCGGAAATGATTTATTTGGGGTTTCATGTTAAGTACTTCAAGCTTTCACTAGCTGTGGATGCTGCAGGATTTCACACTATGTAACTTCTTTATTTCACCATGGTTGAGTTACTCAAGTAATGTAATTCTTTTAATAAGACGTGGTAGCAACTTTTTGTCCCGTCTGAAAGACCTTTCCCTGAATTACTTTGTATTACAAAATCATCTTCAAACAGACAACCACAGACATTTGAAATTTCAGGCGTTCAAAAGCTTTGTTCACTTAAGTGCTAGAAAGTTATTACATTCCAACTCATTTCCAGTTCCCAGGCTTACTGAATTACTGACTCATGCTGACTCATGCATGGGTCTTATCCCTGGATGCTTCTTATTTATAACCTGAACCAAAGTCTCAAGTTATTTCTTTAACAGAATTTTAAGAAAATAAAACGCAAAGAGAAAAAAATCTATGGTCTGCAGCTCCAATTGATGTTTTGAGTTTTGTACCTCATTTACCAGAAATATCTCAAGTGAAGCTGGAAAATCCCATAAAAGATATGACAGACATAAAAGAAAAAAGAAAATGGTCCCTCAACTATCATAACACTACTTTATATCTATATAGTAAAATGTTTCACATTCATCTGAACTGCATAACGGTCATGTTTTGCATGTAGAATATACTTCTGCTGTTATAAGGCTCTAAATTCCTATGAGGGGGGGAGTCACTCCAGTCACATCCTATTTTCTAATATCAGAAACTGCCTGACAAATGTCCCTATTGACCTCTACCAATGAGTTTGAATTAACCCATATTCTGAGACCAGCTATGACCCAAGTTCAAAAGCATGTAGGTACCTCTTGCCTAATCAGGTATGTGGTTCAGTGTCAGGGGTCACCTTGGCTGTAGGTGGGCAGGGGCTATTGTACAGTCCCTTTCATTTCCAGCCCCTGGTCCTCGGATCCTTACTGGAGGCACTTTCTACCATGCAGCTAATTCCACTGCTTATTTAATTGCCTTGTTGCCCAAATTACCAACTCAGTCTCTAGTCCTTGACAAAAAAAAAAAAAAGCAACAATGGATTAGTTTCTTAGGAGACTAAGAAAGTGGACAAGAATTTAAAGTTTATTTGGACTAGTTTCTAAATTTTTAGTTGAACCTCTCCTTTCCTGACAGGTTTAATGAAGAAGGAAGATTTGCCATGATTTGCCATGCTCGTATGTTCCTTTTGGTGTTATCAGAAGAGAAAAACTAAACTAGTGCGTGTTCACAGAAGGGTATTCAACATTAACTTGTAGACATTGTATGCCTTAAGCAGAAGTCTAACAGCCAGAACTGTAGAAGTTTGGAATAAATACTTCAGTGAGAAATTTCCTATCTCTTGTAGTGTGCAGTCATTAGCCAACATGAACAATCAGGAAAGACTAATGATTCAATGATCATTTCTCAGTCTCTTCATCTTTTTGATGTATCAGCAGTATTTGACACAGCTGATCACAATCATCTATTTCCTGGATTATTGCAATAGTCTCCTAGCTAATGTCTCTGCTTCAAGCGCAGTCAGTCAGTAAGAATGCACAATAATTGTACAGAATCTTGCCAAGGGCTAGAGATTGAATTGATTAGGTAGAAGGGCAAATGAAACAAACAATGGAATTAAGCGGGTGGCAGAAAGTGCCTCATATAAGGATCTGGGTACTAGGGGCTAGGAACAAAGAGGTTGAATAATAATCCCTGTCTCATCTGCACCCAGGATTGTTGCTAACCATAAACTTAAGTACCTCTTATCTACTCATGAGTCTAAATTTCCATGCACGTGCCCATTAAAATGGGATACAGTTTAGTATAATTGTTCATAAGAACAGGGGCCCACAAAAATTCTTTGCCTAGGACCCCATATAACCTATGGGTGGCCCCGACTGAAATCTTGCATCGGTCCATAAAATAGAACATCTTTAAACGAGTTTTCTACCCAGAGCACACCTTTTGGCATGCTCTGTACCGCCTGTAATTGTGCTGATACCAGACCCACCACTGTCTTAAGCTCTTTGCATGTGCTGTTCCTAAGTAACTCTTCCATTAGATACCTACAGGTGTCATCCGTCACCTTCTTCAGTCTTACTCAGGAGTCATCTTCTCAGTAAACCTTCCTTCCATCACTCTATGTATTAATGCAACTATCTCCGTTTTCTGTATTACTTCCCCTTACTATGTTCTTTCTACATAGCTCTTCTAGCCATTTTGCATATTTACTTGTTTGTTCTTTATATAACCCTATGAAAATGTAAGTAAGAATTATCTGCTCATTCACTGCTCTTTCCCCAGTTATCAAAGAATATATTTGTTGAGTGAATAAAGGAATATTGAATGAATGGATGAATGAACGAATGATGGCTGGTCTTTACTTTGAAGTTTCCCTTCAATTCCATAATCCTTCATAAAGTCCCATTTATAAAAGCCAGTGCACATATCAATTTCCTTCTAAAAAGATATCACAAAACAATGAAGGACAAGTCAATACTAAAGTTAAAAATATTTTCAATGAAAATTTTACAAAAGATGATTTTCTGTTTTTCCACTTTGTACACGATCATTAATGTTCTCCCATGATCTTAAAACCTTGGAAGGAAGTATTCAATTCCAAAACTATTTGCCAATTGTTTTTTGTCTTATTTTAGCACAATATGTAATTTTAATTTTTTCCCATTTCCATGACTTATTTTGAGTACGTTAACTTCTGGCTTCTTTCCTCTTTTAATTTTGGCCTAGTTAGGTTGGTTTTCACTTCCACCATACTCCTGAATACTCTTTCTCTAACTCATATTATTTTGTGGTTGCCATATCCACATAATCATTTTTCTATTGTGATAATTTCAGAATAATGCTTAATAGTATTTTCTATGAAGGATAACTCAGGAGAACATGCAGTGATATGCAATGTGTATAAAACCTGACAAACACTTTCTCATTAAGAGAAAAAAAGCTACAAAAAAAATCATTTTATTTGATTCTTTCATATTTGATTCAGAGCATAAAGGAGTATTTGCAGTTCCCATGACTATTTTTAAAAAATATATTTCACAGTGGAAGTTTACATAAAAGACATTAATGTACTCTAAGTACAAAATTTGATTGTCATCTTTTTTCTCCCTTCACATAGCTGGGACTGGCATAAATCAACTATAAGCAACATACTATGACCTTTTTATTTTTTTTAATTTAAGACCAATGTTAGTAACAAAATCTGATTTCAGACTAATTTTGGAACTCAGGCTTACAAAGAGGAAAAAAAATCTCTCCAGCAGAAATGAACGTTTAACTTTTCTGCCTTTCCAATAATATATTAATAAAAACAACTTTCTAATATAGTGGCAGTCAGTAGAATTTGAACTCTAAGCCTTTTAGGAGTGGTGATCCAGCCCCAGCCACACTGGTCTCCAGTGTAATTAATGGCATCATTTTGAAGACAAATGGACTATGTCAAGGGAAAACTGTGATTTTCTCTCCAGGATCTATGGAATTTGATCATTTACTCCCAATTATATTATTTTTATGACATAACCACCTAAAACTTAGATTAGTAAGCTTATATTTAACAAATTAGAAAATTGGAATGCCAATTATCTATGGAATATTACACATAGGTACTAGCATTAACATCAGGTACTACTTTGACATAATAGTTAAGAGTTTGCTTTGGTATCAAACTACTTTGCCACTTAATTGCCAAGGAGCTTTGTGGAAATTTTTTACTGTTTGTTATATTGTTATTATTATCATTGTTAAGGACTCCTGAGTATGTGAGAGTATTAATACTCCTTTCTAAACAGTGTTTATCAAATGATAATTAAAACCATGGACTTCTGGGAAATAACAGGAGCTCTCCACAAGCAAATAAATGAAATAAGTAGCCATAATTTTTTCAAGAGCCCACAAGAGTATGATTTCAATAGAATAAAGGATGTAGAAGTATAAACAACTGCCCAGCAAAGGCAAGATGAATTTGGAGTTCTAGAGAGCCAGAGTTACATCACGAAAGAATCATGGCCTAGAAATTATGGCAGGTGCTAGTGGCAGTGAGCACCATTAATTAGAGGTGAGGGCCCCAAAGACATATTTGAAAGCACAACTTTGTTGAGTAACTCCAGGATAATAATGAAGTTAATTTCCAAAACCAAACACGAAATATGTCATCTTAAATGACATATTTTCCTTAAGGAAACATTTGACGTTTAGACTACACGAAAGAATATTTAATAATTTCATAAAATCATGATGTCTACAGGCTTTCCGAGTAGTTAACTTTCTGGCTTAGCTAACCCAGCCTCACTCACTTCTTACCTTGAAAAGGGGCTGAAGGAGGGGCTCAGTTGGTTAAGCGTCCGACTCTTGGTTTCAGCTCAGGTCATGGTCTCATGGTTTGTGAGATGGAGCCCACTTCACGTGGGGCTCTGCACGGACAGCATGGAGCCTGCTTGGGACTTTCTCTGCCTCTCTCTCTCTCTCTCTCTCTCTGCACCGCCCCCCATGCTCCCTCTGTCTTCCTCAAAATAAATAAATAAACTTAAAAAAATTAAAAGGGGCTGAAGGATATGTGTTGATTTCATCAGTAACTAAAGAATGGAGTCTCCAAAACATTTTTTTCTTTGATTGCTAAACGAACATTGAAGAAAATACCTCACATGCATTTACAAGTTGATACCAATAAGTTTTCAACAAAAGTTTAATTACTTATAAAAGAAAATCCAATATATTGTAAATACTGCCTTTTAAAATAAAACTATTATAAAACTTTTAAATGTATCCACTAGAGTCTAAACACCATGGTGGATCTGATACCCAACATTGTCCATGAACAAATGCATGAGCAATCTCTTCAATCCTCATAAACTTTATATCTGCTTTTCCCCCATAAGCTACAATTTCCATTCTAGTCTCCACATAGAGTTTTATCCCAATGTAATATAATTTCACACTTGAAAACCTGACAGTAATCACTCATATGTCTATTGAAGAAAAATATGTGCATGTTAAAGTTACAAATTTTTAATTCTTTGACTCACAAGTCTCTAAGTGATAGAAAGTTTTGTGTTAAAAAGTCATTACAATGATTATTAGTCCATGATTAATCAAAATGAAGCAAATATCATACAATTTGGAAAAATAATCATGAAAAGTATTTTTGAAAATGCGTATGTTGTTGATTTGTATAAGTTCATTCACCAGTGAGTTAATATGATTACAAATAGTATATTTTTGGCTAGATTACACAGCATAAATTCAATTCTTATTTTTTGCTTTTGTAGATGTTAGTGCTGAGAACCTATATCTTCACAAAGCAAAGAAATAAAAATGTAGAGTTTTCCTAGCGCACTGCCGCTCTATTCTTTAAGTTCCATGTGAGTTTTGTGGCAAAAGCCACTAGTGATCTTTCATTAGACTTATTTTTAATGTATTGGCTAGCATTTTTATTATGTCTCTCCTTCAATGTTTTTGAAAGTAAAGAATTGACAACCACCAAGCTTGCAAAAAAGGATTTCTTACTTATTTATTAGAGTTACTCATTTTCTCATCTCTCTCCCTTATATTTGAAATTAGGTCTTTGTTTGGTGTCACAAAGCTTTTAATACTCGGGAGCACATACCAAGGTAAGAAAATTAGTGAGATGTATGTCTCACTAATAGTATGATACAGTGAGAGGCAAAAGTGAGAGAAGAGTGATTTTTAAGGGGATATTTGGGCCACAGATAAGTTCTCAGGAAGATTTATTTTAGGAGTTAAAAGTTAGGAGTAAATGTTAAAGATCTAATAATAGATTCCTGTAAAATTAATCCCGTAAGCTTATTATTCTTCCCTTCTTACCACATTATTCTTCCCTTCTTATGTACTCTAGGGATACATGTACCCTAGTTTCAAGAATGCTTTTTTTGAAAGCCTCTGAAAATAGTGATGAATATTTAGAGTAGGATGAAAGTCCCTAAAAATAAGACTTGGTATTTGGAGGGGAATGAATAAAATACATTGTACAGAAATGGTAGTTTCTTTATTTGCTTGGTTTTTTGTTTAGATACAGAGGTGAAAAATTGCCCTTGAACATCCCAACTGAAACCAGGATATCTCAGCCCCCAACAGATCTTTTTAATTTTGTAAATGCTCAGTGTCATTAGCCTATCCTTGTGTAAAACTATAATTCAATCTCACATTGACTATGGGTATAGTTTATTTTTGGTCACACATAAGAACTATTAAATTGTACACTTTAAAAAAAAATTTCTTTTAACGTTTATTTTTGAGACAGAGAGAGACAGAGCATGAACGGGGGCGGGGGGGCAGAGAGAGAGGGAGACACAGAATCGGAAGCAGGCTCCAGGCTCCGAGCATCGCAGGGCTCGAACTCACAGACCGCGAGATCGTGATCTGAGTCGAAGTCAGACACTTAACCGACTGAGCCACCCAGGCGCCCCATAAATTGTACACTTTAAAGGGGTGAATTATATGGTGTATGATTACATTTCAATAAAGCTCTCATAATAAAAAAATACAGCATATAGGAACTGAATAAATAACCTCCCATAGAATAAGGACCATTGATACAGGGACAGTTATACACAAGAACTCTCTAATTCATGAAGGTTGAGAAGAGGATGTGAAAGCTCTGTGCTTACTCAATCACTCAAACAAAAAAGGACATTATATTATTCTAGAATTGTAAAACGGTGTAGTGTTTCTTGAAATTAGAAAGAAGCAGTGGAAGTAAACAAAGTTTTGTGGGTTTATTTGTTTTTTTACTTTTTCTTACATGCATCAGCTTACACAATGGTATAACTATGTATCTATTATTCTTTAATTAATCAAATGAGTACCAAAGTATCTGAAAGAATAGTGTGATACAGAAAATGGGGGAATTTCAAGAGACATAAAAGCCCATTCAGTCACCACTTTTACAGACTTTTACGGTGTAAAAGGCCCAGAGAGGTGAACATATCACAGAGGGAACTTATTAAAGGCTGAGTGAGACCAGTTACCACATCCTTCAGCCAATGACAAGGTATCTTACCTTAAAACACTGGCTGCAGGCCCTGTGAAACACTGGAATCTGGAAGGGTGGACACCAGGTAAAAGATTACAAATTATGATTTCTTTGAAAAAAGATTGGAACAAATAAAAAGCAGAAAGTTGAGGGTTTTATTAGAGAGAGAGAAGAAAACTAACTATAGAACATTTCAATGAGGGGGCGCCTGGGTGGCTCAGTCAGTTGAGCCTCTGACTCTTGATTTCAGCTCAGGTCATGATACTGGAGTCATGAGATCGAGCCCTGCCTCGGGCTCCCAGCGATGAGCATGGAGCCTGCTTAAGATTCTGTCTCTCCTTTTCCCTCTGCCCCTCTTCCGCTTGCATGCACACACGTGCTCTTTCTCTCTCCCTCTCTCTCTCTGCCCCCCCCCCCCGAAAAGAACATTTCAGTGAAAGCTGTGGAGTTAATATCAAAAGGAAGTGGGTTTTCAATTGAATCAGTTACCAAAGACACCCACTGAAACACAGCGGCCCCACCACACATCTCTGGTGGTAATGAGAGGACCGTAGCATCAGATAGACTCATATGATGAATCATGAAGCTTGAGTCAAGAAGGCCAAACAACTGGGTGGAAGACAGAAAAGATCACTGATGGGATAGGTTCATTACTGAGGTCCTCTGTAGACAGCCTCATCATTCTTCACATGGAAGGAATACATCACATGAACTCCCTCACAAAAAGACACTATGTACAACCAGAAAAACAATGAATAATCAGTTAAATAATGATCGTTCATGAGATCTGTCTTATTGGTGGTATATTACTAGGTAATTCCAAATTCCATATCCAGGATTTCTGCTAAAATTATAAATAATTTCTCATCATTCAAAAAATAACTTTAAAAAACTTCTAAATAACCGATCTTACAACTTTAGAACATTGCATGAATTGATTTCTATATTTTATTCCATTCAAAATAAGTTAGTGAGTGTGGTCTTATAAGGATTCTCACATTAACACAACATCCATGGAGAAACAGCTCTTTTCGCATCTGGCAAAGGTACAATTTGTATTATATTGAGGCTGTCACAACTTAGACTGCCCCAACATTTGCAGGGCCTGGAGCAAGAGTATGAAGGAAGGCTCGTGTACCATATGTTTATATATTTAAAGGTATAAAACAAGCCACAAACTGCCGAATAACACGTGCCCCATCCCCCTACACTGGCTAATGCACATTCAAAACAATAAAGTGAAAAATACGGGCAAGACTGTGGATTGTATTTAAGAGTCAACGGAACACCCAAATGTATTCGCTTAAATGTGTCCAAAATGGATTAAATTATTTTGGCACACCTACCATCCCGTTGATGTCTCAGTGGTAATTAGAAGAATTCCAAGCACTGTGTATTGTTATAAATACTATCTTCACATAACTTGTGTTCCAATGTCAGTAGTGATTTAAAGGATGAAAAATAACATGTGGATGTACTTAAAGTATAACAAGTTTGGACAGAGTTTCATTGGAAGTGTAAACTCCAGTGAAAATAAAAGGAAATAGTTGATATCATTTTATAAATTATTATAAATGATGTATATTTATATAAATATGTAAAATAATTTATATTTATAAATAATTTGTAATTATACTATGAATATATTTTTTCTGAAACATTTGAAATTACCTGTTAAAATGAACAA
Source organism: Leopardus geoffroyi (assembly GCF_018350155.1). Classification (NCBI taxonomy): domain Eukaryota; kingdom Metazoa; phylum Chordata; class Mammalia; order Carnivora; family Felidae; genus Leopardus; species Leopardus geoffroyi. Next base: position 207,326,941 of record NC_059326.1, read on the forward strand.
GAAAATATAATTACGGAATACCAAATTTTAAATAACTTCAATAGCAATGGTTTTCATTGAATTTTGAGAAGTTAATTGTTTATCCAATCTTTTTCTAAAACATCACCAATTTGGCAAATCAGCAGCAGGAAAATGGCAACACATTACACTGAAGTGACCTAACACTTATAATATAGTCCCACAAATATCTATTATGGCTATTCACTTCGAGTTTGGCTAAATCAAACCAGTATCATGAGGTTATCCTTACCCTAAAAAATGAGGAGGAAAAAAAAAAAACCTAAGCATTATAACGTGTGCATGTATGTGTGTATATGTGTATTTATTTTTGTATCAATTCCTAAATCCTATATTCCAGAAAATGACCGAAATTATTTTTGAAATACCAAGGAAGTACTTCTATCAAGACCTAAGTAAGTTGTTCTGGTTTTGAGGGACAAAACCAATCTATAATTATTTATGCCTCTTAATGCTTTCAGAGGAGCTGTCCTCCAAGTAGCAAGTGTGGCTGTGGTCTGGATGAGCCGGGGGAAGAAAGGAAAAAGCTGCCAGCACCAGAGCAAGAAACACATTTGCACGACAGGCAGTCCTGCACAGTCTCATGGGTCAGTTTGCTAGTGAGCCAAATCACAACGAAGCTTTGAATTCACACTAAACATGTTACGGGCCCTCCAAATTACAACCTAACCTGTACTCAGTAAGAACAAATCAATATTTTTCTCAGCATCTCTAACTGAATGCGGCGAAGGAGTGGTTTCTCACCCTGGGTAAGAGGCGGGCTGTCTAGATTCTTGGAAACCTTGTCATGCGCAGCTAACAGTGCCGATAATGCCCGAGAAATGTACTCCCCGCACTGACCTCTAATTTTCTTTGTTCTTTTCCAATCTTCCTTAATGTGTCCTCCTCCCTATATTTGTCTATCATTCTGTCAACTCTTTCGTGTTCTTGATTTTAGTTGGGGAGCACATTTGCGTCACCGCGGTTGCAAGTGGTTCAGAACTCGGGGGAGCCGGCGGGCCAGCAGTCCTCTGGCCCTGTTCCCCAGATCCCTGCTTCACTGTCACCAGACTGCCACCCATCCTTGCCAACACCTCTGGTCACAGGGCTGGTAAGTATGTGTGCACTCACATGTGCATGCGTAGCTGTTTCTGAATCACAGACTCATCATAAGTTTTCGCATGATATCTACAACCGCCAAAATCTCACCGCACTTTTCCCAAGGCTGAATTTATTCATCTAAGAAAAAAAAAAAAAAAAAAAAAAAAGGCATTGAGACTATTCTGGGACTTTTACTATGCAGACGTATTAGGGAGGCAGTAAAAGAATTTTATTTGAAATAACAACCAAAAGCCAACTTGGAGCACAGCAAGAAGGGATTAGACCACCGCATAACTAGCCTTATTGGAACCAATTCCAAGAACGTAAGAATTTACTGAGAGGCAGTGTATTTTCTGGAACTGTAATCAAAGGTGGATGGGGAGGATAGGCAAGTAAAGGCAGCCATGGGGAACTTGAACTTTCATCATCTTGGTTACAGTGTTTTCAAGTATTAACTGTGCCTGGCAAGCAAAACGCAGTTAAAAGTCTAATAACCAAGCATAAACTTCACACATCTAAATCTCTTGCAATAGTTCTAGTCAATACTTGGCAATCAGCTTTGCAAATGGGTTTTAAACAAGCACTTATAATGATGAAACAATATAGCGGAACAAATTGCGGTAAGAAAAGCATGTTGTTGATGTCAAAGAAGTCAGCCTATTACCGTAATGCTAACAACACATTTTTTTGTCCACACTGACTGTGGTCCTGGTCACAGGCTAATTTCTGATGCCTGCTTTTAAAATTATCATCGGTGCATGGAGAAATGTGGAAAACCTTAGGTATGTTCAAAAATTGACAAGTCAATTCAGTTAAAACAAAAACAGAAATGTAGACCATAACCCTGATATACTGACATATATTAACAAGGAACAAAATAGACAATCATTTTAGTTATTTTATTGACACGTTATTAACCCAAACATCACTCTTCCTTTTATGGCACTCTTCTTAGTGGCTGTAGATTTTTTTTTTTTTAGTTACTGGTTACACATGTGCATTTTAATTCAAAATAATTATTATATGATTCTTATAGACAGGTTTATCCAAAAAATAAAAACTGCCTATTCCTTTTAGGGTTTGAAACATCGTTAGATTTTTTCGTGACTTAAATAGTATTTACTGAACACCTTTGTTTTCATAATACTTTATTAGATGCTACTGTGGAACATGGTAAATGATACATTTCATGCTCTTAAAAATCTAATCCCACATCTGGAAAGAAAAAAAGTATATGCCGGTTAAAATGAAAATAAATAATTAATTATTATCGGCCAAATTCACCATTTAGCTAGTAATAATTGGGGAAATTCAACTGAGGAAGAGTCAGTAGAGGAGTCAAGCTGAAAATTTATGTTGAGAAGTCATATGGTGGTGATATTAATAGAGATGACTTTGGAGCCAGAAAGATCTAAGCTCAGAGTCCAAGTCTGTCCCTTACTTAGCATGACTCAGCTTTTTTTTTTTTTTCTATCTCTAAAATGGGGACGGTAACAACCCTTAACTTTAGAATACTGCTGAGAGGATTAAGTGGGGGAACCTAATGTAGAATGCTGGCACATGGGAATAATTTGATAAATGTTTCAGTAAAAGGAATAGTGGAGGCTAAGGTTGCAAAGGAAGTGTGATACATTGCAGGCAAAACAATAAAAGGGGTCCTTTGGCTATAATACAATTATATACTGTATAAATTATAAGAGATGCCTTCTATAAATAATTTCTGAGCTTACAAAAAGAAAGGAGGGACACCTGGGTAGCTCAGTGGGTTGAGTGTCCAACTCTTGATTTTGGCTCAGATCATGATCTCAGGGTCGAGCGACTGAGCCCCGTGTCCGGCTCCATGCTGAGCCTGGAACCTGCTTAAGATTCGCTCTCTTTCCCTCTGCCCCTCTATCCTGCTCATGTACACTCTCTTGCTCCTCTCAAATTAAAAAAATTCAAGAAGAAAGGAAAATATCTAAAGGCAGAGAAGAAAATGATGAAGAAAGAGAATGAGGAGATGAAAGGGAAGAAAGAGAAACAGAAAAGGAGAAGAAGGAGATGACTTTAGACTGACAAAAATATTGACAATGGCACTGAGGGAAGCCAAAATAAATTATAATAAAAAGTTTAACATTTTGCTGGGAAATATATGTTAATCTGAATTTGTGACCCACAAGCAACTATCACTCCAGAATTAGAATATAAATAAGATTTTTTTCTCAGATAAACACATAAATGAGAGAATTAGCCACTCTTAGGTCTACTTTAAGAAAAAAATAATTGTCCTAGAAGAAATAAGAAAGGTCTCTGAAATAAATGGCAAGCAAAGGCACAATTTAATATGTATGTAAATCTGAAGTGACTGTGCCTTTAGAATTAATACTCTTGCTGGTATTATTACTTCTTATTGTCATTATTTTTATTAAAGAAGAGAAGCTGTTAGAGACATAAACTGGTAGGAATACTTCAGTGGTAATTTTGACAAATTTCTGGAGGCAGACTCTGGACTAGTCTTAGAGTAAGGAATCTCTGGGGGTTGCAATCTTAGGGAGTCCCCCACATTTTCATTGGTTTACCTTTAATAATCTTACCATATTCTCATGATGAAGTTCCTAGAAAGATACCCTCTAGGCTTTGGCAGGAAGAAGGGATGAGGAATCATTGTGATACATGTCTAGATAATTCTCTATTTAAAAAGCCTATTCTATAGGGAAAAGATTTTGCCAAAGCTTTATCCCAGCCCAAGGCTATTTCTGCCATTACAGCCCCTTCTAGACTTTTTTTTTTTAATGTAAAGAGGAGAAAAGCTATATCACTTGAGAAATACTTGTGAAATCCATAACACAGAGACCCAGACCAACCAAACAACCGAGATTTAATCCCAACATTATAGAACACTTCCAATCTCCCACAGCTGACCACCATGTCGACAGGGCTCTGGTGTAATAACAGTGGTAACAGCCGAAAGTGCTGGAAGACACAGACTCCCTCAGAGAAGGAATACTTAAGAGAAGACCAGAATCAAGAGGGGAGACAAAAAGGCGAGAGAGGAAATGTGAAGCCTCTGGCACTGTGGTATTGTTAAATACATCCCAACTCTTAGCCAGATTAACAAATTCTCACACTAAAGGCCTATTTACTGTAGTTTCTGTTACTTATACATCATGTTCAGTTTTCATAAAAACTACAAGGCAGGCAAAAAAGAAAAAAAAAAACACCTTAGAGTCTGAACAGACAAATCAAGCCCCAGAACCAGACTGCTACATGAGAAAGATATTGGAATTCTCAGACTGAGAACTTAAATAACTATAAATAATTGTTAAGGGTTCCAAAAGAAAAAAGTAGACAACACACATGAACAAATGGATAATATAAGCAGAAATATGGACTCTCTCAGAATGAATCAAAGGGAAATAATAGAAATAAAAACAATGTAACAGAAGTGAAGAATGCTTTTGATCAGTAAACTGGATAATGCCAAGGAAAGAATCAGTGAAGTTTGAAGATGCTGCAATAAAAACTTCCCAAACTGGAATTGAAAGATTTTTTTGTCTTTTTAATTATTTTTAGAGTAATAATAATAAAGGAACAAAACATCCAAGAAACAAAAAAAATTTCAAAAGGTATAACATACATATAATCAGAATACCAGAGAATGAAGAGAGAATAATTCTACAAGAGAATTATTTGATGTAATAATGGCTAAAATTAGTGACAGAAACCAAACCAGAGATCCAGGAAGCTCAGAGACTATCAAGTAGGAGAAACACCACCAGCCACCAACAAAAAACTACACATACGCATATTATATTAAATGTGCAGGAAAAAGAAGATGAAGAGACAAAATTAAAAAATTATTACCTATACAATAACAAGAATAAGAATTATAATGAATTACCCATTAGAAACCATGAAAGCAAGAACAGAGAAGAGAGGAATATTTACAATGTGGAAAGAAAAATCTACCAACCTAGGATTCTACATCCAGTGAAATTATCCTTCAAAATCAAAGAGAAATACTTTCTCAGACAAACAAAAGCTAAGAAAATTCTTTCTAACAGATATGTCCTGCATGAAATGCTAAAAAAAAAAAAAAAAAAAAGAATGTAAGATAAAATCTATTTTTTTTAGTTCATATAAGAGATATTTGACTGTTTCAAGGAAAAGTACTAACAATGTATTGGTTGTGTTTAGTGTACAGAGAAGTGAAACAAATGACACTGGCATAAGGAACTAGAATGAGGAATTTGGAATACTCTGTTACAAGATACCTGAATTACATGTCAAACAATATAGTGTCGTTTGAAATAAGACTTAAATTAGTTAAAAATGTATATTGCAAATTTTAGGGCAACTGCAAAAAATTATAGAAAGAAATAATTGACATGGTAAAAGAGCCATTGACATGGCTCAGGTCATGATTTCAGGGTTCGTGAGTTCAAGCCCCATGTCAGGCTCTGTGCTGACAGTGCAGAGCCTGCTTGGGATTTTCTTTCTCTCCCTCTCACTCTCTGCCCCTCCCCACTCTCTCTCTCTTTCTTAAAATAAATAAATATAAACTTAAAAACAAAAACAAAAACAGAGAAGGCCAAAATGGAGAGGGAGAAAAAGAGGAAGAACAAATATGACAAGTAGAAAAATCACAAACATGATAGATATTCATACAACTATATCAACAATCACATCAAATGTAAATAGCTATAAATACTTACAGAAAGATAAAGATCATCAGAGCAAGCTAAAAAAATAAGACCCCCCTATATTTTGTTCACAAGAAACCCATTTTAAATATAAAGGTCAGATAACTTAAAAGAAAAGGAATGGAGAAAAATATACCATGGTAACCCTAATCAAAAGAAAGCTGGACTAGCTATATTAACTTCAAGCAAAGCAGAATTCAGAACAAGAAAAATTATCAGGGATTAAAAGGAATCTTATTAAAAATATTTTTTTTGACATTTATTCATTTTTTAGAGATAGAGAGAAACAGAGCATGAGCAGGGGAGTGACAGAGAGAGGGAAACACAGAATTTGAAGCAGGCTCTAGGCTCTGAGCTGCCAGCCTAGAGCCCAGCACGGGGCTTGGACCCATGAACCACGAGATCATGACCTGAGCAGAAGTCGGACCCTTAACCAACTGAGCCACCCAGGCACCCTGAAAAAGGAACTTTAAATAATCCTAAGAGGAACAATTCTCCAAGAAGACCTAAGAAGCCTAAATATACATGCATCTAACAACAGAGCATTAAATACATGAGGCAAAAACTGATAGAGAACTGAAAACAGAGAGAACTGAAAGGAGAAATAGATGATGGAGAAGTCCACTGTTACATTTGGAGATTTCAACATCCATCATTCATTTAACTGATAAATCAAGCAGGCATAAAATCAATAAGGATAGACTTGGCTTGAACAGCTTGATATAATTGACATTTATAAATGATTCTGTCCAACAACAGCAAAGTGTATCTTTTTCTCAAGCTCATGTGGAACATTCACCAAGAGATCATGTTCATGGCCATAAAACACAGATTTAACAAATTTGAAAGAATTCACACAAAGTATGTTCTCAGGCCACAGGGATTAAGATACAAATCAATGGTGGAAAGATAGATGGAAAATATCCATAAATATTTGTTAATTAAGCAACACTCTTATAAATAACACATAGGACAAATAAGAAGTCTTAAAAGAATTTTTAAAATATTTTGAGCTAAATGAAAATAAAAATATCAAAACTTGTGAGATGCAGCAAAACAGTGCCAAGAGGAAAGTTGCAACATTAAATACATCAATTAGAAAAGAAGAAAGATCTAAAATAAATAACTTAAGCTTCCATTTTACAAAAGAAGAGACAGAGGATGAATTAAGTGTAAAGAAAGCACAGAAAAGAATACACATTGAAGCAGAAATCAATAAAATTAAAAACAGAATAATAAACTCAACAAAATCAAAAGATGGCTCTTTAAAAGATCAATAAAATTGACAAACCTCTAGTGAGATTAGCAAAAAATAGAAGAGATATAAATTACTAATATAAGAAAGAGGGCCTGTGGCTACTGATTCCACCCCCTAACATTAGGATTCTCTTTCTATTCCTGTTAAGCATCATACTGGAAGTCCTAGCTAGTGCAATAAGGTAATAAAAGGATAATGTATACATATTGGAAAGGAAGAAACAAACCTCTTTGTTCACAGATGACATGATTGCCTATGCAGAAAACCCGAAAGGACCTTTACAAGAGAGCTTTCTGGGACTAATAAGCACATATCTCGTGACATCAAAGGACAAAAAGTTAATACGTAATAGTTATTTTTGCTCTCCTAAGTCCTAGTAATAAACAGTTGGAATTTTAAATTAACAACATACCATTTACAATAGCACAAAAATAAAACAAGAAAAGAAAAGAAATACTTTGTTACAAGTTTAACAAAATATGCACAGGATCTATATGTGGAAAATTACAAAACTCTAATGAAAAATATCAATGGTGTAAATAAACGGGGAGCTATACTGTATTTACGGTTGGAATATCAGCGTCATTAAGATGTCAGTTCTTCCTAACTTGATCCGTAAGTTCGGTGTCGTGTCCTGGTAAGTGAGGATGGACAGTATGGAGCTGCAAATATCCAAGGCAATAAAAAGGGAGATGCTTTCCTTGGTCCCTTCCTTCCAGGCTCATACCAGAACCTGAGCTATTGACATGTGACTCTTTCATTGCAAAGGAGTGAGCAAATTAAACCCCAGGAAAGATCAGAGAGATAAGACATAGTGAAAGAAAAGCTGCTGTCCAGGCCTGACTCAGTTTACCTAAACCTCACATTTCCAGGCTGCTTAGCATAGAGGCCGTCAGATGTAGGAAGAGGCTTATCTCCAGCTGCATGGCAGACAAGTAACTCAAAAGAAGGTGCATCCCAGTAAATGTGGACCCCAAGAAAGACCAGAAATCTTTGATCACCAGAGCTTTATCCTGTTTCTTTAGTCCCCGTGAAAGCTGCCATCCAGCACAGTGGTCCAACAAATGGACTTAGATGGGACATATCTGGCAGCATCTCTCCTGAAAGCTGGAATTTGATGTAAAAACAAGCTTTGTTCTAGAGACAAAAAAAGGTTCAAGGCTACAGAAGTCATACGTAAAAAGGAAAATACGAAGACAGCTGATGTTAGATAAGGCTGTAACAAAGTGCAACAAACCGAGTGGCTTAAACAACAGAAATGTATTGTTTCTCAGTTCTGGAGACTAGTCCAAGATCAAAGTGTCAGCAGGACTGGTTCCTTCCGAGGGCTGTGCGAGAGCTTGCCTCTCTCCTAGCTTCTAGTGCTTTGCTGGCACTCGTTAGCATTCCTTGTCTTCACCCCATGCATCACTCCAGTCGCTGCCTTCCTGGTCACGCAGCATTTCGAACACGTGTCTGTATTCAAGTTTCCCCTTCTCGTAAGGACACAAGTCATGTTGGATAGGGACCCATCCTAATTACCTCATTTTAACTTGATTACCTCTGTAAAGACTCTGACCTATCTCTAAATAAGCCCAGATCCCGAGGCACGTTAGATCTTCAACATATGAATTTGGGAGTGGGGGAGACACAACTCAATCCATAACGATGGGGGCAATGTAACTTTAATAATAATAAGTATAGGAAGCTGGCTTCGTAATATGCTATAAGTATAAGAACATTTATTAGTGGCTCCAAGCGTGTTTTTAGTAATAATACGTGTTTTCAGAAGTTAGAAGAAAGCAAGATCAATTTCATTTACCCTAGGCTAATGGCGTGGTATGATAAATTGATTAATAATGCCCAGAGTATGAGAAATGAGAATAAATTTATTGAGTGCACTGGAGACATAAAACAAACACATTTATACAGTGCTCAGCTCAGCATATTCTAAAAGAGCCTTGAATCCATGCTTAACTTAAAAACTGGTAAATCATGCATTCTCCCTAAAACTGAGTGTAAATTGCCAATTGGGGCTTTCCAATGCTTCTCTTATGACAAACCAGCAGCATCCACATGAAGAAAAGTAAAGAATATATTTTTATTTCTTTTCTTCTATGTCTCATAGCTCAGAGACCTCAGCTGTATCAACCAAAATACAAGACAGTTGACTTTCTATTGCAAACATACTGCTCATTGATGTTGCCAGAGAAAAGCTCTCCTCATCCCAATTCTATTTTCCAATTCTACACAAAGTGACACAATTTGTCCTTGAAGGGATGGTCTCTTCAATATGGTAGATGGAGTGAAACAGACAAAGGCACAGCTTTCAAGGAGCTTCCTCTCCTCTGGAAAAGACAGTGACATCTCTACATTAGATGATTTTCCTTTGTACTTGTCCAGAATCATTACCTGCCTTCTTGATTTTTAATATTTTTTTTTGTATTATGAGATCTAGCTTCTAAATATAGAACCCAAAACTCATACCACCCAATTTCCTTTAGTCTATCATTTGTATCCAAACAAATGAGCAAATAGAAGAGGCAAATGTATGGGGAGAACCAGTCACATGGCAGGTGGGCCTGTGGAATCCGAGGGTAGCAGCTGGAACTCCAGTTCAAACGGTCCTATGCCTGAGTGATGATGGCCATGTGTTATTGCCAGAGAGGACCAGAAGGCATGGTTGAGAGTTGTTACCGGCTTAACATAGCCTCAGGGTCTATACTTCAGCCCTCCTGGGAATTCTGAAAGTTGTCTGTGTTGTCTGATCATTTCCGTACCTTCTGATACCCGTCAGAAAACAGTCTGTTATTTGCACCTGAGAACCTCTGAACAATGAGGTCATCAACTGTAAAATGCCAACTACTGTGAAGAAAATAAACAGGTTGGTAAGAAAAAGCAGTGGTCCTGAAACATTTTTTGCTCACAACTCCCTCAAGAAATTTTAAAGCCATATGGATCTCTAGTATGTTTTTACATGACATCCAATTTCTTCATAGGAGCTTAAATTCCAACAGAGAAATATAATTTCTATATTATGGCATATACTGAATTTTAAAATAAAATAATTGCAATGCTCTTATGTGTGTCCAATGCAAATGTATATATATGTTTGGAAATGTACCTCTTAATGAGATGAATAGGGTTTTTTAAAAAAATACTTCAGTTAGTTTATATGTTGGTGGCTAAAAACAATACATGGCTAGAGTCAGTCTATTCCATTGTTATGTTTCATTTTAATATTTATAAGCTTTGAGAAAACTTGTTAACATAGAGAGTAATCAAAGAACTCTATTCCAGCAATTTTATGTCTTTATATGTCTTATTAATGTCAAAGATGACAGTATGTCAAAGATGTCAAAGATGACAGTATGAAGTCCTAATTGAATTATCAGATGATATATTGTTAAAAATAGTGTTGATGATAGACCACTATGACATTCATTGTTTTACTTTTCAGTTTCAGTGGATACCCAAATGCCCTTTCCAAGAACTATCCAATAACTATTCATTACTTTGGTTACTCATTTTCACATTTAATTCAATAAGCTCAGAAAACTTTGGAAAATCAAAATGTTATTATGTATTACACATTTACAATATTTCTAATAAGAGGTTTTTATCTTATTATGTACATAAAATCTATAAAATCTTGGATCTGCAGCACTGGCACATTCAACCTATGGAAAACATTTGCCTTATTATTTAAGGCACTGTCATTTCAAACATACAAATGAGTCTTATTTTATTTTAGAAAAAGACTTCACTTGTAATTTGAGACAAGTGTTAATAAACCATTTCAATAAGTATCATAGGAACCATAAAAAGTGAATCATAGTATACACTGTGAAAGATAGTTTAGTTAAATCGGTGAATATTATAAAGATGTAGAAATTATCTAATCAGCTTTTATGCACTATAAAATGAGATAATATACCATTATAGCTTTTCTGCTTAATTTTTAATGATGCCATATCAGTAACTAAAGTTATTTTTGATAGAGCATGATAAAAGGTATGATATAGCCTTAAATATGTGTGAGTATAATGTCAAATTCTAATGGCTGGCTTTGGGGAAAAAACAAAAAGAATTGATGATAAAAATCTGTAATAATGTGAATAAATTTATTAAAGCCATAATAACATTTTTTCTATGTATTAATGCTACTATATACTATTAATATACTATATTAATGTTGTAATGAAACTATGCAAATTACAACATATAGCATGTAATTTCTCCTTTTTAGCTAGGAGGTAGAGAATATTAAATAATTTATGAGATAATATAATGAGCATTTACTAAAACTAGGACCATAGGTCAAGATGTGATTTGACAGTTTACATTTGAATGTTCACTAAAGTTAAAGAATTGTATATGTGTTTTTTCCATATATTTTTATTGAATGTATATTGAAAATTTTGATAGTGTTGAAGAACATCTAGTTACCAATTAACTATGAGGATTAGCATTAGAATTGATGCAGCTTTGACACTTTGAAAGTGATTGTTTTTAAGAGAAGATAAAGTATTTTAGAGATAAGCATTAAGAATTTCTGAATATAACTGATAGTTTAAATATGTTTTTAAAACTTGTTTTTTTGTTTCATTCAAAATTTTTTTCTCATGCTTTCTTAGCTTTACTCTCATAGTATCCTCTCTTAAGAGTGATGCAGTCTTTTATTCTTTTTCAAGTTTTTACTTAAATTCCGGTTAGTTAACATACAGTGTAAGATTAGTTTCAGGTGTAGAATTTAGTGATTCACCATTTACAAACAACACCCGGTGCTCATCACAACAAACGCCCTCCTTAATACCCATCACCCATCTAGCCCATCCCCCACCTACCTCCCCTCTGGTAACCATCAGTTTATTCTCTGTAGTTAACAGTCTGTTTCTTGGTTTTTTTGTTTTGTTTCTTAAATTCCATATATGAGTGAAATTATATATTTGTCTTTCTCTGACTGACTTATTTTCCTTAGCATAATACTCCCTAGCTTCATCCATGTCATTGCAAATGGCAAGATTTCATTCTTTTGGATGGCTGAGTAATAATCCATTGTTAAAAAAAAAAAAGTGATGCAGTCTTTTTGTTCATCTGATTTTGTTAAATGAGTAACTCCTACCTGTACACCCCACCATATATCTGCATTCAAAGCATCCTAACACAGCCAAAATACCCTGCTGCCAATGCCACATTTCACTGTCAAGAGAAATGTTTATAACACAAAAAAGGGAAGCAGCCTTAAAGGTTTATGGTCTTAATTAAGCATTACAGTAAGCTTTCTTTGCCCCTTTGCTTGGCAGCTGAGAGATTTTCATAAACCTTGGTAAAACAAAATATGTGGACGTTAAGCCAATTGACAGAGTCCCTTAAATTTGTTCTGGCTAGAATAACAATGGGAATATCTTGTTCGATGCCACTGCGATTACTGGGTTAAGGTAGAATGACTTATTTAGATAGAAGAGCTGTAGAAAGCCTCATGGCTGAGATGTATGTGAACTGAGGCATTAAAAATGAAAAAGAGCCACGCTACCAAAAGTTGGGTTGAAGATGATTTTAAGCAAAGGAAACATATACACCAAAGTCTTAAAGTAAGGATGAACTTGACTGATCCAAAGATAAAACAAGCCAGTGTGGATTAGCTGGAGAGACCGACAGAGAGCTTGACATGTGAAAGGATACAGAAGTGAAACAGTCTAAGTCCCCCATGAAAAAGCAAAAAGTTTGCATTTAAGTTGAGATGCAATAAGAATCCATAAAAAGGTTTTAAGGATAAGAATTTCATACATATGTACGCTTTAAAGATATGACTCTGGCTCTTAAATGGAAAATCCATTAGAGGAAGCAATAGATGGAACATGGTGAGAATCTAAGTGACAAATAATAATAAGGGAGATAAGGAGTGGTAGAACTGAAATTCACTTTGGACGTGAAGCTAACAGTACTGTTCAATCCAATATTTACTGATGGATTGAATTTTCAAAGTGTGCAGGAGTGAGAAATTGTGATTGGTACCCTGGAATTTGGATGGATGTCAGTGTCCTTTTTTGAGATGAGAACTACTGGACAATAACAGTACTTAGGGAGGAATTCTATTTTGGACATGCTAATTTGTGAATAGAAATAGATTAAATTCCCCCAATAAAAAGTCTCCCAATAAAAACTTTCATATTAAATTAATAATATTTTTTGTATTCTCTGAGTAAATACCTAGTAGTGCAATTGCTTGATTATAAGGTTGTTCTATTTTTAACTTTTTGAAGAACCTCCATACTACTTTCCACAGTGGCTGCACCAGTTTGCATTCCCACCCATAGTGTAAGAGGATTCCTTTTTCTCCACACCCTCACCAACAGCTGTTGTTTCTTATGTCATTAATTTTAGTCATTCTGACAGGTGGGAAGTGGTACCTCATTGCGGTTTTGATTTGTATTTCCCTATGATGAGCGATGTTGGGCATCTTTTCATGTGTCTGTTGGCCATCTGTATATCTTCTTTGGAAAAATGCCTATTGATATCTTCTGCCCATTTTTTAACTGGATTGTTTGGTTTTGGGGTGTTGAGTTTTCTAAGTTTTTTATATATTTTGGATACTAACCCTGCATCAGATAGGTCATTTACAGATATCCTCTCCTATTCCATAGGTTGCCTTTTAGTTTTGTTGATTGTTTCCTTCACTGTGCAGAAACTTTGTATTTTGATGAAGTTCCAATAGTTTATTTTTTGCTTTTTTCCCCCCCTTGCTTCTGGAGATATATCGAGAGGGAAGTTGCTAGGGCCAATGTCAAAGAGGTTACTGCCAGTATTCTCCTCTAGGATTTTTATGGTTTCAGGTTTTAATCCATTTTTAATTTATTTTTGTGTTTGCTGTAAGAAAGCGGTCCAGTTTCATTCTTTTATATGTTGCTGTCCAGTTTTCCCAGGCTATGTGCTGAAAAGACTTTTTCCCATTGAATATTCTGTTCTCCTTTGTTGAAGATTAATTGACCAAATAGTTGTGGGTTCATTTCTGGGTCTTCTGTTCTGTTCCAATGATCTATGTGTCTATTTTTGTGCCAGTACCATACTGTTTGATCAGTGTTTTGCTTTGTAATATAACTTGAAGTCTGGAATTGTGATGGATCCAGCTTTGCTTTGCTTTTACAAGACTGCTTTGGCTATTCAGCCTCTTTGTGGTTCCATACAAATTTTAGGACTGTTTGTTTTAGCTCTGTGAAAAATGCTGTTGATATTCTGATAGGGATTGTATTAATGGATACATGCACCAATGTTTATAGCAGCATTATCTACAATAGCCAAATTAAGGAAACAGCCCAAGTGTTCATTGAATGATGAATGGATAAAGAAAAGGTGGTGTGTGTGTGTGTGTGTGTGTGTCTGTGTGTGTGTGTGTCTGTGTAGGAATATTACTCAGGTATAAAAAAGAATGAAATCTTGCCATTTGCAATAACATGGATGGAGCTAGACAATATTATGCAAAGTGAAATAGGTCAGTCAGAGAAAGACAAATACCATATAATTTCACTCATATGTGGAATTTAAGAAACAAAACAAATGAGCAAAGGAGAGAGAGGCAAACAAAGAAACAGACTCTTAACTGTAGAGAATTAATTGATGGTTACTAGAGGAGGGTGGGCAGGAGAGTATGAGTTAAATTGGCGGTGGAGATTAAGGAATGCACTTGTTATGATGAGCACCAGGTATTGTATGGAAGTATTGAATCACTATATCATACACCTAAAACAAATATTACACTGTGTGTTCACTGGAATTTAAATAAAAACTTTAAAAAATATGCCAATCCAACAGTTTTTGTTTCCAAATAGAGAGGAAAGTCATCTGAAATATGGTCTGCTGTTTATATAGGTGTATATCATACACCTAAAACAAATATTACACTGTGTGTTCACTGGAATTTAAATAAAAACTTTAAAAAATATGCCAATCCAACAGTTTTTGTTTCCAAATAGAGAGGAAAGTCATCTGAAATATGGTCTGCTGTTTATATAGAGTCGAAGTAAAGGCAAAAATAAAATTACATCTGAAAAGTTGAAAGCAATAATTAATAACAAAACTCAAAAGCATTTGACTTATAAAAATTACATTTAAAACAAAATAGCAATAAAAGGTTAAAATAAAGAGATGGACTGAGACATATGTGAAAAGTCCTGAAACATTGAAGTCCTATTAATATCTATGCAGAATTTAAAATAAAAAGAATTAAAGTCTATTTTGTATTGGTATGTTCTTTTTTTTTTCAGAAGAACCTTTGTAAGCACTTAAAATATTTTTTTCAATATATGAAATTTATTGTCAAATTGATTTCTATACAACACCCAGTGCTCATCCCAAAAGGTGCCCTCCTCAATACCCATCACCCACCCTCCCCTCGCTCTCACCCCCATCAACCCTCAGTTTGTTCTCAGTTTTTAAGAGTCTCTTATGCTTTGGCTCTCTCCCACTCTAACCTCTTTTTTTTTTCCTACCCCTCCCCCATGGGTTTCTGTTAAGTTTCTCAGGGTCCACATAAGAGTGAAAACATATGGTATCTGTCTTTCTCTGTATTGCTTATTTCACTTAGCATCACACTCTCCAGTTCCATCCATGTTGCTACAAAGGGCCATATTTCATTCTTTCTCATTGCCACGTAGTACTCCATTGTGTGTATAAACCACAATTTCTTTATCCATTCATCAGTTGGTGGACATTTAGGCTCTTTCCATAATTTGGCTATTGTTTAGAGTGCTGCTATAAACATTGGGGTACAAGTGCCCCTATGCATCAGTACCCCTGTATCCCTTGGGTAAATTCCTAGCAGTGCTATTTCTGGGTCATAGGCTAGGTCTATTTTTAATTTTTTGAGGAACCTCCACACTGTTTTCCAGAGTGGCTGCACCAGTTTGCATTCCCACCAATAGTGCAAGAGGGTTCCCGTTTCTCCACATCCTCTCCAGCATCTATAGTCTCCTGATTTGTTCATTTTGGCCACTTTGACTGGCGTGAGGTGATATCTGAGTGTGGTTTTGATTTGTATTTCCCTGATGAGGAGCGATGTTGAGCATCTTTTCATGTGCCTGTTGGCCATCTGGATGTCTTCTTTAGAGAAGTGTCTTTAGACTTCTCTAAAGACTTCTTTAGAGAAGTGTTCATGTTTTCTACCCATTTCTTCACTGGATTATTTGTTTTTCGGGTGTGGAGTTTGGTGAGCTCTTTATAGATTTTGGATACTAGCCCTTTGTCCGATATGTCATTTGCAAATATCTTTTCCCATTCCGTTGGTTGCCTTTTAGTTTTGTTGGTTTTTTCCTTTGCTGTGCAGAAGCTTTTTATCTTCATAAGGTCCCAGTAGTTCATTTTTGTTTTTAATTCCCTTGCCTTTGGGGATGTGTCAAGTAAGAAATTGCTACGGCTGAGGTCAGAGAGCTCTTTTCCTGCTTTCTCCTCTAGGGTTTTGATGGTTTCCTGTCTTACATTCAGGTCCTTTATCCATTTTGAGTTTATTTTTGTGAATGGTGTGAGAAAGTGGTCTAGTTTCAATCTTCTGCATGTTGCTGTCCAGTTCTCCCAGGACCATTTGTTAAAGAGACTGTCTTTTTTCCATTGGATAGTCTTTCCTGCTTTGTCAAAGATTAGTTGGCCATATGTTTGTGGGTCTAGTTCTGGGGTTTCTATTCTATTCCATTGGTCTATGTGTCTGTTTGTGTGCCAATACCATGCTGTCTTGATGATTACAGCTTTGTAGTAGAGGCTAAAGTCTGGGATTGTGATGCCTCCTGCTTTGGTCTTCTTCTTCAAAATTACTTTGGCTATTTGGGGCCTTTTGTGGTTCCATATGAATTTTAGGATTGCTTGTTCTAGTTTCAAGAAGAATGCTCATTCAATTTTGATTGGGATTGCATTGAATGTGTAGATAGCTTTGGGTAGTATTGACATTTTGACAATATTTATTCTTCCAATCCATGAGCATGGAATGTTTTTCCATTTCTTTATGTCTTCTTCAATTTCCTTCATAAGCTTTCTAGAGTTTTCAGCATACAGATCTTGTACATCTTTGGTTAGATTTATTCCTAGGTATTTTATGCTTCTTGGTGCAATTGTGAATGGGATCAGTTTCTTTATTTGTCTTTCTGTTGCTTCATTATTAGTGTATAAGAATGCAACTGATTTCTGTACATTGATTTTGTATCCTGCAACTTTGCTAAATTCATGTATCAGTTCTAGCAGACTTCTGGTGGAGTCTATTGGATTTTCCACGTATAATATCATGTCATCTGCAAAAAGCGAAAGCTTGACTTCATCTTTGCCAATTTTGATGCCTTTGATTTCCTTTTGTTGTCTGATTGCTGATGCTAGAACCTCCAACGCTATGTTAAACAACAGCGGTGAGGGTGGACATCCCTGTCGTGTTCCTGATCTCAGGGAAAAGCTCTCAGTTTTTCCCCATTGAGGATGATGTTAGCTGTGGGCTTTTCATAAATGGCTTTTATGATCTTTAAGTATGTTCCTTCTATCCCGACTTTCTCAAGGGTTTTTATTAAGAAAGGGTGCTGGATTTTGTCAAAGGCCTTTTCTGCATCGATTGACAGGATCATATGGTTCTTATCTTTTCTTTTATTAATGTGATGTATCACATTGATTGATTTGCAAATGTTGAACCAGCCCTGCATCCCGGGAATGAATCCCACTTGATCATGGTGAATAATTCTTTTTATATGCTGTTGAATTCGATTTGCTAGTATCTTATTGAGAATTTTTGCATCCATATTCATCAGGGATATTGGCCTGTAGTTCTCTTTTTTTACTGGGTCTTTGTCTGGTTTAGGGATCAAAGTAATACTGGCTTCATAGAATGAGTCTGGAAGTTTTCCTTCCCTTTCTATTTCTTGGAATAGCTTGAGAAGGATAGGTATTATCTCTGCTTTAAACGTCTGGTAGAACTCCCCTGGGAAGCCATCTGGTCCTGGACTCTTATTTGTTGGGAGATTTTTGATGACTGATTCAATTTCTTCGCTGGTTATGGGTCTGTTCAAGCTTTCTATTTCCTCCTGATTGAGTTTTGGAAGCGTGTGGGTGTTTAGGAATTTGTCCATTGCTTCCAGTTTGTCCAGTTTGTTGGCATATAATTTTTCATAGTATTCCCTGATAATTGTTTGTATCTCTGAGGGATTGGTTGTAATAATTCCATTTTCATTCATGGTTTTATCTATTTGGGTCATCTCCCTTGTCTTTGAGAAGCCTGGCTAGAGGTTTATCAATTTTGTTTACTTTTTCAAAAAACCAACTCTTGGTTTCGTTGATCTGCTCTACAGTTTTTTTTAGATTCTATATTGTTTATTTCTGCTCTGATCTTTATTATTTCTCTTCTTCTGCTGGGTTTAGGCTGCCTTTGCTGTTCTGCTTCTATTTCCTTTAGGTGTGCTGTTAGATTTTGTATTTGGGATTTTTCTTGTTTCTTGAGATAGGCCTGGATTGCAATGTATTTCCCTCTCAGGACTGCCTTCGCTGCATCCCAAAGCGTTTGGATTGTTGTATTTTCATTTTCATTTGTTTCCATGTATTTTTTAATTTCTTCTCTAATTGCCTGGTTGACCCATTCATTCTTTAGTAGGGTGTTCTTTAACCTCCATGCTTTTGGAGGTTTTCCAGACTTTTTCCTGTGGTTGATTTCAAGCTTCATAGCATTGTGGTGTGAAAGTATGTAGGATATGATTTCAATTCTTGTAAACTTATGAAGGGCTGTTTTGTGACCCAGTATATGATCTATCTTGGAGAATGTTCCATGTGCACTCGAGAAAAAAGTATATTCTGTTGCTTTGGGATGCAGAGTTCTAAATATATCTGTCAAGTCCATCTGATCCAATGTATCATTCGGGGCCCTTGTTTCTTTATTGACCGTGTGTCTAGATGATCTATCCATTTCTGTAAGTGGAGTGTTAAAGTCCCCTGCAATTACCACATTCTTATCAATAAGGTTGCTTATGTTTGTGAGTAATTGTTTTATATATTTGGGGGCTCCTGTATTCAGCACATAAACATTTATAATTGTTAGCTCTTCCTGATGGATAGACCCTGATATTATTATATAATGCCCTTCTTCATGTCTTGTTACAGCCTTTAGTTTAAAATCTAGTTTGTCTGATACCAGTATGGCTACTCTGGCTTTCTTTTGACTTCCAGTAACATGATAGATTATTCTCCATCCCCTCACTCTCAATCTGAAGGTGTCCTCAGTTCTAAAATGAGTCTCTTGTAGACAGCAAATAGATGGGTCTTGTGTTTTTATCCATTCTGATACCCTGTGTCTTTTGGTTGGCGCATTTAGTCCATTTACATTCAGTGTTATTATAGAAAGATGGTTTAGGTAGTTTGTCCCTTAGGATCTCTTGTAGGGCTGGTTTAGTGGTGACAAATTCCTTCAGTTTTTGTTTGTTTGGGAAGACCTTTATCTCTCCTTCTATTCTAAATGACAGACTTGCTGGATAAAGGATTCTCGGCTGCACATTTTTTCTGTTCATCACATTGAGGATCTTGTGCCATTCCTTTCTGGCCTGCCAAGTTTCAGTAGAGAGATCAGTCACGAGTCTTATAGGTCTCCCTTTATATGTTAGAGCACGTTTATCCCTAGCTGCTTTCAGAATTTTCTCTTTATCCTTGTATTTTGCCAGTTTCACTATGATATGTCATGCAGAAGATCGATTCAAGTTACGTCTGAAGGGAGTTCTCCATGCCTCTTGGATTTCAATGCCTTTTTCCTTCCCCAGATCCGGGAAGTTCTCAGCTATTATTTCTTCAAGTACACCTTCAGCACCTTTCCCTCTCTCTTCCTCTTCTGGAATACCAATTATGCGTATATTATTTCTCTTTAGTGCATCACTTAGTTCTCTAATTTTCCCCTCAAACTTTTGGATTTTTTTATGTCTCTTTTTCTCAGCTTCTTCTTTTTCCATAATTTCATCTTCTAGTTCACCTATTCTCTCCACTGCCTCTTCAATCCGAGCCTTATTTGTCTCCATTTTATTTTGCAGCTCGTTGATAGCATTTTTTAGCTCCTCCTGGCTGTTCCTTAGTCCCTTGATCTCTGTAGCAAAAGATTCTCTGCTCTCCTTTATACTGTTTTCAAACCCAACGATTAATTTTATGACTATTATTCTAAATTCACTTTCTGTTATATTGTTTAAATCATTTTTGATCAGTTCGTTAGCTGTTGTTATTTTCTGGACGTTTTTCTGAGGGGAATTCTTCCGTTTCGTCATTTTGGATAGTCCCTGGAGTGGTGTGGGACTGCAGGGCACTTCCCCTGTGCTGTCTTGAATAACTTGAGTTGGTGGGTGGGCCGCAGTCAGACCTGATGTCTGCCCCCAGCCCACCGCTGGGGCCATAGTCAGACTGGTGTGTGCCTTCTCTTCCCCTCTCCTACCTGTGGTATTCACTGTGGGGTGGCATGGCCCGTCTGGGCTACTTGCACACTGCCAGGCTTGTGGTGCTGGGGATCTGGCGTATTAGCTGGGGTGGATTGGCAAGGTGCACGGGGGCGGGAGGGACAGGCTCAGCTCGCTTCTCCTTCGGTGATCTGCTTCGGGAGGGGCCCTGCGGCACCAGAAGGGAGTCATACCCACCGGAGGGATGGATCCTCAGAAGCACAGCTTTGGGTGTTTGCGCGGTGCAAGCAAGTTCCCTGGCAGGAATTGGTTCCCTTTGGGATTTGGCTGGGGGATGGGCGAGGGAGATGGTGCTGGTGAGCTCCTTTGTTCCCCGCCAAGCTGAGCTCTGTCGTCAGGGGCTCAACAACTCTCCTGCCGTTGTCCTCCAGCCCTCCCATTCTCGGAGCAGAGCTGTTAGCTTATAACCTTCCAGATGTCAAGTCCCGCTTGCTGTGGGAACACACTCTGTCAGGGCCCTCCGCTTTTGCGAGCCAGACTCAGGGGCTCTGCTTGGCCGGCGGGCCGCCCCTCCGCCCCGACTCCCTCCCGCCAGTCCGTGGAGCGCGCAACGCCTCTCTGCCCTTCCTACCCTCTTCCGTGGGCCTCTCGTCTGCGCTTGGCTCCAGAGACTCCATTCTGCTAGTCTTCTGGCAGTTTTCAGGGTTATTTAGGCAGGTGTAGGTGGACTCTAAGTGATCAGCAGGACGTGCGGTGAGCCCAGCGTCCTCCTATGCCACCATCTTCCCAGCCTTCCCTAGTTTCAATCTTCATGTTGCTGTCCAGTTCTCCCAGCATCATTTGTTATAGAGACTGTCTTTTTACCATTGGATGTTCTTTCCTGCTTTGTCAAAGATTAGTTGGCCATACGTTTGTGGGTCTAGTTCTGGGGTTTCTATTCTATTCCATTAGTCTATGTGTCTGTTTTTGTGCCATGTATTGGTATGTTCTATCATGAGAATTTCTGCTCCTACAACTATAATACACATTTCTTAAACATCAACAAATAAAGTAAACAAAAAGTAAATATAAATATTTTAAATTATTAAATTGACAGCTACAAATTTAACTTTACCATCTACATTTTCAAGTATTCATTGGAGATTGGGGAGAAAATATACACCGGATCATGAAGTCTTCCTCAATAAATTATAAAGTGCAGAAATTATAGCTATCAGTTATCCTACCACAGTACAATTCAGTTAAAAATAAATAAGAAAAACATAACTTCTAAATCCCATTCATCATTATATACATGCAAATACAATTTAAACACTTAAAATATTCCATATTAACTTGTACATCTAAAAGAGAATCATAAATCAAATTGTAGACTATGATGGAATACTAAATATTACCTGACAAATAGCAAAAGGATTTCTATTAAAATCAAGAAGACATAAGAGTTTGTGTAAATAGCATTATTATTGTTAAAGGTTCTAGCAATTGCTATAAGGCATCACACAAAAGTCAAAAGTATGGCTTTTGTAAAAAACAAATAAATCCAGTGGGGAAGGTATAGGTTACTTGTAAACACTGTTGGAGAGCTTTTCTATTTGAAAAAAAAAATTAATATGTATAATAAATTAGATTCTTTCCTTACAGATACATTAAACTCTACATGAGTTAGACATTAAAATGTAAAATAAAGTAAAATCCCCAAATACAAAAGATAAAACAAATAATGATACATTTGATTACAAAAAAATCCAAAATTGCCTTAGTGTTAAAAATTATAACACTTTAGCTACTCTGACTGGCATGAGGTGATATCTCAGTGTGGTTTTGATTTGTATTTCCCTGATGGGGAGCAACGTTGAGCATCTTTTCATGTGCCTGTTGGCCACCTGGATGTCTTCTTTAGAGAAGTGTCTATTCATGTTCTCTGCCCATTTCTTCACTGTATTATTTGGTTTTTGGGTGTGGAGTTTGGTGAGTTCTTTATAGATTTTGGATACTAGCCCTTTGTCTGATATGTCACTTGCAAATATCTTTTCCCATTCCGTCGGTTGCCTTTAGTTTTGTTGATTGTTTCCTTTGCAGTTTGATTGTTTCCTTTTATCTTCATGAGGTCCCAATAGTTCATTTTTGCTTTTAATTCCCTTGCCTTTGGAAATGTGTTGAGTAAGAAATTGCTGCGGCCGAGGTCAGAGAGGATTTCTCCTGCTTTCTCCTCTAGGGTTTTGATGGTTTCCTGTCTCACATTCAGGTCCTTTATCCATTCTGAGTTTATTTTTGTGAATAGTGTAGGAAAGTGGTCTAGTTTCATTCTTCTGCATGTTGCTGTCCAGTTCTCCCAGTACCATTTGTTAAAGAGATGTCTTTTTTCCCATTGGATATTCTTTCCTGCTTTGCCAAAGATGAGTTGGCCATACGTTTGTGGGTCCAATTCTGCAGTCTCTATTTTATTCCATTGGTCTATGTGTCTGTTTTTGTGCCAATACCATGCTGTCTTGATGATTAGAGCTTTGTAATAGAGTCTGGGATTGTGACGCCTCCCGCTTTGGTCTTCTTCTTCAATATTACTTTGGCTATTCAGGGTCTTTTGTGGTTCCATATGAATTTTAGGATTGCTTGTTCTAGCTTCAAGAAGAATGCTGATACAATTTTGATTGGGATTGTATTGAATGTGTAGATAGCTTTGGGCAGTATTGACATTTTAACAATATTTATTCTTCCAACCCATGAGCACAGAATGTTTTTCCATTTCTTTGTATCTTCTTCAATTTCCTTTATAAGCTTTCTATAGTTTTCAGCATGCAGATCTTTTACATCCTTGGTTAGGTTTTTTCCTAAGTATTTTATGCTTCTTGGTGCAATTGTGAATGGGATCAGTTTCTTTATTTGTCTTTCTGTTGCTTCATTATTAGTGTATAAGGATGCAACTGATTTCTGTACATTAATTTTGTATCCTGCGACTTTGCTGAATTCATGTATCAGTTCTAGCCGACTTTGGTGGAGTCTATCAGGTTTTCCAGTCAGAGTGGCCAAAATGAGCAAATCAGGAGACTATAGATGCTGGAGAGGATGTGGAGAAATGGGAACCCTCTTGCACTGTTGGTGGGAATGCAAACTGGTGCAACCACTCTGGAAAACAGTGTGGAGGTTCCTCAAAAAATTAAAAATCAACCTACCCTATGACCCAGAAATAGCACTGCTAGGAATTTACCCAAGGGATACAGGAGTACTGATGCATGGGGGCATTGTACCCCAATGTTTATAGCAGCACTCTCAACAATAGCCAAATTATGGAAAGAGCCTAAATGTCCATCAACTTATGAATGGATAAAGAAATTGTGGTTTATATATACAATGGAATACTACGTGGCAATGAGAAAGAATGAAATATGGCCCTTTGTAGCAACGTGGATGGAACTGGAGAGTGTTATGCTAAGTGAAACAAGTCATACAGAGAAAGACAGATACCATATGTTTTCATTCATATCTTAAGATCCTGAAAAACTTAAGACCATGGGGGAGGGGAAGGAAAAAAACAGTTAGGGAGCCAAAGCATAAGAGACTCTTAAAAACTGAGAATAAACTGAGGGTTGATGGGGGGTGGGAGCGAGGGAAAAGTGGGTGAAGGGCATTGAGGAGGGCACCTGTTGGGATGAGAGCACTGGGTGTTATATAGAAACCAATTTGACAATAAATTTCATATTAAAAAAAAATTATAACACTAGTTGGCACTTGTATAACAAGTGTTGGTATCTTTACTCTTTGTTAAAAAATAATTTTTAAAAATAATTACTAGCTAGGGGCACCTGCATGGTTCAGTTGTTTGAGTGACTGACTTGGGCTCAGGTCATGATCTCATGCTTTGTGGGTCACATTGGGCTTTGCACTGACAGTGCTGAGCCTGATTCACATTCTCTGTCTCCTCTCTCTGCCCCTCCCCTACTCATACTCTCTCTCTCTCCAAAATAAATAAACATTAAAAAATTAAAAATGTATATTCCCTAGCCAAAAGAACAGAAGATGTGGATTCAGTTAAATGGATTTCAGTGAAAGTAGAGGAAATAAAAGTAGTCAGCAAACAAGAAACACATTTAATCTCACAATTAAGCAAATTAATGTTAAAATGATGACATACCAATTTTTTTGCTTATCAAGTTGTCAAAAAAATAGTGAAGGAACTATGAGCCTGCATTCTGATTTGACTCTGCTAAGAATATAAATTGATGAATCTTTTCAGGAAAATAATTTGCTATTATTTATCAAGATTTTAAAAAGAATTAATGTGAATTTGATGAAATACTATTACCTCTAGAAATCTCTCATTAGTAAATTATTACTGATATGGAAAATTAAAATCTATGCGTTAATGTTTAGATGGGGAAATGTCTATGATACAGGTGAAAGTTGAAGACATTCAACTGTACATAAAATAGGATCCTTTATTTAAAAGTTTGTATGTTTTAGCGGTGCCTGGATGGCTCGGTCAGTTAAGCCTCTGACTCTTGATGTTGACTCAGGTTGTGATCTCACAGTCATGAGATTGAGCCCCCGTCAGGCTCTGTGCTGAGTGTGGACACTGCTTGGGATTCTCTCTCCGTCTCCCTTTACTCCTCCCCTGCTCACACGTGCTCTTTCTCTCTCTCAAAAAAAGTTTGTATGTTTAGAAATATGTTGAAAGAGACTACAGAATATACCAAATGTAATGTTGTTTCTGATGGTTAGAACATGACAAGTGTTTTTTGCACACATATTCCATTTTCTACAATAAGCAGCATGTCTTGGGTGCCAAGGAAAAACTATGTAATTAACGTAAAAGACCCTAAGCTGCAAAATGTAATAGTTGTTTTAATACTCCTGTAGACTCTTTCTTTAATAATAAGATACCCAAATAATTGCCATTCAAATTACAAATAATGTTAATTATTGCTATATGAAATTCTCATAGCATTAATCAAATTAATTATAACCATTAGCTTTCATAAAATAGGGAATGCTTGTCTCTCTTGTCTCATAAATTTTGAATATGGGAACTTCAATAACATATGCTATGAAACCATTTTGTCCTTGAAAGATTAAAACAATTCTGTTGCAGCTTATGTTACGGTTTTTAGCTAATGTCCTCTTCTCACTGCCAGAATTTAATCATGCTGAAAAAAAATTTTTCCATCATACTGTACCTTAAGCAAGAAGCCTGGAAGTTTCTGTCAACATACTTAACAGATAGTAAATACACAAATGCTAGTCGTTTGTGATTCTTAGTCTCTTTGCCCATTTGATTACACTGTACACATGTAACCATTATCACACACACGCGCACACACACACACACACACACACACACATGCCAGCTAAGGCAAAAATAAATAGATGGGGTAGATAGATAATCGATGCTTTGATAGATACAACAAATACATAAATAATACACAAATAATTAAATAAATGGAGCTGAATCTTTGCCTCTTCAGATCCACTTTTTATAAACTACCTCACCACATCCAGTGTCCTCTGGCTTCCAGCTTAGGTTTGGCCAATGGGAGGCACCACATACTGGAAGAGAAAGCTCCCTCCACGCTGGGCCTTACTTGCCAGTCACATGGGTTTCTGCTAGGTTCATGTTAGAGCTCTTACAGACTAAGGGCACCATGGCTCCCAGTTCTCTACCACCTACACTTTCCCCAGCTGCTCCATATCCTTGCTGGAATTGGCAATCTTTTTAACTTCAGCTTGTGTGGTAGATGTGTGTCTGTTATCTGATTGTGCCTTCATTTGCAATTCTCTGATCACTTGGCTATTTGGAGATCTTTCTTTGTGAAATGCCTGTTTTCATATCCCAGTGATCATTTGGATACATTCTTCTATGAAGGGTCTGTTTAAGTCTTTGCCCATTTTTAAAAATCACATTGTCATTCTTTTTTGTCTGTTTATTTTATTTTGTAGGAGCTCTTTGTTACGAATATAAATCCTTTATGAAATATATGTGTCACAAATATCCAGTGTCTAGTTTGCTTTTTAGCAGTTTTAATGTTAAAAATGTCTTTGAATAAATATAAAATTCTAATTTTAATGTAGTCCTGTTAATGTTTTCTAGTTCAGATTGAGGCTTTTGCAGTCTGTGTAAGAAATCTTTGTTTACACCAAGGAAAATATTGAAGATTTTCTTCTGTTTGCTTCAGGTAGCTTTACTGTTTCCTTTTTTATATCAGGTCTATGATCTATCTCAAATTAATTAACTAATTGATTAATTAATTAATTAATCAACTATGTAAAGGATCAAAGTACATTTTTCCATTTAGATATCCACTGAACCCAGCACTCTTTACCCTCCTAAACTGGAGTGGTGCTTTTGCCATTTGACATATCGTATATCCTGTGTGGAACTATTTCTGGGCTCTCTATTCTAGTCTATTGGTCTGTTTGTCTGTGCTGGTGGTAAGCCTACACTATCTTGGTTTCTATAGCTTTACAGCTAGTCTTTATATCTGGTACTGTACATCCTTCATTTGTTTTTCTCTACCAAAATTGTCTTACTTTATTAGGTCTTCTGCATTCCCATAGAAAATGTGTCAATTTAGGGGCGCCTGGGTGGCGCAGTCGGTTAAGCGTCCGACTTCAGCCAGGTCACGATCTCGCGGTCCTTGAGTTCGAGCCCCGCATCGGGCTCTGGGCTGATGGCTCAGAGCCTGGAGCCTGTTTCCGATTCTGTGTCTCCCTCTCTCTCTGATCCTCCCCTGTTCATGCTCTGTCTCTCTCTGTCCCAAAAATAAATAAACGTTGAAAAAAAAAATTAAAAAAAAAAAAGAAAATGTGTCAATTTATACACACAAAAATTAGAAATTTCAGTGAGATTGCATTGTATCTGTAGGTAAATTTTAAGAAAATTGTTTTTAAAAATATGAGGTTTTAAATTTTCTTTTAAATACAGTAGCATTCCATAGGTTTTGTTATATTGAATTATCTTTCACTTTAAAATATCTCCTAATTTCCTTTGTAAATTCTTCTTTGACTAGTGGGTTATTTAAAAGTGTGCTGATTAATTTCCAATCTTTTGAAGGTTTTAAAGCTGTTTTACTCCTGGTGATTTCTAGTTTAATTCCATTGTGAAGAGATCTTTGCTGGACTTCACTTCTTCATGATTTGTTGAGATTCACTCTATGGTCCAAGATATGTATATTTTGGTAAATGTTCCCTATACAACTGAAAAGAATATAAATGTTATGGTTTTAGGGAGTCGTGGTCAATATATGTCAATTAGTCAAGGTGGTTAATTGTGTTCCTCAAATCTTCTAAATCTTTATTGATTTTAACAATTTTTCCATAAGTTACAGAAAAAGTGTGTTAAAATCCCTAATACTGACTTTGCTTTTATTCTTTCTCCAATTTTGTTAGCTTGCATTTATATATTTTAAAATATGTATTTAAGTGAATATAAATATTGAATTGTTATATCGTTCTCTCGAATTGACCATGTTATCATATGAACTGACACATTTTTATCTAGTACTCCTTGCCTTATAATTTACTTTGATATCAATATACTTACACCAGCTTTTTTTCCCACTAACGTTTGCATGGGAAATATTTGTCCTTGTACTTTCATCCTTTCCGTTTTTCTAATTAATGTGTGCTTCTTACAAATAACATGTAGTTCAATTTTCTTTGTTCACCCAATCTAACACACTTTGTCTTTCAACTGAAATATTTTCCATTTACATGTGATATAACTACTAATATACCTAAGTTTAAATGCTGCGCCTCCTCAAGGGAGTGGCAGCTTCTTCCAAGTAAGAATTGAAGGAAACAAGACAAGCAGAATACAAAAATGATCATTGCTACTGCCAAGCATCCCTGGGAAGACAGACGGGTAGCAGAAGTGGTGAAGTTCTGGCAACTGCTAAGTGGAGCCGGAATTTAAATATGAACTATACAACTGAAATCTAAGATCTTTTCTCTTCTAACAAGAACACGTGCCCTTTTCTACTTTGAAAAGATCTTTTTTAATGCTACAATCTAGAAAGGTACACAGAAATGGCTTTCTGTGTGATGGTGGTTTAACACCGACTGGAAATCCTATGCAGAGTCGGGACTCAATAAACACGAGTAACCTTTCCTTAATTGGAAATTTCTTCCAGCCGTCAGTAGACATATGTTTAATAATTGCCCTCTATGAGTAAGGGCCTAAAACTGAATAATATAAAATGGTATTTTGGAGGAATATGGTGAAGGAATATCTGAGGGCAGTGTAAAGGCACTAACTTTTCATTTTCTTTATTAGGAAGACAATAGATGACATTTAAGGGGAAATATGGATAAGTATGAAGATATGTAGGTAAAAAACAAGGAAGAAGCTTAAAAAGTTGAAATTTAATACTTAAGGTCATTCCATAAGTTGAAAAATAGGTTAATAAATTTCCATAAATATTATTAGTTGGTAAGAAAAAACGTTTTAAGTTAATTTACTAAAAAGGCTTTTAAAGAAGACAAAATTTCATAAAAATATTATATACATCTTGACAAAGACAACATTGTAAGTCTAGAAATAGCTAAATACCTCTATGCTATCAATTTCCTTCAGTATATTACATTTTTCTTAGAAAAAAAGAAAATACTTATTTTCTGCCCACACCTATTTTGTGAATGACTATCCAATACAATGTTATACTGAAATCCCAGATTGTTTCAACCAAACCATAAGTCTGAGATATGAAATTAGCTACTATATACTGAATTGCAGCCCAGGTAAATTACTGTTTGCTCAGGGGACCACTATTGAATGTGGATCATTTTCAACATGATTTTTAAATTACGTAATTACATTTATTTGGTTTGTTTCTAGAGAAAATATGCACAGTTCACTGCTGCCCTCTGCTGCATGGAAGGGTGAGGAAATAAAGAACTGTCACAGAAACTTGCTAGTTGACCTACGCTTACCTGATTTGCTGTGTTAACCCACACCCGCCACACTTTCTGTGAAAAATGAAATACAGACTGATATTACAAAAGGAGATGCTGGATTCGATTGTTAGTGCCTCTAGAACACCCTCATACTTTTAGAGAGAAGACGGTAATTAAAAAAAGAAAACTCAGACAAGAAGATCTTTGTGAAGTAACTACTATTTCAAAGACAAAGTCTGGAAGAAAACTATCTCATTACCAATAGGTCAGGATAGCTTTTCTTAAGTGATTTACTGTCTTACACAGGAAGATGATTTAGAGAACATATCGTTCAAATGCCCAGTGAGTGATAAAATCTTATTGTTGCTAATCCAATTTTACATTTTAGAAATTTCAGAGCTCTTTTTATCATATGTAGAATGCCTCCAGCTATCACTTCTAACAGGTGGCTTTCCATAATAGCAAGAGGTCTTAAACCACCTTCTGACAAATACACGTTTATTATAAGCAAGAAATCACCCAATCTAGCCACATGAGTCCGGAGCATTCCCACTGGGTCCTCATGGACTCTCATGAGCAAAGTGCAATGTCAGTCCTTTGGCAGAGTCATCCAACACTGGAGGCAGTTCACAAAGTGACTGCTCTATAAGTGGGATGCAGTGGCAGTATGGGACAGTCAGAACCAAACATTACACAGACAGCATAACATCCCATTCTAAAAAACAAAAGTATCTTCTTACGCTGCCAAAATAACATTAACTCCTGTAAACAAAATAACAGAATACTACCCAATAAAACTAAAAGTGATTCCTGAATATCATCACCTGGTCCATTTCAAGTTCCCACATATACCCAAAATGTGCTTTGTAACATCTAAGCAGTGTCCCTCAATGCCTTTTGGGCGACACTTTGACTTGGACCATGGCTTTTTGCAAATAGGGATTTCCCCACATTAGTTGGGAATATTCTTCTATCCCTGGATCCTTGTGCAAAAGAAGGGTTATTTTGGAGCTGCATTTAATCGCAGAATCAATCCACCTTTTTATCAGACATGGCAAAAATTGCTCTGTGATAGGGGTGGGTGCACCAGAGCAAACAGAGCTTTGGGATGACAATGCCACACATCTTGGATTCTTGCATTTTGCTCCTGGAAGGCAATTGTCCAAAGTGGATGAAGATGGAGTTCAAAGATTCCCTGAGATTAAAAAACAAACAAACAAACAAACAAAAACCTCCCAGGATATATTAGTGTTTTGTGCTTTATATCTAGTAATTATTTGATAGTTGACAGATATTGGCTTAAATTTCCTTTCACTGCACCATTTCACCTTTTAAAGAGGCTATGAAAGAGTTTCTAAAAGCTAGAGGTACTGATATTTATCACCTCCAAAAGAAAAAAGAAATTTCTGACGATAAATGGTTGAATCGGTCAGGTTTGAGAACTGATACCAAAGGTGGTGAATTATTAAAACCAACAGAAGATTCGAGAGATTGCAAGATGGAGGGGACATTGTGAACAACAGTGGGAAATTTGGAATGTTCTTGTGAGTTAAACTGCAGGTAAAGTACAATTACCAAGCGAAACACTAAAACCAGTATATTTTAGAATACTAATATCAAAGATGATGCAAAATCAAAGAGTAATGGAGTTGACCAGAGAAAATTTGCTGGAGATGAGCTTTAAATCATCTGTTAATGGGGAAAACAAACAAAAAAACCCAGACATTTAAATATAGAAAACAAACTGTTGGTTGTCAGGGGGAGCTGGGTGAGGGGATGGGTAAAATAGGTGATGGGGATTAAGGACCAGTGAGTGATGTATGGAAGTGTTGAATCACTACATTGTACACCTGAAACGAATCTAACAATGTATGTTAACTATACTGGAATTATAAAATAAAGTAAAATAAGTAAAGTAAAATAAAATAAAAATAAAATAAGAGTACACTTATCTTGATGTGCACTGAGCAATGTATTGAATTGTTGAATCATTGTATTGTACACCTGAAACTAACGTATCACTGTATGTAAATTATACTTGAGAAAAATGTAAAAAATAAAAAAGTGAAATTACCATACACGTTAAAAAAATCAGCTCTTAACCCAATAAAGAAGTCTGATTGAATTAAAGGAATCAGGTCTTTCTAGTTTGAAAGGACAATCCTTAATGCTTTAGACAGATGAAGAAGTTCTCTAGGTAGAAAAGCCTGGATAACACAAGTAAGTCACGAAGATGAGACCTACAGTGTAAAGAGAATCTAATGAAATGAGACCAGCCAGCCTAGGCTTTTGTAACATAATTTTGATGTTGCCAACACTTGTAATCTATGCAGTAACTCCACCACACTTTCCAGCAAAAGGTGGCAAAGTCCCCTTTCAAGCTGAAAATTAAAAAAAAAATATTTTAGTTATATAAGAATTAAATGCATTTGAGGTGCCTGGGTGGCTTAGTTGGTTAAGCGTTGGACTCTTGATTTCAGCTCAGGCCATGATCTCATGGTTCATGAGTTCAAGCCCCACATCGGACTCTGTGCTGTCAGCACGGAAATTGCTTGGGATTCTCTCTCTGTCCCTCCCCTGCTCATGCTCACTCTCTCTCTCTCTCTCAAAATAAATAAATAAATGAACATTTAAAAAATAATTAAATGCATTAAAATTATATTTTTGGCATAAATTTCTATTTAGATTTTCAAGGAAAAAGTAAAAGTTTAAGTATTGAAAATGAATGTAGCCCATTAACATACAGAATAAAAACAGAAGCAATGCTACAGAAAAGACAAGGACTACTTAAGTAATCGATAATGTGATCAATGAATTTATTTCCTTTCCAGGCAAAGGAACACAGACCAATAAAGCAACTTACCATTAACTTAGTGAAATGTCTTTATCTTAGTGGAAAAAAATCAATGGGTTTTAATGTGCTGAAAAGGTGGAGTTTATTATAGTAATGCTACTTAAGGATTGAAAATAGACATTCCGGACGGGACAGAATGGTTCCTAAGTCTGTACTTAACTGATTAAAATGAGTCCGGTTGTTCCTTGTTCAGGAAGACATCTGTTAAATCTGATGAGAGTGTAGGGTACTGATAGCTCTCAAAATTCTTTGTCATTTATCACCTGAAGCAGATGGTCTTTCAAAGTTCCTGGTCATCAGTTTCAAAGAGTTGTGATGAAAAATATCATTTAGTTTTGATATCTTTTCGGCAAGCACTGGCTTAAGAGAAGTGTCATTTTACACAATGTGCAAGTTATCTAAATTGGATATCTGTGTGACTAAATTTCTCTACTATGTCTTACCCTTCTACTTCCTGTACCTCATGGCCCCAAACGGACAAGGTTGGCAAAAACAGATCACATTGGGTGTGATTTCTGATAAAGGTAACATGAATACACTTCCCAGGTATAAGGTTCATTGCTTAACATTTCTGTACCTTGAATGAGTAACAGGATTGTGTGGGATAATGCTTTCCTTTTGCTGGAAATGGGTCACTTGGGTTCATCAGGAATAACTTGATCCATTTGTTCTCATACAACTTATTAGATTTACTAAAACCATAAAGTTAAATTTATATTCTTGGGAAAAAAGCTGTATGAGCCAACATGAATTTACAATAATATGAAATTTTATACCTCTTTCTTTTGACCAGAATACATTGGCCAATTTCACAAGTAATTTCACGTTGCCTGAGGATAACACTTCAAATATAGCAAAGTATGCCCTTCCTTATTCAGAGTGAGTAGGAAATGTGATCTGTAACTAAAGCACAATGATTCAACTTCCCTTTAACAGAAGAGACATCAATGATTGGCATCTCCCGAAATGAGTTATGTTCTTTTATGATGTTTGCCAGTTGGCATGTTGAAATGCAGCCCTTCATATATGCCCTATTTTAATTTAGAAGCTCTCCAAGTTAAAAATGGCAAAGACTGGCATGTAAATAGCTAATATCAAACGGAAGGTACACTGGTAAATGCCAGCTCATCCACTAATCTCCCATATAGTTATTAAACTAAGGTAGTTTGCCTATGTGACCACCACCTGTGGTATGTAGCCTTAGACAAGTTACACAAATTTTATGTGCCTTCATTTCCTCATTTGTAAAGTAGAAATAATAATAGCATCCACTCACAGGGCTTTTGTGAAGAACAAATAAGATAATACATGTAAAACTCCTGGAATGGAGCCTGACACATATCAAGTAGAAAATATGTTAGCTACCAATATTATTGCTACCAAATTCTGTACATTTTGGTGACATCATATTGTTCATTATCACTCTACCATGAAATCATTCTGCCAATTCATCAAGTCAAGAACCAGGAAGAATAATTCTCATGGGCATGGCATTTTATTTTTGGGAGATTATGAATAGTCAGGTTAGTTTCGAGTTAGAAAATCTGAGATAAAAGGAACTAGGGACATTAATTACTTTCTTAGATGGGTCGAAAACTGAGTAAGTAATAAAAGAATTCTCAGGTTTGACACACCCTGATCACCAGCTATGTGAGTTATAGAAGAAATTAATTGTAGAATTGTGAGTAATGCTTATTTTCTTCTTTATGCTTTCCTTTATCTTTACATTTTTCTAAGCCAACCAAGCCAATCACTTCTACAGCAAAAATTAAAGTAAGCAAACAAAAACAAACTCTGACAATGTTTTTTAAAGGAAGAAACCAAAGAAAATGTTAATTGAATAGTAACTCCACTTGTTGAAAATAAATTTTTGTGATTTTACTAAATAAGCTTTAGTTACCTAAAACAGCTAGAAGCCAAAAATCATAATCTGATGATATGCATAGATGAGGAATAGCCACAGTGATTTGGAAAAATAATTTCCAATTTATTGTCTATGAAAAACTTGTTCTAGACTCATCTTGGGTGATAATGGGAGACATCCCCTCCACCAACACACTCAAAACAGAGCAAATGCAATATAGAAACATTAACACTAATATCTGTTAGTACTAAAATTGTGAGCTCCAAACCCTTATTTGCTTACTAATGGAGAGCACCTCTTCAACTGTCTTTGAGGATTCTCAAGGGTGCTCACAAACTGTGTCTCATCAGTTCTGGTCTTGTGCCTCCTCCTGCTATTGCTGCTGCTCCTCAGCCTGGTTTGACTTCTTAGTCAAGGTGCCACCTTGGAGCTAAAACCCTACTCCTGATCCAATACTGTATCACCATACTTTCTGCGTGACACTCAGTTTGGGGAAAGGTCCTGTAGCAAGGGCATACATGCTTTAACATCTCTTGGTAGTTAATGACAGAGCTCTTCCACTTGCTACATGAGAACATGGCCAAGGCAGGTTCTCATGACCCAGGCACCCACTGAGAGGGCAGCTCCATGCAGCCACGAGTTTCCTTGACTTGAAGTGTCACAGTTGCCACCGTCCCCTCTGCTAGAGAATACCTCCTGATTTACCCAGGCATCAGTATTATATATGGTGAGATGAATATTTGCCAACTATTGTGTTCATTTATTCTGCGCAGTCAAGGAATACTCCACAGCAAAGATGCAGGAGTCCCCAAATGTTGTAGCTGTTTCTGAGTTCATGTATTTCGTCATTGATCCCAGGTCATGCAAATATCCCCACAGTCCCCAACTGGAATGAGTTTCAAAATCATTTAGGTCCTTATATCAGCAGGACTTTTTGCTAAATGTGGACTCACAATCCAGATTCTTCTGTTTGGGGTTCTCTTGACTTTGTGATCTGTGCATTGTTGAGGCCATTCAAATTGATCAAAAATACATTTGTGTATCATTGTTTAATATATTAACATAGTTCCAGTCTCTTTTCCCATCCCCAAGAAGGCAACCTTTCTGCAGATTAGTAGATTCAGATAAATAAGATACCTACAAACTCTTGGTCTTACAAGATATAGGAGTGAATGCCTTTATCCACCCCAGATAAGTTTCAAATAAGTATACCTTTAGCATGTATTCACTTCCCAAGAAATGAAGTTGGTAGCTCTGGTTTTCGCCCCCTTTTACCTTTTCATGTTTCAACCAAGTGAAGAACTGAAATTCATAGACCATAGAGTAGTTAGCCAGCTGTCTAAGCATGAACTGTTAAAACTCTGGGAGTTATCATTGTTTCTGACTGTTTGCTTATGATATAATTATTTGCTTAAGCAGTAGGAGATAACATATACATTTTATATCTTTTTTGATCAAAAGTAAATACTTTAAAGTATTAAAACAGTATGGAATTAAGGAAAGGTAAAAGTGTGAGAAAGAGAGTGAGAAAAAGCACAGGAAAACCAAGGAAGTGTGCTAATGTCCTAACACTGGTTATGTTGGAAATGATTTTGGAGGAAATATTTGGGAGTTTTTTCACTTTTTTGTATAATTGTAAAATGGTGTGATTGAGGATGTTTTACTTTTTTGGTAATATGGAAAAAATAATTTAGAAAGCATAGTAATTTGCTTTCATCTTTAGGGTGCACATTTTTACCCTGACATTGCGTTAGTACTGAATAGTTTCTCTAGATTTTGATGTCATAGAAATAGAAATAACGTCAACTCTTTTGCCACAGATTATTTTTAATTTGAATGTTCTGCTATTCACTAAAATGATATTAGTGTAGTCCAGCTTTTCCATTCCTGAATGTTATCCTTAAACTATCTGATGAAATAAAATTCAGTTGCTTTCTTATCAGAGCCTAAAAGTATCTGCATTAGAGATGAGAAAGGAACCCATTTCCTATAAATTCAAAATCCAATTCTATTCTGTGTAAGATATAGCCAAAAGTAGGGTGCACTGTCTTAGATAAGCCATTTAATTTATGTGGAAAACAAGAAACTCCAGCCAGTGTTCAAGAATTTCAAATCTACTGTCTTGAAAGTAGATTTAGTTTCATATTTATCACACTAATCTTCACTGTTCATTCTCTCTCCCTCCCTCCTCGCTCCCTTTCTCTGCTATTGATACATTTCTGTTGAAAAAGTACCGGGTATAAATGTCAGGTTGCGAAAAATGACCCCATTTATTTTGTAAACAGTCACAATTTCTTACTTTGTTTTTAGATAGCAATAATATTTCATAGATTTCCTTGAAAGCTACAACTGATAAAGTCAGTTGTGTAGCCCATATTGGAGTGATTTGTTTCTCTTTAACCTGTCCCTAGCCTGATTTGTGAGCCTCTATTAGAACAAGTAACTCCCCTAAAAAGAAAAATCATCTGTATTCTCACCCTCTACCCCAACTCACACTCAGATACTCTATAGAAAGAACAGTAAACATGACCCTGTGAATGTAAACTTGAAGTTGAAAAGCCTGAAGCAATGCTGTGGCCAGTGCTGGTGATCAGATATGGAAGAGAGAAAACAAAATTATTGCCCTATTTTTAGTTCTTTACCAGCTTCCTAGATTTCTCTGTTCTATAATATATGATGGAGATCAATGGAGTGGGAGATTTTTTCCTAACTAACCCCAGTCCTGGAAAAGAATGGCATTAGACTGACTAAGAAGGACATCTCAGTGGAGGAGACTAGTATAGGGTCTCAGTCTTAGGAAGGACAAGGAGCTGGGCTCGTGGAGCTGGGAACAAGGAAGGCCATAAGGACTTTTGTATTGGAACAGGAAACAGGAAACAATCATTGTGAAACTTAGGAGGAAATGCAACAAAGATTTTTCTTGAGCAAGGCCAGCATCTAGTGCAGTAGTGTCAGTTAATCTGGTGGCCTTTGAAAATTCTTATTTGTCCCCTTGAGCCAAAATGATAGTTAGTATTCCACCTGTTCCATTCTGTCAGCAGAGAAGGATAGAATGTAAGAAGAGATTTTTGGTAAGTCCTGTCCCAAAGATTAAACAACTAAAAATACAAATCCATGGAAGTTTGAGTTACCAATTTAGATTCAGGTTAGGAACTACAATTGGAAGAAATTTGAAAGGTTTGTGATTCCCTGCGTTTGCAATTTTG
Organism: Leopardus geoffroyi; assembly: GCF_018350155.1. Taxonomy (NCBI): domain Eukaryota; kingdom Metazoa; phylum Chordata; class Mammalia; order Carnivora; family Felidae; genus Leopardus; species Leopardus geoffroyi. Next base: position 207,364,153 of record NC_059326.1, read on the forward strand.
TAGTTGTTATGTGTAGTGACTGGTGACTTTTTGTTGTTATTCACAGCCTTCCTGATTATCCTTGAGAACAACAAATATCAAAGAAACTATGGTGACTGATTGCATTTTTGAGCTCAATTTTGCAGGGCAGAAGGAAACTCCAAGGAGCTAGAAGATAAGGTCGCATTTACAAAAGAAGAAGAGAGCATTTGTGTCCTTGGGACCTATCGAAAAGAAGAATGAAGACTGTGAGTGTCTGTCCTAGTTTTGCATGATTTTAGAAGAGATTTTAGCCATAAAAAACATTGGTTGATATTTCTTAAGTTTTAATTTTATTTGCAACGTTTATGGAAACTTTTTATTTCTATATTATTGGATTAAAAGTTTATACAAGTAAGAAGCAGCAGTCTATTAGGTAAAAGATGTTTAATTGAGTTTTCTAAGGGGAAGGAAAACAAGGCTTAAACAAAGCCAAATATGAGTATCCCAAAACCTCTCTTCCTCAAATTATCTTATCCTCAGGCTTGCAGAGGTATAGCTGTACTAATGGGTACACTCATTATATTAGTAAAAGACAATCTGGTCCATTCACTTGGCATAATTCTAAGAACAGAAGCATATTTTAGTAGTAAGTTATAAATTTCTTACCAAATATGCTTCCTGTATGTCCCCACACCAAGTAGTTAACAGGCTGCAAAAAAAGTAATAAGACAATCCTCTGAGAACTATTTTATTAAGTCATTTCCCTTCTTGTGGTTCAGAGTTCAAGAGAGTTCAAAGTTCAAAGAGTTCAAGAGTATAAGCCAAAATGGAACATAGCATTATGCAATATAAATTACAATCAGAAGACTAAATATACATGAATTCAGAATGCTGATGATCACTCCTCAATCCAAAAATATAAATAGTTTCAGGCATTTGCTCATGTTCCCCTCTGGCCTAGAATAATGTAGTAGTTAGGGATGGCAGTCATCACCTGTTTGCTCATATAGCCCTCTGAGGTTAAGACTGTTCCTAATTAGAGGCAGTTAATATATGGGATGTTGAATCACTTGGTATGACATGAGAGTTAATCAGATTCTCTCTGTTGACTGCAGTTGAAAGTAAAGAATTCACAATTGGAAAGCTGAGAGATAGGAGGACCAAAACTCCTAGACTATGGCCAAGTCATAACTGCAAAGTCTTCGAGGACAAAATCCATTAACTACAAATTTTGAGTTTTCAAGATTCCAAGAAATCCATAACCTTCCTATCAAGCTCTAGGTTTTGTAATTTCAATTTTTCTTTTTAACATTTATTTATTTTTGAGAGACAGAGAGAGACAGAGCACAAGCGAGGGAGGGGCAGAGAGAGAGAGAGAGAGAGACAGGATCCAAAGCAGGCTCCAGGCTCTGAGCTGTCAGCACAGAGTCTGATGGGGGGCTCAAACCTACAAGCCCTGAGATCATGGCCTGAGACAAAGTCGGACGCTTAACTGACTGAGCCACCCAGACGCCCCACAAACTCTAGGTTTATTGAGACCTTGGTGTGACTTCTCTTCCCAAATTTCCATGAGAAGCCATTTATTTTCCCAAGGGCAGCTTCATAATAAATTGAATTAGCTTGAATTTTTTCCATTTGTTGCAACTATAAGAAGCAGACCAAAATACCCTCTACTCTATTTTCCACCAAAGTAAAATCTCTTCCAGGCATTATTCAGCTTACAGTCTCCAAGTAGTATTCTTTTAGCCTATCTTATACATTTCCTCCTAATAGAAATGTACATTTTGTATCATATAAATCAACCATTATTTATTTTCTCTAGTTGTTTTCCTTTCCTTGTTCTGTGCATTTCACAAGAACTGGGAGCAAATTTTCTTTTCTTGTATCCCGTATAGCACATGATACACTCACATATCAAATAGGAGCTTTGAAAAAATATAATTTAAGAGACCCAACTAAGTGGAAAGGAAAATAATAGAATTGGATTAAATAGGTGGGATTAATAACCGAAGGCTTTTATCTCATGTGATTCCAGTTTCCCTGAACTTCCAACTGTAGACTGAGTCAGCCATCAAAAATCTTCAGTTGCCACCTGCTCTGGGCCAGACGTAGCAGGGCTCACAATATTCTTCCCCCACATCATGAGTCCAGCCCAAGTCTCAAGGATTATCACATGGATGTCAGTCCCCTATTCTTCTATAACAGCATTATGTCATCTCTCACCCTCCTCCATCTTCCCAAATGTTTCCCTTGTGGCTTCTGGAACTCCTAGTCTGTTGTTCCCACATCCCACAATCCCTCCTCTGAAATTTCCTACCCCTTTTTGCTCTAAATGAAATTTGGCTCTTGCCTGAATAAATTTCTTCCTGTTTCTCTCTCAAATACAGACATAAATTACACTCCCTATGGTCTTTACAGTACAGACACTGAATAAGTCTTATCATAGTTCCCTCATTGTCACTCCCAAACTACTTTAATCTTCTTTCAAAACTGCTTCTTTTTTGAAGCACACATCAGAGTGCTTACCACTCTCACTATACCATGATATGCCATCTACCAAACTCTCAAAATCTCTCTCATCAATGGATTCTGCTACTCCATTCACTGGTCTTATGACTTTATCATTCACAGATAGCCATGTAACACCCTGGCCTCTCAGTGCTTGGACTCTTCAGGACCAACAGTCTTTTCCTCCTCTTTACCTAATCTACCCTCACAAACCTTCATCCTTTGATAATTACTTATAGTCTTATGTCCTATCTCCCTAAGCTAGTTCCAATCTACTGACTCTGCTACTTTTTAAATTATTATTATCCATATCCCCCTTCTAAGTCCCTACCTTTCCCCCATCAAGCACAGATTCCATGGTCCAAAACTGTAATGACTCTTTTATAAAAATTCTTTCATCATACTGGACTGGGAAAACCCTAACCCTAGTTAAACTCAACTATCTGCTTACTTGATGCAGCTGTCTCCAAGCAGCTAAAAACCCTGGATAAATTGCGGATACTTACTGACTGGACTCACTATAAATTTGTATCCATACTAATGGGCATCCAACGGTGTTCTAGTAAATCCACTTTCCTCTCTGAAACGAGTTAACACCTTGATTTCCTTAAATCTCTAAAGCTCAGATGCCTCCCACATACAGTTGTCAAAAACTTCCAACTCATATTTCATTGAAAAGGATAAAATCCTTTCCAAAGCCAATCCTGTTCTCCTGCTACCAATTTTCTCAAACTACCATCAACCATGCACACACAAATTCTGCTTTCTGTCCTCTTCTAATGGAAATTGGGTCCCTTTTCCTAGCCAAGTCTGTTACTTCCCCTTGTGCCCTAGATCCTATCTTTCCCCGCCTTTAAAATAATATTGCTTTTGATTTATCCTCTTTCTCTCCTACATCACGTTTTTCTCTCTATCCTGGGTCATTTTTCAGATTAGAATTATGTACTGATATCTCCCTCATAAAAACAAGCAAACAAAAAGCCTTTTTTGATCCCATGAGAGCTTTCAGCCACATCTGTGTATCTTGGATCTCCTTCATAGAAAATTCTTCCCAATACTGGTCTAGACCTATTGTTTTCACTTCCTTAGATCACATTTTCTTCTCAATCCACTGCAGTTGAGCTACCATCCTCATTATTTCATTAAATTGGCTTTGTTCAGGGTAACCAATAACCTGAATCTTGTCAAAGCCAATGGCCATTTTTTCTGCCCTCATCTTACTGTGATTCTTCTCTCAACAATTGACAGAGTTGGTTTCTCTCTCCTTTTGCCAACACCTTTATTCTTCAATTCTGTGACCAGAGTCTAATTTTTCTTCATACTTGAAACTTTTCTCTCTCTTTTTCTCTTTCTCTTCCCCCTTCTCTTCCTCTCCCTTTATCTGCCTTTCCCAGATTATCCTCCCCCATATGACCTCTATGTTGACCTCTGTGTTGATGTCCCAAAGCCAAGCTCTATATCTGAGGCCTCATCTTTTCCCATAAATTCTATGCCATTAAATACAGCTGTACACTATGATTTCCAAATTCATATCTTGATCTTCAACCTTTGTTTTAATGTTTATTTATTTTTGACCGAGAGAGAGAGACAGAGTATGAGTGGGGGAGAGGCAGAGAGAGCTGGAGGGGCAGAGAGAGCTGGAGACACAGAATCTGAAGCAGGCTCCAGGCTCTGAGTTCTCAGCACAGAGCCGGATGCGGGCCTTGAACTCATGAGCCGTGAGATCATGACCTGAGACGAAGTTGGACGCTTAACTGACTGAATCACCCAGGTGGCCCTCAACCTCTTTTGTTTTAAAACATAGACTTCAATATCTAGCTGTTCAATTCATATATGCAATGGATATCCAATAAACATTGGCATGGCTTACTCCTTCACTATCTTTAGGTCTTTCTACAAACATCACCTCCCTGCTGAGACCACCCCCCAAAAATAGGAAAGAGTAAACCTACTTTAAGACTTCAATTTTCTTTGTAAAGTTAAATTTGTCTTCATAGCAATTATCACCATCTTGTATGTATTATTTATTTATTGTCTCCTTCCCCACAGCCCAGGAAATCTAGCTTCAAAAAGATAAGGACTTATTCTGTTGCTTTCACAGCTGTATTTCCAGTGCTAAGAATAATCATGGACTGATAATATGCACACAATAAGTATTTGTTGAATTACTATTCCTCACAATACATCTTTCAGAAAATGGCACCACTATAAAACTATTTGCCCAGAACAAGAGCCTCCAGAATATACCTGATTCTTCTCTTTCTTTCACCCTCCACATCCCATCCTGTCAATCTAATTCAAAATGCGTACCACATCCTAACATTCCTCACTGTCTTAACCGTTCCCCACTTCCAGTCCAAGGCACCATCCTGTCTCACTGTGCTATTTCTGTACCCTCCTAACCATTTTCTCTGTGCCCTCAATATGGCCTCCTGCCCCAAGATATCCCCCCCATACACTACAGCTGAGTGATCTTTCTAAATAGCAAATTTTATCCCATCACCCTGTACTCAAAATTCTCTAATGGTTTCCCACTGAACCTATAAAATATTTTAAACCATTCAACACAGTATGTGAGATCTTACACAATCTCATCTTTGCTCACATCACCATCTTTATCTCTCCACACTACCCCTTGTCATTTCCTTGACACACCATGAGCATCCCCATCTCCTGTCTCTGTGCTTGGAGCACTTTCCCAGAGTTATTACCTAGTTGATTCCTTCTCACAGCTTGGGTCTTTAATGATACCTTCTCAGGCCTTCTGTATTCACCCTTTTCAAAGCAATTACTTTGCCCCTGCCTCCAAGCACTGATGTATTATCATGGGTTTTCTACACATAAGTAGTATCTGAAATTTGTTTATTGTATGTCTGTTTTTTTGCTTTTGGTTAATACCTTTATTTTCACCCAGAAGATTGTAGACCTGTAGGCAAGACCATATTATTTGCTATTCCATATCTACTACCTAGAACAATGTCTGACATATGGAAATGCTCAAGAAATATTTGTTTTCTGATTGACTAAATTGGAGTTGTATCACCAGCTAAACCCCAAGACCTGACTTTTACTGCTCACCTGCTTATGCTCATTAACCTTTGTCTTACATTTTTCCTTAAGCTCTTCTTTCTGGCTTACCTCAAAAGCAGGCAAATGAAACTTGAAACCACCCCTCACATGATAGCGACAGCCCTGACAAGACTTCCCACTGGCCTAGACCATCCAGACCATTTGAGATAAACCCCTGACTCACCTCACACCTGCGCAGGTGAACATTGGAATGACAACTGGAATGACCCACAATTGCCTTTACTTCGTTACAATACTAAAATCTCTGCCCAAGGAGGAGACTCAGCCTCATTTATGTAACATCCAATGTACGTATAGGCATGTATCCTTAAGGCTCATACAGAACATTATTTCCTCCTCTACATATGATGACAAGGCTTCCTAACTAAATATTCATCCTAACCTTAAACAAAGGGTAACCATTCACCCTCTCTTGGGGAGTCACAGCTTTGGAAGCTATTCTCCCATGATCTTTTTATTTGCTGCAGATAAAGTTTTTTTGTGTGTGTGACAAGTCACCTAGTGTAGCTTCTGTGACTCACCAAAGAGCCAACTCACATTAGTTCGGTTACAGTTGGACAACATGGTTAAATCTCACATTATACCATTAACTCATTTTGTGGCTAAGTAAATAATTTAACATCACTAAATGCTAATTTTCATAATATAACAATAACAGACCTATAAATTAGAAGGCTATAATGAACCTCAATTGAGACCACACAAACAAAGCTTCTATGTAAACCATAAAATACTATAATTATACTCCAATCACCATCTATACTGATTGCTTACATTATTAAAACCCTGTAAAGACTAGTTGGAGTTTTATACCAAGAATAGGCCAAAAAATAAGTTAAAAAGACACCTTTAGCATTAAAATATATGTTTTTGTGAAATAATACTTGATCTTTGAAATATTATGTTAATGTATTACTCTTTATTTCTATGATAAGGAAATAATATTCAACATTGGTTGTCATGCAATTTATTATAATTAAGGGGGAACATCCGTAGAGAATTTTGTTCAATGTTCTTAATTAAATTTTGATATCTCAGACACGATATTATGAAAAATCTACAAGTATGCCTTACCACCATGACCCTTTTTGACTATATCATTTTGCCATCTGCTTGAACAAATGCCCTGGGTTCAGTCATGGGTAAACCCTTGAGTCAAAAAAGGAAATAAAGGCTACACTGCAACGAAATGGCAACTGTTGCATACAAATTGCCACTCTATCACACAACTAATTAAAGATAAAAGTGACAACAAATTAAAATGAGAAGTATGTGTAAATACACAGATTACATTTTGAGTGGTGTGTTGGGAAGGTCTACTGGAAAATTAAATAAGCAGAAACATTCTGCTAAATTGAAAATAAAGCAATGATCTCAAAGCAAAGGTGAGAACTGTATTCTTGGGTCTAGAATTTATTAACTCTGATGGAATCTTCCACTTCTCTGGGGATCAATTTCTTTCTCCATGAAAAAATGAAAGGTGTAGGACCTGACCTAGATGACCCCCAAGGTATTTCATCTTCTGGCATTGGTATTCCATGAACATGTGAGAGACCAGCTCATGGATGGTAGGAGCTACAGACCAGAAAAGGACAGTGATAGAAGCTGGAAGGAGCTTTCAGAGCCCAGGCACACATAGCATTTAGTAAGAAGGATATCTGGGTAGGCCCAGATTCAACTGCTAGCTTTAAGGTAAACTCTCTGAATGACCTCTGGGAATTTTTGCTTTAGTTTGGTCCCCACACTCCAGAGCGTTTTCAAAATTATATGAGATAAGTGTGGGAAAGCACCTTTTTGTCTTGGAAAATTCCAAAGGATAATTATAAATACCTTCTAGAGCTCATAATCTCAGTGTTGCTCATGGGTATTTATTTAAATATTTGCCCAGATTCTGCTATCATAGATGGTATCAGAGATGACAGATTGCCTCTCTATTTATCAGGCTCTAAAAAGAATGTGCACACTTTGACACAGTATGTTGGGAAAATCAGAACTCCCTAAGTGAAAAGAAAACAACTGTGAACTCTGTGATATTAAAGAAATATAACTCCAATGAGACATGGATTTAAAGACATCTATCTTCAGTAGATGTAGATTTTTATACATTAGGTGAATTAAAATTGCATGGAAATTTCCTGGAGATTTTGTACTTTTTTTGTTTTCCCACAAATTCACTTGAGTAACTTTGAGTAATTATGGCTTTTTTACACTTTGTGTTTCCCCAAATTTTCATCCCCCGAACTGACAGCAATTTAACTAATTACATTTTTAAGTTCAGTGGTAAACACAGGCAATCCAAAGTAAGTATAATTGCCAGGGAGAAAAATGTCTGGGCTCCAGGTTTAGTCTAGCCTTGCCACATGGTATTTGCTAAAAAGCCAGTCTCCTACCTATCAATTAATCAAAATGTTATGCTCTGAATCTGGAAATTTAGTGGTCAAATGTTCTAACAAACAAAAACATTGTATTCTATAGAAAAAGCATTAAAAATTAAATCAAGATTTTTAATTATTATCCTTTTTCTCTCTTCGTATATATACATACATGTACAAAATACATTATTTTAATATGAACATATGAGATGAATTATCATTTTCCTGTTGATATAGAATGCATATATTTTTCACAGGACTTATATAATGATCAAAGTTGTAATTTATCTCAAGCTCATATTTTTAGTCAAACTCAAAATAGCTAAGATAAAAACTATTATAAATATGAGATATCACATACAAAATATAAGTATAAAGTACAGTGCAGGTTAAAGTAGACTAACTGACCACCATGGATTTGAATTCACTTAAAAATGTCATTAAAAATAAAGTAGGGTGCCTGGGTGGCTCAGTCGGTTGAGCAATCAACTTGATTTAGGCTCAGGTCATGATGCCAGGGTCGTGAGATCAAGCCCCGCATTGGGCTCCACACTGAGTTTGGAGCCTGCTTAAGATTCCTTTTCTCTCTCCCTCTGCTCCTCTCCCCCCATTCATGCTCTCTCTCTTTCTTAATTAATTAAGTAAGTAAGTAAAAATACTCAGAAATGGGTGTTAAACACATGTAACCATCTTACCACATAGCTTCTGTTTTCAACTTCCCAGAGACACAGAAAGGAAATGGTAGACAAAGGCAAAAAGGAAAGATGGCAGAATGAATACAACTGAGAGAGGAGGTTCAAGAAAGCAAGGGAGGAAAAGGCAGTAAAAGAAGGAGAACATAGAGAAAATAAGGGGGGAATAATGAGGCTGTAAGACGAGCTACAGTTAAGTATATTGATGATTTTTCTTTCCATGCCTTCCTGCTTGATACTTTATGTTTGATTAAAAAAAAAAAAAAAAGGTTTAGTGTTTTCCAATGATTTTGCATCACAGGAACTGAGTTTCTTCTTCCTTTCAACTCACAGTAAAGCAAGTGGTGGTGGACATGATTTTTCATATTGTTGCCTCTTCTCCAAATCCAGTAGATCTTTACACAGAAGACAAGTGTCAACTTCCAAGATGGTACACTTACACACTGATCATCTTTTCTGTAGGTTCTGACACTTAGATATTACCCAGGCTCATGCACCCAATGGTGAAAGGAGCTTGATAATCTTCGTACAAGCTAATACCATGGCATATGCACCTCTTCACACGTTCTTGATAAAAACACACAGAGAAATGAATAGTGCAGGCAAAATGAGATGATGAGACTATTTTAACTTTTATTGTTGGCATTTTAGTTTATTTGGCTTGACTTTTTTTTTTTAAGGGCTAGGGTTGACTTATGGAAAGCATGGTGGGGAAAAAAAAAATTGGGTCCTGGGGTTGACTCAGCCCTTAACTAGCTTTAAGAATCTAGATATTGCTGGGGGCACTTGGGTGGCTCAGTTGGTTAAGCGACCGACTTCAGCTCAGGTCATGATCTCGCGATTTGTGAATTCAAACCCTGCATCAGGTTCTGCACTGACAGTCAGAACCTGGAGCCCATTTTGGATTCTGTGTCTCCGTCTCTCTCTCTGTCTCCACCCCTCCCCCCCCCCCCCACCGCTGATGGTCTATCTCTCTTTCCTTCAAAAATAAATAAATATTTAAAAAAATTAAAAAAAAATCTAGATATTGCTCAATGAGCAGTTTATTTTCAATATATAAATTCAAAATGTAGTATTTCCATACTGGCTCCTTAATTATTTATTTATTTATTTTACCGTAAAACAAATACCAAAATGTTGGTAATTATTACTATTTTTTTGTAGTAATGCTACCAACCACATAGTGGTATAATAATCTATTTCCAGTTAAACCTATTTCTTCTGTACTGATTTGTCCTGTTTGAGGGAGTGTTTTGGTATAATTGACCTCCTTTGGACCTATCCTTCCTCAATTGTAATTTTTTTCTTTCACTGGCAATTGATTTCCAATTCCCTTTGTTACAATGATTTAGCTTCTGGAATCTCTACGCAAACCTGTACATTTAGCTTCTGGAATCTGTATTCAAACCTGTAACTTGGCTTGCATAGACCATGAACTGTTCCTCACATTTGAGAGAGGGAAGAGAGTTTAACCTATTTATAATAACAACCTTGTGTTGCTACGAGATGTGCCATGGCAGAACTGAAAATCATTATCTTTGTCATGAGAACAGAAGGTATAAATAAGGTGACCAGAGAAGTTTTACTGCTGTTAGCAACAGATGCAGAAGAGCAAAACAGCTATTCCAATAATACTACCCATATGCTGGTGCGAACAAAAGAAAGATCTAGCAGTCCCAGGCTAAGTGAATTAGTGCTCCTCGTGATGCCATTGCCCAGGGCTGGGTTTTGTTCTTTTTCCGTGATGTCTTTTCAGTGCCAAATATGTTGTCAGTTCCTATTAACAAAGAGCCAGGCTGCCTAGAGTCTGGGTTAGACCTATTCTAAGGATGGAAATTGCCTTATTCTCAGGTTATTAATGTGATATATCCTTAGGCTTTGGATGCCCCTTGGGGTCCAAACAGTGCAAATAGGTTTTGTTTTGCTTTTCACTTTAGTTTTCAAAGCCACAGCTCTTTTCCCTACCACCACCTCTAGCTAGAATTTTGTCATTCTTCCTTCGTCATTTGTTTCTCTTCCCCAAAACATGAAATGTAAAAGGCTGACTCTGCCCGTGAGTGCACTAGGTAGTTGTACATGGCTGAAGGCTGAGGGAAGAAGGCTGTGAAGTTGCATTTTAACTCACAAGCCCATGACTGTGGGATTTGTACTTTTTTTTCTAGCACATTTGATGTGGTTGATGAACAAGTCTCCTTTTCACACACAGCTTCATCCCCAGGGTTTCCTGCTTATTCACATAAACATTGATAATAGTCTTTAAACAAAATAGAAATCCTATTCTGGTCAATGTGGAGTCACAAAGGAAGAGAAACATTTGCTTATTTTTGCCTAGTTACTAGAGATATAATATGGCTTGCCTACATGTGTACCTGAATGTCAAGATTTCAAAAACAGCTCATTTGCTCTGATTGGTTTCTCCAATAACCTCCGCATATTTGTCATGCTGTAGATAAGATTTTGGTAGTCCACATTTACCCACTCATAAATCAACTACTGATTTGAGACAATGTTACATGCAGTATATTATAGTAAATACTGTGGGGAGTACAAAAATGAATTAGTATATTTATCAAATGGATCCAAGTCCAATAGAGGAGATTAATACCTACATATAAACAATTTTGTACATGCTTTGTAAGGAGAATGTGGTTACCACTGATTTAGCTCAAGCTAGAAGTCTCTACATCATCCTCAATTTTCTTTTTACATCATATCATACAACATTGGTTGCACAATGCAACAATGCTCTGCACAATTTTTTTTAATATTCTTGAATGTTTCCCTTCTTTTCACTACCAATGTATTAATTCATAAACTTAAACTTTCTCATTTGATTGATTGCAATGAATTGATTGTTTGATTATTCTGGAAGCTGTAGGGAGCCATTGGAAGATTCAGAAGAGAGGGACTATGTGATTATGCCTACTCCTTAAAAAAAATAGTATTGTTGAATCAGGAGACTATAGATGCTGGAGAGGATGTGGAGAAACGGGAACCCTCTTGCACTGTTGGTAGGAATGCAAACTGGTGCAGCCACTCTGGAAAACAGTGTGGAGGTTCCTCAAAAAATTAAAAATAGACCTACCCTATGACCCAGCAGTAGCACTGCTAGGAATTTACCCAAGGGATACAGGAGTACTGATGCAAAGGGGCACTTGTACCCCAATGTTTATAGCAGCACTCTCAACAATAGCCAAATTATGGAAAGAGCCTAAATGTCCACCAACTGATGAATGGATAAAGAAATTGTGGTTTATATACACAATGGAGTACTATGTGGCAATGAGAAAGAATGAAATATGGCCCTTTGTAGCAACATGGATGGAACTGAAGAGTGTGATGCTAAGTGAAATAAGCCATACAGAGAAAGACAGATACCATATGTTTTCACTCTTATGTGGATCCTAAGAAACTTAACAGAAACCCATGGGGGAGGGGAAGGAAAAAAAAAAAGAAAAGAGGTTAGAGTGGGAGAGAGCCAAAGCATAAGAGACTCTTAAAAACTGAGAACAAACTGAGGGTTGATGGGGGGTGGGATGGAGGAGAGGGTGGGTGATGGGTATTGAGGAGGGCACCTTTTGGGATGAGCACTGGGTGTTGTATGGAAACCAATTTGACAATAAACTTCATATATTGAAAAAAAAATAGTATTGTTAATTTAGGGTCTGGATCATAAATCCATTGAAGAAATTTCAATCCCATTGGTGAAGAAAAAGAATAAAGCAATTAAATCAGAAATCAATTGAAATATGGAATTACCAGAAACTTAGTTCATGGCCTTCACTAGGGCCATAGTAAATGTGTGATAAAATATAATTCTTTAACAAATTAAAACATAATTATAATTACAATTTAAAATATAGTTCCTCAAAACAATATCCATTGAATTCAGAACATTATACTACTTATATGTGATGGACACAGAAATGTGCCATGCAGAGTCCCTTTTGAGGACAGGGTGATAATTGTCACAGACATACTCTCAAGTACCCCAGTTTGGAAACTTGGCCTGTAAGGAAAGGGTATCACAATGGGAAAAAGCCAAGTCAAAGCCTAGAAAACTATCCCCCCTATTCCTGGCCAAGCTACCATATTAAAAACATTATCATTTCCAAGAAAAGGACTTATTGGCATTACCAAATAATTTAGTTAGCTAGTCAAAGGCCTAGAAGAAATATTGGAAGATCCAGGAAAAAGATAACTAGGATAAAGGTGTATGGCTAGACCTATCAGAGAAGGCTAAATATGAAGTTTTTTGTGTCATATGTTAACACATACAAGAAATCAACCACAACATATACAAGATGATTTGGCAAGCTGATGTTAGTCAATGTCTGTCATTGGCCACTCTAATGCTGGCATAATAGGCACATGAAGGAAAGATGGCCACAATGGCAAAAATGGACCAAAGCTGATATAACTACTGCTACCACTGAATGTTCAAATTGCCAACAAGAACAGAAAAACAATAGTGTTCTCAATAGGGAATAACACTGAATCCAATTATGATGCCATTCCTGCAGCCACTATGGAAAACGGTATGGTGGCTTCTCAAAAGATTAAAGACAGAACTACCATATGATCCAGTAATATCACTGCCCACTTTGGGTATAAATCCAAAAGAATTGAAGTCAGAATCTCAAAGAGATATTATCACTCCTATATTCACAATAGCTAAGATGTGGAAACAATCTAAATGTCCATCAACACATGAATGGATAAAGAAAAAATGATACACACACATGCATGTGCGCACGCACACACACACACACACACACACACACACACACAATGGGATAATCTTCAGCCTTAAAGAAGGAAACCCATAGTATAGGACAACATGGATGAACCTTGAAAACATTATGCTAAATGAAATACACCAGACACAGAAAGACAAGTACTGCATTGTTCAAATTATAGGAGATACCTAAGTAGTCAAATCATAAAACCAAAGACTGGAATGATGGTTACCAGAGATGGGGGGAGGTGGAAATGGAGAGTTGTTAATCAACAGGCATAAAGTTTCAGGTAAGTAAGCTGAATAATTTCTAGAGATTTTCTATCTATAGTCAACAATAATGTATCGAACACTTAACATTTGTTAAGAGGCTATATTTTAAGTTTCTTATCACAATAAAATAAATTAAAAAGGAATACACACACACAAGCACACACTATATGGCACCATTTCTCAAGGAGACCAATTAGCCACATGATGCATCATTCATCACTAGTACACAAGCCAGCTATCTGCTTTGATAGAAATATATATTCTTGGCATGCGTTTTTCTTTCCTGCCTACAGAGTTGCAGAATCACTATCCAAGGGCTTATAAAATATTTGATTTACTGATATAGAATCTCACATACAATCACAACAGATCAGGTAACCCACTTTACCATGAAAAATATGGGAGTGAGGATGGGCCCATGCCATGGAATCTACTAATCATGTCACATATCACACCATCCAGAAACTGCTGGCTTCACAAAATGCTGGCACAACCTTCTGGAGTCATAGCTGAAGCATCAGCTCAGATCTTCTTCTTTCTGAGAATAGTGTCTATGTACTCTAAGATGCAGTATGTACCTTGAATCAAATAACTTTATATAGTGCTATGACTCCAAGAGGAAGAATACATAGCTCCAAGAACCAAGTGGTATAAACAGGAGTGGTGCTACCTACCTTCACTTCCAATAATCCACTTGGTGAACTTGTTCTTCTCATACCCACAGCCCTGGGCTTAATAATTAAGAGTTCATGGTCCCTAAAAAGAGGATACTTTCTTCAGGGGACACAGAAAGAGCCCCATTGATCTATAAATTATGGCTGCTCTCTGAGACCGGAACCAGCAGTAGGAAGAGTCAGCAGACTGACGAGCACTGAGCCCCTACCGATGCGAGGAAGTAAGGCTGCCTACACAATGAAGGCAGGCAGGGAGGAATATATTTGATCTCAGACTAAAGAATCTCTTGTTATTTGTTGTAGACTCTGGGTCTGGAGTTCTCTCTTGTCCAGCAAGAGAGCAGATGCAGGATTAAAATGCGAGAGAGACTAATGTCTGGGAGGAGACAAGAGCCCCAGGTAAGGGTCCTTGCTCCATTTTCATTAGGATCAGAAGGCTTACAAGCATGACAGACGTGCAATGAAACCATGAACATTGTGAACACTAACTCCTGGGCATGGAGGAATGAGGGTTTTGAAGATATGCGGTGTCAGGGGTTTGGGTCAATACAAAACAAAATCCTGGCACCAGGCAGATGGTTGTTTACCGCAGACAGGAGGCACCACCTCTGTTTTACCTAAACTTGCCTAGGGGACAAGAAATACAGCAGGCTCCCTCAGGTCTACAAGGCACCTTTCTTTTGCTAATTAGCTCAGTTCTAGGCAATTTAGCCCCTCTGCTGTCTAAAGTCCTGTCCTCCTGTTTTTGTCCTTCCTTCCTGTGAAAGCAGCTTTCTGCTCTTTTTATTAAGTTGAGGGCACTTCTGCCCTGAATACCTAATCTTGTTTACCTAATCTTGGTTGCTTTCATCCCGAGTTTTCCTATTTCTATACCTTTGTCCTATACTGGGGGCCTTTGCCCTGTTTACCCTAATAATGTTTACCTAATCTTGTTTACCTAATCTTGGATGCTTTCATCCTGTGGCTTTTTATTTCTTTATGCCTTGTTAACCCATGGGTACAAGCTCGGAGAATTCGTAAACTCATTCTCTGGAGCTATTCCCTTGCCTTATTGTTTTGTTAAATGGAAAAGTACTGCTCTCACAGTCTGAGAAGCCCTGGTGATCACAGTCTCAGACCCCTCAGGGATATGGTCTTAGGATAGACACCTGATAAGCCAGTAAGGCCAGTAAAGGTGTTCACTGAAGTGAAGGAAATCTAGAATGAACAGTGAGGAGAAAGACTATGGCAATTTGTGAAGCAAAAGTCAATGCCATCGAGGGAGCTATAGTTTGGCCACTCACCTCCTTCTCTTAACATTTCTCTCAGGAAGAGAGGCCCGAACAAGTGCTTAGTAGACTTCTTCCCTAAATGTATAAGAAGTGATTCCAGGCAGTGCAGATGCAGACTGGGGTGGACATGGTGATATAACACTCACATCGCCTTCGAGAAGGGACATGCTGCCCAGCCTCAGGGAGCTCCTCAGAAGACAGTCTCCAGCTCTCAGACACTTCAGGGACTGCCTCATCTGAAGAGAGTCAGCTTACTCACGCTTACGTCCTTTCTAAGGGGGGTGGGGAGGGGTCCGTGTTCAATAACTGAAAGAGGTGAGGATCATCTCTCCTATTCAACACTGCATGGGTTGCTTTGACTCTGCAAAGCTGTTAGGAGGCCTGTACTGCAACTTGACTTTTCTTTGTGTTCTCTACACTCTGCTTCAGACTATGGACCCCAGAAAACCCAAATTTTAAGAAGAGCTATACAGTGATAGAGTTTTTAAAAATGTCCTTTAAATGATTTGGAAAGTTTGTATAATACTAAGAAAAGGCAAACAAGTGATAAATTCCCTTGGAGGTGGGAGCATGTTTTATTCATCTTTATATTTTTATACCGGTGTGGTAGCTGATATAGTGCACTAAATTGAAATGAATTGAATCATACTGAATTGGAAGGCTGCAATAATAAATAATATTCAGTAATATATCATAGTCAATAATTTTCCCTTTCATAATTAGTCACCCTTGTTTCTGGTTCCTTACTTGCTTTCAGAGAACAAAGTGTGAGATAATTATCCATCACCTCATTGAGAAATTGCATTCCTCCTGTTGGAGGAATCCTTTCCCCAATCCTATTTCCCTGAGGAAATATCGATTAAATTTATGACCATTCTTTTCACCCCGGTCTTTGACTTGTGAGGTTGGGAGAAGTTGTCTGTGCAGTGCAATCCCTCCTCTATTTGGAAGAGGTGGCCAAGAGCAGGCACACTTCTTTTGGCCTATTTTATGAGACGTCTCCCCCTGTGGTGAAGACTCTTGAATCTAGGACTATTTGGGTAATTCTTCCAATTTGAGGTAATATGAATAAGTTTTAGGAAGTCTATTTGGCTCTTATTCCAAGTCATATTCTCCAAAACCAACTCTACCAATCATAACAGTGATATTTTAATGTCCATCAGTTGAAATTTTTTATGTGCAAATATCTCAGCTGGAAAGAGGAGTGTGATTAAACCCCAAACTCCAGCTGACTCCCCAACTAGTGATGCATTCCTTTTTTATTTATAAGAGGCCAGTCTCTCTTTACACTCAACTTATCCCCTAAACCTCTTTCATCAATTCATTCTCATAACCCATGTGGCAAAGACTCTATTTGAGTATTTATTTGTGATCAGTGCATAGAAATTTACTGAGGGATGTAGACAGAATCAGGAAGCATTACCCTCCCTATAACCTAGAGGGCAGGCAACCAAGCCTAGCAGGCAACCATTTCTCTGTTAAGATGAGGAGGGTCTCTCTGATGACAGTAAGTCACTACCACTTACTTGTCATTCTAAAATTTACATTGAGAAATGTTTGCTCAGCATAAACAAGATTATTAGCACACTAACCATAATAAAGAATGAATTTTGGGGGCATTTGGGCGGCTCAGTCGGGTAAGCATCTGACTCTTGATTTCAGCCCAGGTCATGATCTCACAGTTTGTGTGCTCAAGCTCCATGCTGGGCTCTGCATTGACAGTGCGGAGCTTGCTTGGGATTCTCTCTCTCTCCCTCCCTTTTTCTCTGCCCCTCCCCTGCTCACACACACTCTCTCTCTCTCTCAAAATAAATAAACATTAAAAAATAAAAAAAAATAAAAAATAATGTATTTTCTTACTCTTTTACTTCACTTTTATTGAGGAAGGCAAAACTTTTCTTCATTATTATCTGTGTTGAATAACAAAAATAATATCTTTGAAAAATATTAAACAGGTATATTAAGTTAATTTCCCATAGATCAGGTTTCCTTGCAGCTTCCCACAGACAGTGGATATCATGCAGAACAAAGAAGTAAATGACAATTTCAAGTTTAAAAACATAATTTTGAGTCTATAATGACATTATGATCCTGAAAGATTTTTTTGAAATATAGAAGTCTAGTTCTATATAACAAAAGCATTCTTTTACATATTAAGAGTGAGTCTTAGAAGTCTGAGCTTAGAGGTTTACCATAGTTGTGGAAGATGGTGGATATTCAATATCATATGTGTTGTATTTGTCAGCATTTGTTTTTGTAATAAAATAAAATGTATAATCTTTGCTTTAATTTAAAATTATACTACATGTATTTTTCCATTTTTGTCTTCCTCTTCTCAACACACGCCTGCATTCAAATAAACCAGTCAATATCCTCGGGTGTAGTATTTCACTCATTTGTCTATTTTCATATAATTATAATGAAAACATATAAGGTGTTTCATTGATATTTGTTTTTACTAGTCATCCTATATATGCTGATCTTTGACCAGCTTCCTTACTTAATAATACATTAAAGACCTTTTTCCAAGTCTGAATGTGCATACCTAACTCATTTTTTTAAACATTGCTTTGTGTATTCTTTTAAATTAATACAAATTTTTAGTGCAGTTTTAGATTTACAGAAAAATTGAGCTAGAGGTTTCCCATCTATCCCCTCACACACATGCACACAGTTTCCCCATTACTAATATTTTGCTAAACGGCTACAGTTGTAAACTAGAATGCACCAATATCAGCTCATCAACTAAAAAATGTGCCACACGAATGCATCATTTTTTTCAACAACTACATGACATTATATTGCGTAGGTGTATCTCTCCATTCCTTAACTGTTGAAGAATCTGGCTGTTTATAACCTTTTACCATTATAAACACTGCCACACTAAACATCCTTCAACATTTACCCTTATACACTAGGAACGTTATTTCTATGAGGTGAGTTTTCATATGAAATTATTAAGTGAAAGTATATGAATATATTACCATTTACTGCCACTTGTATAGTCATCTCCTCTTTCATCAGGTTTTACAAATGAAAATCACATCTTCTAGAGTCTTGGTACATAGTGTACTTAGTGAGATTTTTTTTGTTTATTTATTTGAGAGAGAGAGAAAGAGAAAGCATGAGCAGGGAAGGGCAGAGAGAGAGAGAGAGAGAGAGAGAGAGAGAATTCCAAGCAGGCAAGCAGGCTCTGAACTGACAGTGCAGAGCCTGATGCAGGGCTCAGTCTCATGGAACGGTGACGTCATCACCTGAGCTAAAATCAAGAGTTGCATGCTTAACCGACCTAGTAACCCAGGCCTCCCAAGAGACTTCTGAAACTTATTTAATATGCTTACATTTTCATGAACAATTGGATGACAGATTTGGCTGATATTACTGTCAGTACTGTGTTC
Source organism: Leopardus geoffroyi (assembly GCF_018350155.1). Classification (NCBI taxonomy): domain Eukaryota; kingdom Metazoa; phylum Chordata; class Mammalia; order Carnivora; family Felidae; genus Leopardus; species Leopardus geoffroyi. Next base: position 207,383,130 of record NC_059326.1, read on the forward strand.
TCAAGGGGTGAAAATGACTAACAGACCGATATATAAGAACCTGTACCCACATAGTCTTATTTGAAAATTGCAACTTTTTTTCACAAGTAAGTCTTATAATAGTTCCTTTGGGTTTCTTATTCTTTGGAGGATTATTCTATACATTCTCTACTAAATGGTCTAGACAGGTAGTCCAATCCAACATTCAAGCTCTGTAAAACTGATCTAGTCCTGCATTTTATGTTGTGTCCCCGTCCTACTCATACCGCTTCTCATGTATCCAGAATTATTATAAAGGGAAATACTGTAAAGTCATCTCATTACTATGAAACAAAATTCCGTATACCAAGGACTCATACAGTCAACAGTGCACCCATAAGTGTAGTAATTTGCTTTTTTTTTTTTTGTTTTTTTGTTTTTGTTTTTGTTTTTGTTTTTTTTACCATAAACTTGCTGACAATGAACACATGTAAGTATGGAACCGGGAAGCAGGAGAGTTAAATCACGATTTCTGAATGTGTATTTGTGGGTAAGGAAATCTACATATGATCCATTTTACCAACCAGATTTTAGATAAAGATACCTGGTTTCAGAGAGGCAAAAGGAATTGCTTCAGATCACCCAGTTACTGATGGCATCAAGACGAGAACAAATGTCTTCTTAAAAAAAATTTTTTTTAATGGTTATTTATTTTTGAGACAGAGAGAGACAGAGCATGAACGGGGGAGGGTCAGAGAGAGAGGGAGACACAGAATCTGAAACAGGCCCCGGGCTCTGAGCTGTCAGCACAGAGCCCAACGCGGGGCTCAAACTCACAGACTGTGAGATCATGACCCGAGCTGAAGTCGGACGCTCAACCGACTGAGCCACCCAGGCGCCCCACAGATGTTTTCTTAAATGGCAGCCCCAGTCTTTTTTCAACATGCCACACTTAGGCCATCCAATATTTAGGACTGGTCCTGTAGGAACTCAGCTATCCCACCTCTCTCTTCAGTTTATTCAGTTGGAAAAATAAGCAAAATTTCTGCCATTCCTAAACCTTGCTGTATCAATTATTCAAAAGAATATCACATTTAAATTATACTAGCTAACTTCTGGGGTGCCTGGGTGGCTCAGTCAGTTGGGTGTCCGACTTCGGCTCAGGTCATGATCTCACGGTTCATGAGTTCGAGCCCTGCATCAGGCTCTGTGCTGACAGTTTGGAGCCTGGAGCCTGCTTCAGATTCTGTGTCTCCCTCTCTCTCTGCCCCTCCCCAGCTCAGGCTCACACTCTGTCTCTGTCAAAAATAAATAAACTTAAAAAAGAAAAAATTTTAAAAGAAATTATAATAGCTAATTTTTGAAACACTTACCACAAGCCTGCTCTCGTGGTTGATTTTATTTTAGTGCTAAAAAATTGTGGTAAAATAGACCTTGCGTGAAATTTACAATCTAAACCATTTTTAAGTGTGGAGTTCACTAGTGTTAAGTACATTTACATTGTTGGGCAACCAATCTCCAGGACACTTTTCATTTTGTAAAACTAAGATTTTCAGATCCATTAAGCAGCTCCCCATTCCTCACTTCTGTCAGCCCCCCACAACCACCAGTCTACTTTCTGTCTCTGCGACTTTGATTACTCTAGGTACTTCATGTAAGAAGAATCACAGTATTTATCTTTTTGTGACCGAATTATTTCACTTACCATAGTGTTCTCAAGGTTAATCAATACGGTACTATGTATCAGAATTTTCTTCCTTTTTTTTTTTTTAAATGTTTATTTACTTTTGAGAGACAGAGCACAAGCAGGGGAGGGGCAGAGAGAGGGAGACACAGAATCTGAAGCAGGCTCCAGGCTCTGAGCTGTCAGCACAGAGCCTGACGTGGGGCTCGAATTCACAAACCATGAGATCGTGACTTGAGCCAAAGTTGGACGCTTAACCGACTGAGCCACGTAGGTGCTCTAGAATTTTCATCCTTTTTTAGGGCTAAGTGATAGTCCTTTGTAAATATGCATATACCACATTTCATTTATCCATCCAACCAATGAATGGACAGTTTGGCTGCTTCTAGTTTTTGGCTACTGCAAATTATGCTGCTGTGAACATGGGTATACAGGTATCCCTTGTCCTTTTCAGTTCTTTTGGTAAACATTCAGAAGTGGAATTGTTGGATCATATGGTAATTGTATTTTAAATTTTTTGTGGAACCACTGAGGGCTAAAATGTGAGCATTTTAATCTCTCTCTCGTTCTCTCTCAGTAGACCTCAGTAGACATAAATAATTGTAGTAATAAATCTTTGGGGAAAATCACAACAAAATATTTATACAAGCAGTGAGTTTATAAATAGAAAATTGATAGCAACAAAAATTTTGTAAAAGACTGTATATCAACTATGTTTTGTCCCTTAGAGATTTTCTTTCCAGTCAAATCACAGGCTGAATAGACTGTGTGTGAACCACAGTGGCAAATCCAATCTTCTTAGGAAACAGTGATGCGCAAATTGACAGATTTACACCATAAAGACACCAATGTTGATACATTTAATTAAAAATCTGGTTTTCCTATCTGTTATCTAAATAATTCAGGGAAACAAGATTTGTGTATTGTTTCCCTTTGCACATCTATATCATGAAAACCTGAACAGAAACGATAAAATTTTAACTTTTCTGGGGAGATATTTTGGTTTGAATTGTAACAGAACATTTTCTGGTGACAAGCCCCACCAGCCTTTGAAGGCAGGTCAGTAGCCAGGAAGCACAGAAACGGAATGGCCGTGGCGAGTGAGGATGAGGCCGATAGGAGAACCTGTCTGTCTTCCTGTCTGTCCAGTACCAACGGTCTTAAGTTGAACACTGTCTAAGGCTATGGTGAATTATGTAGGGCCCAGGGAAATCTGAGTCTGGCTAGAAACCCTTAGTCCCATTTTTCTCACAAAACTATATTTAGTAATCTATGGCCTTTGTGCCTGGACACAACTTTGTAAGTGGCTCTGATGCTTATCATCTGGATAACTTGGGGGCAGTTAATTAACTTCTTTCCACCTCAGTTTCCTTTCAGAAAAATAGAAATACCATACTAGAAGCCTGATGAAGGTCTTGTAAAGATTTTAGAAGATTTTATACGTGTGAAGTCACATACATGGAACTCAGTAGATGTTTATCTATGGAAAAAAATAGTGATATTCTATACCTAGTAGATTCCTCTGGAAAAGAGAATTTAGATTTCAAACATGTTGGCAAATGACTAAGTTATTAATGACATAATAACTTCTTTATTTGTACTCTCAACTCCCCAAAAGACCACTGATAATCAAATAAGCTTAAGTTCATCAGACTCAACTACAGATATAACAACTGGAGAAAATAATAAGTGGCTAGAATCTGAACTGTGTCCTAGAATGGAAAGCTTAAGGGAGAATATTTACAGGGTTTGAAGGTTTAGGCTCCAGTGATAGAAAACAGATCTTTCAAGGTGAGGAATGAATTGGGATTGAGTAAAGTTTGTGACTACAAATCTCATGCTGAAAAAATAGCTAAAGGATTTTGGATTATGCCAGTCCTTTTTCTTCTATATGCTCCATAATTACCATGATATTTGAATAACGATAATGAGCACATAATGATGGAAATTTAAAAATGTGATTTTCCTCCTCATTACCTGAAGAATTCAGGGAAATGAGCTCTGTGTGCTGTTTACCCCTGAATACCTATATTATGAAAGTTTGAACAGAAATAATAAAATTTTAAGTGTTTTCTACTTTGATTTAATAAAATATACTAAGAAATAGAAGATACCAAGGAAATAAGTCATGGGGTCAGATGAAGATAAAGACCCCTTAGCTCATTGTCCTATTACAACATGAAATGGAGAATTATATATATATATATATATATATATATATATATATATATATATATTATGTATAGTATAAATATAATATATATTCTATACATCATATATTACATATAATATATTGCAATTAATTATATTTAATTATATAACTTAATTAATTAATTATATATTTAATTATAATTAATTACAATATATATGGCATGTACCAGGTGATAGATTCCATAATAAAGGAATAAAAATTAAATGGGATTTTGGTAGTGACCTTGGCTCTGCTATGAGGAAAAAGAGTAAGTTGTTAAAATCTTCCATTGAAATGTGTTTCTTATTATAAAGATATTTTCATGTATAAGATAACATATACAAGAAATTGTAATATATAAGAAATATATTGTACAAATATATTGTACAAATATATTGAAATATATATTGTAATATATAACAATGGGTTAAGAACAAAAAGCCTTAATCTTTTAAGAATGTTCTATACAGAAGACAGAGGGTTAGACTTTCAAGTAGAAATGAGAAGGATTAGATTCCGTTGTCCTCTATTTCTGCTGACTTATTTTGTCAGGACTTATTTCATCATACAATAGTACAGAAACTAAATTTCTCTTGATTTTCCAGCAGTTTAGAATATATGCACTTCTCTGATACCTAGATTGTCTTCTAGGAACTGATTATAATACAAATCTCATAAGGATTGATTTCTGCAACTGATCCTGTCAAATGCCATTCATGTAGTGTATCATTCATTACTCAATATTTTAAAGCTTGTTATTGGAGTTTGAGGTAACTATTTTAAGCGCAAATGTTGACCTCTTTTATCAGAATCCTTCCCAAATATTCAATAATCGTCACTAAAATGTCTGGTAACCAAAAGAATGTGTAACTTGAAACCCACACTGAATACCTGATGGGTATGAAGATGATGAAGACTCTTGTCTTTAGTCAGGGAAATGCTCTGTCAAGGAAATGAATGAGCCCTTAAATGAAGCCAGCTGTAGGCAAAGCATTGCCTATATGAATGTAATATAATAGCAAAAATATTTTTTCTAAGCAATTGCAAGCCAAAAATATGCCAGGGACTTCATAATTAATATTATTTTATCATTTTAAAGTATGAGAAAATAGCCTCATAAAAGTGAGATAACTTGCCCAAGACTGCAACCATTATTGTATGATACAACAAAGCTTTAGTTATATTCTAATCCCTCAAAGCCATTTTTCCCCCCATTATGTCATACTCCATTGTTTCAAAACCCTATTCTATGATTTCTAAAACATGCTGTAAGCCCATGTATCCCATGATGCAGATATAAGGCATCAGGTAGTACAGCCAGGCAGAGCTGATTTAGAGCCTACCTTCTTAAGAGGGCTTCCTGGAGAAATGTGATCTCGGCAGGAAACAAACACATTAAAAACAACAAAAACCCCTCAGGATTCTGGTAGATGCAGAGATGTATTTGCTCCTGACAAGATGGACCTGTGAGTAACAGATTCCCAGTAATGGGGCTGAGGGTTACTGGTCTTCAAAGAACACATGGAAACTTTCCAAAAGAGAGAATCAGTTTTAAACACCTTTGAAACCCAGAGAACACTAGTGCTAAATAACTTGCAAAGTAAAAAATAAGATTTTTCCTCTGTGGTAGGCAGAATGACCCTAATCCCCCCCAAAATCTTCCTGTCTTAATCCCCCAAACCTATGAAATGTTTCCTTACAGGACAAAAGGAACTTTGCTGATGTGATTAAGGTAAGGATCTTGAGATAGAAAGGTTATCCTAGATTATCCAAGTGGACTTGGTATAATCACAAGGGCCCTTATAAGAGGGAGGCAAGAGAGTCAAAGGCAAAAGAAGGAGATGGGAACAATGCAGGGTGAGGCTGGGATGCTGTTCTTTGAGGGTGGAGGAACTGCTTCACAGCAATTCACAGCCAATGAATGGAGGCAACCACCAGCAGCTGGACATGATGAGGAACAGACCTTCCCCCGGAGCCTGCAGAAGGAACACAGGCCTGGCAGTACCTTGGTTTTAGACTTATGACCACTAAAACTTTAAGAAAACAAATCTGTGAAATGTGTGTTGTTTTGACTAACTTCGCAGTATTTTGTTACAGCAGCAGTCGGAAACTAGTATCACTTTCCTTGCCTTTCCTTCTTCACTTCTGAAGGGTCCAGTGGGGAAATTCATTGGAGAAGGAGGAATATAATTCTAGCTTGGGACATTGGTAGAAACAAGAGAGATGAAGTAGTCCACGGCCCCTTCTTCCAACTGGGTGTCCAGCCCAAAGAAGTGTTGGGCTGAACCGGACAGGTTAATTGCTGAACTGCTTGAGGACTGACTGACCAAAGGATATTTTGTTACCCAGGAGCTATGAATTTGTCCCAGACTTCACCTGAGGGTCAGGATGGACAAGATGATATAAGTGAAGAAAACAATTTTCTAATTACATCCTCTGAGCCCCACTTTTCCAAAACTATAGCACCATATAGGAACAAGTCCACTTTGAATTAGGTGACTACTCTGTTGCCTATTCATTCTGTGGGGCTTAGACTTTCTCCAAACACCCCTGTTTTCCTGGTTCTTGCTGAATGTCTTTGCAATGGTGTCCTTTCTTCATTACACTATTCCAGTGAGATTCTCAGTGCTGACAGTCTCAGATTCCCCACGTTCTGTCCTACCTACCTGTGTGTTATCAGCCTTGGAAAATTCCTCTTGTTTGTAAAGATAATAATAGACGTGTGACGATGGTGAGAGTATAATGTGCAAAATGTTAAAAGCATAATTGTCATATACATAGAGAGTGAGCATACACAAAAATTTTTGCTTTATTCATTAATGAGGCAAACAGTAGAATGAAAAATAGAAATTTTACATGGGCAGTGAAGAAGTGCTGAAATCTGATTGCTAAATTAGGTGCAGATTAGATTATGTTCTACAGAACAATAAAACCATAAATGATAACACAGAAGTCATCAACTCTGACAAAAGAAAAACAAATCCTTGTACTTTATCAGGTTTCTACAACCTACATTCTATATTTCAGGGCTATAAAATGCCTGGATCCTAATCGGCTTTGATTACCACGGTGAAAGTTCCATTTTCTGGGGGAGTCAGGTGTGTGGGCTAACACGTTGGCATAATGTTAAAATGTTGCACAATCATCTTGTTTATTTCCAGGTTGAGAATAATTCTCTCTAACATCATTAACAACTACTAAAGTATCTAAAAAATTAAAATTACTAAATAAATATTGACACGGAGGAGAGCAAATTTTACCAAATGATGGGACCTTCTGTTTTAAAACAAAGTTTTTATTTATTTAATCCCTGTGCTGGATTGAGCTACATCTGTTGGGTTAAGCTGGGATTTAAATTTTCCTGAATCTCCTTCTCTGCACGGTTCTAGATGTGACTTGGAAGATAGACGGTAAATAGTGGCTGAGATTCATGAAAGGACTCCGGGATCAGTTACAGTGCAGTTCATTGGCAGAGGTGCCTAGCAGATCCCAGGTCGTCCCTCATCCTCCCTGCTCTCTGATCAGCTTGCCTTGCCAACGGAGGGCTGCCCGCAAACAGATGGTTGGCACTGGTCACACAGAGTTTAAGAGCTTCTTGTAGACATCTCCATGACATACCCCTCTGCATCCATTGCGTTGTCTGGGTCTGCTTGGCTTTTATATTTACCTTCAAGCTCTGACCTTTCTATTCTTGCCAGTGTTTTTGACAGATGAACTTAGAGACTCTATGTCTGATTCCTATTCTCTGCTTCAGATCTTCACTTCACCAGCTCCTCCCACATTTCCAGAAGATCTAATATCTATAATAAATCTCTTATTCCCCAAGTGCTCAGAGAGGCTTTGCTTCCCTGACTTAACCCTGATGCATGCATTTCTATTGTTTTATGGCTATGATCTCAAATTTCAACCCTCCCCGATGAGATGTTTCCAACCACATTCTGACATAGAGTCTCTCCACTAAATTTACGATGGTAATAATTTTACTAATAACAATAATAGTGATAATAGCTAACACTAATACTTGTGAGGGACTGGCATTATTATGAACGATTTACTACTAAATGCTTAGATGTTTCTCATTCTCTTTAAGACTGCTTCCTATTCTTTAAAAAGAAGATTATGTTTTAGAATGGGAAATATATTCTTCTTAATCCTGAGGTCATATTGGTATGAAAGGATCACAGGAGGGGCACTTGGGTGCTTCAGTTGGTTGAGCATTCGACTCTTGATTTTAGCTCAGGTCATGATCCCAGTTTCCTGAGCTCTTCCTCTTCATTTTGGCCCAGGTCATGATCTCACAGTTTATTGAGCTCTCCCTCTCTGTGCTCCTCCCCAGCCCGCATTCTCTCTGTCTATCTCAAAATAAATAAATAACCTTAAGAAAAAAGAAAAGAAAAGAAAGAAAGGAAGGATCACAAGGAAATCTAGGTCGGGGTGTAGTTAGAAGTATGGTGTGGGTAGCCAGGCTAGTCTGGGGACTGCTTTATTTATGTGGCAGAACAGTTACTGGTGGTTCTCTAAGATGTAAAGAATCATTGCCAAAAAGGCACCCAAATGCTGTATATTGCAGTAACAGGACCTGCCGTGAATTTGTCATATGTCAGATACTTTGCAAAGCTGTTCATATATATTATCTCATATAATCCTGCCTCTGACTCCAAAAGGTAGGAACTATCAGCCTCTTTTTATAGGTGAGAAAACTGAGATTGGACAAAGTAACTTGCCCAAAGTCACACGTTGTGTATGTGATTGAGGCTTCTAGTTGTCTTCCTAGATCCATTCTTTCCTGCGAGGGACACCCAAGTCTTAGCTGGACAGATATTGAGAATAACAATGACTGCATTCCTATCCTCCCTTGCAACTGGGTAAGTCCACTTGGCTATATTATGACCATTGATGTAAAAGTAAAAGTGGTGGAAAGTTGCCCTAGAGGGAAAGAGTATCGTCTTTTTTGCCTTCTTTTCTGATTGCTGTAACGCAGACATAACGATTGGATCATCAGCGGCCAGCCTGGCTCTCCACATAACATTGGGAATGGCAGTCAAACACAGTGGAACGATATGCCATAAGAATCTTGAGTCCTTGATACTGGAACACCTTACACACTTGTCTCTAAGTTTCCATCCTATTTAAGTGAAAATTATTGGGTTTTTCTATAACTTGCAACTGAACCCGATCCCAATTAATGCAATAGTATAATCTTCTTATGTACATACACAAAAATAACACCAATAACACCCACCACCAGTACGGCCATTCATTCTTACAACTCTTTTCTCCTTATGGAAGATTGGAAATTAGAAATATGTCCCTGCAGTTACCGATTTCCAACCTCGAGTCTGAGAACTTACATTTATCAGGAGTCCCTGAAAATGCCAATTTTCTAACAACATGACCTCTCATCAGAGTAGTAAGAATGGAGAGCTACTGCTAAACAGTGCCTGATTTTTTTTTCTGTAATAGCACATTGCTGGGAAAATGCACTACTCAAGACCATGAAAATTAAAATGACTTCAATCCTCCTAAGTGACATCCAATTGTAAAATTGAATGGGATGGCTTTTTAGAAACTTTAAAAGCATAGCCTTGATTCACTTCCACATATGACTGCCTGAGAGGTTTTTTTTCTGTTCCTTTCTGTGTATGAGAGAGCTGAATTGTCTTGCCTTTGGCTTGCTAACAGGAGTATACAGGTTATTTCATAAGAGCTTTTTTTCCAAATGAAAATCAAACTTGCAATTATAAGATAAGTACCCACGCTATAATGTACAACATGATGACTATTGCTAACACTGCTGTTTGACACACAGGAAGGTTGTTAAGAGTGTAGATCCTAAGAGTTCTCATCACAGAGGACATTTTTGTTTTTACTTTTTTCTTTTCTTTATGTTGTATCTGTACGAGAGGAGGGATGTCAGCTGAACCTATTACAATAATCATTTCACAATTCATGTAAATCAAATCATCATACTGCAGTTTTAAACTTATACAGTGATATATGTTGATTATTTTTCAATAAAACTAAGGTACAAAACTAAGATACAAAAATCACAGAGGAAGGCTAAGAAAACAAAGCTCTTGTGAGTGTGACATGTACATGTATAGGCAGCAAGGCTCATACACAACCTACCCAAGCTCAGAAGAGTTTTCCTAGTTCTGATCATTCTTAGGGCCAAATATCCAAGATCATCGATTTTTGTTGCCAATGGCAATTTGGAAGGCAGTGGGTCTTTAATTCACCAATTACACTGATTTCTGCTGGGCTTTAATAAGATTTCCCATAATTTATAACTTACTAGGGGTGCCTGGGTGGCTCAGTCGGTTAAGCGTCTGACTTCAGCTCAGGTCATGATCTCGTGGTCTGTGAGTTTGAGCCCCACGTCAAGCTCTGTGCTGACAGCTGAGAGCCTGAAGCCTGCTTCTGATTGTGTGTCTCCCACTCTCTCTGCCTCTCCTCACTTGTACTCTGTCTCTCTCACTCTCAAAAATGAATAAATGTTAAAATTTTTGTTTTAATTTATAACTTACTATGCACTCAGATCTGAATGAGGAGAGATAAATAAACTCTGTGTTAAGAATCGATTTTGGTATTGTCCTGTGATGACCATGTAGGAAGTAGAAAAAACCACCTACGTTTGGGATTTTAAGATTCAATGAGACAATCCCTCTATAAATGAGCTCTCCTTAGATTCTAGATGCCAAAATTCACCATTAGAGCTTCTTTTGGTTATAAGATCCATATGTCTCTTATTTAATCTTAGACATGCCTGAAGTGAATAACATGCCAAGTAAATCAATTTCTTCCTAAGTATGTACCTCCAAATTAGACTGCAAAAGAAAAAGGGGCATTGGACCAGCACAGGGCCTCAGAAGCTCGTGTAGGCAGGGAAGCTCAAATGGCATGCTTGGGTTCATGTGAATCATTAGGAAAGCATTTTGTACATTTGGGTGGAAGTTGAGGAAACAAAACAAAACAAAATAGTGAGCTGGCTGCAAGAAGAGGAGGTGATGGGCTCAGAGATTTGATTCTCTTACTGACCTCTGTATTGTTTTCAGATCATAAAACAGGCACTTGATATCAAATCAATTCACTTCTCAGTAATACTCTATTAATGTGATGAGACCTGCTGTTGAACCCATTTTAAAACTGAAACATAAACTACTTAATCATTGATATCTAGTTACATATCCAAATTGTTTTAGCAATATGTTTCCCAGAGTTTATTATATTGGGCAAGAATTTTTTTGGCATCACTGGAACTAAGCCAGAAAAGAAAGACATAGAGTTGATTCTATCTTTCTTTGGATGGGCAAGAAAAGCATGAAGGGTGAAGAAAATGGTCAACTGAATAAATACATCATCCCACAAGGAACCCTGTACCAGTTTGTTGGTCACCGTTACTACATGGCAATGCCTCTTTTTCTTGTTGTGGCATCCCTGCCTCTTTTCTGGAAGGAGCCAAGATCCAATGGTTAGTTTTTTGGAGGTATAGGACCCCTTCCTCCGGCCCCTTCCCTGTGAAAAAAGATAACTTTTTTGCACATTTGCCTTAATAGAGCTGCTGCTTTTAATGTAGTAATCTTTGCAAATGAAAATGAAGTTAAGGCAGCCTGTCTGAAATGGAGACTCTAAAATAATGAAAAACAAATGCACAATAGATGACAGACCCCAACAATCCAGCAGTGTGCACTTGTCTTCATTTGGAAAATTCTGTTTCTGTTCGTGTATAACTGGGAGCCCAATCAGGGCTACAAAAAAATAGAAGCTTCCAGGAACTGTCTTCATGTTCATGAGCCTGAGATCACAGCCTGGTTTTCTGTTTCTTCATTACTAGAGTACCATATGGCCTATTTCTACAACAAACACTCATTTAAGATCATGAGAAAAGTTGCCATAATGCTAGGGCTTCAGGCCAAATTACACTGAGAGACAAAATACAAAAAATTCTGAGTGGTTGCTTTATTTTATTCTTTTGTATATGATAATCATCTTGTATTAACATTTCTGCTACTCTAGTAGGTGACAGCATGCTGGATTCAGCTCTGAGTTTTAAGAAAGAAAATTACTTTCTGATTTCAACTAACATAAATCTATTCACATAAAATGGCTTCACAAATATCTTTCAAGTTATGTTTGTAGGCTCAGCCATCACAGGCATTTTAGAAAATATGTGCTCCTGGTCAGAGAGGAGAAGAAAAACATGTTAACTTAAATTTGTGAAAAGCTTTCTCTATTTTCTAATACTCAGAGATTTGGAAAAGGAAATTATTTGCAAAGAAGGATGACAAAGGATCTAGACTTTGGGAAACCGGCTCACCAGATAAAAAATAAAACAAGGACTTCCTGATAAAATTTTAAAAGATTCACCATATTACCACATTTAGACCTCATCCGTTCATAATGGAAAACAATGATCTTCTCACATGAGTGTCATATCCACGAATGTCTTCATCTCATCAGGGACAGTACTGCAAACTTCAGGAAAGAAGCTGCTTGTGTTAGAGAGTCAGCAACTTCAAAGAAATGTTAAGAGTTTTCATTTCTTTGGAAGACTAGAGTTCGATCAGGAATCTCGTTGCTGCTGTTGTTGCTATTTGTTTCATTTTGTCGTTTGGACTTATATAAGGATGCAAAGTGACTGTTGTCTCTGTTTATCAAAAGTGAAGTTCCCACCCATGTGACCACAAGGCAAGGTATCATGGCTTTCACAGTCTGATTCATTCAAAACGTCTACATTATCGTTTTGAGGAATTGAGGATGAGAAGAGGGAAGAATGGCATTGAGAGTAGTGTGAAGGAAAGAAGACAATCAAAGAAATGAGTCAACAATGGGCATGAGCAGTAAGTAATTCAGCATTATTGAAAATATGGATTGAGGAATAAACAGAGTGATATAATCCTGTGAGATTCCAGAGACTCGGGAGAGGTTGACACATCTCACAAAGTGTAGACTGGAAGTTCAAGATTTTTATGTGGATATTAATGAGGAGAAATCCTACTGGAGGATTTAGATACATTTAGGTATCCTACTATGGCCTTCCAAAGTGGCATGTTAATGGTATAAATGAACTATAAAATATGCAGTATTTTAGACTTCTGAAGATAATCTCTTAAGGCAAAGGGCTTTTGTATACCATATTGAACCAAAGATGAGAGGGCATTTTTGGAAAAGGGAAGAGAAGGGCTTTTTTTTCCTTCATATTACTCTACATAAAAAAATCTATTTTATAAATTCAAAGTAGTTTTATAATAAAAAAGCCAGATCTCTCTTTAGAAGAATTATTCTACTCTACTTAGGGTTGCTCTTCACTTTATGATTTGCCAAGTTACCGCTCAAGGATAGTATCTCCCATTTCTTTAACACAATTGACCATTTTCGTCTCTTGTACATGATACTGACCTGGTACACATTCAAGGAGGAAAAGGGGAGGAGGACAAGATATATCACATCAACTAGCATAACATCCTGCTGCTTAATCAGACAACTCTCAGGGGCCTACCACAAACCACTGGACATCTATATGGGGTCCATCATAGTCCAATGGGGTGTTTACTGGGGAATCTTCTACTGGCTGACTCAAGGACACAGTGTCCTTCCATCTTATGACTATGCCATGTCCAAGACCTTCTTCTGAGACATATATATAGTAAAACCTTGGTTCGCGAGCATAATTCATTCCAGAAAATCCTTGTAATCCAAAGCACTTGTATATCAAAGCGAATTTCCCCATAAGAAATAATAGAAATGCAGATGATTCGTTCCACAACCCAAAAGTATTCATATGAAAGTGATTACAATATTGCAATATAATACAAAATATAAAGAAAAATAAACAAATGAACCTGCACTTATCTTTGAAAACCTTCGTGTCTGGTGTGAGGGGGACAAAAGAGAGAAGGGTTGTTGTGTAGGATGACATTCACTATCACTAACAGAATCACTGCTCTCTGGAATCTTTTCCTTTCTTGCAACTTTAACAAGAAACCTATCCACTGACCTAGAATGAAGCAAAGCATTCCTAAGCTTACTCTTGAACGGAAAAGTGAAGGACCGTCCATAGGTGCTTTGAAGTGACAAAAAAATACACCAATACACTAATTATGGGCACCTTCCAACATTCTGAAAAATCACTGATTTCTGCCAAATGATGCAGCCTGACACTAAGCATCTGAACGTGGGAGATGATCACCCACAATCCCACAGTGAGTGAGAGAGTTGGGGTGGGGGGGGAAGAACCACTGGCTCAATTGTGATCCTGTGACGTGCAGTGTCACATACGACTCGTATTGCGAAACATCGCTTGTTTATCAAGTTAAAATTTATTAGAAATGCTTGCTTGTTTTGTGGAACACTCGCAGAACGAGTTACTTGCAATCCAAGGTTTTACTGTGTATTTAATACTTTGGCGCAAAAGAATTTCAATTTCCAGAATCAAAGAGAGGCTGCAGTCAAATCCAAGAACTAAAAATGCTGCACCACCAACCACACTGTTATTGCTGCAGGTTTGAACGCTTTCCACCCCTGCTCACCTCTTGTACTGCTCATTGCACTCAGAATATGAAGTATGTATTTAATAAGAGGACATCTGGCTCTTCTTAATGTCTAAATTATCAAAATTTTATGCATCCATGTCAACCCCTGGTGTGTTTACTTTGAAACAGGTTCAAATAAAGTTCACTTTGACAGAAAGCTGTGATGACTTTAGGCATTAATTAGCCTGGTCTAATGGTCAGAGGACTAAATGAAGTCAGCAGTCCCGTCTGTTAACGCCTTTTGGACCAACATTGCCATTATCTCGCTGTAAGTATGTTTGAAAAGTCATAGCTCATTTTCTCTAGCTTTCACACAGAGATGATCCTAGGATAAAATAGGTCATTAAACTACGCTAGGCTCTGAGGAATGACAAACTCCAATGCTGCCAAAGCTCCTGTGGTGACTCAAAAGGGTAGCAGAGTGGAGGCATAAAATGTTGCCCTGGGACCTGATGTTTCATAAGCCCTAGACTCATACCTTAATTGAAGAGCTGTTCCAACGCTTGAATAATCTGATTTGGGAGGCTTCTGCATTTGAAATGCTGGATGGTCCATTGCAATAGCTCATCTCATCCACATTTCCTCCACAGTGGACTGTGGTCATCCACTAGACTAGAACAAAAGCAGCAAATTTTGGAAGCATGGTGTGTATTTGATTTTTATTTAAAAAAATAAAATAAAATAAAGCTCAGCTAATATATTTTTTAAATGTTTATTTTTGAGAGAGAGAGAGGCATAGAGAGAGGGAGGCACAGAATCTGAAGCAAGCTCCAGGCTCTGAGCTGTCAGCACAGAGCCTGATGTGGGGCTCAAACCCATGAACCATGAGATCATGAACTGAGCCGAATGTGGGTGCTAAATCGACTGAGCCACCCAGGCACCCCAAAGCTCAGCTAATGTTAATGTAGAGCTTGTTGCCATCAGGCTCACTCAGACCTCTGTAACTTAAGGGGGGGGATTACCCTGAAGGAAAAGTGGAAATTCCTAGAGCATTTGGAGAAGTAAGTGAAGTGGATTTCACTATGTGATTTTAATTAAAGTAATCCTCATTTTAAAGATGGGAAAAGTCTATAAAATATCCTTCCAAGAAACTGGGAATTGAACATAATATTGCACATATAAGCCCAAATGATCAACCCCCAAATGGCAGTGCTGGCTTCTCAGGTCTTTGTTAGCCTCAATGGGAGGGAGGGTGTCAAGAGTAATAAGCCCATGAGATGATGTCATAGGGGCGTATCTGGGGGAAAAAAATCAAGAGAACTTCTTTGATCTCTTTATTGTAAAGAAGACAATTTTTAAATGATTAAAGAAATAATACTGAAGAAGATGTAGTTTATATATACAATGGAATACTAGTTGACAATGAGAAAGATGAAATCCTGCCATTCGCAGCAACGTGGATGGAACTGGAGAGTATTGTGCTAAGTGAAATAAGTCAGTCAGAGAGACAGGTATCATATGTTTTCATTCATATGTGGAACTTGAAAAACTTAACAGAAAACCACGGGGGAAAGGAAAGGGAAGAATTAGTTACAAACAGAGAGGGAGGAAGGCAAACCATAAGAGACTCTTAAATACAGAGAACAAACTGAGGGTTGAAGGGGGGAGGGAGGGGAAAATGGGTGATGGGCACTAAGAAGGGCATTTGTCGGGATGAGCACTGGGTGTTGTATGTAAGCAATGAACCATGGGAATCTACTCCCGAAGCCAAGAGCACACTGTATAAACTGTATGTTAGCCAACTTGACAATAAATTATATTAAAAAAATAATAAAATAAAATAAGATTTGATAAACATAAAAAAAGGAAATAATACTTTTCTAAAGAAATCTCTGCTTTGGAAAAAGTATTTTGAAAATGGATGTTTGGAGAAGCTTCCGTTATTATATGGTTTTGATGCAGAAAGCAATTAATGTGGGCAATGTAAAAAATCTTTAGAAAAAAATCACCTGGATATAAAATTTTCTGGCTTTTCGGATTTTTTTCAAATGAAGGGTTTCAGTGCATTTTGACCTCATTTATTAAAATTGTATAAATCCAATTGTTTTGTATGAATAATCAGTTGACCTTGAGGATTATATAAATTTACTACTCAGATTACCAAACAAACCCTTTACTTAATTTGTGCCTGAGATTTAAAAATAGCATCGTGATTTAGCAAACATAGCCAATAAAACAAGATGCATTTGTTTTATTTGAGTTTGCATACATTTGTGGGGATGGTCCTCAGCTATAATAGTCAGTCGTACCAAGTATCACAAGGAATTACATAGAAATCAAGGGAAAATATACTGACTTATATTTAATCACATTCCTAACCTCCCCTCTCCCCTCCAAAACCAGTCCACTAACCTGTGTGGATTCACCTTTGTTTTGGTTTTTATTTTGGTGGGGGAGAAGTGGTGACTGCAAATAGCTAAAATTAAAAATTAATTTAAAATCATTTCCTCATACTATTTTTACTTTCCATTTCATTTTTACTTAAAATTTACAGAGCATATTAGAATTAAAATACATACACAAATTATAACTTAATCAAATATATATTTATTATAGGAACATGCTGAAGAGGTACATACTCAAGTACTTTTTACTGATAAAAGAGCATAATAAAAATTTTAGAGATACAATATAAGGCTACAAAGAAAGGTGTATCAGCTTACATATGAAAGGAGCTTATGATATAAATATCATTGGTCTCTGTGTCTCACCCTTACTCCCTAACAATCCTGCTTCAACTGCACCTATCTTGCAAATTTATCCAATATGCCTTATAAAAATAATGGAATAGTATACAAATGAAATTACTATAATGTTCCCATCCAACCTACTGATTCTTTCAAGGAAACCCTAAATAAGTTCCGTAAAAATCAAGTATGGCACCTACTTAAATCAGGGTTACAAATTATACAAATATTTTTCACATAGTTATTGTGATCCCCTCAATCCTCAAATTTTAACCACAGTGTGAAAACCAACTGTGGCGTTATAAATGACAACAATAGTAGTAAACATAATGAGTGAATGTCAGACATTTCACAGATCCACAAATAACCTGATTCTCCAAGGCTATCACTTCAATGATATGAGCCGTGGATTTAGAATAAAATGATCTGCTTTTTGTACTGATTCTTCTTATTATCTAACTGTAGACAAACCATTTACCTTCTCTCTGCTTCAGTTTCTTCACATTCAAATTGAAGATATCTGTTCTATCTCAAGGGGCTGGTGAAGGTATCAGATAATATAAACTATAATCACTTATATTTGACATAATTTGATACAAAATAATGTTGTTATCTTATAGCCTATGTACCAAGCTCAGA
Source organism: Leopardus geoffroyi (assembly GCF_018350155.1). Taxonomy (NCBI): domain Eukaryota; kingdom Metazoa; phylum Chordata; class Mammalia; order Carnivora; family Felidae; genus Leopardus; species Leopardus geoffroyi. The sequence goes on from NC_059326.1 coordinate 207,400,821, forward strand.
AATGAGGTTGTAGATGTATAAAGAATAGAAAGATACACAAAGACCAGGAATATAAAGATTAGAATGCTCAGTCCAAAAAAAGCATAGGTTGAAAAGGCAGATAATTTAGACAGGAAGATGATTTTTGATGGATTAAGCCCAAATCAGGTACAAATCTGAAATGTACATTCTGCAACTGTAGTACAACTCTTATTTTTTTCTACTTGAGTCCTAGATGAAGTTGACATTTGCGAGTAATCAGGTCATTTGTTATGTAAACACTTACCTGGAAAATCAATAAGAACTCAAAGCAGATGTACTCATGGGCTGTTCTTTTTAAAATAGATTGTTGCCCTAGCCTGTAATCATTATATCCAGCTGAGTTTGTGAAGGAAGTCACAAAGGCATTTCTCTGAATTATTTAGCTTCATAATAAGCGACTTAATTTCTCTGAATTTTGTATTTTTACAAATATTTGGCTCCCTGGGTCTGCGTTCCAAGAATTTTGCAGAGTTCAGTCCAGTTGGTGTCAACAACACCGTCCTCTCTCTAGGCAGCATCCTTGGAACAGCTCCCCCTGTGGGAACGGTGGGCATAACACAGTCCAAGGCCTGGATGGGGGCGGGGAGCCTCCGATTGCCCCGGTCCAGCACCCAGGTCAACTGATGGTCATATCCTTTTGATTACCTCCTCCCACATAAAGTAACATACATAATTTGAGATATACATAATATCTCTTTTATTTTGATTAATCCCTTCCTCTATCACATTTGAAAAACTTTTTTTTATCAAAGGTGACATCTAGTGACATCTTCACTATTTTTTTTCTAAACATACTTTCTTATAAATACTCAAATCAGACAGCTCACATTAGCTTACCATATTTTCATTCTGTGTTCAATATAAAAATAATATTTTAAATTTGATTTTAATATAAAAAATAATTGTTTAAACTTATCATATTTTCAATTTTTATAATGTGTTCTAGAGGGTAAGCACCCTAGCACACCAAGAGTAGTCAGCATCTTTAAAATAAGATTTCCCCATTGAGACTTTTTCATAATTGCAAAAATATTGTTCTCTCATGGGAATAAGCTATCAGTCGGATCTCACACTTAGCCCTTTGGTCCCTCTCTCTGGATATCGAGTAAAGCTTAAGTAATTGACAGTGTGCTCACTTGGGCTTGGCATTCAGCTCGGAATCTACAAGGACCGAGCACAAGACAGACATTATCATTGTCTCATTAAATGCTTTTCAGAAGAGTTCCTTTTAATAATACAAATAACTGTGATGGGTAGGCTTTGGGGTTAAAGGAATGGATATATAAATGCACTTCCCCAAAATAAAAATGTTTTGTGTTTTTTACACGAAGGCTTAAATTACCCATTTTGATTTCACTATAAACATCACAGTAATAATACCTAATTTTTAAAGCTTTAGCTTGTATAACTTTTTGTCTTGTTTGTGTTTTTCCAATTTAGTAGACCACTATATCCATGCACGAATAATGGAGAAACTAACTTTTCCAGTGTACCACACACAGTCTTGGCTTAACTTAATATTTTTTATTAGATGGTATTATATTCACACTTGTGTTCAATGTTTGTCTCAAATTCTGATATCTGGTTTTGCAGTGTGCCTTCCACCCTTCCAAGCCGATTATAGCTTTCTGATTATTTGTATCAAGTACTTCTGTTTTATTAATCATGAAGCATTTATTCTTCTCATTTTCTTTTTTTTTATTATATTTATTTAGTTTTGATAGGGTGAGACAGAGAGCGAGTGGGGGAGGGGCAGAGAGAGAGGGAGACACAGAATCTGAAGCAGGCTCCAGGCTGTGAGCTGTTAGCACAGAGCCCGACATGGGGCTCGAACCCATGAACCGTGAGGCCATGACCTGAGCCGAAGTCGGACACTTAACTGACTGAGCCACCCAGACGCCCCTATTCTTCTCATTTTAAATCTTTGTTTTCTTCAATGTTCTTTGTTCATCTCTATTGTCATAGTTTTGTCTTCATTTCATGGCTAGCCTAGCTTCTGTTTCAAGGGCACTTCTACGGTTCCTCAGTGGTCTTTCTCATGATTCGGTTGTCTGTGTACTTACACTTAACATTTTACTAAGTAGATCAATGTGAAGAGACACATAACACTATGTGTTTAAACAAATAAACACTTCAAAATTTGTACGGTTACTAAGAACATTTTTATACCTTAATGTTTCATTTTAATTATTGAAAAACTTAAATAAAAGCTGAGAATTATACAATTCTTTTAAACAGTTCCTGCTTTTCACTGCTCAGTGTTAATATTTAGAAAATAATGCATGTTTTTCCTGTGATTGCAAGGCGGTGGAGTGCTGGCTGGCTGGATTGGTCAAGTGAAAACCATACCTAGTTGAACTTGAGGGAATTTTATGTCACTCTTAAGGTGGAGTAGATGACAAAATTTTATATGCTATATTTTTCAAATTATGTTTTGAAGGACCTTTGCAATAAAATATCATGTCTAGTAGTTTTGAGAGCAGTGAAAACACTTCGAGTGTGAGTAAAATAGTAACGATATATTGCAAACAGCACAAAAGCAGGACTGCTCTTGCCTTATGGTGTCCTTTGTTTTCAGTGTGTGGCAGGATGCCTAGACCCTGGCTGTCCAGGAAGTATCTGTTTAAGGAGTATTGACTTTGCTACAAGACAAAAATTTCTAACAGCATAATGTTTAAAACATTTCTATTACTAAAGCACTATTCTAACCTCATGAGAAACACACAGTCGTTGAGAGAATTTGTGTGTGTGCATGTGCGTGTGTGTGTGCGCTCTCGCCTATGTGTTTCTATAAAGGGGATTTTAATTCTTACCAGGTCATGTAAAATCCCATCTTTTCTGAATGTTAGTTGTTTATTTAGTCATACTAAGTAAATATTCTGAGTATTTTGTAGAGCTTTCCTTCTGTCTCAGCCCCAACTGTGTATTAATCGCTTATCGTCGGAAGTATTTATCTGTTTTCCAAACCTTCAGTTTCACGGCAGGCTAATGAAAACTGTGACCAGAAGATCCACCATATTTAAAAATAATGCTCAAATAAATAAATAAATTAATTAATTAATATAAATAATGTTCTAAGATTCTACTTTTTAACAAAGCACAAACCAAGGGTGCCTGGGTAGCTCAGTCAGTTAAGTGTCTGACTCTTGGTTTTGGCTCAGGTCATGATCTCACAGTTTCCTGAGTTTGAGCCCTGCTTCCGGCTCAGCACTGACAGTGCAGAGCCTGCTTGGGATTCTCTCTTTCTTCCTTTCTCTTTGCCTCTCCCCACTCTCTCTCTCAAAATAAATAAATAAACTTTAAAACAAACAAAAACAAAAAGCACACAGACCAGATCAACCATATCAAGAATAAAGAGTGAAGAATTAATGTTAGTCCTTAGCAAAGGATATGATTTCTCTCATTCCTGCGCCAACCATCATTATGTTGGGGATGATGGGGAAGAGTCTGACGGCACGCAGAGAAATAACTTTGGGGAATGAGGTGGTAGATATGTAGGCATTATCAGGTAATACCTGGTCAGTCCTTGGTTTTGGCTTATTCATCTCAGAGTCTTTCTCTGCCTCTCCAGATATGTGAGTTCTCATGGTCATGTGTTCCTATAGCAGCCTGTCCTTCACATTTCATTGAATGCATCACATATGTCTTACTTGTTATGTGCACCAACATCTATCTTGTCAGTTTTCCTCATCTGTAAATCAAATCATTTCATAAGAGAATCTGTAGCTTCTCCTCCAAGTCTATTGCTCTTGCGTTCCAAGTCAGTATCGAAACACTAGCAACTGCGTGCGGGTGGCAGGGACCTTAGAGAAGGGACACGAGGAAGGAAACAGCTGTTTTCACTAGATTAAGGCCACGCTTTAGGTGCTCTGTGCCCTTCTCTTTGTGATTAGCAGAGATTCCTAAAGAAAGTCCACTGGCATCCTTAACAAACTTCAGTTTTTCTACCAGTTTCAACTGTAGAATTGATGTTATGGTTTTACCTATGCCTCAAAGGTGCCTTGAACTTTAACTAGTTCATATATTCACAGTTGGCACTCAAGTCATAAAATTTATCTTGGCTTTTAAAATATTCTAGCAGGGACACTTTTAGAATTAATCATTTTGCAATGGTTCCAGAGACAAATTGTGTTGTGCAGTTGAGATGTTTATTCTCTTTATTTACTAAACCCTTATTTCTCAAGTAATGACAAAGTTCAGTAAATGAAACATGGCATAAATCTTAAAAAATTAGATCATGTGAGGAAATCTGGGAAGCTAAAGGTAAATCCCACTTGATTCCTATGTATATATACTTTGGCAATTTTAGCACTAATGAAAGCAATCCATAGCTTCTGGGCACTATCATGTGCCGTTAATTTTACATTAGAAACGTTGCCCAATGAACTGATACAGATACACTCGAACACTGATGATGTATGTCTAAGTTCATCCCTTGAGAAATTAGAGTTCAAAATGAGGAAAAAATACAAATCAGAAAAGAAAGTTAAAAGCAATTAGGGGCACCTAAGTGACCCAGTCAGTTAAGTGTCCAACCTCTTGATTTTGGCTCAGATCATGATCTCGAGGTTCGTAGGATCAAGTCCCGCACCGGGCTCTGTGCTGACAGCATGGAGCCAGCTTGGTATTCTCTCTCTCTCTGTCCCCCCCCCCCCCAACTTCTCAAAATAAATAAATAAACATTTTATAAAATGCAATTAGGTGATTAGGGTTAAAATTAAATTTTAAAATCCATCTTAGAACTTAAAAAAAAAAGGTTTGAGCCATTTTAATACCACTAATTTGATTCTTTACTGCTTGAAATAAGTATGGTATATGTGTTCTTACTCCTGGATAAATTATCATTAAAGATCAAAAGTAGTTAAGAGGCCAAGCCAGGGTTGATTTAATTCTCTTAGGATGTCCTTTAGCTTCAGAATTTTTCACAGTTACAGTGAATTCACTCCCACGTTAATATCAACGAGATATGAGAAGTGATTGTTTTCCATAACCGCACCACTAAATTCAACCAAATGCTTCAAGAAACTACCATTAACTGTGTGGGGAAACCAAGTAAGGATATTAATCAAATAAGTGATACAAATCACTGTAAAACTTACATTGCTTAAAACTCAGCAATAAAAGTAAGTTTTTCTTTCCCAAATTCTTTGATATGATGGTTTGGAAGCTGAAGTTTCATTGAAGACAGTAATTAGATGTCTTCTCTTTCTGAACACGGATCCAATGGGCACGGCATTTTGTGGATAAACTTCAAGAGGACAGAGCCACGGTGTGCCTACCCTGCAGCCAATAGGTCTGGCCATAACTCCAGCTCAGCCAGTCACTAGTGGTGCAACCAGAGGCACCTTATGTAACTCAGTAAGCCTCAGTTTCCTCATTTGTAAAATAAAGACAGCCATAATCCATATTGCAGAGTTATTGGGAAAACAAGAAGTGATGAGTGCTAAGTACTGATCTTAAATTTATGTTGCTCATTTTGAGTTTTAAAGGCATGTATTTTCGATTAACCTGTGGCCACCAAAAGCCAAACCAGCTGCAAAATTTAAGACAAAAACACTACTTCTTCTTTTTTTTAATGCAAGTATCCTGCACCCTTAACCTCACTTCCAGCCTCCCTACCCCAACTCACAGAGGAATCTCACAAAATGAGAATAAGGAGTGAAACAAATGGACCATGATTGACGTTCAATCATTTTCCTTTAAGCGAGGTGACCGATCAGGAACTCACATTTGCAATATTTTCAAGAGGGATATAAGGTTGTTAGAGAAGAGTTAGATGAACGAGCAGAGCAGAAACAGAAAGCAGGGGTAAGGTGTATCAGAGTCTAGGGGAACCCCGTCTGACAAAGAGCAATTTGTGAACATGCATTCCATTCAGATATGTAGCAAGCTACTTAGAGAAGATGGGTACAGTATAAACTTCTGAAACAAACACTTTACCTTCTTATGACATTCAGTCATCCTTAATAGTATTTAACATATAACAAAAAAGTAAGAATAATTTGCAAAGAATAATTTTACATAAACTTGGCTCATAATTTAGTGAGCCAAAGTACTTCAAGGATCTCCATCTTTCTCTCTCTCTGTATATACATATACATATACATATACATATACATATACATATACACACACACAGGTATATGTATATGCATATACATATATATGTATATATATACATGTATACATGTATTTATATATCTCTGTATATACATATATATGTGTATATATATACATACATATATATGTATATACAGAGAGATATATATTATCTGCTCAAGCCTCTAATTTTAAAGAAAAAAAGATGTAGACCCAGATTGTTTATCCTTTTCTAACTCACAGAGCTAGTGAGGAATGAGGAGTTCTGTTTCCCAGGTGGAAGAGACCACACATCATGCCCTAAATTTAGTCAATCCTAGTGGAAGTTTTGGTCCTACTGTCTCCAAAACTGTTGACCTGTGTCCATCAGGCAGGTCAGGTCTCCTTTTCTCCTCAGTTCTTCCCCCTTTTAAAACCTGACCATTCGGGGGGCGCCTGGGTGGCGCAGTCGGTTAAGCGTCCGACTTCAGCCAGGTCACGATCTCGGGGTCCGTGAGTTCGAGCCCCGCGTCGGGCTCTGGGCTGGTGGCTCAGAGCCTGGAGCCTGTTTCCGATTCTGTGTCCCCCTCTCTCTCTGCCCCTCCCCGTTCATGCTCTGTCTCTCTCTGTCCCAAAAATAAATAAACGTTGAAAAAAAAAAAAAAATTTAAAACCTGACCATTCGGAATTTCCCCACATGTCCAGTTTCCTAAAGTCTCTTCAAACCTCTTTGAATAATTTGCATGAAAATACTCCACTCCAACCTCTAACAACTAGACCTCAGCCAAGATGAGTCAGGTGAAACTGAGAAGGAGGAGAGGAACTTGGGTCAGTTCTGAAGCATTTCCTGAGAGCAGAGGACAGGATGGCTTAGCTAGAAGAAGGGTGCCACCCACTGGGGGAAAGAGAGTATTGTCTCCTCAGAGGCTTTGAAAATGGTAAAGGAATGTTCTCAAACTAACTCAAAAATTTAATTCCCTCTCTTTTCTTTATTTCCATTTATTTTGCTGGCATCAAGTACAGAGAATTAGATTTTGGATTAGTCGTAATCCTACTTTATGACATAGTCATCACTGTTGCATTTAAGGCAAGGTCTGCTTTTAGTTAGTTTTTGAATTAATGGTCTTTAATAAGCTTGCTGGGCTCACCACCCTAAACAAAAACAAGGCCCTTGACAAGAACCTCCGTGCAGCCCACCCCCACCCCATCTCCTTGCCTGCCCCCACCCGGAATGGCCCAGCTCATTCAGATTTGAGGCACCATTATCATAGACAGCCACGTTTCTGAACTTTTTGCTATTACTGAACTAACAATTATTTTTCTAAGTATCACCACTGACCAACCCCATGATTTCCTAACAATTAAGTTAATTAGCTCAAGTTAATTAAATTAAATGAAACTAAATTAAATTAAATTAAATTTCAGCTTTAAAAGTGGAGAGGCAAGAAGGCAGTTTGGATAAAGCCTTGAATTCTGGAGTCAGCCTGCATTTGGTTTAAATTCAGGAGTCCCGCTTATTACCACCACTGACTCCTATCTTGGGCAAGCCGCTAACTTCTCTAAGCTTCAATTTTGTTGTAATGAAGGACAACTAGTGTTGTGAGGATGTGACCATACAATCATGAAAACTGGCATAATGCTTGATACAGAGAAAGCGCTCGATATATGCAAGTTAGTTTTATTTCTATCTACTATTGTCTGGGAAGGTTTTATTTTTAATATTATGTTTAAAAATGTATAGTAATAACGTCACAAAACAAGTTTCATGTCATTGTGAATCTTTTTTTTTTTAATTTTTTAAAAAATGTTCACTTATTTTTGAGAGACAGAGAGAGCACAGGTTGGGGAAGAACAAAGAAAGAGGGAGACAGAATCTGAAGCAGACTCCAGGCTCTGAGCTGTCAGCACAGAGCCCAAGGTGGGGCTTGAACCCACGAACCGTGAGATTATGATCTGAGCTGAAGTCGGATGCTTAATGGACTGAGCCACCCAGGTGCCCCATGTGAATCTTTAATTCCAAGGAGATGATCGCTATTACTACTCGTAACAATAACAATATGCTACACTTTTGAAGTTTACATGGTTCTTGGAACACCTTTACCTCATCTGATACATGAAAGAATTCTCTAAGGTAGGTTTGACAGGCAACATTATTTCAAATTCATACAATTGAGATTGTTTAAAAACTAAAATAAGGATGTTCTTTAAAAACTAGACATTGATTTCTTTCTCACAAAATCATCAGGGATCCAGGCTCCTTTCAACTTGCAGCATATCCCTTTCTCCTCAGAATCCCTTTATGTGCAACTCCAGCCGTCATGTCTGCATTTTAGCTGATGGGAAGAAAGGACTAAGGACAGCACACCCTCTCCCTTCCAGAATATTTCCCTAAGGTCATACACAACGCTTCTGCTTATGTCCCATGAGCCAAACCTTAGCCATGAAACCATAACCAGCTTCCAAAGCCAGAAAGTAAATACTTAATCCAGGCAGACCCAACTGCAGCTACAAATGAGAAGCTCTAGGGAAAATGAAAGAGCAGAACATGGGTATTTGTTCTGGAAATTTGTTCTGGATATTTGTTCTGGAAAGATGAGAACTAGCAGCTTCTGCCATACAAAATAAAACTGTCTTCTGGGACTTTCTATCCACAGTACTGAGTCCTCTATTTGCCCCCATTTAAGAATCTCAAAAGGAGAGCTAAGCTCAGAGCCCTGCAGCATGCTCTTGGGGGTGAAGCTGCTACAACCTATGCTGCATCCGGCTATTGCGCTCAGTGTTGGCTATTATGAACCGAGGCTGGACACTGTGGGAACAGGACATCAGTTATTGTAACCAACCCAAAGGAGAGTTTGTCTGCCTGATTCATAGCAAGTCAATAAAAACTTGCACTGAGCTTTTGCAGTGAAGAAAGATAGGCTATTTGTTGGGTTAATGCGCAGGAGAAAGGGGAGCTAATGCTGTAAAATCTCCAACTCCCTGATGGCTTGCAAGTGAGGGCTTTTATGGGAAAAATTTGAGGCAAAAGTCTCCTGAGAAGGTGGACACCATTGACTGGAGGCCTGCCATTTCTTGGAGTCCCATTGATTGGAGACACCACTGATTCGAGATACCATTGATTAGAGGCCCACCATTGATTAGAGGCCCCCCATTGATTGGAGGCCCATTGATTGGAGACACCATTGATTGGAGGCCCATTGTTTGGAGACACCATTGATTGGTGGCCCATGAGGTCATGCTAGCAGGTGTTCTGGTGCCACTACATCTGGTCCCCAGAGGTCTTTTCCATCTCAAGAGACTTAGAATCTTAAAAAAAATACATATCTTTATTGTTTATGTTAAAGAATTCATTAGGTACATCTGGTGATTATATCTCTAGGGTAGTACTGGTTAACTCTTTGTCCTACAGGTTTCTTTGAATGGTAAGTAAACATTCTTATCCCTCGAACCTAGGCCTACATGTTTCTTGGCCAGTCTGATTGTGCCTGGGGTTGATATGACCTCCATTGTTCATTCTTCCATCTGAACTGACAAGAGGGATTCCTGTTTCATTATTTAAAATTTTTATTAAAAACTCAATTCCTCTGATGTCATTTCATCAATGCACCTGGCATAGAAAACTTAGGCATAAGGTTCCCTCCTGCTTCTCTTTCTTTCTGTCTCTGTATTTTTTTTCCTTGATGAATAAGTTTCAAGGATCACCAAATACAGGGGTCAGCAAGCTATTGCCTGCTGGCCAAATTTAACCCACTGCTTATTTTTTCCAATAAAGTTTTATGAGAACACAGACAAATCTGTTCACCTATATATTGTCTATGACTGCTTTCATATATATTTTGCTATAATAGCAAAACTGAGTAGTGACAGAGATCTTTTGACTCACAGAGTCTAAAATACTTACTGGGTGACCATTTTACAGAAAAAGTTCACCAATCCCTGACCTAGAATCTTGGAACAGGAAACACTTTAGAGATGACCCAGGGCATGAGTTCCCATCTTTGACCCTTCAAAGTGTACTGCTTCCTTCCCCCTGCCCCCTAATGTGTTTTGCCTTAAAAGACTGTATCTACCAAATTATATTTGTTAATTAAATAATTTAACACATACAATGACTTTCAATCAGAATACCTGCTCAACACACGGTAACTTGTGGTGCCACATTAAGCTGCAGTTTTTTCCATAAAAAGTAAAGAGACAGTTTTATGCAGACCATGTGCCCTAATCAAGGAGGACATAATTGATTTCAATTAAACTTTATTTAATTTTATTTTTAGAGAGAGTGTGTGTGAGTAGGGGAGAGGGGCTGAGAGAGAGAGAGAGAAAGAGAGAGAGAGAGAGAGAGAGAGAGAGAGAATCCCAAGCAGGCTCCATGCTCAGTACAAGCCCAACAGCATCTCAATCCCACGACCTCCGGATCATGACCCCAGCTGAAAGCAGGAGTCATATGCTCAACCGACTGAGCCACCCATGTACCCCTAAACTTTATTTTAAATGCAATAAGGCTTTCAAATTCCCCTGACATTCTAAAAGACTCAGGGGAGTTAGAGAGACCCCAGGTTGACCATCATGTGGGTGAAGAAACCAGCATAGAAAGATTCTTGCTCAATGTCACCAAGTAGGATATTCAGTCAGACTCATTTTTCCATTTATTGCCTTGCCAGGAAGTAATGGGTAGGTCTCTTACTCCCTCACTAAATATACACCAATAAACAATATGGATTCTTCAGGAAGTTGCGACCCTCACAGAAAGATCAGATTGGGTATGAATCTTGGAAAACCAATAAAACTCTTGGAAGGGATTTTTTTTAAAGAAAGATGGGGAAAATATACTATTTTAAAATAGTTTAAGCGGCCAACTTCAGGTCAGGTCGTGATCTCACGGTTTGTGGGTTTGAGCCCCACGTTGGGCTCTGTGCTGACAGCTCAGGGCCTGGAGCTTGCTTAGGCTGTGTCTCCCTCTCTCTCTACCCTTCCCCTGCTCATGCTCTGTCTCTCCTGTCTCTCAAAAATAAACATTAAAAAATTTAGAAAAAATAAAAATTAAAAAAATGTTAATGGATAGTTGATCTATTGCAACACCTAACTTTTTTTTTGTTTATTTATTTATTTATTTTGAGACAGAGAGAGAGATCGAGAGAGAGAGCGCATTTGCATGCAAGCAGAGGAGGGGGAGAAAGAGAGGGAGAGAGAGAAAATCCCAAGGAGGTTGTGTGCATCTCAACAAACCATGAGATCATGATCTGAGCAGAAACCAAGAGTTGGATGCTTAACTGACTGAGCCACCCAGGCGCCCCATCAACACCTAACTTTCTAAGCACAACAAATTTAAAGTACCATTAATCATTAACAGAGAGGAAAACAGTTGTTAGAATCTTCTGCATTTCTTCCAAGGAATTCAGGCAAGTCTTTGAGATAGCTTCTTCTCCTTGTCAACACCACATTTTTCCCCCCTTAACTTTACTTATTTGGCAAGAAAGGCATTCCTGGTACTGTGGTCCCCTTTCCCAATAGCATTGAAAATTTGCAGAACAATTTGTTCAAGTTACTAAGAGAGATTCCAATTGTATCCTCCACATTCACTATCAACTTTGGAAGTGTTTTGCCTCAAAACAGGATTAAACCTTGTACTAGTTGAATTGGGGAAAGGCCACACAAATTTCTTGGCAAAGAAAAGAATCAAACTGTTCTATTTTTCATTTTAAATGTATTAGAGAGTTGTTGTTGTTGTCCTTTCGTGGTTCATTATTCCATTTAGAAATAATTTAAAGTGTCAGCACGGTGACAACAAGCATCACTGAAGAGTCTTTTACAGTTTTGTTTTACTAGGGATACAAATAGAAAATAAAAACCAACAAAAAAAGATATTTTCCCCCTTTAAGTGATCCAGAAATTGAAATACTAAGAAACTCTAATGTTCACCTAAGTCAACCTCCTAGAGAAGAAGACATTCAGCTAGTGTGGTCAGGGACTTGGCCAAGTTGTGGAAGGAAGAGCTCTGAGGAGGAGACAATGAGAACTGGGTCTTAGTAGCTGGAGGACTAAGGATAAGTGAGCACTGCATTTCTCATTCATAAAATGGGAAAGAGAAGACCTTGGAGAACATCTCCATCTGTTAAACTCCAAGACTCCATGACTTTGGTGAGACTCTAGACCATTCTTAGACCCTACATCTCCTGATCTGCAGTGCAGTGGTATTTCTGCTAAATCATACTGCTACCTTCTCAGATTTGATCAAAGCAATCAAATTTGATTGACAACTGTCTTCATAATCCATCTACATGTCTTCTTTAATAATACCATGGTGTTGGGGCACCTGGGTGGTGCAGTCGGTTAAGCGTCCGACTTCAGCCAGGTCACGATCTTGCGGTCCGTGAGTTCGAGCCCCGTGTGGGGCTCTGGGCTGATGGCTCAGAGCCTGGAGCCTGTTTCCGATTCTGTGTCTCCCTCTCTTTCTGCCCCTCCCCCGTTAATGCTCTGTCTCTCTCTGTCCCAAAAATAAATAAACGTTAAAAAAAATTTTTTTTAAATAAAAAAATAAAAAAAATAATACCATGGTGTAAATACTTACTACTTGTAGTTTATAATAATTTATACTTACACCTAGCACCTCAATTCATTTCATTCATGTATTAAATGTTACACAAATTGTCTTCAAGTAAATACCAGGGACCAACACTATAAAAAATATTAGGGAAAAATTCTTGAAGATGACAAGGTCTCTACCCTCAAAAACTTTTAATCTGTATATGAATGGGTAAATATAATTCTTTCTCTGATAGATGAGGTAACAGAAACAAAGGGAGGTGAAATGATTTGCCACGGCCACACAAAGAGAATGAGGCAAATGTTAAGCCAGAACTGAGAGCTCCTGGCTGTTATTCACATGTTCTCATCACCAAATTCAGTTACGCTTGCCTGATACATTTTTTTTCATAGTGTCCCTCCACCCAATATCATATGTAATACAAAATGAAAGCAATATTTAACTCTAAAACCAAACTTTCCCACAAACTGAAATTAATACTGCTTCAAAACAGTACAATTCTGAGTTCAGGCTAGAATAAAGCTGGAACAAAAAAACAGTGATGTACAAAAAACCCACATGCTCATAACTAAATTCTTTAATGGATACAAGTATGTGTTCTTAAAATTATAAAAGAACGGTGTTTGGTCTAATCCCACCACCTCATGCCTATTTGTCCTAAACCATTCCCAGGAAAAGTGACTAAAACTCTGATTGATGAATTTGGAAATTCTGCTTATTTGAATCTTTTCATTTACCTCTTCTATTTTTGATAGTTTTCTCAATCATTTTGTGAGCCCAGTGCTCCAGGAGCTTTAACTTGTCAGAATCTCAAGAGCTCCTGCAAGCAAAGCCCTTCTCTCTGTGAAGTGATGCTACCTAAAGCAAACCCTGTAAATAAAAACAGTCTTAGCCTTTGTGGAGAATAGGAAACATAACTTTATACCTGAAGATTATCTCAACAACAAAAAATATTCAAATAATCATGTGAAGATTTTATCTAGCTACTGTCAGGTTTTTAGATACTGAAAACTTCAAACAGTTCTCTGGGTTGTCTTGTTCATTTTTCTCATGAAACTTTTGCATAAAATTATAGGTCTTCTTGATGTTATACAGTCAATGTCGTGGCCAGGGAATTTTTGCTACCAGAGTAAATCATGCTGTATAGCAGCAATGTGGGTTCTTTATGAACTTAAACACAATTCAAAAGCAAAATATGCAAAAATCACTTTTCATCATCATTAAATGCCATGAAATAATTTTTTCCAACTTGTTATAACTGCTTATGAAATTTTTAAAAAAAGAACAAAAATAAGAACCACCATTGAATTATTTTGTGTGAAATGTATTCTATAATACTCTTAAATTAGATTTTTTAAAAAATGCCAGTACAGTAATCATTGGCTAAAAATATCCAATTATATTGATTTATTTCCTGTATCTTAGCCGACTTCACATGTTCTTAACAACAGGAAATGTTGTTATTGCTTTTTAGAAATTACAGTACGTTTTAAAATTCTATTCAAAATGTAAATGTTCCTGGTATTGGAGAATTAAGGAAATACTAATGCAAAGACAAGATTTTTGCATTTAGTTCAAAGTTGCCCTTTAGCCTTTACCCTACAATCATTTTATCTATGATTTAAAAAATTCAAGAAAAGAAGTACCAAAAAATATCAGTGTGAGACATTTTTGCCTATTGTTTTTTCAATGTGCTATGGAAGCATTGCCTACTATAGATTTTATTGCAATGAAAGTCACCTTTTAGGGATGCTTTTGGATTTGTGTGCTTTGAAGTTTGTGCAAGTAGACATATTTCCATTTCTTTCTATAGCTTTGGTAAATGAAAAATATCATATTGTCTCTGCAACTTTGAGTCACCATTCATATCAAAATCCAGTTCATCCACTGGAAATGATGGTAAACTCCCCATCTTTCCTGTTTTCCTCCCTTTCCTACATTTTGGTCTCTCCCAAAGGAAATCCATATTATATCTTTAATTCAGCTAATCCAAAATGCTGCATTATCAAAATGTTCCACTTGGGATAAAGAATCCACAAATCTAGCTTTGAGCCTTCAAGGAAAACCATTGTGGCATGTCCTCAGATAAAAGGAGAATAGCCATAAAATGTCCTTTCCAAACCATCCATTAGCATTAAACTTGATTCTCAGAGAATTCTTGGGGTAAGAGGCACACACACAAAAAGACTCTACAAACTAGAATAAACAAAGTCTGTATATGCACCATATACATATTTTCCTGATTTTAAAATGAACTTCCATTCTCTTCAAAATAAAAGATGCTATTATTTACCAAGCTTTGTAGAATGAATTCTGCACAAATTACTTTGGAATTACAGTCGGTGGTTCTCAACCCTCACATTTAACATTCATTTAAGAGCTTTTAAAACCAGCACAAGCCTTGGTTTCATCCAAAGACTCATTCTCATTGGTTTGGGGTTCAATCAGTATGGTCATTTTTTCAAAGTTCAGTGGATGAGTGTTATTTGCAGTCAGAATTAAGAACCAATGACTCAGGGTAAAAATAACTTTATTATATAGCATTTAATTCACCTCTAGAAAGTCACCCAACCCCAATATATGTTGTGTATGTCACACTTGACCAAATATTTTCTTTTGGGAAAATTGATGTCTCCAAAAAATATTAAAGTATTGTTTGGTCAGCATTGTTTGAAAATTATGTCATGAAGCATTATTTCATAAGAATTCTTCTATCATTTCAGTGGAAGATCATGAGTTCCTTCTGAAACCAGAAATAGGGTCCTTAATGATATGGGATATTGGGAACTAATTAAGTATGCACAAACATGCAAAGAAATATTGTGTGGTAATAAAAATTATGATATAGATCTTTGTTTATTGATATTCATGAAATAACAGTAATGGAAATACAGAGATACAGATTAAATAATATTACAACAAAATCCTAATAATGTTTTTATGCAAATGTTATTTTTGGTTATATTTCTATATTCCATAGTGTTTGATCTTTAAAATCCATATGCATAATTTTAACAAAACAACAAGCAAGAAAACTCAAAATTTGGAAGAAAAGAGAAAGGAATAAAAGCAAGAAAAACAGAAAAAAGAGATAAAGTGGGCAAAACTTGTGTGGATTACTTTGGGAGCATCAAGATTATAGCAGGTCTTCAAAGATGAGTTTGTAGAAACCTTGAGGAAAAATCGATTTCAATTTTTTAAGTGCATTTGTAGCAAACTGTACAATTTCCTTGTCAACAGTAACACGGATAAAACCTTCTGAGAGTATTAGAACTCCTAGAAGAAATGTGTGTTATTGCTAGGTGTCTACAGTTCTTATAGTTTCATTATTTACAATAGGAAATTCATAAATGATAGATTAGTTTACACAATCTAGTCCTGCGAATGAAAAGCAATGTAAAATGTTTCTTGTTTAAGGATGCAAGAATTTATCAGACTTGTAAAAACTAGACCATTCTTCTTAATATTTCTAAGGCATTCCTTCATTTGTATAGCAAGTATTTATTGAGTATCAGCTAACTAACAATCTAAAAGTAAATTACAAGTATGTTTATATAATTCTCCCATTTTATCCTGAAAAAAATGAAAGGATGCAACTTTGCAATCATTTTTTTTCCAAGCTATGACATGGGATTCTTTAATCAAGTCAATTTTAAATCATATTTTAATTTTTATTAGGCTTTACCCAAAACCCAAAGGGGATACAAAACTGTGATGAGCAGGTCTCTAGAAACTTGAGATGCATTATAGAAAAGACAACACACACACACACGTACACACGTACACAGGCACACACACATACACATGCACACACAAGTCTAATGTTAAGAAGATATAACTTTATAATGGCACTGACAAACAGAACTTTCTGGCTCAGGTGATCAGGAGGATTCTCGGAAGAGATATGAACTAGACCATGTAGATCCTGGCAATTTCAATAGTCAGAGACTGTAAAGAGGAGGGAGAACATTTTCATAGCAGGGCCATGCAGAGTAACTTAGGGTCTGAAGAATAGACTAGTTGTACTGAGGTAAAGAATTCAGGGGCGCCTTGGTGGCTCCATCGGTTAGGTATCTGACTCTTGTTTTCCGCTTAGGTCATGATCTCACAGCGGTGGGATCGAGCCCCGTGTCAGGGTCTGCACTGACAGTGAGGAGTCTCTTTGGGGTTCTTTCTCTTCCTCTCTCTCTGCCCCTCCCCTGTTCATGCTCTCTTTCTCAAAATAAATAAATAAACATTAAAAAAAAGAATTCACATAAGAGAGCTATGAAAGATAAATTTGGACAAGGTCAAATAAGGTAACCAATGGGTAGCCTTGGTTACCCATTCCAGGAGATTGAATTTTTTTCATTGAAACATGAGGAAGCATGTTTGAACAGGTTGAGGTTGGGTGGTCTCTAAGGATATGGCCATTTTGTACCTTCTCTGACCTCATCTCCTACCAACCATCACCTTGCTTGTTCTACTCTAGCCATAATGACCTTCTTGCTCTTTGTCAAATACATCAAGACTTACCTGCCTCAGGGCCTTTGTGCTTACTGCTTAGTGCATTATTACTGCCATGCTTTTCTCCCAGATCTTTGTTTAGCTGGCCCCTCACTTCATTCTTCTGCTGCTCAGCATGTTCCTCAAATAGGGATTTTATCATTCTATACTTTGACACTTTGCTTTGGTTTTCTTCATAGCATGACCTAATATAGCTCTTTCTCACACAGGGACACGTACATTTTTTGTTGTTTATTTGTCATTTGTCTCCTGTAAAGAAAATTGAAAAATAAACTTCATGCAGCATGGGTATCCCAACTCTGTCATGTTTACTCCAGAGCTTAGAACATGGGTAGAACCAAAGGAATATTCAAGAAGTATTTATTAGGTGAATTAATAACATATTAATAGATTAACTAACTAACAAATAACGTAAGAAGAATTTCAGAAAGATTGGCATACAATGGGAATCTATGACAATAATCTAAACGAGAGGCAGTAGGTTAGCCTGAAATGATCACCTTGGAGATAAAAAAAGAAAAAGAAAAAGAAAAAGAAAAAGAAAAGAAAAGAAAAGAAAAGAAAAGAAAAGAAAAGAAAAAGGAAAGAAGAAAGGAAAGGAAAGGAAAGGAAAGGATAGGAAAGGAAAGGAAAAAAAAGGATATAAAAGCATGGGTTGCCTCACTAGCCTCAGAAACCTTATCTGTACACAAGGACTTTGAACTAGAGTTATGATCTCTCATACTTGTCCAAAATGTGACTACAAAATATGTGAGTCTAAGTATTATCAAGAAATGCTGATATCATATCTGGAGGGACAGGGAAAAGTTAGAGATGCCTCGAATTCCACCATGGTGGCTTGGAAAATGTCGATGCTTGTCCACAGCTAGGGAGCAGAAAGGGGAAGCGGAGCCAGAAGAAAGCCAGGGACATCATGGAGAAGGTTGATACAGAAGGAAGCAGAAAGGCCACATTGTGGATCATATATAAGAAAAAGGAGCTCTTTCAAGACAGAAAGATGGTTGATAGAGTCACACTGGGGAGGATGGGGCCTGGAATGGTACCAGAGAAGATTTTAAGAGGTCTGTATGCCTTTGGAGAGAGACATTTCAACGGAGAAATATAGACTCACAAAAAAAAAGTTGTGTTTTTTTTGAATTTTAGTTAATTAACATACAGTGCAATATTGATTTCAGGAGTAGAATTCAGTGATTCATCACTTACATATAACACCCACTGCTCATGACAACAATGGTTTCTTTAATGTCCATCACCCATCCAGCACAATTCTTGATAATAAAAAACATAGTTGTCTTCTAGGGTATTGCTTCAATCAGAGAACTAAATCCCAAATATTCCCAGCTTTGAACATCTGCCTCATCCAGTACTCTTCCAATGCACACAAAGCTTTCCTCCTTCTCAGCTCATTGTCCTACCTTAGAAGTTACTGCATAATTAAATCCCTCATTAGAATTATGAGTATTTTAATTGCCTATGACTTTTTTTTAAGAGGGCTTCACACCAAGTGCGGGGCCTAATATGGGGCTTGAACTCATGACCCTGAGATCAAGACCCTAAGATCAAGATCTGAGCTGAGATTGAGGGTCTAACGCTTAACCGACTGAGCCACCCGGGCACGCCTAATTGCCAATGACTTTGTCTTGCCCATTCCCAATCTGTTCTCCAGAAAACTGCCAGGGAGATCTTTGTAAAATTTTCCTTGAATCATATCCTACCACCTGCTCAGAAACCAGTGGTTTCTGGGTCTGTGTGTGAGGCTTACAACCACACATGTGTATATTATCTCAAAATTCCTGTGGGCCTGAACTACAGTCATGCCTTAGCTGGGCCCTGTGTCAGGGTCTCACCAGGCCCCCCCAGTCAAGGGATCAGCTGGGCTGCATTTTCATCTACAGAATCAACTGGGAAATAAACAAGTTCCAATCTTATTTGTGTTGTTGGCAAAATTTATTTCTTTGCATCTAGAGTAAGATCCCTGTTTTCTTGCTGGCTTTGGTCTGAGAATTACTCAGTTCCTAGATGCCTTCAGTTCTGTGTCACATGACCCTCTCCAGAAGCTTTCTCACAACACACCAGTTTGCTTCCTCAAATACAGCAACAGGGAGAGGGTCTCTCCTCTCAGAGAGTGCCTAATCCCTCTGTTATGAGTTTTCATCTGAGTCAGGCCCATTCAGGATAGTTTCACTTTGATTAACTCAAATGAACTGGTTTGGGACTTCAATCACATTTAGAAAATCTCTTCACCTTTGTCATATGCTGTTGGCTGGAAGTAAGCCATAGGTCTCCCCTTCACTCATGGGGACGGGACTGCACAGGGCATGAACATCAGGGTGGGGACTATGGGGGCCATTATAGCATTCTGCCTGCCACAGCCTTTACTACATGGGTATCTTTCCTATGTCAGGCTTTATCTACACTGTTGCCTCAGTCTGTTAGACTCTGCATTTCACTCTTCACCTTAGTTAATTTCTAAACATTTTCCAGAACTCAGTTCACATATTATTTCTTCATTTTCCTTTCCTGACTATCCTATAAATAGTACATACTGTTGTTTTTTGTCATAGTGTATTCCAAAACTTTATTGAGATGTCATTCACATGTTACATAATTCACCTATATGAAGTATGCAATTACAGGGGCGCTTGGGCGGCTCAATCGTTTAAGTGTCCGATTTTGGCTCAGGTCGTGATCTGGCAGTCCATGGGTTCGAGTTCCATGTCAGGCTTTGTGCTGACACCTCAGAGCCTGGAGACTGCTCCGGATTCTGTGTCTCCCTCTCTCTCTGCCCCTCCCCGCTCATGCTCTGTCCCTGTCTCTCTCTCTCTCCCTCAAAAATAAACATTAAAAAATTTAAAGTATGCAATTACATAAATTTTAGTATATTCAGAGTTGTGTGATCATCATCAACTTTAGAATATTTTCAGTATCCCCAAAGGAATTAGCAGCCATTACCGATCCCTCTCTCCTATTAGCTCTAGTCAAACACTAATCCACTTTTTGTCTCTACACATTTGCCCATTCTGCACACTTCATGCAAGTTGAATCATACAATATGTGGTTTTATATGACTGGCTTTTTCCACTTAGCATAATGTTTTCAAGGTTCATTCATGTTGTAGTATGTTATCAGTACTTCATTCCTTTTACTGCATTCAATTCAAGTAACATTCAGTTCTATAGAGATAACACATTCTGTTTATTTATTCATCAACTGTAGACTTTTGCGTTGTTTCCAGCTTGGGGTTACTATGACTAATGCTATTGTGAATGTTCATGCACAAGTTTTTATCTGGACATATGTTTTTCAATTCTCTTGGGATATATCCCTGGGAGTGGAATGACTGAGTCATATAGTACGTCTATGTTTAGCATTTTGAGAAACTGCCAAACCATTTTCCAAAGTGGCTATACCATTTCACACTGCCACCAGCTATGTATGGGGGGCTCAACTTCTCCACATGTTTGTCAACACTTGTTACTGTCCTTTTTTTCCCCTTGTTTTACAGGTGGATTTTACCAACTTAAAGATAAAAAAAAAATTGACACAAGTAAAGTGTGTAAGTAAATGTAAATTTTATGAAAGTAAATGTAATTATGAAAGTAAATGTAATTTAGGAAAGTAAATGTAATTTTATGAAAGTAAATGTAATTATCACATTAATAACTAAGAAAAATTATATCATTTCTAGAGATGCAGGTAAATACATCTCACAAAATTGAACCCCCATGTATGATAAAACTCTCAGGAAACTAAGAATAGAAGGAACCTCTTCTATCTGGTAAAGGACAGTATAGAAAATACTTACAGTAATATTGTACTTGAGAGTGAGAAATTGAATTCAATCTTGCTAAGATTGAGAACAGGACAAGAATATCTTCTAACTACTTTTATTCAACATTGTACTGAAGTTTCTAGGCAGTGCATTCTTAGAAAACAAAAGTAAGTAAGAAATATAAATATTGAAAAGGAAGAAGGAAATTATCTTTATTCACAGATAACACAACTATGTTATCACAGATAACACAACTGTGTTTCTTTTATATTCAGAGAAAGTCCCTACTTCCCCCCCAGCTACTACGGGCAATAAGTGAATTTAGCAAGGTCACAGTATACTGTCAGGAGATAATTCTTGCTGGGTCTCTCATGTTTCTGCCTGACCACAGGGCATGTGGAGTGCCTGATTGATGATTCAGGAGTGCCTGGGTATTTGGATTGGTCTCAGCAGGCTGGCTGGAACTTCTCTCTCTGTTTCTACTCATCTGTCTCCAGTGTAATATCCTTAATGCCCAATGAAATCATCCTTGATCACCAGGGCTCATAGGCCTCTCTGCTACCTTCCCTTTCTCACTAAGCTTGCTTTCCCATTTTTTTTATTGTAGCTACCCTAGTAAGTATAAAGTGGCATCTCATCATGGTTTTGATTGGCATTTCCTTACTGACTAATGATGCATTTTATCACGTGCTCATGGGCCGTTGGCATGTATTTTTAGGATAAAAGTCTGTTCAAATGATTTGCCTACTTTTAAATTGGGCTATTTGTCCTTATATTATTGAGTTTTCAGAGTTCTTTATATACTCTGGATACAAGTCTCTTATGAGATATGTGATTTGCAAATATCTCCTCCCATTCTATAGGTTGTCTTTTCTTTTTCTTGTTCGTATCATTTGCAGTGCAAATATGTTTTATTTTGATGAAGTCTGTTTACCTGTTTTTTTTTCTTTTAGGTCTTGTGCTTCTGGTGTGATATTGAAGAAACCATTGCCTAACTCACTAAGATTTAGTCCTGTTTTCTTCTAAGAATTTTCTAGATTAGCTTTTACATTTAGGTCTATGATACATTTTGAGTTCATTTTTGCACATGGCCTGAGGGAGAGCTCCCATCTCACTCTTTTGCATGTGGACTTTCCATTGTCCCTACTCATACCATTTGCTAAAAAGATTATTCTTTCTCCCATTGAATTGTCTAGCACCTTTGTTGAAAATAAATTTGCCATAATATATGAGTTTATTTCTGAACTGTAATTCTATTCCATTGTTTTATATGTCTATCCTTGTGTAAGTACCATACCATCTTGATTGCTATAGCTTTGTAATAAGTTTTAAAGCCAGGAAATATGAGTCCTTCAACTTTGTTCCTTTTTTTTTTAAGATTGTTTTTGCCATTCTCAGTCTATATCCATTACTTTAAGCCTTTGAGAACACATCCTCCCAGCTTACATAATTCCAGACTGAAATGTCTTTTTTTAGTCCTTCCTGAAATGCCAGACCATTCATCCCTTTGTTTGGAAACATGTTGCATGCCTCCCCAAATTATCCCTGACAGTAACCAACAGTGAGCACAAAAAGCAGCTGGAAATCAAGAACAGGATGGAAAACAAGGGCCTGTTAACAGAAAATGACAGATTTAGGTCACCAGAAAGTCTTTGAATAGGATATTGTGGGAACAAAGTGAGTGTCACAGTGAAAAATTAGATCATAAGTCTTAGAATAAATTCTTAAAACAGTTTCCTTGTGTTTTTCTTTTCCTCGTGTGGACTGGATAGATGGTGTTGACTAAGTTAGTTCATGTTCTCAGACTCCAGCAAAATGAAATAAATCTGTGCTGTTTCTCATGTACTTTTTGCAGATCCTGCCTTTTGGCCTTTTGTAGCTAATGTTCATGAGATTTCATGCCAGTTAGAAATTAAGCAGTCCATGCTTTCATTGCACTGAACAGAAAATATAAGTTATCATTTGGAGACATACTTATGTTGAGAGAGTTTCAATAACGTTATCCACATGTGAAGTTTTTTAAGATCACATGTCTACATGCCAACTCTTCATAGAGTCACATCGGACCTTGTCAGATGACCAGAGAAAGTTACTGCTTTCATTTTAAAGAAGCAGAAACTGAAGTTCCAAGAGGTAAATTGATTCACTTACATAAATGGGCATGGCAGGGACACAGCTGGGATCAAACTGCAGTTTGTAGCCTCCTTGGGTCACTGTTATAGGTTGAATTGCATCTTCCAAAAAAGATACAGTAAAGTCCTAACCACTGGTACCTGTGAGTGTAAACTTATTTAGAAACAGGGTCTTTCCAGATGCAGTCAAGTTGAGTTCATTAGGGAGGGCTCTAATTAAATATGACTGGTGTCTTCACTTAGGGCCATACTACCCTGAACACGCCCAACCTTGTGTAAATGTGACTGGTGTCATTATGAAAAGAGAAATGCCATGTGACAACAGAGACAAAGATCAGAGTGATGGAGCGGCAAGCCAATGAATGCCAGGGATTGATGGGAACCATCAGAAGCTGGAAGAGGCAAGGAAATACTCTACCCTACAGACTTTGGGGAAAGCATGATCCAACACCTTGATTTTGGACTTCTAGCCTCTAGAACTGTGAGACAATAAATTTTTGTTGTGTGATGCAACCTAACTTATGGTACAGTGTTAAGACATACCTAGGAAATGAATACAGACGATATGTGCTCCTTAACACCAGACTTTATAACAGGAAATGAGCCTTTTCAGAGCACCAAGCAGTGCCTCACAATTTAAGAATGATTTCATGCTATTCAAACTCAATTCCATTGCACTAGGACAAATTCAATACTGGCCAGTAACTCATTAGAGTTCAGAGTTCGGTGAGTGTATGTTGAACTGCTGGTTTCTAAGTTGCTTAGGTCTAAACGCTTCCCCGCGATTGTGTATGCTTCTAAAGTTCATGAGCTCACGTTCTTAGGATCGCCTTGGCCTCCCACCTCCTGTGTTCATAACTTCAGTCTCTGCTTTGCTTGAAGACAACCAAAGATCCCCAGCATTTAGAGCCACACTCAAAGATCATAAGCAGGGCCAGTTATATGGCTGTGTAACCAGTGCTGTCACACAGGGTCCCGAGTTTGGTGCCCTGGTTAATGGTCTTGAAATTCTTAATCTTTCTGACTTTGAATTTGCATTTCTGAAGTAAAGTCTGATGAGCCAATGGAGCTTGTACCTTCTACACAGCTCATCAGAAGCTCTCAGAGGAGTCAAGCTCCTATAGCTACAGCAATACCAAATCGATAAATTACTCCTATCATTCCTTTCCCTCCTTCCACGTTATACTCTTTCAGTCCCCACACCCATTACCTAGGGTAACTTCCCAAGTAAATTACCTACACATGAGACCCTGTTTAAAGTTTTGTCTTCCGAGGAAGAGAAATGAAGGCTAAGGCAGTTGTGACATGAGACACTAAAGTTTAGTGTTCCTGGAATACAGAAACCTCAGAAAGTAATAATAAAATGAAGCGACCTGTGTGACTTTCCTGAGTTCCTTTCCACCTACCCCTTTTGAAAAATTACTCTGAATCATACACTTATTATTCAACACCATTGCAGAACATGGTCTACTTATGCTATGATAAAATATGCAGATGAACAATGTAACTGATCATTTTACAAGCTTTGTCAAATGGATGTCTATGCCCGGATAACCACGACCATGAGCAATTATCAGGGTAAGACTAAAAAAAAAGAGAGAAAAGAACTGTATTTTTAAAAATTCAAATTTTAAGAAATTTGTGAGTATGATACAAAAAAAATGGACAGAAAGGAGATACACTCTGAGTGAAAGACAGCAGGTTTGGTAGAAGGAAGAATCCACAAGTTTAAATCATACATCTATTCAATTACCTAATTAATAGAAGTCAGATAATGTGTACCAATGGAACAGTGTGCTGTTCAAATAGACTCCTGTTAAAATGTTAACTAGTGCAAAGCTTACGTTCCCTATTCATACCACTGCAGCAAGTCCAGAGAAAATAAACTAATTTCTTTTTTTTTTTTTTTTTTCAGAATGTTTCTTGCCAAAACAGACAAACAGGGCTGTATAATAGAGCAGGATAAGTAGGAAACTACAAAACAAAAATTATTTCGGAGACACCTGGGGGGCTCAGTCGGTTAAGCATCTGACTTCAGCTTAGGTCATGATCTCACAGTTCGTGGGTTCGAGTCCCATGTCAGGCTCTGTGCTGACAGCTCAGAGCCTGAAGCCGGCTTCAGATCCTGTGTCTCCTTCTCTCTCTGCCCCTCCCCTGCTCATTCTCTGTCTCTCTCTCTTAAAAAAATAAATATAAAAAATTAAAAAAATATATTTCAGATTTATGCAAGGCTTCCTGGAGTTGGGCAACTTTGGGGGGCTGGTTTTTTTTTTTTTTTATCTGATTAGGTCTAAGTTCACCTAATAAAAGGAAACTTTCAGAACTATAGTGCAATAAAAATGATTTTTTAAAGTGAGTTTTCCATGAATCAAAAAGAATTGTTGACACTTGTTTTAGTTATTTGTTGTTAAATAACAAATTACCAGGAAAGTTAGTGCTTAATGCTAACAGCATTAGTTATTTAGCTTACATATCTCCAATTCCAGTAGGCATCTGTGAAGAGGACTCACTTCTGCTCCATGTGGCACCAGCTCAACTGGGGACTACAGGATCACTTCCGAGGTGACTCCTTCATATGCCTGGCTACTGGCTGACAGTTCAGTCATGCAGCTGATGCCCTGAGCTTTGGATCTCTTCATGTGGACCTCTCTGCAAGCTGCTTCTGCCTGGGTTTCCTAACAGTGTGGTGACTGGCTTGATTGAATGTCCCAAGAGACTATACAAGGCAAAAAAATAAAAAAATAAAAAAAAATCACCTTTTACGATTTAGCATAGGAAATCACAAAGTGTTACTGTCACTGACAATTGGATTCCAAAATATTAAAAAATAGACCCCACTCCTCCATGAAGGCAGTATCAAAGTCAAGTTGTGAGACGAATCTGTAGAAAGAACATATTGTTGTAGTTACCACTGTAACAAGAGTGAATAAAGGAAAGAGATAAAAACTGCATAGAGCTGGTTTCATATGAAAACTTTTTTGATAACAATATTTGACACATTATTTTTTGTAAAACTGTAGACTGAAATATAGCAATAAAACAAAACAAATCTGAATTTATGGGCTCTGCAAAAGTCAGAAAAAAATTAACTTGAGCGGAAGGTGAAAGGAACACCACCGCTTAAGAATACAACCTTGGCCGGGGCGCCTGGGTGGCACAGTCGGTTAAGCGTCTGACTTCAGCCAGGTCACGATCTCAGCCAGGTCACGATCTCGCGGTCTGTGAGTTCGAGCCCCGCGTCAGGCTCTGGGCTGATGGCTCAGGGCCTGGAGCCTGTTTCCGATTCTGTGTCTCCCTCTCTCTCTGCCCCTCCCCCGTTCATGCTCTGTCTCTCTCTGTCCCAAAAATAAACGTTGAAAAAAAAAATTAAAAAAAAAAAAAAAAGAATACAACCTTGGCCAACCTTTTGATCATCTATAAACCCGAACTTCCTCATCTCTAAATTGGAGTTATTATATTATGACAGTTGGGACATACAATAAAATGTTTTATGTAAAGCAGAAAGTTATCAAATGCATCCAGACAACAATTATTCGCCTCCTTTCCTGTGCATTGCCT
Organism: Leopardus geoffroyi; assembly: GCF_018350155.1. Classification (NCBI taxonomy): domain Eukaryota; kingdom Metazoa; phylum Chordata; class Mammalia; order Carnivora; family Felidae; genus Leopardus; species Leopardus geoffroyi. The sequence goes on from NC_059326.1 coordinate 207,427,432, forward strand.
TTCTCTGGCTGTTACCACTGACCACTGAGGTCCACAATGTGATAAATTAAATAACAAATATTAAAAGAGATTATTTCTGGAATTATAGTCCACTGAGAAAATTCTAGATAGTAGGCTGTGGAGTGATATATTATAAATTGTCTTTGTTGTCTATTAACTAAATATTTCATTAGAAAAAATCATTTAACAAGTTAAGTGCCATGTGGGTGTACTTTAGTCTTGGCTTAAATATTCAGAGGCAAATGTTGTCTACCCAAGAAAAACACAATTAAGGAAGCCTTGGGGAACAGTAAAATTAAAAACAAAAATGGAAAACACCCTACTCTACGTTCAGCAAAAGCAGGAAATGGGTTGTATGAAGGAAATAACCAGATGGGAGCATGGAAGACACTTAAAATACTAATAAAAAATTAGAACCCACGAAGTCAGTGGGATCAGGATCAAGGTGCATTTCTAGAACATTATGAGCCATCAAAATATTGAAATCTTTAAAATTAATTATTACTATTTAATCACAGTTAATCAAATAAATACAAATAAAGGTGAATGCAGAAAGACAAAGAAAGGAGCAAGAGGAATGATTAACGTTTGGGAAAATGGTAAGTAGGAGGGAAAGTTTGACACATGAAATCTATGCTATCTGGTCAAAAGGAAAACACGGCCAAGCATTTATTAATAATTGCTTATAAATACGTAAAGAGTTTCTAAAAGAATTTCTGCTTTTCCTTTGCTTTCCCTAAAATTTTAATAAAGGGGCTTAGCCAATGACAAAGCTTCAAGTACAGTGGTTTTTAAGCACCTGAGACAAACTGTGAAATTAGGTTTACAGTCAGTCTAGAAAGGAAAGAGAAAACTTTTCACTTTGAAGTATTTATGTGTTTCTAGCCACAAATCACAAACTAGACTGATGACGACTACCAATATATGATATTCTAGAACGTAGACTCCCATGGGAAAAAATGAATTACTCTGAAAAAATTACATATGGCCTGAACATTTATGTAATGACACAGATAAATGCCATTCTGTTGGCAGTTCCTATGAAAATTCCTTTGATGGAGGAATTGATATTTAAAAGTCATCAATAATCTCAGCTGTGGTGGAGAAAGGCAGACAGTAAGGTGCCTAGAGTACATGCAGTGAGCAGAGTGGTTTTTGTGTTGCTTCTCAGGGGAAGGAGAACGATGTGTGGGGGCGGGGAGGGTCGACCATGACACCAAGAGACTAAGCTCTGTGAGCCTGACCTTAACACATCTCTTCATCGGCACATTTTTAAAAACTTGATAATGGAATATCACTCAGCCTTGAAAAAGAAAGAAATCCTGTTATTTGCAACAACATGGAAACACCTGAAAGTCCTCATACTAATTGAATACTAAGAATAAGCCGACAGAGACATAGATTGTATCCCTTATATTTGGTATCTAGAAAAAAAAAAAAAAAGGCAAGTCATAGAAACAGAGAATAGGAAAGCATTTGCCAGAGACTGGAGGAGGGGGAAATGAGGAGTTTGTCAAAAGGCACAAATGTTTGGCTGTAAGATGAAGAAGGTCTGAGGTCTAATGTAAAACATGGTGACTATAGTTGGTAACGCTGGTATCTTATAACTGAAATCTGCTAATGGAGTAGAACTTACCTGTTCTCAAAAAAGATAAATATGTGAGACGATGGTTCTGTTATTAAACTTGGAGGCAACCATTTCACAATGTTTATGTATATCAAACCATCACTTTGTACACTTTAAACGTCTTATAATTTTATTTATCAATTATGCTTTAGTAAAGCTGGAAAAAAAACTACAAAATGCTTGCTTAGAATAACCAGATTTCTTATGAAAACAGTTGAAGGAAGCTGAGATTTGCATCCCGTGCTGTGGGGATGGAGGTACTCAGTGAGGTACTAAGTGCAGAGTGAGGTGGTGCAGTTAGTAAGGGGACAAGGGATTTTCTGCAGAAGATTTAAAGACATTCATAAAACCAACTAAGTGGTTTGTCTGCTTTGATGAGCGATTCTGAACAACATAAAGTGACACAATACTCATCCTCGAAAAAAACTTTTTGTTGCTGCTCTAAGTTCTAAATCTAAACAATTGTCCTTAGTACTGTTGAACTTAAATAATCTATGAAGAAGCTACAAATTTGCGTGTGTCTTATCCTTATCTTTTAATAGGCATTGTGCTCTACATGGAAGTTAGTTTGGAGAAATCCTGATTAAACCAGCAGCCCGCAAAACATGCAGACGTGGTGTCATGTGTTTGTCTCAAGACTAAGAACTCGATTCTTATTTCCCTTTGATCATCATTATGGTATCATTGTTCATTTCAAATTGACTGTTAAAAGGAGAAATATGTTGTATCAGAAGTGAGCTCAGATTTTCCCAAACAATACATAGAAATTATAATTTGGAAGGCAATATATCATTTGAAAGTTGCTGGGATTGATACAGAGATGATAGTTTTACAATTTCCTGAATGTATTATGAAATGGGATTTTTATGGGTGTTTTCTTAACATTCTTATGTTTATAACTTTTCCTGAAAGAAAAGGATATTAGGTAAAAAAAAAAAAATGAAATTTTTATGTGCTTTAGTGAATAATAATGCATATATTAGTTCATTAGTTGTAATAAATGTACCATTTTTTAATGCTTATTCTTGAGAGAGAGAGGCACGAGCAGGGGAGGGGCAGAGAGAGAGAGACACAGAATCTGAAACAGGCTCCAGGCTCTGAGCCGTCAGCACAGAGACTGACGCGGGGCTCGAACTCATGAACCAAGCGATCATACCTGAGCCAAAGTCAAATGCTTAACTGACTGAGCCACCCAGGTGCCCCTATAAATGTACCATTCTAATGTAAGATGTTAATAGGGGAAACTGAGCATTAAAATTCATAATTTTTCTGTAAATCTAAAAATGTTCTAAAAAGTAAAGTTTAAACACTCTTAAAAATGTTCTAACAATTCATATGACCATTGCTGCGTGTGAAAGAAATATCTCTAAATTAAAATAAAAAATTGCTTTTGATCAATTATGAGCAAATATCAATGAAAAAATTGTCCTGCTGTCTATTGAACATGAACATTCAAATAAAAATAATATCTATAAAGTCATTTCAATTTTTCAGAAGTTAGAGATTGAAAACAGATACTGTAATGTGATTATTTGCAGGCTAAAATGTGGTTATAAGTTTTTATTTCTTGTTTCAAAAAGTGCATCAGTATAGATAAAAATATTAGCCCATGATTTTCCCTTTCTGTACTGTTATATTTATTTTATTTTTAATGTATTTTTGCTGGCATACTTATACATATTTAACATATAATGAAGTACAATAACCAAGAATTTCCATTCTTTTTTCTGGCCATTAGTATTTTTTACCGAACTTCATGATTAGAACTGAAAATATTTTGTTTTGTAGAAAGAGAGTTTTACTAAAAAATTACTTCAAATTGTACCAGTGGGTAGATCCAAACAGCATTAAGATAGAATAAATTCTGATAATTAGTAAAAATCTTGTCAAGGGTCATATTATGATCCCAGGGCCAGGAGAATTCAACTGTTACCTTGGTTACATACTGAAAATAACAACAACAAAAAAACCAAAACAAAACAGAAATTGGGATGTGGGTATGTGTATAGAAACTAGGTATTTTATAGAGACACAAGAGTGACTCTTCTATATCTAGAAAAGGAAGTTTTCCTACTAGTTTGTTTCCAGCAATTGTTCTTCTCAAATACATTGTCTCTTCATGTGGGACACTCGTTGTCAGGATTTGTCTTTTCCCATCCCAACACGCAGGATTATTACCGTTTTAATGTCCAGGCAGAGGGGAAGGAGGACAGAAAAATCAAAACATGACCATAGGTATATATTGGAATTTCTGAAGTTCAGTGTGTGGTGTAAATATGATCTCCCAGATGATTCATGGTTCTGAATATGACCCCATCTTCTTGCAATCCCAATTAACGGATGTTGACTGTTCATTGTATCATCATTGGGTTTCTCAATTGCATTCTTCCCATTAGCTCATCACATTATTGGTATCCTAGTCGATCTTTGGGGCTGGCTAATCTTCTGGCCACGCTGGATCTCTCTTCATCTCAGCTCAAAAACTTTATTAATAGTATTCATGAGTCCTAAGTTCCAAACATCACTATCTCATACCACACACCACACTACCTGGCTTCACTTTTAGGATCTGTCCTCATTATCTCGTCTCTTGGTATTTACAATATTTGAGAAAGAGGAGGAGGAAGAGTGTGGAGTTTATTCCCAAAAAGTTTAAAATAAGAATCTGCAATTGTTCATCATTTTTGTTTTCATAACCAGGATTTGGTGTCATTCTTAGGTTTCAGACCACTGATTACACAGTCTCATTTTCCAAGCTTAGGAAATAAATACAAAATATAAATACAAAGATAGTTGATCAATTTTACACTCATATGGTTCTCAGATTTTCAAGGATAGTAAAAATTATTTACTATTTTGTCCTTTAAGAATATTCATATTTAGCTGATTGTATGTCCTTGTTTTCTGTACAATATATAATTATACCCTTTCAAATTCAATAAGAGTATATTGAAGTTCCTTTATAGCATCATATACTTAATGGATAAATTATTTGAGTCCTTCCCCACAAAGCCAGTTTTCCAATTTCTATTATTTTTATGACTCCTCTTGTGAGTGAATATTGTCATTGCAAAAATAAAACAGACAGCTAAGAGGATCAAGTTAGAGAAAAAAATAAGTCATCATCAAAGTCAGTAAATGCACTCAGGATCTCCCTCAGCCCCCACAAATGGGCCCATGCTTATTTCAGCATTTGGAGTAGCAAAGTGACTCTGGGTTCTGCCAAACATGGACACAATATGCTCTCCTCCAAACCCTATATGTTTCTTTCCCACTTAGTCTGTTCCCAACTTTAATGAACTATGTTCCAGAAGTCCATTAATTGAGTCTATTTGGATTTGTAATGCATTTTCCCAGAGAAATGTGATGAGCGTATTTCCAGGCCTGCCCACAAACTCTATTTATTCACAGAATGTTAGAGCTAGAGGGACTTAAAAAATCATTTAATCTAACCATTTTAAAACCATAATTTGCTGAAATTATAACAGCTGCCCCCAGAGAGACTTTGGAGACCTTCTTGAGTTTGTTGAGGCTCCTCTGTGTCCTGACAGGGCCAGTTTATTTGTGGTTATAGAAGACAACATCCAAGGAGCTGTACCAAGAACTGTGGTTATCCTGGGAAAATCTTTGTGAAAGCAAGAACATTCTCTAGGTTTGGAGATCCATCAGGGAAGGAGCTCTAGCAGCAAAGCAAAGCACATCATTCCCTGAGGAGAAGTGTCTTACTAGGAAGCAGGAACTCTCAGTCTAGAATTTCTCTACATAAACAAGATTTATCTGTTTTATCATTACTTTCCTTTACTGAGTTGACTTTACATGGTAGTTTTCTTGAGCAGATGATGAAAGGAAGCATCATCTCAGCACCAAGACACTATACCCACTCAGGGAACTTGGAATGGCAGCAATGTCACAGAACACAGCTTGCACAATCTCACATTTATTTCCCAAATGCTTAGGCTTAGGATGATTTACCCTCTATAGACTCCATACAACATCAGGAAGAAATCAAACTTTATCCTTAGATGGTAGAATCCCAATGGAGCAAAATAACACTCATAAATTTCTTCTTCCTAGCAAGAAGGATCACAGAACAAGATTGTCCCACCTTTTCTTTTTAAAGCCATGTCCCTTTTTGTTAATTATCTAAAGAGAATCTCATCTTCTTAATCCCCATTAATTAACTAAAAAAAAATCTCATCTCCTTCACTTAGTTTTCCCTAAGATGACAAGGACCATCATAAAGACTTACTGTCCTAGGACTGATTAAGTTTTTGTTGTTCTTTTGTTTGTTTTTGTGTTTTTTTTTTTTTGTTTGTGTAGAGAAAACAAAAACTCATAGTATTCTATTTGGTTGTCTATGAAATATTATGATATTATGATCACATAAATAGTGGCTTTTTACTTCTTACTGGTGAAGCCAGATAATTATTCAGATATTTAACACAAACTCTGGAGTCAGACTCAAAATTTTGTACCACTAATTTAATACTTATAAACTTGGGAAAGTTACCAGATCATGCCAAGCCTTAGTTTTTACCACCAGTGAAATGGTGATAATAATAGCATTAAATTCATAGGGCAGTTTTAATAATTAAAAGAGTAGGAATACTCAGGGAGGAGGGCAGAGTAGGGGGATCCTGAGCTCATCTTATCCCACAAACACAATTAGTTAACACCCACATCATTGTAAGTAAACCAGAAAATGATCTGAAGACTGGCATAATAGACTCTCCACAGCTAAATGTTGAGAAGAGGCCACATTAAAGAAGGTAGGATGGATAGAGACACAGTCAGGAGCAAAATGGACACACTAGACTGCCTGCAGGAGGAAAAGACACAGTGGGCATGGAGAGGTGGATGAGCAGACTTCCACACTAGGCACTGCAGGCATAAGGGACCCTCACAGGGATGACAGATCCCCATAACAATTGACCTGGCTTTACAAATTCTTACAATCAGAGGGGCTTAGCAACTAGAACTTTAAAAATCAATGGACTCAACTCTGTGAGAACCATAGGAAACTAAATTCCCACCCCGAAAGAGACAGCATAACAAACAGCCATGCTGAGATACAGCATAAAAGTAATTTGAAAAACACCTAATGTATACAGGAAGGAGATTAATTTGCTAACCTCAGAATATGTGCTGGATGAGCAGGGATCTTCAGGATACTTCTTCAAGAACAAAAGAGCTGGCAGATGCCATTTCCCTCCCATACCACCCCAGCCTACATACCTGAACATCTATAGGAATCAGCTCAGTGCCAACACTCTCCTCCTAGCTTACTAACAGCATGCCCTGCCCCTGCACACTTCTGTAAGCCTATCCCCAACAACCTGGTCAGCCTTGAAGGACATTTTCCCAGATAGCTGATGGTACCCTCCTGAAGCAGACCAGCATGGATCTTGAGGGCACTGTGCAACCCATTCCCAAGTTTTCTGTGGACCTACCCCCTCCAATCTGGGGTAAGCCTTGAAGGGAATATTCCCAGGCAGATCAGCATGGACCTTACTGGCACCACAAACCTCACGCCCTTGTTCTCCTGCAGATCTGTCCCCTCAATATGGCCTTGGCTAGAACCTATCCAAAGCCATGCCACAAACCTGGCAGTGTGCAAGCAGCCTGACAAGGGTCAGCACCATTCCAAAGTGACTTCTGCCCCAGGGAGAAAGGAAGATAACCACACACACCAGTCCCAGTCCCACTGCAGCCCTAGTAGTGGGCTAGGGGCAGACATCTGGTTAGACTATAGGCCCTGCGCACCAAAAAAGCTTCTCAGAAGACAACACGAGGAAAGTACTCTGATGTTCTGTGCTACTGCATCTCTGTCAAATATTTAGTCTGACTCAACTCAAGCCCAAGGTGGCCCTAGTCTAGCCCACTAACAAAACAGAGACCAAACCCAGCCCACAACATGCAAATAGAGCCATTGTAGATGACTGGACTGAAGGCAAATGTGGCTCAGTCACAAGAGTAGGGCATAGACAACAGATATAGGAGACACCCTAGAAGTACAAAATTCTGATGAACAGGGGACATTGCACTGCAGGGCACTACAGATCATCTTCATCATAAGGCCACTACTTTCAAGAGCAGGAGATGTAGCTGACTTTCCTAACACACAAAAAGAGACACATAGAGTTAGACAAAATGAGGAGACAGAGGAATATGTCCCAAATGAAAGAACAGGACAAAATCACAGCAAGAGAGCTAAATTAAATGGAGATAAGTAATATGCTTGATAGGGAATTTAGAATAATGGTCATAAAGATACTCACTGGACTTGAGAAGAGAGTGGGGGACATTAGTGACACCCTTAACAATGAAATAGAAAATATAAAAAAGAACCAATCAGAGATGAAGAGCTCAATAACTGTAATTAATATTACACTAGATGGAATAAAGAGTAGACTAGAGGGAGCAGAAGAAAGGATGAGCAATCTGGAAGGCACAGTCATGGAAAACAATCAAGAACAGGAGAAAGAAAAAATAATGATAAAAAATGAAAATAGACTTAGGGAACTCAGTAACACCATAAAGCATAATAACATTCATATTATAGGGATCACAGGAGGAAAAGAGAGAGAAAAGGGGGAAGAAAATGTATTTGAAGAAAAAAATAGCTGAAAACTTCCCAAATCTGTGAAAAGAAACAGAAATCCAGATCCAGAAGGTACAGGAAGCTCCCAAGAAAATCAATCCAAGGAGGATCACACCAAAACATACAGTAATAAGGAGAGACTTTTAAAAGCAGCAAGAGAAAAGAAAACAGTTACATACAAGGAAAACCCCATAAGTCTATCAGCTGATTTTTCAGGAGAAACTTGGCAGGCCAGAAGGGAACAACATGATATATTTAAAGTGCTAAAAGAAAAAAAAAAAAAACCAAAACTTGCAACCAGGAATACTCTAACCAGCAAGGCTACCATTCAGAATAGAAAAAGAGATAAGAGTTTCTCAGACAACCAAACATTAAAGGAATTATCACTAAACTAGCCCTTCAAGGATTGTTAAAGGGGACTCATTTAGTGGAAAGGAAAGACCATACACAGGAGTAAGAAAATTAAGAAGCACAAGAGCAGTAAAATTAAGGGTATCTAGATCCTGAAAAACTTAACAGAAGACCATGGGGGAGGGGAAGGGGAAAAAAAAAAGAGGTTAGAGAGGAGGGAGCCAAAACGTAAGAGACTCTTAAAAACTGAGAGCAAACTGCAGGTTGATGGGTGGTGGGAGGGACGGGAGAGTGGGTGATGGGTATTGAGGAGGGCACCTATTGGGATGAACACTGGGTGTTGTATGGAAACCAATTTGAGAATAAATTTCATATTTAAAAAAACATAAAAAAAAGTTAAGGGTATCTATAAAAATCAGGCAAGGGATTCGCAAAATAAAAGTATGTAAAGCATGACACCATGTAGCTAAAACATGGAGGTGAGGAGGAGAGGAATAAAGGAATGAATTCAAATTTAACTGACCATCAACTTAATAGAGACTGCTATATGCATAAGATGTTATATACAAACCGAATGGTAACCACAAACCAAAAACCGATAATAATTATGAAAAAAAATAAAAAATAGAGAAAGGAACCCAAGTAAGCAAACCATGAGAAACTAAACTAAGGCAAGCCAGCAGAACATGAGAAAATAGAGCAAGAGAAGAAAAGAACAGAGTAGAACTACGAAGACAACCATAAAATAAGTAACAAATGGCAATAAGTACATATCTATCAATAATTACTTTGGATGTAAATGGACTAAATTCTCCAATCAAGACATAGGGTAATGGATTGGATTAAAAATAAGGACCATCTATATGCTGCCTATAGGAGACATTTTTCTGACCTAAAGACACATGCAGATTGAAAGTGAAGGTATGGAGGGGCGCCTGGGTGGCGCAGTCGGTTAAGCGTTCGACTTCAGCCAGGTCACGATCTCGCGGGCCGTGAGTTCGAGCCCCGCGTCAGGCTCTGGGCTGATGGCTCAGAGCCTGGAGCCTGTTTCCGATTCTGTGTCTCCCTCTCTCTCTGCCCCTCCCCCGTTCATGCTTTGTCTCTCTCTGTCCCAAAAATAAATAAACGTTGAAAAAAAAAATTAAAAAAAAAAAAAAAAGAAAGTGAAGGTATGGAGAAGCATTTATCATGCAAGTGGAAGTGAAAAGAAAGCCAGTGTAGCACTACTTCCGCTGGACAACATAAACCTTAAAATGAAAACTGTAACAAGAGACAAAGAACACTTTTAATCATAAAGAGAACAGCTTAACAAGAAGATATAACACCCAACATGGGAGCACCCAAATACATAAAGCAGCTAATAACAAACATGAAGAAAGTAATCAATAGTAATATTATAGCAGTAGGTAACTTTAAAACCCCACTTAAATCAATGGATAGATCATTTAAGCAGAAAATCAACAAGGAAACATTGGCTTTGAATGACACTTTGGACCGGATGGATCTAATAGATATACTTAGAACATTCCATCCTAAAACAGCAGAATACACATTCTTTTCAAGTGCATATGGAACATTCTCCAAAAAGATCACATATTAATCCACAAAACAAGTCTCATAAAATTCAAAAAGACTGAAACCATACCATGCATCTTTTCTGACCACAATACTATTAAGCTAGAAATCAACCACAAGAAAAAATCTGGAAATAACCCAAATACATGGAGGTTAAATAACATGCAACTAAACAAAGAATGGGTCAACCAAGAAATAAAAGAGAAAAAAATACATGAAGATAAATTAAAAAGAAAACACAATGGTTCAAAAATTTTGGGATGCTGCAAAAGCTGTTCTAAGAGGGAAGTATAGAGCAATACAGACCTACATCAAGAAGCAAGAAAAATCTCAAATAAACAAACTAATCTTACACCTAAAGGAGCCATAAGAAGAACAAACAAAACCTCAAACTAATAGAGGAAGAGAATAATAAAGATTAGAGCATAAATAAATGAACTTGAAACTAAAAACAAAACAAAACAATAGAACAACAGATCAATGAAACCAGGAGCTAGTTCTTTAAAAAGATCTGAAGAAAATGATAACCTTCAGCCAGACTCAAGGAGAAAAGGAGAGAGAGAGAGAGAGCGAGAGAGAGAGAGAGAGAAAAGACTCAAATAAACAAAATCAGAAGTAAAATAGGAGAAATAACAACAAATGCCACAGAAATACAAAGGATTATATGAGGATATTTAGAAAATTATATGTTAACAAATTGGACAACCTAGAAGCAATGGATAAATTCCTAGAAACATATAACCTCCTAAAACTGAACCAGGAAGAAATAGAAAGTTGAATCAATCAATTACCATTATGAAATTGAATCATCAATAGATAACACTCCTAACAAACAAGTCTCAGGACCAGACATTGTCACAGGTGAATTCTACCAAACATTTAAAGAAGAGTTAATACTTATTTTTTTCAAAGCATTTCAAAAAAGAAAAAAAGAAAAAAGCTTCTAAACTCTATGAGACCAGAATTATCCTGATACCAAAATCATATAAAGACACTACCAAAAAAAATTAATAAAATAAATTAATAAAATAAAATAAAATAATAAGAGAAAGAGAAAACTACCGGCCAACGTCCCTGATGAACACAGATGCAAAAATCCCCAACAAATAATTAGCAAACTGAATCCAACAATATATTTAAAAAATCACTTACCACAATCAAGTGGGACTTATTTTTGAGATGAAAATATGGTTCAATATTCACAAATCAATCAACATGATACATCACATCAACAACAGAATGATAAAAACTATACGATCATTTCAATAGATGCAGAAAAACCATTTGACAAAGTATAACATGCATTCATGATAAAAACCCTCAACAAAGTAGGTTTAGAGGGAACATACCTCAACATAATAAAAGCTGTATATGAAAAACCCACAACTATCATTATACTCAATGGTGAAAAACTGGGAGCTTTTCCCCTAATATCAGGAACAAGACAAGGATGTCCACTGTCACCACTTTTATTCAACATAGTACCAGAAGTCCTAACCACAGCAATCAGTCACAACAACAAAAAAATAAAAACTTAAAAAAAATTAAAAAATAGAAGTCCAAGTTGGTAAGGAAGAAGTGAAACTTTAACTGTTTTCAGATGACATGATACTATATATACAAAACCCTAAATATCTACCAAAAACACTACTAAAATTGATAAATGTGACAGGAAGGTAGCAGGATACAAAATCAATATACAGAAATCCACTGAATTTCTATACACTGATAATGAAGTAGCAGAAAGAGAAACTAAGAAACCAATCGCGTATAAATTGCACCAGAAATAATAAAATACTTAGGAATAAACTTAGGGAGGTGAAAGACCTATACTCCGAAAACTATAAAACACTGATGAAAGAAACGGAACACAACACAAGGGAAAAATATTCCAGGCTCATGGATTGGAAGAATAAATATTGTTAAAATGGCCATATTACTCAAAGCAATCTACAGATTTAATGCAATCCCTATCAAAATACCAACAGCATTTTTTACAGAACTAGAACATATCATCCTAAAATTTGTTTGAAACCACAAAAGACCCTGAATAGTCAGAGAAATCTTGAAAAAGATGAACAAATCTGGAGGTATCACAATCACAGATATCAGGAGATACTACAAAGCTGTAGTGATCAAAGCAATATGGTACTGGGACAAAAATAGATACAGACCAGTGGAACAGAATAGAGAGCCCAGAAATAAATTCACAATTATATGGTCAATTAATCTGTGGCAAGAAGACAAGAATATGCAATGGGAAAAAAGACAGTCTCTGGGGCGCCTGGGTGGCGCAGTCGGTTAAGCGTCCGACTTCAGCCAGGTCACGATCTCGCGGTCTGTGAGTTCGAGCCCCGCGTGGGGCTCTGGGCTGATGGCTCAGAGCCTGGAGCCTGTTTCTGATTCTGTGTCTCCCTCTCTCTCTGCCCCTCCCCCGTTCATGCTCTGTCTCTCTCTGTCCCCAAAAAAATAAATAAACGTTGAAAAAAAAATTAAAAAAAAAAAAAAGACAGTCTCTTCAACAAATAGTGTTGGAAAAACTGGACAGCTACATCCAAAAGAATGAAACTGGACCACTTTTTTACACCATACACAAAAATAGACTCAACATTGGTTAAAGATCTAAATATGAGACCTAAAACCATAAAAATCCTAGAAGAGAGCACAGGAAGTAATTTCTCTGATATCAACCATAGCAACAGTTTTCTAGATATCTCCTAAGGCAAGGGCAACAAAAGCAAGAATAAACTTTTGGAAGTACATCAAAATGCAATGCTTTTGGACAGTGAAGGAAATAATCAACAATACTAAAAGACAACCTACTGAATTGAATGGGAGAAGATATTTGCAAATGACACATCTGATAAAGGGTTAGTATCCAAAATATATAAAGAACTTATACAACTCAACACCGAAAACCAAATAGTTAAATTAAAAAATGGGCAGAAGAGACATGCCTGGGTGACTCAGTAAGTTAAGTGTCCAACTTCAGCTCATGTTGTGATCTCTCAGTTCATGGGTTCAAGCCCTGCATTGGGCTCTGTGCTGACAGCTTAGAGCCTGGAGCCTGCTTCAGTTTCTGTGTCTCCCCTTCTCTCTCTGCCCCTCCCCCGCCTTTCTCTCTCTCAAAAATAAATAAAACATAAGAAAAATTTTTTAAATGGGCAGAAGACATAAATGGACATTTCTCCAAAGAAGACATCCAGATGGCCAGCGGACACATGAAAAGATGCTCAACATCACTTATCATCAGGGGAATGCAAATCAATACCACAAGGAGATATCACCTCACACATACCAGAATGGCTAAAATCAAAAACACAAGAAACAGCAAGTGTTGATGTTGATGAGGATGTAGAGAAAAGGGAAGTCCTCTTGCATTGTTGGTGAGAATGCAAACTGGTGTAGCCACTGTGGAAAATAGTATGAAAGTTCCTCAAATATTAAAATTCGAGCTACCATAAGATCCAGTAATTCCACTACTGGGTATTTACCTAAAGAATACAGAAACACTAATTTGAAAAGATATACGCACCCCTACATTTACTGCAGCATTGTTTACAATAGCCAAATTAAGGCTGCAACTGAAATGTCTATTGATAGATAAATGGATAAGGAAAGAATAGCATATATACAACGGAATATTAGTCATAACAACTTATGAAATCTTGCCATTTGCAACAACATATATCGATCTGGAAGGTAATGCTAAGCCAAATAATTCAGTCAGAGAAAGACAAGTACTATAAGATTTCACTCATGCGTAGAATTTAAGAAACAAAACAAATAAACACAAAGGGGGAAACAAGAGAGAAAGACCAAGAAACACTTTTAACTATAGAAAACAAACTGGTAGTTATCAGAGGGGAGGTGGGTGGAAGGATGGGTGAAATAAATGCTAGGGATTTAAGAGTACACTAACGATGAGCACTGAGTCATGTATAGAATTGTTGAATCACTATTCGACACTACACCTGAAACTAATATAACACTGTATGTTAACTATACTGGAATTTTTATAAAATGGTTAACTTTCAAAAGAAACATTAATTATTGCTTATTATTTGTTAAAAAAATTAGAAAAATAATGTATCTAAATGGGCTGGCACAATAACTGGCACCAGAACAAATATTCAGAGAATGTGCAGTCTTTACAGTTGTTAATATTGTTATTTATGTCATTGGTTTTGTTTTAAATCCAACATAATTTTTTCGATCACTTGGCTTCTACATGCTTTGCTATAACTGTGTAAGTTTTAGTCTTATTTACATAAAACAATCTTTCCTAATTTACTACAAGTATCTTTAAAAATTTTTTTTTAATGTTTATTTAATTTTGAGAGACAGACAGAGCTTGAGCAGTGGAAGGGCAGAGAGAGAATCCAAAGCAGGCTCCAGGCTCCAAGTTGTCAGCACAGAGCTCGATGTGGGGCTCAAACTCATAAACTGTGAGATCATGACCTGGGCCAAAGTCAGACACTTAACCAACTGAGCCACCCAGGTGGCCAAGTACCTTTTATTTTTTTTAAAAAATTGTTTTCCTTTAAGAGTTATTTTGGCAGTATTCACTCATGTTTCCAATTTGTTTTAATGATTCTGAAGGCAGGCACCCTCTTCTTCTTTCCCCTATTTTCCATTCAGTGTGATATTGCGTGAACACAGGCTATGTCATGATCGACAACAAACACATAAATGTTTAATATCAATTCCTGGAACTTTTCACTACCCAACAGATTCATAAAGGGTAAGCACCATGCTTTATTATTTTCTTTTCCTTTCCATTCTTCCATCCACGAAATGCAAGTAAACTTTCCAACTAATAGATCATCACTTAACACATTGAACTAAGTAATTTGGAATTTTTGCCGTTAACTACCCATCATCAATATAATTGTCTATTTATTTTTGTGGTCTATTGTCTTCCCCCTCCAACTAATTGATAAAGACGTTAAGGATACTGAATTTGAAGTTAAGATATATTACTTCTGTCGCTACAGATTTGTCACTACATTGTAAAGTTATTTTTCCTTCAAGTCAAATATCACAGAACATAAGGACACACACAGTAGCCTGAAATTTAATTTTCTGAGACTGTTGACACTGGGCTGTGAATGTCATCCAAATAGGACATTTTGTACTGTCCACTGGAACATAGTGAGACTGAAATTTAAAAGGCTGAAGAATCTCACTAAACATGTTACTGTCTTGAATAATTGGTGTTATTTTTCCTAGTATGACCTTCCCCCAAAAATGACGATAAAAGATATGTCAAGGCACATCAAGTCGCGATCACACAATGTTTCTTGATTTTGTTAAGTAAACTGAAAATAAAATCTGGTAGAAAGATTTTAACAAGATATGTAGGAAGTAGGGATCTTAGATGCTTTCCAGACTTCTGATTTGTCTGTAATTTTTATGACCTTTCCTATTTTTCACTATCAAATACACGTTTTTAATAATAACAAAGCACAACTAATTGACTTCCATTGCAAGAACATTGGAACATTACTCAACATTTAAGAATAAAAATGAGTAACATATTCCTTTTATTAAAGTCTATACACTTTTTAAATTTATGGGTTTAGTTCCCTTGAGGAAATTTTGTGTTTGCCAATTTAAAGAGCAACATTGCTGTAACTTTTCCTATTTATATTTGCTTTGTCAAAAATACTGTTTTTATCATTTTCTAAATGAAAATCCAATAGGAAAACCATTTTCTAGAATATCTAATACTCGTTTTTATTAAAAAGCTATATGTGTCATCATTTGTTTATCTCTTTGCTTGTTTCCTGCCCTCGTTATAGTTCCTGGCCTTCACTGACTTTGGACTCTAGATCATTTGATGTGCTTTGGCATATGAGCAGATGTGACATTTGCCACTGTCAGAGCTAAACAAAGCCAGACACTAGTTAAAGTGATGAAGATAGATTTTATTCAATAATAAACTCTTGCAATAGGAAAAGGGGCCCAGCATGAACTGAACTCTGCTTTGTGCAGAGGCGACTGGGTATTTTAAAAGGAGAACGTGGGAGCAGGGAGAGAGGATGGCAGAGACATTAGCAGTCAGGTAGTTTCCAGTTTTGTGGAAACACAAAATGTGGGAAGGGGAGTCGGTTAATGTGACCAGGCCTCTGTGTTTGTTCATTGGTACTTAATTGGAGAGGAAACACATTTTTGCATCTTTATGACAGGAGGCAGCAGTGTTAGAAATTAAGCCCTTACCTTCCCTCAGAAGCTGGGAGCTAGAGTTATCTCCCTAAATGTTTGCATTACAAAGAGGTAGCTCTAGGGGTGCCTGGGTGGCTCAGTCAGTTAAGTGTCTGACTTCAGCTCAGGTCATGATCTCTCAGTTTGTGAGTTCGAGCCCTGTGCTGCCAGCTCAGACCCTGGAACCTGCTTCAAATTCTGTGTCTCCCTCTCTCTCTGCCCCTCCCCTATTCATGCTCTGTCTCTCTATGTCTCTCAATAATAAATAAGTGTTTAAAAAAATTAATTTAAAAAAAACAAAGAGATAGCTCTAGGTCTCAGGTCCTTGAGGAGATGGCTCTGGTTGGTAGAAGAGTTAAATCTCAAAGAGACAGAGGAAGGATTTAAAATTGCAAGCTTTCTCAACTGACTGTTCTAAGAGGGGGTTCAGGAGCCTACCTATCACCAGGTTTAGGCTGGAACAAACTGTAAATTCTCCTGGCAAGACTGAGCTTTCTCAGGCAAGCATTTCAGGAGGGGCTGGGGTCTTCTTAGGGGTGGGAACTTGAGCTACTAGAAACTATGCTTGTGTTTGTTCAAGTTTCCTGGGGGGGATGGGCCGGGGTGGGGGTGAGGCAGGATGCAAAATCATTTGTGCTGAGAAGCTGATTTTTTTTTTTTTAATAGCACAAGATTGAGGTCTGGTAGAGAAAGGGCTCAAGGGATCCTGACCAGAGTTTGATCAAAGAGAGAGTTTTTGTCACCACAGTGACCAAAAAAAGCTTTAAATACCACAGAATGATTTGTATGCTCTTGCATTGTCATTCCATGACAATAATGGTTATCCTCAAAAGTAGCTACCAAAAGACATATGGAGCTAAATCAAGCCCAACAAAATTCAACAGAGCTCAGAAAAGCCTACTGGTAGATCTAAACAGCACTCAACAGAGTTCAAAAAGTCGTAAGAAGCACAACAGAGTCCAGTGGAGGCCAAAATAGGGGCATATAATCACAGCAAGAAATAATGCTGTTTCCCATAAGCCACCAACATTGAAGTTGTCTACTGCTGCGGCAAAGCTGACTGATACACCATGGATCATCGTCCCAGATGTTTATTCATCTCATCCTTCCTCCTCTTTATTCAGCCATGGAAGGTAAACTACATCTATTCATTCCCAAATAGGTTCATAAAACAAAGAAGATACAACTGTAATTAGGTGAGGTCTACTTGCTTCTTAACTTTCCCAAGTAATGCATAAAATACAAAAAGAAAGGGGATGGGGTATCTCTTTCATCCGTATTATGGAGAATGTTTTCATTTACAAAAAAAAAAGCTTTTGATTCCTTAAGCTTAGAAAACTGTCATCAGCAGCAGTTGTTAATCAGAACATATCCAAACTCCTTATTGTAACAGGTAAGATTCTTCATAAGCTGGCCCAAACCTATGCTTCTTTCTGTTCTAGTGGTATAGAACTACCCACCTCTCCCTGAATGTTTTTTCTTGTCTGTGAACGTTGCACATACTGTTCCCTCTGCCAAGCATACCTGCCATTACATTTCCCTATGTAGTGAATTCCCATTTCTCTACGAGTTCCAAGCCAAATGTACCCTCTTTTATGAAACTTTTCTCAGTGTAGTTGTTCCCCAATGTCCCAATCACTCCCTCATATTCATCAAATTCTACCTCAACTTCAAGATCTAGTATAATTTTAAGTGTTTCCAATGGCCATGTGTTTGTTCAAGTTCCCTAGTAGGGAAACACTCATCCAATAGCCTAGTTTTACACTTCTTTGACTTCCTTAGCCTCAGTGTTTTTCACACCTATTCTAGGTCACCCACCCATATCAAAGGCATCAAGAGAAATTGTTTCACCTCTGAAATATTAAGTTCTATGCCTTTTTTCTGATTGCAACTGCCTCCTCTAAATCTTTTTCCAATGTGACAATTTTTCGGTCTTATCAAGTATTGACCCTTTTTTTTTTTTTTTTTTTATTTATTTTTTTGGGACAGAGAGAGACAGAGCATGAACGGGGGAGGGGCAGAGAGAGAGGGAGACACAGAATCAGAAACAGGCTCCAGGCCCTGAGCCATCAGCCCAGAGCCTGACGCGGGGCTCGAACTCATGGACCGCGAGATCGTGACCTGGCTGAAGTCGGACGCTTAACCGACTGCGCCACCCAGGCGCCCCTTGACCCTTTTTTTGATCATTCCTACCAAGGAATCAGCACTGTCCTACCCAGCCTCAACCTCAAGGGATAGCTCATTAGGGAAACGCTTGCTTTAACCTGCAACTGCTTTTATTCAGACACACATACCCTGTAGAACTTCAACTAGTAATGCAGTAATTTTCATCATTTTATACTAATCTAACATTCTGAGGATTTTAAAAGAAAAACCACAAACTTTTTTCTTTCTTTCTTTCTTTCTTTCTTTCTTTCTTTCTTTCTTCCTTTCTTTCTTTCTACCTAGTATACTCTTAGCTTCAGGTAATGAAAAAGCTAAATGAAAATGCTTTAAACAATAAGGGTGTTTATTCTCTCATGTAACAAGAAATCCAAAAGAATTGGGCTTCCAATGTTGATTTATTAGATTGTTATCTTGGTGTGGTCTTTGGGCTTATGTGTCTAACATTGAAAGATTGCTGCTGCAGTCCCATGCATCACTCATAGAACAATATTCAGACCAAGAAGATAGGAGTTTATTCCTATTCATTTGTTTGAATAAGATGAAAGCATCTCTGAAAATCGTCTTAGTGTGTTTCCCCTAAGCTTTCGTTGGCCAGATTCGGGCCATAAGCCATGGACATAAAGGCAGAAGAGAAAGTAAGGATTTTAGTAGGAGTTTGGATTTGTCCCCAAGCATTGCCTGGCTTCCAGATAGGCAACAATCAGGGTTTCCTAGACATTAATAATGTTACTTATAAATGCATAGTCCCCATTTCAGCTGGACTTTCAGTATTGCTTGACAATATGCCTCCTTGTCCTAGTGCTTCTCAAACTTTAATGTCCACACAAATCACCTGGGAATATTTAGAAATGAAGATTTGATTCAGTAGGTAGAGTCCTGAAATATGCATCTCGATTAAGCTACTAGGAGATGCCCAAAGCCACCTGATTGCTTGCTACACTTGGAGTCACAAGACTCTATTCCCTTCTTCCTTTCAAATATTTGTCATCACTCTTCATTAGCCTAACACCATCCCTATAACTCTCAGGAAATGACTTCATTCCCTATATCACAGATAAAATGGACCCCATAAGGTAGTGAACCCTTAATTTAAGAGGTCGTATTGTATGAACATCAAAAGAATGGCCTTTACATTAAACAGCTGAGGTTTCCAACTCCAGTTATACTATTTCCTCCCCTGTAATAATTTCATCATCTTGAACCTTTCTGAGACCCAAATTCTTAATGTATAAAAATGAAAATATTAATGCCAAACTCTTGGGGCTTTTGATGATTGAAATCATGTGGGTACATCTTATTTCAGTTTCTTGGTTACAAACAAAAAAACAATTTAACTTAGAAAAAAATTGAAAGAACATATATTAAGTAGTGTATTGGTTAATATTAGTTTTGAGTGTAAGAGAAAAAAAAAGCCCAAAATAACAAATTAGCAACTCATTACTATCTCCTATTCAAGGGTTTGGAGATATCCTGTCCAGGTTGGTATGGCCCTCTGTAGTGATGGAAACTCAGACTGGGATACATCTAGTTGTTGAGAATATACGTTTCAAGCATATGCTTGGAAGTGGAGGTGGGCTCACTACGCTATTGGGCTTCCTGTGAGATGGAATGAAATTAAAACTACTGAGTCAGCCCAGATCTGACTCCCAGTCTGGACTCAATGAAACCTGAAAGGCCTGCTAATTTTCTTTTGCCCAGTTTATATTTACTCTGATAAATGAATCTAGGTATATTAGAGAACAGTAAGAAGACAATTTACCAAAAGTACCTGCCTCAAAGTTACACAACTTTTTCGTTCAAGTGATGCTAGATCTGAATTTTGGGTGAGACGTGTTGACTTTATACCATGATGGCTCAAATTAGGCCTCTTACGGCAAGACCTAGAGTCCTTTTAGTTACACAAATCAAATGTAACATAGTGAGTCGCACATAAAGTTTCATCCTGCGTTCAGATCTTTCTAATTACTAGTACACACTTTATGTCTACTTTGATAAACATAGACCATCTGCTGTCTGGAAGTTTCTAGGAGTTTAGAACTGCCATCGGTCTCTGCCAACTTGAGATTCTCTCATTTCTACTGAAATGTGGGAAAAGATTTCAGTAGCACTCACTTTGTGCATGCTTATAAACAACAGAAAACTATCAAAAAATTGCTTTTCAAATCTGCAAATATTCCACTGACCTATATTACTATCACACACAAATTACAGACATGCACACAAACATAACCATATAAATAAAGGAGAAGTACAGATGAGGTATATGTTGTATCAATCTACAACAAATTGGATAATAAAATAGTCCTTTACAATAGCTTGGGAAATTCTACTAATGCATCTATGTATCTCATAAGGGTCCATGAAATTCCGGTTATAAAACTTTGAGAAGAAAATCAAACACTAACAAATGTGATTTAAGCATGTGTATATTTCTTTGTTTCAAGTGTAGTGTTCTCTCATCATTTGCGTATTTAACATTCTGTATTTCAGCTATATATAACCAATCCAGAAGTTTCTTGGCCTGCGGTATTTTGCCATTTTGCAGGGTCAACCACTTGAATTTTGCTTTGAGGCTGGTATATCCAAGTGAGTCACTGGCTCATAACTAAGCCTTGTCTGACCCAACATCTATCACACTTATACAATTTATAGTAGAAATTTTATATTGCCACTGTATTAAGCAATATCTGAATTTCTCATGAGGTTCTTTCAAATGCTTTTAAAGGTCAACATTAATTAAACAATCATTATAGTCAACATTAAGTAAACATTATAATGGAAAGAGAAAGATATCTAAATAATGTCAAATATATAACAGCAAGAATAACAAAGTACATATATACATGTACACTCAAGAAAATGAGAAGACAAGTCACAGACTAGAAAAAATATTTGCAAAAGACATATCTGATAAAGGACTGTTATTCAAAATATACAAAGAACTCTTAAAGCTCAATAATAAGAAAATGAACAACTTGATTAAAAGATGGGCAAAGATCTGAACAGATACCTCAGCAAAGAAGATATACAGGTGGCAAATAAACATATGAAAGCGTGTTAAAGATCATATGCAATTAAGAAATTGCAAATTAAAACGAGATGCCCTGTACATCTATTAAAGTAGCAAAAACCCAAAATACCGACAACATTAAATGTTGGCAAGGACGTAAAGCAAAAGAAATTCTCATTCATTGTTGGTGAGAATGCAAAATGGTACAGCCACTTTGGAAGAAAGTTTGGCAGTTTCTTACAAAACCAGTCATACTTTTACCATAAAATTCAGCAATTGTACTCCTTGGTATTTACCCAAAGGAGTTGAACAGTTATATCCACACACAAAACTTGTATATGGATATTTATGGAAGCTTTATTCACAATTACCAAAAGTTAGAAGCAACGAAGACATCTTTTAATAGGTGAATGGATTAGGTGGTACAATTCAGTGAGAGAGTGGAATGTTTTTCAGCCCTAAAGAGAAATGAGCCATCAAGACATGAAAAACATAGAAGACCCATAGAACTACGTGGAAAAAGCCCATCTGAGGAAGCTACATATTGTCTGATATCAATTATATGATACTCTGGAAAACGCAAAACTATGAAGACAGTAAAAAGATTAATGGTAAGGAAGTGGTGGTGGAGGGAGGGATGAATTGGCCAAACAGAGGATTTTTTAGGGCAGTGAAACTAGTTTGTATGATACTATAATAGGGCAGTGAAACTAGTTTGTAAGATACTATACTATAAACCTATAAATAGGTATCATACATTTGCCAAAAGCTATAGAATGCACATAGAGTGAGCTCTAATGTGAACTATGGAATGTGGGTGATAATGATGTGACCATAGAGGTTCATAGATTGGAACAAATGTACCACTGTTGTGTGGGATGTTGACAGTGGGGAAGACTGTGCCTCTATAGGGGCAGGGAGTATATAGGAACTCTCAGTGTTCTGCTTACTTTTGCTATGAACCTGAAAAATAAAGCCAATTAAAAGAAAAAGACACACATGCAGAATTTATTCATAATCAACTTACAAGCACTTTAATAATTTTACAGTTTAGAACAATAATTACAAAGAAACCTTAAAATGGCATTGTATTTATTAGGATGAGGTCATGAGAATAGACATATCATCCATTGTTGTGTAAAAAGCATGCTGCTTATAACCAATTAATTGGCAAGACATTCTCTAGAAATGGGCCTGATCAATTCAACATGGAACGTTTATCCAGTAATGTGTTCCCTCGCAAAGTCATATGTTTACCAAAGATTAAAGACTCTACTACAATGCCAAAGGTTTTGTTTCAATTAAAATGTTTTAATGCTAGTAATTCCATAACTCGCTCAGAAAACAGACAATTGGGAAAAATTATACTTATTAAGAACAAGTGTTGCCTTTACTGGAAGGAAGATAATGCAAATTTTAATGCCCTACATATATTAAAATTAACATGAAAATTCTGGTGCACATATCTTTTAGCCCTTCTGGCTTGTTTTCTGATTGTGTCATTTGTCTTAGCTCTTCATCATTTAACAACTCATGGAGTTGAGTGTGTGTTACTTTGTTCTTTCTTTCTTATATTCCACATATGAATTCAAATAGCCTACTCTCATATAAAATAATCATCTTATTAAACATTGTGACAGAGAATAGATTAGTATATGGGAATTTGGTGACCACTCTCCGGTAGCAAACAAGTTATATTCTTCAACCTTTTCACTTCTTTTTTTCCAATTTTAAAGAAATCTTAAAAACACCTAGAATTAGATTCAATAAATTAAATCATTATTGTATTGAATCATTAGTAGCTTTAGAAGAGTTTAGTGTATGGAGAAAATATGAGGAACATAATATATAATAAAAGTATCATCTCATTCAGATATGAGATCCCTTAACCCTGATATCATTCATATTTGTATTTTTCAATAATTTGGGCAATTATTTGGAAAAATTCAATCGGATTCTTACTTTGATGCTGTTAAAAAACGAAGATGAAATAAATGCTTGAATGTGTGGTAGGCTGAATAACAGCCCCAAAGATTTCCAGGTCCTAATCTTTAGAACCTGTAAATGTCACCTTATATTGCAAAAGGGAGTTTGCAGATATGATTCAGTTAAGGATCTTGAGATAGATTATACTGGAATCTCCTCAATGTAATCACCTGTGTGCTTATAGGAAAAGGGATGGTAAAGGGAAATCTGGCTACAGAAGGGAAGGAGCAGTAGAAGAAAGGAGTTGGAGTGATGCGAGAAAGGGATCATAAGCAGGATACAGTCCCGAAGCTAGAAATTAATGGAACTGAATTCTCCCTCAAGCCTCCGGAACGAAACAGCCCTGCCACCATTTTGAGCCCAGTGAAACTGATTTCTCACTTTTAGCCTCCAGAACTGTTAAGAGAATAAATATGCTGTTTTAAGCCACCCAGTTTGTGGTAATTTTTTTCAGCAGCCATAGGAAACAAAAATCATGTGTAAAAGTAAAATGACAAAATATGTACCAAACACATACGGTATGTATACTGAAGTGTTTGGGACAAGTAATTTATGTCTGTAGATTACTTTGAAATGCATAAAAACAGACTGATATGATGAATAAAGTGATGGAAAGATGGATAGATATATATATTTTTTTAATTTTTAATGTTTATGTACCTATTTATTTATTTATTTTTTGAGAGAGAGACAAAGACAGAGTGTGAGCAGGGGAGGGGCAGAGAGAGAGGGAGACACAGAATCCAAAGCAGGCTCCAGGGTCCGAGCTGTCAGCACAGAGCCTGACGCAGGGCTCCAACTCACGGACCATGAGATCATGACCTGAGCCAATGTTGGAAGCTTAACCAACTGAGCCACCCAGGCGCCCCAGATGTCAAACTTTAATATGGGTAAATATCACTGGTGCTTGATAAAAAACACAAATACTTGGACTCTCACCTTTCAGTTGAAGGTGAAGCCCAAGCAGAAATCTGCATTTTTAACAAGCACCCAGCTGTTCTGATACCCACATTCAACAGGAAACACTTTGTAAACTGGACCAATTATACTTTAAAATATATATTGGGGCGCCTGGGTGGCGCAGTCGGTTGAGCGTCCGACTTCAGCCAGGTCGCGATCTCGCGGTCCGTGAGTTCGAGCCCCGCGTCGGGCTCTGGGCTGATGGCTCGGAGCCTGGAGCCTGTTTCCGATTCTGTGTCTCCCTCTCTCTCTGCACCTCCCCCGTTCATGCTCTGTCTCTCTCTGTCCCAAAAATAAATAAACGTTGAAAAAAAAAATTAAAAAAAATAAAAAAAATAAAAAAAAATAAAATAAAATATATATTGATGTTGAAAGAAAGCACCCTATGAGGACAATTTTTATCTTTACTCTAAGTTCACACTACCATGAACATATATGTATACATGGAGAGAGAGAGGGAGAAGTTGTAACAAATGAGAATATATATAAAACTTTTAGTCCAGGGGCTGGAATGTAGAGAATACTTATTATGTGCCGGTATGGTAAAGGCTTTACATACATTCTCATTTAATTTTCACAATAATCTTAAGTGGATTGTATCATTATCTTCATTTTACAAATATTGCAGGATTAGAGAAGGCAAGTTATTTACCCAAGGGCATATAGCTAAAGAATTGATATGTCCAGAATTCAATATTCAATCTCAAGATTTCTAACTTCAAATCATATATACATATGATATTTAAGTTTTATTAGAAGTTATCTATATTACATATAACATATCTATGTTTGTATATGTAGTTTTTCAATGGATATGTGTGTGTGTGTGTGTGTGTGTATATATATATATCCTATATATAAGCTACCATATATATATATACATATATATATATATATATATATATATATATATATATAATGTAAGGCACCATTAGTAGAACATATGTTTCAAGTTATTTTCCTAGTTTGTAAATGAATTTAGGTCACACTTCTACTGGGTTTTTTTCGTTCATGGACATATATATATTTACATTTATATATAGCCTACTATAAATAATATGTTTTATATATCTATGAATTTATATATGTATATGTTCATACATATATAAAACAAATATGCTTATGCATATATATCACACACAACGTTCACCTTCAATGAACAAAAGAAGTATGACCTAAATTCATTTGTAAACTAGGAAAATAATTCAAAACATATGTCCTACTTATGGTTGATCAGTAGCTTAAATTTTACAGAAGATGCCAATTCATGAGTTGTGCACAATCTCTTGGTTGTAAGGCAGAAATTTTTTATTTGGTTTTTGGTCTTCAAAGAATATGAGGAAAGATACAACAGCTTTAAGAGATAGTTTGGGTTCACAGCAGAGATAATCCATCATTGTGCTAATCCCTGTTTAGAACTGGGCAAAATCCAGACGCATCAGAGTTCCCTCCAGACATTCCTTCAGTATTATCTTTGGAAAATCAAGTTGCTCTATATTAACCACACAAATGAAAATCTTAATGCTTTAGCCAAATGAATGGCTTTGTTAGACCTTACTTATTTAACCTGCTTTTTCTTTCTGTTCATTTCAAAATATTTTCTTCTTTAATTGTGCTTTATGTGTTTGCTTGTTATCTACCTTGATTATTAGCCAGATTACTTTTTAAAGCCAGCTGGAATCTGTTTTCAATTTTTGTTTTAGGATGGTCAACCACAGTGTTCCCAGCATTTGGCCTGAAGTTTTCAATTAGGTTGCAATGACTTTTAACTTGAAAATATTGTTGTTCTTTCTGGCTGCATACGTAACAAGGAAGGAAAAAACAACTTTCTCCTTACTTTGATAGTCTTCCACCAAATAATAAAAACCTGACTCAAAACACTAAAGTAGATAATTTCATTGAATCTGATGGGAAGTAAGATGATGAAAATGGAGTGGCACTAAAAATTTTGGCGATAAATTAACTTTGCCTGCTTTTTTAAGGACATCTAACACGATCAAAACAAATCTGAGTTGAATTTAAAAATAGTATTTTTTTCTATCTTTACAGTTTGATTACTATAAAGATATTTTCGACTTTGACTTTTATAGTGTTTTCATTATAAAGAACTCCAATTTCAGTCTAGTTTTCAATTCTATTTCAGGAAGGTTTAACAAAGGCATGAGAAGAGTTGAATGCAAAGTTTAACTATAGGTAGAAAGTATTAATCTAAATCCTAAATGCAACAGTTTTATGTATTTCTCTCCTGAGGGACATAGACAGCCTATGGCAGAGGGATTGTCATTTTACCTGTGGTTTACTTGTCACTTAATAAAAGACATTTTTTCCATTGATTTCCAGAGCTACCATTGCCAGTGGGCTATGATGCTGAGACGGGAAGCTGCTCCACAGCACCATGATGCCAGGGTCAACAAATTGGCCTCTGCCCCATAGCTAAAAGATTGTGCACCATGTTTCATGACAAGATAACTATTGTCTATGGGGTAAATCTTAAGAAGGGAAGACAGATTCTTGACTTAACTACCTATTTCTAGTGCTGAAGCTATGGAGCTCTATTCTCCCTGATTTTCCACATCCTGTTGTTTGAATCTGGGAGGTAGTGAAATAGATTTGTTGGGTAAGATTTGATCAAAGAATACTCAAGCATTATCACTATGACTAAAAGTTCTTCAATGAAGCCTTGACATATTTATTGAGTACTTAGGGTTTTACTCAGACTCCGATTGAAAACTAACATTTCATTAAGGAAAATATATTTGCCAACACACTTAAAATGCCACTAGTATTCAGTGAAAAAATAAAAGTATAAGATAAAAATATTAATGCATATGTTGTAGGTATTCAACTGCCAGTAACTATAAACAAACATCACATTCCAACCATTCCCCCATATTGGCACTTTCTTTTCCTCATGATTTTCTAGTGAAGAGGCTACCAGTCATTGATTTAATGACTAAATCAATAGTCATTGATTTAGAGAGACAAAATACCAATTATTTTGTTGCATCTTATGTGTTATTATATATCACAAATGCATGACATATTCTAATAAATCTTTAATAAATACAATAACAACAATCATTCACTGCTAACTAGATGCCAAGTGTCCTACTCAATGCTTTATGTGCATATTTTTCCATTTAATCCTCATAACAACCTTGAGAAATAAGCATTGTGTTTACCTCCCTCGGATAGAGAAAGAATTTACAATTAAGTGAGCTTAAGTAACTTGTCTAATGTCATCCTGTCAAGCATCTATTGATTCTTATGTAATTCATGCTGTTGCTTCTAATTCAATATGCTGAGCAGCCATGTCTCTCACTAGAGCAGAAACAACAGAGATGAATTTCTTTCAGCTTTATTACTGTGTATTGAAGAATGACCATATTTGCAGACATTTGTTCCATGGAAGAAAAACCAAATAATGAACAATTGAAGTCGAACCAATAGAGTAACCTACCAGTTACACATAGAGATTGTACTAAGGAGGGGCGCTTGGGTGGCTCAGTCGGTTAAGCGTCCAACTTCGGCTCAGGTCATGATCTCGTGGTCTGTGAGTTCGAGCCCCACATCAGGCTCTGTGCTGACAGCTCAGAGCCTGGAGTCTGCTTTGGATTCTATGTCCCACCCCCACCCTCCGCCTCTCTGCCCCTCTCCCACTCTGGCTCTGGCTCTCAAAAATAAATAAGTGTTAAAAAAAATTTAAAAAATAAAGAAATTATACTAAGGTGATTAAAAATGTAATTATGAATTTGGACAAGTACTTACCTTTTACACTACAATCAATTTTGCCATCCAAAATATACCAACTGTGTTATTAGAATCATTAGCTAGCATGAAAGATCTGAAGCAAATTGTCCAGCTACTAAAAAATATATAAAAACTAACTAACATGCATTATAGTTGAACAACCAAAAGGATTTATTAACTGAGAGCAAATGAATGTGAACATCATGTTTGCGAGGCAGATATACTATCAACAGCTATCTTGTCCCTTCCCTATATAAAGACTTTGTGATCAACACCTCTTCTAAGAGCATTACAAGTCGTTCTGGAAAATGTTGTCTCTTTTTCTGAGTAAGTTCCCTGGCCTCACTTCAGCAGAGAATCTTGTAAAAAGTGGAGCCAAAAGTCAATGGCTCTGGTATGTCATACCCTGAAGATGATTCTCAGCAGTAAAAATCATTCTTCCTTAAATATAGGCAAGATTGTTCATTGCCAGCAATTTACTAGTATGCTTCTTTTTTTCCCCTCATTCTCATTTTCCATCAACCATGACCCTTCCACAATGCTTTTTAGTGGTACAGTAAAAATAACAATATGTTAATTTCTCCAAAGCTCATAGGCTTACCTCTAAAAGGCATCCCTGGGACTCACAACTCTGAGTCTTTGTGAAAAAAATAAACTAGAAATATATATCAAAATAAAAAGTGAGAACTGAGACTACCTGTAGCAACATGACTCAGTTGTACAATAAGACTTTGCCCAGGAAAGATGAGACTATAAGCCAGTAAATATTATCTTCTTCAAGATAGTTGCACAGATTAGCTAATCTGAGACAATAGTTTGATTACTTGGGCAACGAGCTATCTTGCCAAATAATAGTTTATCCATCAAATCTTCCCTTAAGACATTCACCTTACTCTGTTTACCAATCCTAAACTATCTTGTCACAAATTTTGCCCAATCTCCATCATCTTTCCACCTTGAAACACTTTCCCAGACCCCAAGCCCTTATAAACATCCTATCAGACTTCCCTCTTGTGAGATACTGTTCAGATATATCAAGGTGGTGTTCTATCTCACTGCAGTGACTTCCATTCTATTCAGTTTTGCTTCATTAAATGGTTGTTTTGTAATATTTTAGAGAATTCAATAAAAGAATGTCAGTATGGTACAGAGATCTGAAATCTTCCAAGTCTAATCATCAGGAAAAGCTGTTTTCAGTTTAATCTGTTTTACAAGCATCTTTGTTATTCAAGACTTCAGGGAACAGAATAAAATGGTCCACCACAACCAACGGATATGAAAATTTCATGGAGATAATATCAAGATTATTTAACATAGTCTCATAGATTGTGAGTGTAGATCAAAAATGCTGTTTAGTGGTGGGTTTCAAAGTGTCAGCAGTTTTTTAAAGTGCAAAGGGAGTGCAGAAGACAGAATTTCATTTTTTTCGATTTGTGTGTGCATTTCTCACAAATTAAATCCAGACTTTGTTTCCTAGAGCAACATTTGGAAGATATTTTTTAAATAGACCAATGACTAATTATTTGCCTACTTAACAAATAAGTAGTTTAGGGAAGATAATTCTTTTATCTTGTTATTTTAAAAATCAATTACAAAACTTTTAAAAGGGAGAAACAATTGACTTAAATTCATAAAAGTAAAAAAGCTTAAGATAATTCAACTATAGGGCTCTAAATAAACATTTGTCCGAAGCTTCTATTTCAGTTATTTCTCTTTTCATGAAGTATTGTCAACTGGCTTATTTAAGAAGAAATCTTTAAGACAACTGTAAAATGTAACAGTTGTGTTAATAATTGTCTGTTTGATTACATGGTATAAATACCTTTTCACTGCAAAGACATTAATATCTTATGATAACTATACATATCACCTATGTGAACTGACTCTGTACTAACATTAATTGATTAAACACCTTTTCATATTGTCCCCTTTTTCATTCTTAGTAGAAAGTGTTAATGCAGGGGATCTAACTTTGGTTCATGGACAAATTATTTAGCCTTTCAAAAGGTGGGAAGACTGTGGACATGAAGACATTTCTACCTTATTTTGGCAAAATCCCCAAGATAAAACACTATGAAACCTACTTCATTAGACAAGATGGGAGATGGGACCAAAACAAAACAAAACAAAAAAACAAAGAAAAATAAAATGCACAAATTAAGGTCTCAATGACTTAGCCTGTCACAGAACCATCCTGTGGAATGCTGAAAGATATAAGAGAACTTCTCTCCAGCCATTCACTTTTTAGACAGGAGAGGAAACACGAAGCCTAATTAAAAAAAAAAAAAACAGGGGCGCCTGGGTGGCTCAGTCGGTTAAGCGGCCGACTTCGGCTCAGGTCATGATCTCGCGGTCCGTGAGTTCGAGCCCCACGTCGGGCTCTGTGCTGACAGCTCAGAGCCTGGAGCCCGTTTCGGATTCTGTGTCTCCCTCTCTCTGACCCTCCCCCATTCATGCTCTGTCTCTCTCTGTCTCAAAAATAAATAAACGTTAAAAAAAAAAAAAAAAAAAAAAAAAAAAAACAAAAAAAACCCCAAAAAACAAACAAACAAAAACCTTAATAAATGCAAGGAAATTGCATTAAAACCTTAAAAGAAAGGTTTTGTGCCAGCAAAACACTTGCTTTATCATCAGGCTATCAAACTATCCAATGAAGAATATTGATATGCTAATTAGAAAGAATAAGCAAGGATATTTTCAGCAGAGGTATGAAGTAACTTGTAACCATGCTGCGGAGGCTACTTTTTAAAAATAGTGATTTCACGGGTGCCTAAATGACTCAGTCTATTAAGCATCCAACTTGGGCCCAGGTTATGATCTCCAGTTCATGGGTTCGAGCCCAGCGTCAGGCTCTGTGCTGACAGCTCAGAGCCTGGAGCCTGCTTAAGATTCTGTGTCTCCCTCTCTCTTTGCCCCTCCCTCGTTCACGCTCTCTGTCTCTCTCTCTCTCTCTCTCAAAAATAAATAAGCACTAAAAAAAATAGTGATTTCGAAGTTTCTATTTAATTTTCATTGTTTAGACATATGGGGAAGAATAACAATGTAGATCATTCAAAGTTACAATTAACTTATTAACTTACATTAATTTATATTTGGTTTAGTGAAATCCTTTAGAAGTTATATTTTGATATGTAACTTCTGGGGTGATATCTACCATTGCCAAGCAGTCATAGAACATTAATGAGAGGTGGGAGACTAGGAAGCATGTCAGCCTCTGAGATCAAGGCTCTGTGTCTCAGACTCTGAGCTCAGCTCGGCATCTGACACTTAGTAGGTACTCACTTCTCGTGTGTGAAGGGATGTTCTTAAGGACCTGAGTTAAAGGACCCGAGCATCTCAATTCTACATGTCAATCCTAACAACTGTTTTGCATAATACCTTCTCTTAGGAGAGTGGCTGCGAACAGAGTCTTCATCCATTCTTCCAGCAGCAGGGTTGGACTGGTTAGAGGCTCCGGTGGCCTGGGTTCAAATTCCGTCTCCAGTGCTCGCTCGCTGTGTGACTCCTGGCAGGATCTTTACCTTCCTTGGAGCAGCGTACCTTGCCGGGAAATGGAGAGAAGAGGGGCAGCTGCCAGAGAGGATTTGAAGGGTGAGGACTAATGAGGTAACCCGTGCAGAGTGGTGAGTGTGGGTTGCCGGGTCCAGGGACGGCATCAATAAATATCAGTTATCATTATTACTCACGTGCTAAAATGATTTCATAAAATCTTTTGAACGCTGACTGTATTTATACCCTGTGGCTGCTCTAGCAAAGTACCACAAATTAAGTGGCTTACAAAAACAGAAATTCGGTCTCTCACGGTTCTGGAGGCCAGAAGTCCCAAATCAGTATCACTAGGCGGAAATCAGGGTCATTGTCGGCAGGGCCACGCGGTCCCTCAGAGGCTCCCGTAAAGAAGCTCGTCTGTTCCTTGCCCTCTCCAGCTTCCGGAGGCTGCTGGTGTTCCTCGGCTATGGTGCATTTGTCCCATGTCCTGCCTCTGTCCTCCCCCTGTCTCCTGTGTGTTTCTGTTCATCTGTCTCTGCCTCCCTCTTGTAAGGATGCACATAATTGGACTGAGGGCCCATTCTGATAATCTCTTCATTGTCAAGATTTTACCCAGAATCCTATCTCAAGTCCTTTTTTACCATACAAGGTAACCTTCACAGGGTCTGGAGACCAAGACCTGGCTACCTTTTGGGGAACCATTACAAAGCCTACCAAATGAACATTGAGTACTTTAAAATTAAAGAATTTGCTTGCCCAGCTACATACTATGGGTGTACTTCCTGTTTTCTCTCTCACCACAGTTTTTTGAAATTAATCTTAATGTTCCCATCTTGCAGAGAAGACAATTGAGGTTCAGAAAATTTTAAAAGCACATGCTAGTACAGAGCTAATAGGTGGGGAGGGCAGAAATGAAACTTAAGTGTGTCTAGATCCAGATACCATGCTCTTTCTAGTACTTTTGAATGAATTATCATCCCCATTAGATCATCTGTGGCTGACATTTTCCCCTCATAGCCGCTCTTCTTCAGATGCTGTTATTATCTTCACGGTGTTGACCAAAACTCAGAGCACTTCACCAAAACCGTAAATCACTCCGGGGCTGCAGGTATGGGGGCTGCTGCAACGCTCCTGTTGTAACACAAACGTGCTGGGAGAGACAGGGCCCGGTCAGCACATTGCAGGGCACAGTCAAGATGCAAATGGGGGGGCGCCTGGGTGGCGCAGTCGGTTAAGCGTCCGACTTCAGCCAGGTCACGATCTCGCGGTCCGGGAGTTCGAGCCCCGCGTCGGGCTCTGGGCTGATGGGTCAGAGCCTGGAGCCTGTTTCCGATTCTGTGTCTCCCTCTCTCTCTGCCCCTCCCCCGTTCATGCTCTGTCTGTCTCTGTCCCAAAAATAAATAAACGTTGAAAAAAAAAAATTTTTAAAAAAGATGCAAATGGGGCTCCATGAGCCTGGGACCTTGTCCTCACCACCCTGAGAGTGGGCTTCCCGGGCTTCCTGGGGCACGTGGGATACTTCCGCCCAGAATGACTGGGGAAGTGGTATTTGTTGGTGGCAAGCGCTGACAGGAATGCAGCTCAAGTACTGGTGTTGACATTCGGAGTTAAGTCAGCCTTGTGTCTCCAGATCTGCCCTTAGAGACACGGGTTTCCCAGTATGTTGCAGAGAGATTCTTACACAGAAGAAATTCCACTGGTGGAGAAACTGGCTTATTCTTGAAAGAAGGCAACTCTTTTGTTGAAAATGTCTACAAGCACAGGAAAGTTTAGTCAAGAGGAAAAAATAGATTTCCAAAATCTGTCCCAGAACTGAATCAACCGTTTTGAATGATCAGAATCGCATCCTCTCCTACCTCATCTCCTTCCCCTTCAGCTAATCTTTCCGTGCTTTCTGTTCCTTTTGGGTGTATATGATTCAAACTCCACCCTTTATGTATGTTTTACAAACCCAAAAAAGAAAAAAAAAAAAATGTCAGCCTACCCAAGACAACACACTGTACAACCCAAAACTAGTTTAAATTTATGTTTTGCTCTGATAAAGTGGTAACAATTGTAGCGACACAAATAAGCTTGTATCAAGAGGGTCTCAGATTCTAAAACTGAATTCACTCCCTTACGGTTAAAGAATGTTCAGAACGGTGAAGACCTAAAAAATAGGATTTCATAATTTGCACATTCTTGGGACAGATAGGGATCGCGGACTTTCTTCATCCACAAAAGGAAGCCCGGTCCCATCTACCTATGGCTCTGGAGGAACAGGGAAGCCTGATGAAACAGGAGTGAGGATACCAACCTCTGGCAGAGATCCAACCCCCTCAAAGTGAGGAAATCCAAAGGAAAAAAAGATCTCTTCTCAGTTTCTTTGGAACACAGATTGGGTTCGGATCAAGTTTCTGCATCATCCAGTGAGCCTTGCTCACCAGACACCTGTGCCCACACTTGACAACTTGTGCTGATTCCTGGCCAGTAAGAGTGACTCCAGAGACTGCCAATGCCAGCGGGATCACCATCAGAGACCCCATGTATGACAGTAACCTACGCTAGCCTTGCTGGGTTTGCGGAGGCTCTGGCTCCCCCTACAGCTGCCCAGAGAAGCCAGGTAATACAAACAGGAGGTGCAAGGGAGTTATTCCCATAGTGGGTGAACTCGGACCAATGTAACACAGGAATTGAGGAAAAGCCAGAGATACATTACTCACCCCTCTTCTTCCTCTGCGGCAGTTAGTATACACAGTAGGTCTATACAACTTTTCTAAAGACGTTCTGCAAGGTGAGCGACCAGTTGTGGTTTTTTTTTTTGTTTTGTTTTGTTTGTTGTTGTTTTTTTTTTTTTTTTTTTTTTTTTTGCAAAGCTAGAGACAGCTCAGTAATGCACCTACTGCCCTTGTCTCTAGTTTTCCTGGGACTGAACCCCCAATAAAGCATTAGCTTGTGTTTGCTTTGGACTTTGTTTTCCGAGGCACCCATGTTAAGAGGGTGTGATAACAGTCATATCTGCCCCCAGAAGTAGTTTATTAAGCAGGGGTGACAGGGCTTTAGTATGAGGTATTTGTAGTTTCAAATGTATGGAACTGAGTGTGATAGGATCCGGGGATGGCCACAGGTCTAGGTCATAGCCAGTATGAATGCGAGAAACTAACCCCTCCTGTGAAAATGTAAGTGGAAATAGGAATCACATGTTTCCATGCCCAACTAAGATGGGAGATCAGAGAGAGAAAGGGCAGAGCTCTGGGAGGCTGTGCTCCACCTAACCTCTCAAATCACACGGTTCTCTGGATGGGGGGTTCTCTGGATGGGGGCAGACAGTAATGGTACAGGGTTCCAAAGAATTAAAAGCAGGGAGAGGTGTTTAGGAATGGAAAGTAAATTGTTTAACTGTGATGTAAAGGACAGATAAGAGTTCCTGGACAATTTCCCCTCCATCTTCTTCCTGTCTTTATTCCACTTTCCACTGCCTCTGTGTTTGCAAATTCTGTCTTGCTATTAGTTTTTAATGAAACCAATATGTTTATCATAGTCAATGGCAGACACGGTCATTTGCACCTCAAAGTTATATTATTTTTTTCCTCAGACGGATTCAGCTGGCAGCTTCTGTAGATTCCTTTGCACAAAAAGTGACACCAAAGTTCTAATGGCAAGAAGCAAACTCTATACTTCAGCAATTCTGCAAGCAAGATCAAGTATTGCCAACTGATCTTTTCTTTTCCTCAAGGGGGAAAAAAAAACCCAACAACAACGAGCTAGAATAAAAAATGTGGACAAGAAAACATGCTTACATATTGTAACTGTTTGATGGGCTTCGGAGTTTTCTAGAATTCTAAATGTGTGGTTGATGCTGCAGCAGCCCCTGCAAAGCCATCACTTACCACGATGTCAGAAGATCTTGGACACTGGGAACAGACTTGATTAGTATGACTAACTTTCATAGTCTCAAAGCTTCAGACATCAGCAACAGAGAGGAGCCGAGCAGACACTGGATAAATAATAAAGAATGAGAAACATGTTGCGACACTCACTTTCAAATTATATTTTCAATTTTTTTCTTACATCCACAAATTTCTAGTAAAATGAAATTACGCCGTTTCATTAAATTATCTAGATGTCATTTAAGGAAAAAAAGGAAAACAACTTTGGTATAATTTCAAATGTCTCCTTCATGTCAGACACAACCATGCTAAAGTGTTTCTTGTATAAAAATTTCCACTGTTCCCACTGTCCAGTCAACCTGCGGAACCATATCTTTCCTGCCCTTTGTGGTCAGACTTCTCAAACGAGACTATCCACTTTTTCATACTATGTCCACTCCTTTCTCACAATAATTTTTTTGCCCCTATCAGTTTTATTTAACTTTTTCTCAAAGTCCACTGGCCTTTTCTCAATCTCCTCAAACGTTTTGAAATACGTTACTCTTGTTTCAATCGTCCTTGTTGACAGGTCCCTACAACATCACGTTCACCTGAAAATCCCATTAACTTTAATCACATCATCAGTGTCTCCTAAAAGCAAGCATTCTCCTGAAGGTTCCTAGGACCTCAGCCTTTTTCTCTCTCAGACTGACTCATCTCCTCCCGTGACGACAAATACCCACCACTTCTGTGTCTATCTCTTCAACAACAACAAAAAAATTAATGTTTATTTATTTTTGAGAGATAGAGATAGAGAATGAGTGGGGGAGGGCAGAGAGAGATGGAGACACAGAATCGCAAGCAGGCTCCAGGCTCTGAGCTGTCAGCACAGAGCCTGACACGGGGCTCGAACTCACCGACCATAGGATCATGACCTGAGCCAAAGTCCGATGCTTAACAAACCGGGCCACTCAGGCACCCCTCTATCTCTTCAATTTCACTCTCATTGAAACAGTAGACCCACTTGTCAACTGCTAAGTTAAATCAGCATCATAGAACTTCTACAAACTCCCTTTTGTCCAAACCTGATCCTTCTCTTTCTAGATAGCCTCCCCCCAACCAGGAATAAAATAAGAGAGTTATCTTTGACTCTTTCTTTTGAACTTCTAGCATCCAATCACTTGCTCAGTTCTCTCACCTCTACATCTGCAGTTGTTTCCTCATCTAAACTTGGTCTTTACTACCACGCTCACAGCCAAGTTCCCATTACCGCTGTTCTATACCACTGAAACAGACATTCACCCTGCCTTTCCACATCCTTTGGCTCTTCCTTTGCCTGTCAGCTCTTCTCTTAATGTACAATTGTGACCTTGGCACTCCTGACTCAAAAGCCATCTACTCTTCCTCCTTTTTCTACACAATAAAGATCAATGTCTAGTTTAGTATCTACAGTCCCTCATAATTATGGTGTTAGCAGGCTTTATACCTTAAAAATTCTTGTGTAGAATGTATTGTTTGGGCAACCTAAAGGGACTCAAAATAGAGAAGGGAAAAAAGGCAAAACCAAAATAAAAGAGAAATTTTATTTGTCTTCTATTTTCCATTGGATGGTGAAACACTTTTTTTTTTTTTTTTTTTTTTTTTTTAAACAATGATTGTATTGCCATCTGCTGGAATTATTAGAGCACATTTGAAGCAGTGTTTTTCTCAGGCTGAAAGTCTTGACTTCAGTTTTCAAACATTATCTCTAAATACAACTTTTAATGCCTAATATAACTGCAGATGTTAGAGTTTCATATGAGAATTGCTTTGATTCCAAGCACACAAAATTACAATTAACAAATTAGCATGACCTTTGCTTATAATAGACTAGGAGCATTCACCTTTATTACTGAGAATATCCTAGTGAGCCCAAGAATGAGATGATTGCCTTTATGGAGAAATAAGGTACCTTTTTAAATATCAAGTTACTTCCAAAAACCATTTTTTTTGATGGTACTCAAGAATTCAAGTTTTTCTCAATATTTAAGACTCAGAACTAGAATTACCTTTTCCAATGAAGGATTCCCAAGCCACCTTATCCTCTTTGATTTTATATAACTTACTATGGGCATTTCACTTTTGTTTGGGAGGCTAAACATAATTGTATTGTATTGACATGAAACATTGCCGGTGTTTGTCTCTCCATAATCAGTAGTGGTTAAAAATCTGGTCTCTAAAGTCAAGCTGCATGCTTCAAAATGTGAATTTGCCATTTACTAATTAATATTTTTGTAACTAGCTTCTTCCTCTGTGAAACGGAGATAACAATATTTCCTTCACAGGGTTGTTAGGAAGATTACAACAGCAAGAACTTTAAAATCACTCAAAGCATCACTTGCCATGTAGTAAGCACCTAAAATTATTAGCTTTTATCAATCACATTGTTACAGATATGATTATTATCATCCAATAACCCAAACAGGTAGCAGTGAGTCCTACATAGAGCAGGTTTAAAATGAGTATTATTAAATGACAGATTTTTATTAGCTATTTAAAAATGATTTAGATTTTTTAAAAGTTAGATTCTTTGAGGCATAATATACGTACAGTAAAATTCATCAATTTTGATGGTACAATTTAATGACAATTGTTTAAGGTTCACTCAGTTTCTTAAATCTGTATTTATATTTTTATTATAGTGGAGAAGTTTTCAGTCATTATTTTTCAAGTTTTTTTCAGCATGATACTCTTTAATCCTTCTGTTCTGTGACTCCAATAATATGAACATTAGAACTTTGTGTGGTGAGATTGTTCCCTGAGTCTCTTTTTTCACTTTTTTAAAACTTTTTTCTCTCTGTTGTTGAGGTTGAATAATTTCTATTTCCCCATATTCAAGTTTACTGGATCTTCTGTCATCTCTTTTCTACTGTTGAGGCTACTCGGTGAGTTTCCCTTTTTAATTTTGGATACTGTATCGTACTTCTAAATTTTCCCTTTAGCTCTTCTTCATGTTTTCTATTTATTTCTTGATAGTTTTTATTTTAATATTTGTTTCAAGAATGTTCACAATTGCTCATTTAAGCATTTTCTATAATAGATACTTTAAAGTCTTTGTCAGACAGCAACATGCAGAAAAATGAACCTGGACCACTTTCTTACACCATACACAAAAATAAACTCAAAATGGATGAAAGACCTCAATGTAAGACAGGAAGCCATCAATATCCTCAAGGAGAAAGCAGGCAAAAACCTTTTTGATCTTGGCTGCAGCAAATTCTTAATCAACACATCTCCAGAGGCAAGGGAAACAAAAGCAAAAATGAACTACCGGGACCTCATCAAAATAAAAGCTTCTGCGCAGCGAAGGAAACCATCAGCAAAACTAAAAGGCAACTGACGGAATGGGAGAAGATATTTGCAAATGACATGTCAGATGAAGGGTTAGTATCCAAAATCTATAAAGAACTTATCAAACTCAACACCCAAAAAACAAATAATCCGGTGAAGAAATGGGCAAAAGACATGAATAGACACTTCTCCAAAGAAGACATCCAGATGTCCCAGATGACCAACCAACACATGAAAAAATGCTCAACATCACTCATCATCAGGGAAATACAAGTCAAAACCACAGTGAGATATCACCTCATACCTGTCAGAATGGCTAACATTAACAACTCAGGCAACAACAGATGTTGGCAAGGATGCGGAGAAAGAGGATCTCTTTTGCATTGCTGGTGGGAATGCAAGCTGGTGCAGCCACTCTGGAAAACAGTAGGGAGGTTCCTCAAAAAATTAAAAATAGAACTATCCTATGACCCAGCAATTGCACTACTAAGTATCTATCCAAGGGATATAGGTATGCTGTTTTGAAGGGGCACATGCACCCCAATGTTTATAGCAGCACTATCAACCATAACTAAAGTATGGAAGAGCCCAAATTTCCACTGATGGATGAATGGATAAAGAAGATGTGGTATATATATATACAATGGAGTATTACTCAGCAATCAAAGAGAATGAAATCTTGCCATCTGCAACTACGTGGACGGAACTGGAGGGTATTATGCTAAGTGAAATCAGTCAGTCAGAGAAAGACAAATATCATATGACTTCACTCATATGAGGACTTTAA
Source organism: Leopardus geoffroyi (assembly GCF_018350155.1). Lineage (NCBI taxonomy): Eukaryota > Metazoa > Chordata > Mammalia > Carnivora > Felidae > Leopardus > Leopardus geoffroyi. Next base: position 207,467,119 of record NC_059326.1, read on the forward strand.
GACACAGAACAGATGAACACAAGGGAAGGGAAGCAAAAATAAGATAAAAAACAGGGAGGGGGACAAAACATAAAAGACTGTTAAATAAGGAGAACAGAGGATTACTGGAGGGGTTGTGGGAGAGGAGATGGGATAAATGGATAAGGGGCATTAAGGAATCTACTCCTGAAATCATTGTTGCACTATATACTAACTAACTTGGATGTAAATTTAAAAAAAAAAAAAAAGTCTTTGTCAGATAATTCTAAGCAGGGGAAGGAAAGAAGCTTTAACTCAGAATGGAATTCAGAAGTTTGACTTTTACATGGGATTGGTATTTTCCTTACTGCATGAAACTATTCTGGTAAAAAAAAAAAAAAAAAAGTGACTAGAGAATATTATTATCTGAGAATGACGAGCATGAAACCTGTCCTAGATTTTATTTAGAGGTAGGAGGTTTTCTTAGGCACTTAGATTTCTGATAATTTTGCATATCAATTAACTATACGTGATTCATTAGTTACCTCTCTCTGTGGTGTATGTTATCCTTCCTCAACTTAAAATCAATACTCTGGGGGCACCTAGGTGGCTCAGTTGGTTGGGCGTCCAACTTCGGCTCAGGTCATGATCTCACAATTCGTGGGTTCAAGCCCTGTATCAGACTCGGTGCTGACGGCTCAGAGCCTGGGGCCTGCTAAAGATTCTGCGTCTCCCTCTCTCTCTGCCCCTCCTCTGCTCACGCTCTGCCTCTCTCTTTCTCAAAAATAAATAAACATTAAAACAAAATTTAAAATCAGTATTCTGATTCAATTTTTTTTGAAATTTTTATAGAAATATTTCCAATGAGGATATAGGGACAGTTCACTTGTTAGGTTTTTTTATGTCCAAAAATGCCACACACCTCACCCCCACCTCAATTCATAAACAGTGTCTTGAGAACAAACATCTATGGTCACAGAACTTTTCACTCCCAAGTCCATAATGTTGCTTCATTATTTTACTGAGTTACAAATAAGGAGACCAACAGTGTTATCAGTCTTCACTTCGTAACCTATTTCTCTGTCTGGAAGCTTAATAAGGGTGCTCTTAATCCCACAGGTTTATTAATTGCCCTAAAACGTGGTCAGGATGGTTTCCTTTTTAAATAAATTCTTCCAGCACTTAGATGGTCTTTATCATCTAAAAACTTAAGTCTCCATCCAACCCATGGGGATTTCTTCCATTAATTCTTTGGGTTTTGTTATTCTTCTTTTTCTTTCTCTCTTTTGGAAAGTTTTATTATTTTGAATAATTTATTTCTCAGTTTATCCTACATGTCTCTTTTTGTTTCTATTTTCCATTTCTTTTCTTTTTCCATATTCTGATATGCTTCTTTAAGCTAGCATTGCCAATTCAATAACCAGCAGTGTCTATGCTGGTTTTTGAATCTTTTTTTTTCAAACTATGCATATTGTTTAATTTTTTAATTTTTTTAAAGTTGTCCCCATTTATGCCACTGAATCCAGAATCCAGCTTAATGGAGCTCACCTATTCTAATTTTTTAGAGGGACGGCTGTCTTTCAGTCTACCAGCACTTATTAAAAGTACAGTATTCCACCAGCACTGACAAAAGATGAAATAAACTATGTAAACGCTTAGAATCAGAAGAAAATGAGTATTTTACTGAAGTGTAGTCAAAGGAAGAAATAATTGAAGAAGAAAAAGAAAAGATAGAATGAGGGGGAAACCGGATTACTGAAAGAAAAGAAAGAAAAATGGAGACAGAATTTTGTGGTTGAAAAGCTGGACAGCAATCTGAGGAGCCCTGGAAAGAGCTCCACGTGGGCTGCTCTGTGTCCCTTACAAGGGGTGAAGGGCATAAAGCACAGGCCGAGTTTAGTGAGGAGCTGAAGAGGCAGAGATTGTGGAGAAAAGGATGCTCTCAGAACTCTTAGAGGAAGATTGATGGGCCAAGGAGAAGCGAGAAGCTCAAGAAGCAAGGAGACAGAAATTACTGGAAAAGAACATAGCCCTGGGGTCACTGAGGTGACAGGCTTGGGCAGCTGGCTGAGCTTCTCCAGCACCTGGGTTTTGCCCCAGACTCCCGCAGATCTTCTCGAGGACCTAGGGTTTATCTTTATCTTTTCATTCTCTATTATCTGCACTCTCTTTATTTTGGTGGTCAGTTTAAATTTGAAATGTGTTAAATATCTTCTGCTCCCAGAATTCACAGTAGACCACCTGTGTGGACAATTCCAAGTCATACCACTAGATGGGGAACGTGACATATCTTTCCTGCCTGAGAAAAGTAAGAAAGGATTCTATCAGGTGACGCTGAGATTTTCTTATCTGAATTTTGATTGTCTTTCGAATTTGGGAAGGAACTACCTCTTTTGAAAGAGGTGGGCAAAAATAATCTCACTTAAACCTTAAGAAAGTGTTTCTATAAGTGAGGGAAAGAATGAGTAATTTCCCAGCCCTACACCTCACAGCATTAGCAACGTGAAATGTTTGTTTCAGAAAGTGCAAAGAACAGATGTGTGTCGGGGGGCGGGGGCGGTGCATGATAGGTGGAGGGGTGGAGGAGGAAGTGTGCTTAAAAAAAAGAGAGAGGGTTCTTCTGCCAAGAGTTTCTTGTCTGGGGTTTTGATTAAAAATTCCACTCAGATACTAGTTGTTAAGTGCCATTTAAAAAAATGTCACCCCCAAATCTGCCTCCAGGATGGGCTGGAAAACTTACTTGTGATGCTTCATTGACCTTGGCTGTTCATCTTGTTCCACTGAAATGAGCAGTTTATTTTTTTCTAAAAGTAAATGCCTGAAACTGTATTATAGATGCTAATAGATAAGATGAAACTGCTTTCTGTGACCACCATTCAAGGGTTGAAGGCCAAAGTTCACATTCACTCATTTATTAAAGTATAATCTGTTGCCTCACTCAGTTCAGCATGATGGTGGTTCATCTTTAATATTGCCCTTTCAGGGAGGTAGAAGAATGAATCTAATATTATGAATTTCATATTCACAGGTGAGCCATACCTGACTGACAGAGTTGTCATAAGGCTTAAATGACATGACATATAATGTGCCTAACACAGCCTGACCCAAAGCAGGAACTTGCTCAATTTTTCAAAAAAAAAAAAAAAAAAAAATTGCCTTCATTCAACACGGAAGAGAAACACAGAGAACTTAAACGTATCTTTCATTTTGGAGGAAAAAGATATAATGACTCAGGTCAACAAAAGTTTGCTTTGGGTTGTGCAACCAAAAAATTAACATTCTATTTTGTTAAAGAAGCAACTTATGAGATGTTATGAGATGCACATTGACCTATAGTCAGGAATGATTCCCGCCCCCCCCCCCCCCCCCTTCCCCCCCCCCCCCCCGCCCCGGTGTACATCTGATTAACCTGGTTTCACCAGCACAGAGGTTGGCCATAGACCTTTCCACAGTGGTCTGCATCCTGGACTTAACGCAGAACATGGAATCACATTCACTGGTGATGACACTAGTTAGGAAGCCACAACAGTATGGCTACTTCAAGTGAGCATTTTCATCCAGCAGGGCTAGGAAGAGCCACTGATGCTCCCAGAACTCCCAATGTGTGCTTGTCCAATGATGGACCTTAGGAAGCAGAGGTAGCTATCTGAGATCTTTAGATCATAGTAAGGAGGCTAGCACCTGCCAGAACTGTATTTCACTCATTTATCCCAAAGAAGATACTTCAAACAGGGTCAGAAGGAACTACTTAACTGAGAGTTAAAAAGGCAAAAAAATTTAAGGTTCAGCCAACAAAATATGATATGGAACTTGGGAGAAGCTGAATTTGTGACTGTCTATGTCCCCAAGTCACCAGTACCATACACTGACAACTTGATTGGAACCTCTGGAGGAGTCTGGGAACAGTAAGACAAAAGTCTTCTTGAGCGATCAGCCGGGATGGTGTTCTTTCCCCGAGGCAGTTTTGTGGACAGTTGATGTGTAAGCAAGAGTGGAATAAAGACCCAGATGCCAAGCAGGGTCCTGACAATGGCCTGATTATGCTCCAGGCATAACTTTGGCCAATCCCTGATCATAAACATCCTTCTTCCTTAAGTCACTAGATGAAATAATACACTATGTGCTGAGAACATACCTAGAACAGTCACTCGACACAGATTATCTCAACCTTCACAGTGATCCTATGGAGTCTTAATATTACTATCTCCATTTTACAGATGAGAGAACTGAGTCGAGGGAAGATAAATTTTCTCACAAGTAATAAGAGGTAAAACTAAGATTCAAACCGAAGTACTTTGACCCAAAGCCTCTGGTTGTATCCACTAAAATTGACTATTTCTCAAAGTAAAATCCCCCGTTTGTATCAATAGATACCTGATGGAAATGTTATCCTTACTATCTCAGACAGAAAAATAATTTACATGTTATGGAAGTAAAGATGTGAGTAGCATAGGGAGCAAGGTGATTAACTCTGGGTTAGGCACCATATCAAGGCAAGAGATTAAGAAAATGAATTAGACGTTTGTCAGGCAAATAGGATTGGGAAGGGGAGGGAGTCCAGGCAGAAGAACGTGACATGCTTGTGTAACTGGAAGCAGATTGATTTAGCTGGAGTGTGAGTCACAGGTGACTAAATGAAGCTGGCCAGCTAGACAAGAATCAGATCTGATCAAGGAGGGCTTTGGGCTAGATAAGAATCAGATCTGATGAAGAATGCTTTCTCCAAGCTTTAGAGGTTTGGATGGTTTATCCTATGGATGATGTTGAGTCACTAAAAGATTCTAGGTATTCAATTCAATCTAGAAAAGATTCTAGGATGTTGGTAAAATAATTAGGTTGTCATAGCAAAGGTAACAAACTGGAAATCGTTTCTACTATATTATTTTCCACAGCAGATTCACTGCACTTAATTTTGTCATTAAACAGTTATGGCCATCTCAGAGGAATCCACACAGCCAGGGAGCATTGAATGGAATGAAGAACTTACGGCTAAAAACCTCACACACCCCCTCCTCACACACCCTCTCCAAGGTAGTGAACATAGACAGGGATGCTTTGTTCCGATCCCCCCAGTGCCACGTAGCTTCCTCCATCTGATCTCCAGGAATTTAGAATACTTCACTTGTCCCTTTTTTTCAGACTGCTTGCCCGTGGTGCAGACTGTATTTCTCAGTATTTATGTATGCAATTCAAGGTTTCATTTGAGAGTTGACTTTCCTGATGCAAGTGAGTTGATAATCTTGGAAACCCTTGCACTGATTCTAATAAAATTTTTTCATGTTTATTTATTTATTTTGAGAGAGAGGGAGAGAACACATGAACAAAGAAGGGGCAGAGAGAGAGGGAGAGAGAGAGAATCCCAAGCAGGCTCCACACTGTCAGTGCAGAGCCCGATGCGGGGCTCGATCCGCGAGATCATGACCTGTGCTGAAATCAGGAGTCAGATGCTTAACTGACTGAGCCAGGCAGGTGCCCCTGCACTGGTTCTAAATAGGGAGCTGAAGTCTCTCTACTACTAAGGGATCAATCTTGTTTGTTTCACACTAACAAATATAGATGTACATATGTACATATATATGTGCACAGAGAGATGTATACATACCTATATACACATACATAGACATATACCCATTTATATTCATTTTATTTTTAAATTTGATTCTTACAAGTTAAAGGAAAATATTCTTCTAATATTATGAATTTCGTATTCACAGGTGAGCCATACCTGACTGACAGAGTTGTCATAAGGCTTAAATGACATGACATGTGTGCCTAACACAGTCTGACCCAAAGCAGGAACTTGCTCCTAGTCCCACCTTCCTCACTTCTAGCAGATGAGAAGTGGATGTAAGGAATTCCATACTGTACTTCTCCGAACAGAGTCAGACAAAGGATAGAAATCTACCTCAAACTATATTAAATAAAAAAGATTTTTTTTTTTCTTTTGTAATAAGTAGTTTCAGAAAACAGTAGATCCAGGGCCTCAACTGGATCCGGTCTGTTAGCGCTCCCTTCTCCTTCTCCTTTCCCCACCCCCTTCCTCTCTGCTTTCTTTCTTCTTTCCTGTTCCTTGCTTGATGTTGGCTAGATTCTCAGGAGACTTTTCTCCAGAAGTGACAAGAACAGTTGCCAGCATCACTAGACTTAAACTTTACCAGCTGAGCAGTCTCAAAAAGGAAGAACACTTCTTTCCAGTACCTTCACCAAGAATGCCCCAAAGGGCTAGCATAACCAAAAAGCCATGCAAGTCCTGAGAATCATTAGAAAATTATCAGTACAAAATCTTTGTGTCAAACTGGTGCATTGTACTTAGGATACTGCATGGAATTCCGGTTAATTCAAATAAGGAAAAAGAAAAAAAGCTGGCAAATATTCAATCAAAGGCAACCACTTTGACAAAGGTGTGAAGAAGATTCCATATTGGGTCATAAAGCAAAGGTTAGATTCTGGCCTAGAAAAATGAAGGCTTTAAGCTTACACATAATAACTTCGAATACATTAGGAGCCTAACATAGACCAGTGACTAGTGTTCTTACAGTGAGAGACACACACATAGAGAAGAAACTCATGTGAAAATGAAGGCAGAGATTGGAGGGAGGCAGCTATAAGCCAAGGAACTCCAGGAACTGTTGGCAACTCCCAGCAGCTAGGAGAGAGGGTGGGACAGACCTCCTTCCAAGCCTCCACAACCGTGAGAGGAGAAAGTTCCGTTGTTGAAGCAGTCCGGTTTGTGTTACTGCAACCCTGGGAAACCAACAGAGATGGCAATCGGTGCAATGGAATGAAAATTAAAGTTCTAAGTGAGAGACTTGGGTTCAGTCTACCCCTTTACAACCTACACCAAACGCCAGTGTATCCTGCTGAGAGTTTTATTTGTCTTACCTGTAAAATGGAAAAACAGTATTTCTGCTGCCAACTCAGAGGATTACATGAAAATGGAATCAAAATATTTAAAACTATACTGAGTATTTCAAAATGTGTCCAGTGGAACCTGAGGGTCTATAAAGATGAGTTCTATGGTGAAACAAGTTGAGAAAATCCTGTATATATGGCTTTTCTCGAGAAGACTCACAGCACAGGCAATTATGTAAAAGGCAAAGAAGGAAGACTTGTAACTTAGAGTCTGTTTAGTCTTATTTAACTCAGTCTGCCCCAAATTTACTTGACCATGAAATATTGCTTTTGATGAACTCCAATTAATATCTTGCTGATGCTTGTCTTCCTTTGGAACACAGTTTGGGAAACACTGCACTAGGTGACCGTACGACACTCCATCTTTTGGGGGTAGGCACTTAGGAATTGTTGACCTAGGATGAAATGGACAGCGCTTGGGAACTCTGCAGAAATCATCCATTTGCCCTTGGGGGAAAGTTGCTGCTTTTGCTTATCACCCACGTGGCTAATTTGATTTGATTTGGGAGAGCTGTGTAAACGGAGTGACGGGTCTCATAAAATGCATACCGCACCCTGGAGTCCAGGAGCAGCAGAAGTTCCTCTGCTTCCAGAAAGATGGCAGGTCAGACTCTGGGCCCAGTGATGTCATCTGCTTATTAATGACACTTAAATTCATGAAACTAGACAAGACCACTCAGGCATTGAGTGCAGACAAGGAAAAATAAAGGGCAGAAGACTGAGTCTTGGGGTTTATCAGTGTATCAAGGATCATTTTTATACAGCCAAAGGATAGTGCCTTGGTTCAGGCGGCATGGCTGGAGAGTGAGCAAATTAGCGTCCTTTACCACAGCCTATGGAGTTCTTCATCATTTCGCAGGTTTATATTCTTATCATGAGAGAGACAGTTCAGCAAGGTATCTGAAAATGTTGCTGGTGCCTTCTGATGATGGGGTACCTATGAAAGGACTCTAACAAACCTGGTGAATTAGCAAGAACCAGCATTCTAATCACATTGGTTCCACTAGGCATATTTCTTGGGGTACAAATAAAAAGTTATAGTTTCAAGATCATAAACACTATGTATCACATTCTGTCTAATATATGCAATCATTTATTGAGTGCTACTATATCAGGCATTTGCTTATCATTTCTATGCTGGATACTTCCCAGGCCTCTCCATACCCACTTTCCACCATGCCCCCCACTGTACCCCAGAGATACTGATCAGTATGGACCATATTAAGTGGCTCCTTTGTCTTCAGTTCCACACAACTGTCCTTCTGCATTCCAGTCCTTACCCTCTCCATCACCTCTTCTGGTCGTAGACCTGTGGGTTGGGGGAGGGGTGCAGTCCTCTGCATGACTAGTCCTATTCATGGCTAGCCAAAGAATAGAATACTAGCCATTATGCCACTTTCCCTATGGCCTACCCACAACTTTATAAATTGTCCCTTCCTTAATTGTCCCATTTGAATGTCTCATCTCTTTCCTTTGAGAACCCTGAGTAATACAGCTTTAGAATGCTGTCTTATTAGGCCACCCCCCTGCACATGTCAGATGATGCAGTTTTAATCCTCATTTTACAAATCAAAAGGAGAGGTCATTTGCCTGAATGCACACCAAAAGGGGCAGTCAGGATTTAAACCTAGGTTTGTCTAACTCCAAAGCCTGTACTCTCAACCATTTTACTATATTGCAATGAAAAAAGTAATTCTAATCAATAGTAATCACAAAATCACAAGCAACTATGAAGTTACAAATAAATCAATTCACAATGTATTTAAAATAATTTTAGAAATAACTGTTTATTACATGACAGCATTTCATAAGCATTAGCTCATTTGATGCTTACTCTAACCCTATTATTATCATCATTTTAGAGATTTTTAAAAAACTTATCCTCTAACAAGTATCGCCTCCATAAAAGGACTTTCACAGTAAACTCTCAGTGAGAAATTTGTCTTTTATAAAAGATACAAGGGTGACACACTGGGAAACAGATGCTGACATATCCCATAGCAAACAAATTCATAACTTCCTAGTAATTTTTGTCTTCGAGGTTGGCTCCTGATTCACTCTACCTGTGAGAGCTCAGCTCTCCTCCTCTGCCAATGCTGTTCTCCGCACTGATCATCCAGCTCTCCCCTCTCCCAGGTCCCCTTCCTTCCCCAACACTTCTATGCCTCTCCCATTTTGACAAATATCAATGTTCTATCCCAAGTATATACCCCAGACTATGTACCTAAATCCATCCTGATTTGGACTGTGGGTGAGTCTTCCCTTTAGAATAATCTAACTTCTTAAGAGAGTAGTTAAAAATATCTACCCATTGATCTGTCATTTATCATGTATTGTTCTCTGTCTGGTTATATATGTGTGTATATTTATGGATGTGTTTTGAATTACATCAGTGGTTAGTCTCTAGAATGGTATAGAGGGTGTGATTTAACCTCCAAGCTAACTAGTTATCCTGAAACAATTTTATGGTTGCTGTCAGAGGATAAGAGAAAAGAAATAAAGAACTAAGAAAGAGACACTCAGAATTTAAATAATTTTTCAATGTCACAACCAATAAATGGCAGAACTGTGAGGTGAATGCTGCAAAATCCGTGTTAACTTTTATGTTATTTTGCAGTGGGACTGCTGTAGGCTCACAAATGTTTGGTATTGTTTTTTCTCATTGACAAGGAAAGAAAAATTAGTCATATTTAACCTACAAGTTAGGTTGAAGCATTTTGAACAGATTATACTTCTTTGCCAGAAATGCAGTGAAACTGACAACTTCCCAAATGTCTGCGTGCAGTGCACTCTGAATTGCTCCTGTGGTCAATATTGCCAATGAGTAGAAGCAGACCAAGTTTTAACCATCGGGCTCCTCTGTGCATTTGACAATCACTGTGACTTGCTAACCACTAATTGACAAACCAAGGTTTTCTGAGAACCTGTCTTGTGCCTGATGCTGAGTGAGAAAACTCTGTGTGGGGTTTTAAAATTTTAACAGGTTTTCATTCGATCCAAACAGAGGTATAAAACAGTCTTTCACCACGTAAGATAATACATATTTCTGTGTCAAATTACATGCTTGAACTACAGATATCAAAGAAGAGAAAAGGGTCGGAGTGGTCCAGAGGTGTTCATGGATAAGCCAAGCTGATACCCCTCTAGGTAGAATTTTGATTACTCCCTCTCTGGCTTCAGGATACTAATTGGTAGATGCTCATTATTAGATATCCGTCCATTAGTTCAACATGCTTCTGAAATGAGTTTTAAAGCAAAAATGGCAACAATTACTACTAAAGGTAATAATTGTTTTCAACATTTTCAGTTAGTACAGAGGCTTCTTGCCACTTCTGATGTTAATAGGAGTAGGTCCTGAGAGCATTTTCCACAGCTGGTGTGGAGTGTGCATTGTTCCTCCTGTTCAGCTCCTAGAATCTCAGCTCTCTGTAGACTCTCTACAGTCAAGGACACCAGGCGGTAAGGAGAGCACACCAGCTGCCCCCAGAAGCCCCCTCCTTGGACCCCTGCTCAGTGCAGGCAATGAAAAATAATCAGTCCAAAATTCTTGTGGGTCCATGACTTTCAGACTCTCATCGTGCTTCGTGTGGGGCCTGTCTGGATCACGCTAGCATGTTTTATTCACTCTAGAGGGGTCCTTGGGGTCCTATATCACAAACACAAGCTTTTACAGGGTCACCAATGAGGAAATTTTGTGGGGAGAAAAGAGATTATGTTCTTTTCTAGTGTTACTTCTGAATCTTTTTCGTTCTACTCTTCATAAAACTTTCTGCTCACCCAAAAAGAAGTAGAGCCATCCTGCCAATTCCTCCCTAAGTAGCCACCACTTGATTCACTCCACATGCCTGGCCAGGATATCTGAATATGCAACAAGAATCTTTAAACACCCCCCAGGCTGGGGAGCGGGACAGTTAAAAAGTAGCGGCCATTCTTTTGTATTGGCCGGATGATGTCAATATCACAAAGTGTTAGTACATTTACAGGAAAAAACCAACGTGGGAAGGGTAAAGGGAAATTTTGGCTCTCCTTTTGAAAACCCAAAGCAATAATAGTGGCTGGCAATCAAAGTTCAAAAGGCCTGAAGCATAATTAGTCTGGTAAAGTCTCAGTGGTTCATATGGTTTAGGGATTTAAGGAATGGCATTAAAATGCCAATAAACATCATAATCCACAGAATAAAGTTTTTAGAGCTATTGATTTTTGTTTTCTGGGTTTTTTTTTTTTTTTTTTAAGAAAAGAGGCCTTTTGCCTTTATGAGTTTCTTCAAAGGGATTTCATTTCAGGAGCTTGGGTTTTAGAGAAATAAATAAACCAAATTCCAAGGAGCATTGAAGCCTCACCAAGAGATGACATTTTAGAAGCTGATCATGTCAGGACTAAGCAAGGAATTGGGGCTGGGGCCATTGGAATCACTAGTTTTCATATAGAGGTGGCTTCTGAAGGGCTTTGGGGTACATATCCCTTCTTAGAATCAACCATGCTTTGTTCCCATTTTAAAAATCATTTCTCATTTGAAAGTAGAGAATTTTTTCCAAGTGTGTTTCTGAAATCCTTTGGGGCTGTGGAGGAAGCCAGATGGGCAGTCTCTGGGCCCCCACTCTAGCTCTAGCTTTATTCCCATTTATTCATTTTGAATTTGTTTGAAACATTTACCATTAAACGGATGGAAATATTTAGTTTGTAAAAGGGTTTTACTAAAAAAAAAAAAACTAAACTGCTACTACTAAATTAATTTTTTTTTGCCAAAAAAAAAAAATTAAGAACAACAAATCATCCACAAATTTAAAAACTGCCGAGTCAAGGTGTCACTTGCAATTAGCAGTATATTAAAATGTCCCCATGCAGTGTGGAACAAGGGTGCAATAGCAATGCATTCACAACTTGCTTGGCAAAACCAGGGCTCTAAAGGATGGAGGCCCAAAGTCTCAAATATGATAGGGCCAGGGGATGGGGAAAACTGGGACCTGTTAGATGTCCAAAAGGATGAGGAGGATGAAGGAAGGCTAAAGCCCCAGGGAGGTGACACATTTCAGGTAGGTGGTAGAGTGTGCAGTATAAGAATGTGGAAATTTTCATAGAAGATACAAAAAGGGGCAGAGACATTGAAAGGAGTTGATACAGGAAGTGAGGGTGGTCTGGCTGTTACATCTGTGACCCTGTTGATCACCAGGGTTAACTTGGCTGATCTGACTGTCTAGGTGGGTATCCCCTTTCTCCCTCACTGCTTCATGTGTGTCCCTCTTGAAGCTGTGCACTCTGTCAAAGAGGATGACCTTCCCTGATAGAGGAGGACTGTTCTTTGGTCAAGGGTATGTGAATAGCTGTGCTCCCCTACTAGAACCTCCAAACAAGCTCTCAAGCTCTATTTGTAAAAGTAGGTGAGTCAAGCTTCCAAGCCTCCAGACATCCAAATGGGGCACTGCATGTGGTAGTCTGCCTTTTGAAAGAAAGAAAGAAAGAAAGAAAGAAAGAAAGAAAGAAAGAGGAAGATAGAAAGAAAGAGGAAGAAAGAAAGAAAGAAAGAAAGAAAGAAAGAGAAAGAGAGAGAAAGGAAGGAAAGAAGGAAGGAAGGAAGGGAGAAAGAAAAAGAAAGAAAGAAAGAAAGAAAGAAAGAAAGAAAGAAAGAGGAAGAAAGAAAGAAAGAAAGAAAGAAAGAGGAAGAAAGAAAGAAAGAGGAAGAAAGAAAGAAAGAAAGAAAGAAAGAAAGAGGAAGGAGGAAAGACAAAGAAAGAAAGAGAAAGAAAAAAGAGGAAGAAAGAAAGAAAGAAAGAGAAAGAGAGAGAAAGGAAGGAAAGAAGGAAGGAAGGAAGGAAGGGAGACAAAGAAAGAAAGAAAGAAAGAAAGAAAGAAAGAAAGAAAGAAAAAAAGAAAAGAAAGAGAGGTGATAGATAATAGTAAATGGAAGAGTCAACTGAAATGCCATATAAGCAATGGCACATCAAGTGCAGAGGCCTTCAATCAAATGCAAGTTTCAAAGGAAATGGCTCAGAACCAGTTACAGGATTTTGGGCCTGTCACCCACTTCAAGGGCATAGAGATTTCCCAGATGGGAGATTAAAAGGAAGATGGAAGAGAACAGCTTGAGACAGAGAATTGTACTGTGAGTTCCACCCTCCACCCCAGGAGGAGGCAGGGTTGAGACCCACCTCCTCACTAGCAAGAAGGATTTCAAAGGAGACGACATGGAGAATCTGCTTTTGTTGTCTGAGTTTGGGAAGTTTCTCTGACACACACCAGAGCAAGAGACCCTCTGGAGTCCCATGGGGTAGAGAGCTCTGCAGCTAGGACATAATTTTATTCCCTCCAACTGCAAGCCAAGATGCCTAGGGCCAGACGGAAGAATGCCAGCCTGGGGCCTTTTTAGACAGGATCCTAAGGACAGGTCTAAAAGAATTTCTACCCAAGGAGAAGGGGATCCCTACTGAGAAAATCTGTAATAAAATGAAGCACCAGAAATTTGAAGGCTGGAGGGGTGAACCAGAGGCCAAAGGTGAAAAGAACTGTTATCTGATCCTATCCGAGGGCCCTGGCAGGTTGGGAGTTCTGGAAGAATAAGTGTGAGGCTCTGAAAGCAAGAAGCCATGGACAGGCATGACATTTAAGTAGGTTTTTTCCTGTCCCTTGATCTGCATTCTCTCTCCCTCCTTCAGCCGTAGAGTCAGATGGAAGAGCTATTGAGTGGCAGGAAAGGTTGGAAAGAAAGCAAGCCCATGACACCCCTTTCACTAGACAGACTTGTCCAGAACCAGCTCTGGCAAATGGATGACAAGTCTTATTTTTGAATGCAGACTGCGGTGTTAATTAATGTAGGGTGACTGAAGATCCTACTTTCTGAAATAAGACTGTGTTTTGTAACTTAAGCAGTTTGGGACCTCTTTTTAAAAAATAAGAAGGACTGGAAATATCATGGTGCCTGATTGTTGCCTTCCAAAGGCAGAAAAACAAAACAGAACAAAAAAAGAAACAAACAAAAAATATTCCTCAATGAATTAATCCTGATAACTCAGCTTGTTTGTTACACCAGTTAAAGGTCCTTGTAAGCTAGTTGATAACCATTCCCACTGTGCTGTCCAGGGTAGGTCTTAACCCTGAGCTTAAAGTGAAATCCCCACACACTGTGGTCAGGGGAATAATAATAAGCAGAAAAAACCTTGGAGGATTTGGGAGGTTGATTGTCTGGTTGCTCATTTGGTGTCTTTGAGTTTTATCTTGCAAAAGATTCTTGCAGGTACATTCAGTCTACAAAGTGTTTTGATCTCACTACATGCCAGCATTCTCTATAACCCCACACACTGCAGTAGAAAGAATATCTCATGCACACACACACACACACACACACACACATACACGTGTGTGTGTGTGTATAGTGTATATATATATACATGTATATATATATATATATATATATATATATCATATAGAGATATATTCATATATCTAGATATCTAGATATCTAGATGATAGATAGATAGATAGATAGATAGATGGATGGATGTTTGGGGGGTTTTATTTTTATTTTTTTAAAGGGGACCCATGAGAAAAGTAAGGGAAAGCTCTTAGTTTATAGGGAAATAGGATGCAATGGCTTACTTACTCTAACCCTAAAAGTTTTCCTGTTTTCCTTTCTTTCTTTGTTTTTTGGGGATGCGGGAAAGTAGTTTAAGTCTCCTCCCAAAATATAAACTATCTGAGTGTGTCTTTGTTTGCTTCTCTCAGCAAGATCATTCACAACTTCTCACTAAAGGGAAACATCATCACAGAACAAGGAAGAAAATGATTTCTTAGGAGAAAATGAAGTTTGCATTCCTAAGACCAAGAGAACAGGCATGATGTAACAGACCGTAAGATTAACAACACGTTGCCTGTTAGACGCGGCAGGAAATAGAACTGGAATGATGGCTCAAGAATTATAGGAAAAGAGCCTTGTTTCTTTGGGGTTTCAGGAAGCATTTCTAATGAGCTGTTTTATTCATAAAGTATTTCTGAATATTTTATCAGAACAGTAAAGAGTAGTCTCCTGAAAAAACATCCAGTTCTGAAGCTTGTGTATCATGATAGCTGGAAGATTGGACTTGTGGGTCCAACAAAAAGAGAGTGGCATTGATTACTGTCATATCAAATTTTCACCTTATCACAGGTGATGCCAAGGTGCATTTACTCATCCACACACTTAATACATGCCTAGAATTAAAGTCACTTGATAGTTTAGAGGACAAAGTCAGGCTCCAACCTGTTGCTAGCTGAGTGATGGTAACAAGGTCACTTAAACTCCCTGGGCCTCAGTTTTCTTACTTTAAAACAGGAATAATAACAGTCATGACGTCATAGGATTTTTGTAAAGATTAAGTGGACTAATGATGACATGATGGCCATGAGAAAGGAGTGCTCAGATTTCATGCTGTGGGAATGTAATTGATGACCAACCCCAGCTACTGTCCTTTTGGCTTGACTGCCATATTCCCACAGGGCTGCTCCTAGTCAATGACCAAGCATGGTGTGGGTACCAATGCAGGTCACTTTTATGAGATAGGAGACTCTTGAAAAGATGACTTCAGCTTGAAGACTCCTATTGGCTTGACAGAACATTTCTTGGAATTACACTGCAGCATGAGACCAATCCTCCTTCCCCTTCTCTCCTTCCACAACGTCAGACCATCATTGTGGTATGAAGGCTCCTGCCACTTTCTGCTACTGCTTCCTCTCCTTTTATCCTTCACAGGCTTTTCACCCACAATTAACCTTTCATGTCATCCCATCTTAATGTATCCAAACTAACACTGGTTAGTTAAAAAAACCAGTATCTAGTATATAGTGTGAGCTCAATAAACACCACTTTTTTAATTATTATTATTAGCAAAGAGAGTGATGGGTAGCATAAACATGGAATGCTTGCTGCTTTTCAAAAGAAGGAAAAACCACTTCAAACCAAAACATTCAAAAAATTCCATATATGAGATAGATTTTGAGCTAGCTGGAAGAATCTTTAAAGTGAGGTTTGTTAAAGACTGGGGACAGTTTGAGCTAGGAGAATCATAAAAGCAGAAACACAGAGACTGTTAAGTGGAAATGCTTCTAAATTGGCTGGAATGCAGCATGCATGTGCGGTGGTGGTGCTGTGGGTCCATAAAAGCAGGTTGGGGCTAAACTGTGGGAGAGATTTATATTAGTTTTGCCGTTGTAACAAGCAAGCCCCAAATTTCAGTGGCTTACAACAACAGAGGTTTGTTTCTCATTTGTGTTACGTGTTGGTGGCTGTGGGTCAGCTGCTATGGCTCTATTTCATGCCATGTCTTCTTGTCTTCTTCGGAGACCCTAGCTGAAGGAGCAGACCCTACCAGGGGAACGTGGTTTCTCAAGGAAAAGGACTGACAGGAGCAATCAATGGTTTTTGAAGCTCCTGCCAGAGGCAAGGTATGTGTAATGTCTACTCACGTTCCATTGGCCAAAACAAGTCATACGGCCGAGCCTAACGTCAGTAGGGCAAAGAACACCCCTCCAACACAGGAGGCACTAAAAGTCACATGGTGATAGATGCCAGAGTATAATCTTCTCACAGCAAGGAGGACTAAATATTTGGTACCAATACATCAATCTACCACAGGACAGAAATTATTCAGTTGACCAAATTTAAACACTTAATATTTTTTTTAATTGGCCAGTGATACCAGTGGAAGGAAAGAATCTTAAACAAGGAAACCATTTAGGAGCAGATCTTAAACCAGATCAATAGGCAAGCGCCTGGTGTGTGTGTGGCCCAGCTGGGCCACTCCCCAGGAGGGTTTGTGGACTGTGTCACATGTTATTTCCTGATCCGCACAGGGTGCAGATTGACCATAGGATACCAACATGGTATTCTATAATCCTATAAGTGCATTTTACCATGAGTGGCAGATTCGGAGCCAGAAACCAATGTCTGAACGTCCAAAGCCCGATAATGACCATTCTATACACTACAGAAATTCTCAGTGATGTCAGTTCACTTGTTCTAATTCTTCCACAGCCATGGACAAACTGTCTCCAAGTCACTGATTTCCACAGGAACCAGAAAGAAGGTCATGTCAGGAAAAGGGGTGACCCAAACCACACTGATTCGGCGAGTGGGTCCGGCCTCATCCTGAGTTGCAAGACCTCTTTCACCACCAGAGCCCTCAGTATTCCAGGGCAGGCAGTTCTATTTTTTTTTCCTTCTAACTTAATTCTAACGCCTGACCCTTGGGTGAATAAATAACCTCCCACCTTCTTACCAGTGGATCAGGTCACATAATAATCATCACACCATCTACCTCAGGCACAGAGAGGCAAAGGCCTCCAACCCCAGCTTCCAGATTTTCTTTTCTCAAGAAGTAGTGCATCTGGTTAGACCTGAAAATACATTGCTTGAGGTCAACTGCCCCTGAGCCACTTCTGAAATCCTGCCACGCTATCAAGTAAGGTCGAAGGAGGAAGTCACCCGGAGGTCTGGTTGCTCTGACTTGGAAGTCCCACCACCACATTGGTGCCACAGTGCCTGGGACTCTGTGGGAATTAGGCACCAAGATCCCTTCCACGAGAGAGAGAGAGAGAGAGAGAGAGCGAGCGAGCCATTGCTCCTGCTGCAGGTAAGTTAAGAGGCATCCGTGTATGAATAAATTTTGCAAAGTTTGTGTGGAGTAAGCAACAGAACAGGGCAAGACAGAGAAACCTGAGCTGTGAGCCGCTGGGACACTTGGACTGACTTGGCAGATGACAGGTTTTGTTACAGATTTTTAAAATAATGTTGCTTTAAGAACAGAGAGAAAACCAAGCCAAGAAACATCAACAGTAAGTTTTCCTCCTTTTTCCCCCTAAGATATGCTGAAGCCAGGTTTAATTTTATGTCAGGAAAGAATTCCCTCCTGAGACTTTCCTGGCCACGGTTCAGTTGAGGATAATGTTTTCCAGCCATGTTTCCAGAGTCCCTCAAAAGTTGAAAGGAAAATGGCAAACAATCGTGAAGCCTTCGTATTGAACCAGCAGGGGGAGCTGTTACGATAAAGAAGTGGGTGGCTCCTCTTCTACCAAGTGATTTCTGACTCCCAGTTGCCATTCTCTACCTGTAGGGATACCTACAGGATGAAATATTTACAGAAGCCAGCAGCTTTTATACTTCTGATTTTAACACAGAGCCTTATATGTGATATTTTCAATCAAAAGCAAAAAAGAGTCTTAGATGTTTGTACAATTTGCCAGCAGCTGGCGAAGCAGAACAGCATTCCACAATGACTTTCATCAGCGCGTAATGAAGCGTATCTCAGACAGTATATTGCAACCCCAAAGTCTCTAGTGAAAGTAGATGTTTGAAATAGAACTTCCAGGGTATTAAAAAAGAGCCATTATAACAACGTCACCAAAATGTACCTTCTCTTACTGTAAAAGGTATTTTGATGCTGCCCAGATCAGTGATTCTGACTTTCAAATTACTTGAGTCCATTTAAAAATTGAGGAGGAGGAAGGTAAGGAAGCCAACCCCACTGCTTATCTTTAGAAACAGTCTCTGTTCTTTGTCTTGGGTTGTTTGAAGTCCTACATTAAAACACACAATGTTAAGAATTAAATGACTATTAACATTTTAGGCAATCCTCATGCTCGCCTACCTCTGATTACTAGGTTCCTTCTAGCATTGGCAAAACCCTTATGTTCAGAACCTGCTGGAGCTAAATTTGACTATTATTGGTGTCTTTAACATACATTACTGTGACTATAGCTTATACGTGATTGTCAAGGATGCCCCCAAGAGTAGTAAATGTAGGCTTCCAGGGACAGCCAGATAAAAGGAGTGCTGAAGTTCAGGAAGCCAGACTCCAGGAGAAGAGAGAGGTAATGGGGGAATTGGCTGGAACATAGGAAATTCAAGACAAGAGGAATCTTTCCAGGAGGAAATTGAAAATCAAAGGTCTCTCTGACCAAGTGTACGGGCAATATAATCGCTTTAAAGGCTGATATTATGTGGTCCAAGGGATTCCATTATAGCGGAGTGCCTCAAGTTTTCTGATGGATTATGGGAAAATGATCTGAGAAAGCAAGACATTGTTCAGAAAATAGACTGAAATTAGTGCAGGGCTTACAGGAACAGAATTGACAAATAAGCAACATAGTATGGAAAATATAGGTATGCAGCAGAAGCAGAAGAATTCAGAATACAGAGAGAGAATCAGACACAAGTTGTTCAAGAATGGCCTAGATTTCTTTCTGGATAGTTTTGGGAAAAATTACTGTTAATATCCTATAATATAATAAAATACTGTGCATTTTTGCTTTCTAAAGATGAATAAACATGCCAGCTATTTCCAAACATGGCTGACTTATAGTAATATGCCTTCTGATATACTGATCAACAGAGTCCTCAGTGGTTCCAGAAAGTTCCTAGTCACTCAGCAACTGGTTAGGTACTCATTCTAAACTTTGATCTGAGCAGGAGCTTCCATCTATCTTTGATTTATCCTTACACTATGAGTCAGAACCATGCTTTGGATTGGTACAAGGTAGTACATTCTTACATGTCTTTCATGGGGACCTCTGACCATGTTTTCATCTCCAGAGGGCTTACCAACAACAGACCAATGGTGTTACCTGTTGAAATCAAGGATAAGTCAGTAACAGAAAATGTGCTTGGATAGTGGTTTGGGATTGAAATTTGTTCTTTTCCTGAAGAATTTCTATGCATTTCAATGGGTTTATATAAGTACCTAGTTTACTAAGCAGTGTTAACTCAAAAGAAATATGAAGTTTTTATATTTCTCAATCATTCTTCCCAAGTATACTATTCTAAGTATTAATCCCCTTCAGGGCATCCAAGAACGCTCCATCATTTTCCAGTTGTTTTCAGTTATTAAGCGTCAGCCCAGCCAGCCATCGGGCATGAATTTATCCTCACCTCTGTCCTCCTCCACTTTACCCAGTCCAAGTATAAACTGCTTGGAGGTCTATCTCAAGGACACCACCACCTCGTATTCCCATTCTAGGATTACTTCCAGGGTTTGGAGCTGAGAGGTGGGGCAGGGAAAGGGAAGAGGGTCATGCTAACAGGTCCTGCCATAACCTCTCTCTAAGGACAATAAAAACAGAGAGAAAATGTGCACCTGGAGAAGCCAGGTAGACTCTAAAGAAGAGATGGTATTTGAATCAGTTGTTGAAATATGGATAGCATCAATCAGGCAGGGGGGAAAATTGGAGAATGCATTTTAGGCAAAGAAAATAATAGCATGTGCAAGGACAAAAAATATAAATGTTGTGGTGACTAGTGCACCTGCCTTTGAGGCGGGTGGTCAGAGTGTGGGGAAAGATGGCCCTGGCAGAGCCATTGAGGCTAACCTGCAAATGGCATTGTAGTATCTCTTAAGGCATTTGGGATTTTTCTGTATTTGAAATGGGGACTTATCGATGGTGTTAAAGAAAGAGGATGATATACAGAATGTCTGACTTCAGCAGGGGAGAGATAAGAAACCAGGGCGTTCGGAGATCACGGCTGTGATCATCTGGAGGATAACTGTGAGTACATGAACTAAGTGTATGTCAATGGGGAAGGAAGAGAAGGAGCAGAGATGAGGACTCTTTAATAGGATCAAATGGAGAAGGAGTCAGTGGTTTTAAGCCTAGTGCGGGACGTATACAAATACTCTCCCTGAGATGGGAACAGAGGAGGAGCTGGGTGAGAAGATAATGGGCACGGTTTGGGACACGTTAAATTTGAGGTGACCATGGAACATCTAGGAGGAGCTGCTCAGGGGGCATTTGGGCTGGAGTTTAGGAGAGAAGCCTAGGCTGAACATGGGGGAAATCAGTGAATGGATGAGGCTTGAAGCTAGGTGAGTGGATGTGAGAATGTCTAGTTAGGATATGTACAAAGAAAGCAGGATGCTGAGGATAGAGCATTTAAAGGAGAGAACCAGCGGGGAGAAAAGCTAGTGAAGAGGGGTGCGAAAAGTTGTCAAGAGAAGAAATCAAGATGGACCGGTCAGTGTCTCAAAAGCAAGGCGGAGTAATGTCAACCAGACATTGGTCCTGGGGTTAAATGTTACAGAAAAGTTATATGGGATAAAAACCAGAAAAAAAAAAAAAAAGCTTATATGAAAAAGAAATCGGGAAGTACTGGGTGATGCTGGCTTTAACAAGACCATATTGCTTTTGGGTTTTAGGTATTTGAAATGAATGTCTTAAAATAGCCGTTTCCGAGAACTTTTGGCTGTCTATTGGATCCGAAATCTCTGCAAATGCTGATTTTTTTTTTTCTCACGGTACATGAAATGTGCTTATATCCTTACATTTTTCTTTAGGATAAACAATTTTTGAGCAAATAAGCAAAAAGGAAGAGACATTCATCTTTTTTTTTTTTTTTTTTTAGCATATACTATACATGAAAAAGGCCATTACTGAGGGGGTTGGAAGTGATAACAGCAATTTTTCTCTGTAGGAAAGGAAATAACTTAGATTCAGGAAAAGTAGCTTGCTGACAAGGCAGTCAGTCACATGGCTCCCCAAAGGAAGTGAAAAGATTGGTTTTTTTAAGGTCATAGTTCTATGGAAAGTGAAGTTGACGTTCACTTGAATAAAGCTTTCTGAGTAGACTGTCAAAATAACCAGCAGAAGCACAAAAGGATGGGGTGGTAATGTCTCCCTCTGTGCTCCAAGCTTCTAAATGCCAAGTTAGATTATTTGCTGCAAGAGCAAACATATTGAAATGTGATGAGAAAATGCATATAGCGTATTTCCTTATTCAACATCCCTGTCCCATTCTCTGCAAGTAAATACATATTTTCTTGAACGAAACATCAAGAATAAATGGTTTGCAAAAATATGGTACTCTCCTTTTGTACGAATTGGATAAACAGCCTTCTCCATATAAATATGCAGAATTTTTTTGTATATTCATAAATGACACATTATCAAATAAAAATGTTTCTTTTATTTGTTATTCATACTTAAGAAGTAACAGAACTCAGAAATAACAGAATTTAAGAAAGCCTCATAATATATGTGGACTCATAGAGCATGAGGGAGAAGGAAGATAAAATTAATTAAGCACCGAGATACTTCAGGTGCATACTAAGAACCATGGTAATATTAATGTCATTAATTGAGCGTTGTGTCCAACGCTCAAAAATGAAGTGTCCTCAACATTTGGAGAGGTCTCCCAGGCTCCCCAAGCCCACTCAATGGTTATCTCATCATAACATGGGTACCAGTGAACTTGGACTTGTTCTTATTCTAGATCAAGGATAATTTGGATCTAAAAATAAGTGGGGATGAGCAAAGTGAAAGATTATTTTGCGCACCTCACTATGGATGGCTTTTCTTTCTCCGGGTTCTATTTCATGGCTCTCTTTTGGAAAGCAAGCTTGCTAAACTATAATAAAAGCATAGGATGCTACCTAGATAACTTGCATCTTCCTAGAATTGTATCTTCTTTTATAACCTTGGCAATTTATCATTCCTCCTACAAGGTGAGACATCCAAGTCAAATATCTAAACTTGATCACCACACAAACTCGAGTGTCAATACCAACACTGCAATTTACGAGCTATATACTGAGGCAAGTTGCCTCACCATGTCAAGTAAAATGGGAGTGATTAAAATGCCTTCATTGTAGGGTGCCTGGGTGGCTCAGTCGGTTAAGCATCCGACTTCGAGTCAGGTCATAACCTTGCAGTTGGTGAGTCTGAGCCCCGCATCAGGCTCTGCGCTGACAGCTCAGAGCCTGGAGCCCCGCATCAGGCTCTGCGCTGACAGCTCAGAGCCTGGAGCCTGTTTCGGATTCTATGTCTCCCTCTCTCTCTCTCTCTGCCCCTCCCCTGCTCACACCCTGTCTGTCTCTCTCAAAAATAAGCATTAAAAAAATAAAAAATAAATAAAATGCCTTCACTGTGGGACTATTAAAAAGACTAAATGTGATGCTCTAGGTTACACATTTGGTATAGTGCTCAGAGCTTAAATGGTAGCTGGGAGAAAAAAAATGACATGGATATTTTCCGCTATCTGGAACTCATTATTTTAAATAATAGTCTTTCCAATTCTTAAGGCCTCAAAAGTACATATGTATTTCCTTTCATTAAGCCGAAAATCTATCTTATTCTTAATTTTGTCCACTAATAATTATTCTGTTCTCTGGAATACCACACACACACACAAAAACAGTTTTTCAAGTATTTCCATTCCACTAAATAGTGAAACGTGCACTGCTGAGAAATAAAAATGAGCAAGACATAATTTCTGGCTGAAATCATCTCAGGTGATAGAGGAGAGGAGATACGTGTGCAGATTTGTCACATATTTAAAGTGTCTAGTGGTCCAGTGGCACATGTTGTGCATTCAGTGATGAGTTTACGAGCAGCCTAAAAGTACAAGGACAATTACTGGAACGCAAGGAAGAAGAGAAGCGTGTGATTGGAAAGAATTTGTGGAGGAGGATTTGCATCATGCCCTGAGGGATGTATGAGACAAAATCTCGGACGAAATAGCATGTCATAAGGCACCCGGCATATTCAGAAATCAGGGGTTGTGCAGTTTTGCCAAAGCAGGTTTTCCAAACTGTGGGCTGTCAGCGTGAATCTTTGGGGTTTCGAGGCATATGTTAGTCTATAGATGCACCGAACATAGAGCAGCAACAGCGATAAAAAAAAAAAAAGTCTCATATAACTGTACTTTTTCTTCAATATAACTTTGCTGTTGTTATAATTAATCTAGTTATAATTAATTCTATGTTCCCTTCGTCTGTGAGTACCCAAAGTACAACTGCTAACATAGAAAGTCCTTGGAAATTGTTAACGTTAAAAAGAGGGCCATACATGAAAAGTTTGGGAACTACCAGCTCAGGGTACAAGGTACTGAGTAGAAAGAGACCATTCTTTCCACTTGGCAAAGCCCCCTTTCCCTCTGGCCTGTTCAAGGACATCACTCTGGCCATTCACCTCTGTTTTAATTTTTTTTCTTACTATTACAGCTCTCATTATCATACAAATATGCTGAGATTTGTCTCAGTCTGGAAGACAATTCATCTTAATGCTGCCTCTACCTCCAACCAACTACTTTATACAGAAAAAAAAAAAATACTAGGAAAAAGTTTTGTGCATGCAGTTTCCGATTCCTATTCTGGTATTCTCTCTGCGGGCTTCACCTTCAAAATGTATCTGTTATGTGACATGTGACACCACCACCCTGGCCCAAGCCACTACCATCTTGCTCTTGGATCCCAGGAGCCTCTGCGCTGGTCTTGCTGCTTTGTCCCTCCACACGCTTTATTCCCAACATAGCATCCAGAAGTATCGTGTGGAGGCAGAAGTCAGATCCTATCACTCTTCTGCTCAAAACCCCCCAGTGTTTTCCCATGTCATTCTCAGTGGGATCTGAGTCCCTCCAATGTTCCCTCAGGACCCATGCCCTCCACCTTGAGTTCCCTCCCCACCTCCATCCCCAACCTGCTACTTCCTTATCCTTTCTCCAGTTTACTGGCAGATGTGGCCCATCTCAAATGATTAGGGGCCATATGTCTAATTAGCTACGAGCAAGTTTTCTCTTTTCTGTATGATTTCTATTGCTTGTAATAGGTTGCTCTACAGTGAAAAATTAGCTTTGTCTGTGAGGTGAATACATCTTTTAGAAACTCCATTAATGAAACACATTTATTTTTCTTTGTAATGTGTCCCAGTGATCTGCTATATATTCTTGGCTTTCATCCTCTTAAGGTGTCTTTATTATTGCATGCAATTGGCAGTTCCCTGATCCTTGAAAGTCTCTCCTGCTTTGTCTTCAGAGACTCTGGTCCCGAGGCATATCTGCCGCCTCCATGTTCGCTCCCCAGGCTCCTTCACAGGTTCTTCTGGAGCCCCAGCAGCCCTTCGGCGATTTACAGAACTCTCTTGGGCCCTGGCTCTTCCTACATACTCAACCTAGGAAATCTTATCCACTCCCTGTTTCAAATCCCCATCTGTACTCTGTGTATAATTTAGCCCAGATTTCACTCCTAAGCTCTGTTCTCAATTGCCTACTAGTGGATACGTTGCAGTGTCACTTCCAATTTAACGTGTCCCAAATTGGAATCATTACATTCTTTTGCAGTCAAAGAATTGCTTTTTTAAGCAAATCATACCCTCTGTGAAAGCACCACCATCCACGGACACTCCACCCTAGAAATCTCCACGTCCTTGCCTGTCTGCCACATTGATATCCTTGCAGAGATCTTTAGGAGAAGGCATCTTTCCCCAGATCACAGTCTGCATCTTTGAATACAAGGATTTGCACAGCTTAACGTGAATATATCCTTAAAATTGGAAACCATATCCTGCCTCCAGCAGAGCAATCTTTGGGCACCCTAAGACGATAGATGTGGATTGGTTTATGTTCTGGCTCTGCCTTTTGCAGTCTCAGGTTAGTGGACTTTTGTGAATCTCAGTTTTCTCATATACCAAATGGGGATAGCAATTATTACCTCGTATTTTCTCTGAAAAGAAGAAGCAAAATAAATTGTATGCTGGTTCCTAGTGGGATACTGATACTTTCCAGAGACACTCAAAACATTTCATTTCCCTCATTCTTTCCTATCACATAAGGAGATCATACTTACTTAAAAATTCCTCTGCTCAAGTATGTTTGAAATGTGTCCCCTCCCCTTAAGAACAGGTTACAAAGTAATTTACCTGCGATTTCATATGGATAAAGCCAAGGGAGATAGCTGGAGGGTGGGACTCAACTGACTTACACGCCTCCTGACTTATCTGGAATGCACAAGTGAGTTCTCAGTGAAATCTTATTACAAGATGGTGGATGACCTTGTCTTGTTCTGAGGAGTAATGGGAGCTAGTCCCTGACACTCTTGTACTCAGCTCATTGGAACTTTGCTCCAGAACTAGTTAAAAGAATTCAAGTTGCGGATTGATGGCAATTCAAACCCGGGCTCCGAGTGTGACTGCTGGAATTCAAATCCCTTCACTCACGGTGTGGCCCGGGGTCAATTGCTGGATTTCTCTGTGCCTCAGTGATAATGGAGGGCTGCTGTGGGGATTGATTAACATACTCAATGTAAAGGACGTAAGAAGAAGCATTTATTTAACCATCACGCCAGAGCCACTGAGCAAATTTTCTCGGGGAATGAGCATCATCTGGAGGTTTCTAGCCAGAAGAGGAGAGGAGGATGACCCGGTTTAAGGAGAATATCAAAATTATATTAAGCAGGAATTATGACAATTGAAACACATCTAAGAGTTTTTAAATATTGGTTTTAAATACTGTTCTATATATCTCATTCTTTAGGTTCTGGGATAAAATCATGTTTCTTGCTTAGTGCATAGCTTAGAGCACTAAATACGGGGTGGGGGTGGGGGGTTGGCTTTAATAAAAGCCCAAGCACTATTCTTATATATTCCTGTTCCTCCGCATTGTTCACACACAGGGGTGATTTGTCCCTGGACTTACGCTTCCATTAACAGACACCACTCCCCACTTCAGACAGCTGTTATTGAAATGCATATGACCCTAAAGAGAAATATGTAACTCATATAGGACTTGAATTTCCAAAGTTTGCATTGTCAAACATATGAAATTACGGCATATACGACAAGCAAGTAGTAAGACTTTTTGTGTGTTTCAAGAATGATTTCAAGTGGATAATGACAACCAACCATACTGGCATCCATGTGACCCTTTAACCACAGACTTAATTCAAAGCCCTTCATTGTTCCTTCTCCTAAACTTCCTTCCCAGGACACACTTTCCTCCTGACTCCCTAAATACCTCACCACTAGATTCCCTGGTAGGTACTACATAGTCACTGAAGTCAAAGAATTCTGTGTCTCCGTATACCTGCACATTATCTACGTTAAAGCTCTGATATTCTTTAAAATATTATTTAACATTTATTTATTTTTGAGAGACAGAGAAAGACAGAGCATGAGCAGGGGAGGGGAAGAGAGAGAGGGAGACAGAATCTGAAGCAGTCGCCAGGCTCTGAGCTGTCAGCACAGAGCCTGACGCAGGGTTCGAACCCACAAACCATGAGATCATAACCTGAGCCAAAGTCGGTCGCTTAACCGACTGAAACGCCCAGGTGCCCCAAACCTCTGATATTCTTGGATAGAGTTGGGGCATGGAATTTTAGCACTGAATAAATATCCTATTTCCTGACCTCACCAAGCATTTTGGGGACTCCAGAAATCATATTTACTATCTAGCCAAACAATCCTCGCCACCATATAGAGGTATTCTTATCTTTTCTATCCCTATAATTTTATTATGAAGTAGTGACCAAAATAAGTGGGAAAGGTCCAATTTTTTTTCCCCCTGGCTACCGCAGGGGGATCTGGGCTACCTGGAGCAAAGCACTTACTAGTTTTCTTTCTCAGCTTCCTCATCTGAAAACAGATATTGTAACAACGCTACCTACCTCATAGGATTATTGTGAAGATGAATCAAGGTAGTTTATATAAAATGGATGGAACCGTACCTGGCATGCATTAAGTGCTTAATAAATATAAGCTATTATGAGCACTGTTATTATTTTCATTTTAGTCAATTCCTGAAGAGACAACACTCTAAGACAAGGTACCATATGGAATGTCACAACGTATGGACACCTCTCATGCTTCAAATAATAGTCCAAGGCTACTCAGCTGAGAAGGCCAGACTCCCCGCAGGTGGCAGCCATATACATTCACAGCCCAAGTGGAGTGAATACTGGGCAGGAAAGGCAAAAAAATAAATTAATTAAAATAGAAGCGCAGTTTCAAGCCATGTGTTAAAAAACAAAGCTGGCATTTTCACGTTGGGTTTTTTTTTTTGTTTTTTTTTTTGTTTTTTTTTCAGCCTGGGAATCTTTCAGGATTTGACTTTCTGGTCTCAGTCAGGCATGGAGAAGAACCAACTAAGTACCGCCATGAAAAATAGTCACCTAAATTCTATGCATTTCATTTCCAACCAACTCTCTCGAAACAAATAGAGTTCACATTTGAGCAACTGTCCTGAGCTTACCCCTCCTTATTAGAATGCTGAGTAATAGAGTCCATGAGTTTAGCCCTGTTATGACAAGAACCCATTTTAATCAGAAGGAAGGCAATTACCCCTTCATCTGAGAGAGTTGATATGATTACATGGCTAAGAAAGGCATTCATTTATTTTAAAAAATGACAACAGCCCTCATTCTCCATATGCATATGACAATACTGTTTACGGCCTATCATGTGAAGAAGCTACTTCAACATTCTCCTACAGACATAAGAGACTTAAATGGCAGAATTGTAAAGGCAAAAACAAGATAGTATGTAATTAGCAGGTGATGTAGTAGGTAATATAGAATATCTGCAAGCCTGAGTACCCTAAAGTAATTTGTTACAAAACCTTATCTTCAATTTCACAGAAACCATCAGACAATATTAGACACATACACAAAATTGTAACTGACTGGATTGAACAAGAAGAATAAGAACCTGAATATAAACGGTGTTTTAAATAGAAATGTCAACGCCTTTAGCAGTGAATTATTTAGGGTAAGAAAAAAAAATGAAAAGGAAAGAAAGAAAGGCAAAGTCTCTCTTGACCCATCAAGAAAATAGGAATGTATAAAAAAGTTTGAGGAATGAAGAAAGAAAGAAAGAAAGAAAGAAAGAAAGAAAGAAAAGAAAGAAAGAAAAGAAAGAAAGAGAAGTTGAGTATTATAATTGAAAAGAGAGAAAGTTTAGACAATGAAATTAACATTTTCTTAAGATGATTTGGGAGAGAAAAAGAGTCTTAGATGACTAAGGACATATGTTAAGGGTGATGAAAGACTGAAGGAGAAAACAGATTCTGGAAGGAAATAGAAAAATATGATTCACTATAAGAAAGGGGGAAATAGGGGCGCCTGGGTGGCGCAGTCGGTTAAGCGTCCGACTTCAGCCAGGTCACGATCTCGCGGTCCGTGAGTTCGAGCCCCGCGTCAGGCTCTGGGCTGATGGCTCAGAGCCTGGAGCCTGTTTCCGATTCTGTGTCTCCCTCTCTCTCTGCCCCTCCCCTGTTCATGCTCTGTCTCTCTCTGTCCCAAAAATAAATAAACGTTGAAAGAAAGGGGGAAATAAGCTTTAAAATTGAGACAGAGACAAGAGACAGGGAAAGATGGAGAAACATGCCTTACATTTTATTACACAGTACACTTTCGAGAGCCTTTGGCAAAAGCTGTCTTTCTTCATTCTTACTTCCAAAACTAGGCTTTTAAATTATTCTGTGTTCTTCCCTCAGTGGAAAAATGCCTTGAATCTAGATACAGATGATCTCAAAGATCCCACTGACCTCAGGCCAGGCATCCAGGCCCTGTGGAGAGGGTTGCTGAGAAACAGGGCGGGAAAGCGTCATAAGGAGAGTTCTCTCACATTAGAGGCAAATAATACAGATGCAAAATCTGGGACATGTAAATGCAGAAAGTATAAAGGAGCAAGGGATAAGCAATGCAACATCTATAATGATCCATTGCCTAGCAGTGTTCCCAAGAGGTGGAGCTCATTCTTGACCTTGAGAGAAGGACAAACTCAAGGACAATCTAGGTATTCCTGAATGAGGAAAAAACATAAACAAACGCAGAGGTGGAAACACTCCTGTGCATTTATAGGACAACGAATGGGGAAAATACACTCAATAGGACTGGCTGGGTCCTACAAAGGTTCCCAACTATCCACCACAGGAGATAGGACTTTTCACCTTCATAACATGTGAAGCCACTGGAGGATTTTGAGTGCAGGAGAATCATTATAAAAGAAATACCTTATGGGGTTCTCAGTCAGATAAGGGTCCAACGCCTCCTCAGGTCATGATCTCGAGGTTTGTGAGTTCGAGCCCCACGTCGGGCTCTGTGCAGTTCAGGGCCTGGAGCCTGCTTTGGATTCTGTGTCTCCCTCTTTCTCTGTCCTTCCCCCACTCTCCCTCTGTCTCTCTCTCTCTCTCAAAAATAAATAAACATTTTTAAATATATTTCTTTTTTTTTTTTTTTAACATTTATTTTTGAGACAGAGAGAGACAGAGCATGAATGGGGGAGGGGCAGAGAGAGAGGGAGACACAGAATCGGAAGCAGGCTCCAGGCTCTGAGCTGTCAGCACAGAGCCTGACGCAGGGCTCGAACTCACGGACTGCGAGATCATGACCTGAGCCGAAGTCGGACGCTTAACCGACTGAGCCACCCAGGCGCCCCTAAATAAACATTTTTTAAAAAATCTTTTAAAAATTAAAAAAAAGAAGTACCTTAGAAAATTTGCTTTGATGGCAGTGTGCAGAACAGAAGGAAGAACCAGAAAGCAGGACCGAACCTACTTCAATAGCCCACGTATGAGATGATGCAATAAGGCGGCAGTCTAAATTGTTGCATTAAGTGTGGAAGCGTGGATCAAGAGACTGTATAAAGAAAAATGACTTGCTATTGGGGTTGGAGGAGAAAAATGAGACTCTGCATCATCCTACTTGATGGCTAATCCCTCTTTTATTATTATCTGTTTATTTGAAAGATCTTTTGGCACTCAATCATAGTTGCTGAATGATACTTTAATTCATAGGCATGCTTATCTTATCTTGCCTGACTTAATGATCTGATCTCTCATACCTACCACCAATCTTATCAAAAAACACAGATGTTTAGCCATTTCTAGGCAAATTTTCAATTTCTCATGAGTCTCTTCTATGATACAGTTCAGTGGAAAAAAAATATCTGCAACATATATTTCATTGAATTCTCTAAGATGGTTAGTGAACAATCACACCTCCAGAGAACATCTTGATTATGAAAAGAGGCTTCTGAGGTCATCCTCAGTACTAACAAAGAATGAGGAATATAAATACCACAAGTAAAACACCACAGATAATCTGAAAAACAGTATTTTTATAGCTCTGATTTGAATCCACACAGGTAATAAGGCTTCTATCTGAATTCCTTCTAAAAACAAAGTCTTGAAGAGTCACCATTACACAGTTTTCTGCTAACAAAATGAGGGCAAAATATGTGAGCTTCGAATTCTCACCCCATCCCTGAGACAAAGGGGGAGATAGAAGGGAGACAGATCAAGGGCACACGTGAACACCAAAACATACCATCTACCTATCCCTAGGGGACACGTCATGAGCTCTCCGGCCATTGTTCTATTGTAACTGATATCACTTGCATGTCTATAGTCATCCCAACGAGCCTCACCTGTCCAAAAGGCCCTCACGTTCATAATCAGTCTCTCCACCACCCCAAACATGGAGCGCCTCCAAGGTTGCCTCTCACACTGCAGCCAGTCACAGGAGCTAGATCCTTAAGGGTTATTCTTGAAATCCTCCTCATCCTAACTCCCCATGGCAAATCAGTGCAACTCAAATCAAGTCTCCAACTACTATTAAACCTACTGTATAATATGCTTTGAATCCAACTACTACCTCCCTTCTCTTGCAAAACACCGTGACCTTTCATCAAGTCTGAGACAATGGAGTCCTTATTTTCTCCACATCCAATTTTCCCTTCTGTGGTGCATTCCCCACACAGAGTCCAGAGGACTCCTTTTTCTGTAATGTATTTTCTATTGTTATATCGCCATCCTCACTAAATGGTTCAGCGGCCTCCCATCACACTTCCCTCTGCACTCTACGCGCAAAGACCCGTAAGACCTTGCCCTTACCAAACTCCTCTCCCCTGTTTACCTTGCTTCAGAGATTCCTGCCTTCTCTCCATTCCTCAAGCATACTCTTCATGTACTGTTCTCTTCGTGTTTACCTGCAGTTTGCCCATCTTCAGAGAGACCATTCCAGAACTCATCAAACTACATTAGCTCCCCTGATTGTTTTCTCCCTTGTAGGATTAATCCTGCTGCATAGTACCAATGATCACCTAGTCTGTAACTTTCTATATATATTTGTATATTTATTTCCTTAATATCTGCTTCCTCCACAGGCTGTAAATACCATGAAAACAGAAATCCTTCTCACTATATCCCTGAGGAATAGGACTGGTCTAATATCCAGCATGAGCCTAATAAACACTTGATAAATAAGTGAATGTAAAATGTAACAGCCAGTAGGGCAGGAACCAAACTGGTTTCCTGTTATATTCCTACCACCTTGGGATCTCTGTGCTAGGATCCATGGTAGATGCCTCTAAAATATTAGTTAAATATTAAATAAATAAACAGAGGGGGAGGGCTCACTGTTTTTCCCACTAAGAGCTAATTCCATTGAAAGATTGGCTTACTTATAGAAAATTTCTCAAAGTGAGTTGGATTCTCTCAGTTTATCACTTCTATAGTTCCACCCTTTGATTGAGGCCAGACTAGACAGGATAAGATTAGTGTCTCTTCAGCGTGAAGCTGGGACATACCATGTCTCTCCTATGTCTTCCCTCAAACAGCCTTCAAGTGAATGAGATGACTTCCAGACGCTTCCTCATTCTGCTTGTTGTTCCCTGCTTATACGATAGTTTTGTAACTTTTCCTCTTGAAATGCATTGTCCCAAACTGTATCTGTGACATATACTAAGATATTATTATTTCCACATTTCTGTACTGGATATTTTTATTAACATTGCCTAATTATACACCTTGGCAGTCAGACTCTAGAATTAATTTATGTTGAACTTTCAGCCTACTACTAAATCCCAGGAATGTGATTAAACCAGGTCATCTACCTCCAGTACTAAAGCATTTAATTTTCTAAACCTAAGTCAGGATCTTACCTTTATCCCTAGTTAACAATGAGATTTAACTCTGATTTCCATACCTGAGATCTTTTTAAGTCCTGGTTCTGTCATACAGTGCACTAACTTGTCTGAGTTTTATGTCATCCAAGACCCTCAAATGTTGACTGTACCTTCATTCTTAAAACTCTGTTTTCTCATCTTCTAAGAAATCACTCTCTCCTAGTTCTCGGTCCACTTTCTAATTGCTCCTTCTCAGTCACCGGTGAGGCTCCTCCTCCAGACTGGGCTAGTGTCTGGACTGAAAATACAAAGGTGAATAAGTCACAGCCTTTGCCCTCAAGCCCATTTCCCAAAATTCCCATGACTTTCACTTATTACCAGGC